>NC_072005.2:40034285-40639642 GCF_028885655.2 Pongo abelii
GTATCACTGGGGACTCCTGCAATGCTACCCACAGGAGAGCCCCTCCACCTTTGTGGGCCCTAAAACATAGGGAGCTGCTGAAAGATTGTACCATGGCACATACGTGAGGTTTTCTTCAAAACAGATTGTGTTGGAGGAACTGAAACACCACCAAAAACAATCCCATTAAAAGTGGGCAAAGGGGCTGGGCCTGGTGGCTCACGCCTGTAATCCCAGCACTTTGGGAAGCCAAGGCAGGTGGCTCACGAGGTCAGGAGTTCAAGACCAGCCTGGCCAACATGGTGAAACCCTGTCTCTACTAAAAATACAAAAAAATTAGCCGGGCATGGTTGCGGGTCCTTGTAATCCCAGCTACTTGGGAGGCTGAGGCAGGGAATTGCTTGAACCCAGGAGGTGGAGGTTGCAGTGAGTCGAGATTGCACCACTGCACTCCAGCCTGGGCTTTGAGACTGTGTCTCAAGAAAAAAAAAATGGGCAAAGGACATGAACCAACATCTCTCTAAAGAAGACATACAAGTGACCAACACGTATTTGAAAAAAATGCTCAGAATCACAAATTATCAGAGAAATACAAATAAAAAACAATGCAATATCACTTCACCCAAGTTAGAATGGCTGTTATTAAAAGGACAAAAAATAACAGACGCTAGTGAGGATATGGAGAAAAATGAACTCTTAGATACTATTGGTGGGAATGTAAATTAGCACAGTCACTATGGAAAACAGTATGGACATTTCTCAGAAAACTAAAACTAAAACTATCATACAATCCAGCAATCCCACTACCAGGTATCTTTCTAAAGCGGAGGAAATCAGTCTATCAAAGGGATTCCTGCACTTGTATGTTTATCACAGCACTGTTCACAATAGCCAAGATACTCAGTCAACCTAAGTGTCCATCAGTGGGTGAATGGATAAAGAAAATCTGGTACATATACACAATGGAATACTATCCCTATATTATTACTATAAAAAAAAGAGTGAAATCATGTCTTTTGCAGCAACATGAATGGAACTGGAGAAAATTATGTTATTTGAAATAACCCAGGCATAGAAAGACAAATACCACATGCACTCACTCATGTGTGGGAGCTAGAAAAGCCGATCTCATAAAGGTAGAGAGTAGAAGGGTAGACATTACAGGCTGGGAAGGGTGTGGGTGGAGGGTGATGAAGACAGAGAGATTAATGGATGAAAGCATACAGTTAGATAAAAGGCATAAGTTCTATTATTTGATAGCAAAATAGAGTGACCATAGTTAACAACCAAACATTGTGTATTTCAAAGTAGCCGGAAGGGAGGACTTGAATTGTTCCCAATGCATAGAAGTGATAAATACTCCAAGTGATGGACCCTTCAAATACCCTGACCTTATCATTACACATTCTATGCCTGTAACAAAATACCACATGTACTCCATAAACATGAAAAATATTATGTATCAATAAAAAAAAAGGTATTCCTAGAATGATGGTAAAAGGAGAACATTAGACAATTTCTATTCAGTGGGGATAGTCCAAATTTGAGTAAAAATTTCAAAAAAATATTTATTTAAGGAGAAAAAGTGGTAGAACACCTGATAAAGATAAAGCTGGACAATGAGGGGTGTAATTATCCACAAGAAGTTAGGAAGTTAAGAAGAAAAAAAAGAAGACAATTACTTTCTACAGATAAAGAAAAAAGGCTGTACAAGAAGGAAGGAAAGGTAATTACAATGTACTATATATCCCAGCTGTGAATAACATTTATGCCTTTATGAGTACATCAACAACAGAAGATTTGTGATTTATGATTTATGATTATATCAACAACCAAAGTTTTGCAGAACTGTATTGATGATGGGTAACATGGCATAAGAGCAGACAGATAACTAAATCTTCCTCTTCACCTTCAATATTGGAAAGTCAACAGATAGTGCCTAAAATAAAAATTTTGTTTGTAGAGACAGGGTCTCACTATGTTGCCCAAGGTGGTCTCAAACTTCTGGCCTCAAGAGATCCTTCTGCCTCAACCTCCCAAAGCACTGGGGTTACTGGTGAGCACCACCTTGCCCAGCCCCAGCCTTTTTTTTTTTTTTTTTTTTTTTTACTCTGGTAAAATATACATAGCATGAAGTTAAATCATTTTAACTTTAAGTGTATAGTTCAGTGGCATTAAGTAAATTCTCAATGTTGTGCCACCATCACCACTATCGATGTCCAAAACTTTTTCATCATTTCAAACAAAAACTCTGTACCCATCAATAAATAACTCCCCAGGCCCTGCCCTGCCCCCTTGTAACCTCTCTTCTACTTCTGTCTTATAGAGTTAGTTGCTTATTCTGGGTAACTCATGTAAGTGAAACCATAGAACATTTGTCCTTTTTTGCATCTGGCTTATTTCACTTCATTTTATTTCTTCTCAAGTGTCAGCCATGTCACACATATAGAAAAAGTTCATCTTTTTGGCTAAATTATATTCATACATCACATGTATTCATTTATGTGCTGACGGACACTTAGGACATTTCCATGGACTCACATAATTTTGATGCAAGTAGAAACATTTATAATTAACACAGTATTTTATGAAAGGCCCATATGTAATAAGTACTATTAACTGAGTGCCCCCTTTGCAGAACCTGTGTGAGGGGCTTCATATACATTGAAATACGAACTTGGGAGGTGGGAATTGCTGTCAGTTTCACAGATGAGCAAGCCAAATTTCTGTGTCTTCAGAGCTCAAAGGGCCTCACCCAAGTGTGCAGTCCAGAGCCTGTTCTCCTTCCACTGCATGCCCAGGTGCTGGACGTGAATGCAGACACAGGGAGAAACACACACACGAACCCAGATGTCTACCCAAAAATATCTTTGTGAAGGGACAATAAATGCACAGGCAAACATTCAGACAAACTCACTTAGCAAATGTTTGTTGAGCCTGGGCTCAGTGGCAGATTCTGATCTAGGGGATGCCATGTGTAGATACATTTGCCAAGACACAGGGTCATGCCCCAGGGGCTCCTGGGCACACATGCACACACAGACCTGCGGGCTCACACCACAGTGCTCAGCCTGTTCCCAATCCCAGGACACTCCAGGGAGGACAGAGAATGTCACGCCAACACCCAACCCCTCCCACTGCAGGCTGAGCTGAGTTCCTGATATGCTGCCAGCCCAACAGCATAGCCCAGGGTCCTGGTTCTCTCTGCAGACCTGCTCTGACCCCACTTATGTGCATACACAGACACACACAGACACAGACACACACACACACACACACACACACACACAAAGGTGTGTGTCAGTTGTCCAGATATACATAAAGCTCACCCATGGCTGATTCCCTTTCTGTGCCTGCTGGGACCAGACTCCACTGTCATGAGGATGACACCCACCACCTGTGCTCTTCGGCTGGCTCTGATCTGCAGCATCCAGCTGGGTGAGAAAGAGGCGGGCAGGGCTTGGAGGAAACAGGTGGCCCTGCTCCTTCACTGTCATTGCCATCCTAGGGTCTCAGCTGTCACTGTTGCAGGCATTTGCCATGGGAGGTTTCAGTGAATTCTGACCTCTGCTGCTTTCTTATCTTGCCTCATCCACCACAGGGGATGCCTGCCTGGATTTCTATAAGTTGTTTGGGAGAGTTGCTTTTGCATACCCAGAGGACCTGAAGCAGGAGCTTGCTCAATACAACCCCAGCCCCCTGACAGAGGAGTACTTCCTCAAGTTCCAGCAATGCTTTTCCTCTGTTTCATTCCCAGAAAGGCTTGCTGTTGTTGGAATAATGGTGAGTGTGCCCTGGGGAACCTGCACATGCTGCACGGCCACAAGTCCCAGGCCTTGTGTCCCGCACTTAACTTCCCTTCCTGCTTGCCATATCCTGAGCAGGAAGCCACATCCCAGGATGCTCATGATCAGATGAAGGCCCCCACAGACCCCAACAGGGCCTCTGGCCTCCTCTTTTTCAGCCCTGAACCCAGACACTGCAACCCTGCAAGGGGAGAACCTCTGCCCCTGGTGCCTGGGAGAGGCCCAGGGACACAGGGAACCACAATCACTGCATCAATGCACTGATCATGAGCACACAGCAACACACACTCACACAGGATGCTGTTAACAGCAACACACACACTCCATGCCTGCACAGGCACATGCATACATGTGTGTTACACCAACACATGCAGAGTCACACTCAAGCAGGAGTCACAACCCACACTCACCGTGTTTGTCCAGAGCCTGGGATCCCTAAGAAATGGACAGACCTTAAGGAGCTCCTCTGACCTCTGGGACTGGGTGGTAATGATGGGTCCGGGGATGCTTTCACAGAGGCTCCCAGGTCCCCACTTTATTTCTTTCCCAACAGCCTAGGATCATCATCAGCGATGACTGCAAAGATGTGTAGATACTTCCTTCTGATCTGAGGACCCCTGCAGCCCACCTGGCCCTCCCTTCCTCGGGGCTCCCCACACTCCTGGCCTGACTCTGTCCATCAACAAACAATCCCCAATAAACACCTGCAGTTCAGCTCTGTATTCTGGCATCTCTGTGGAGTTGGCTGTGACCGCATGTGTAGTGTGTAACCAGGGTCTGCCTGTGAAATTATGTGATGGAGGAAGAACTCAACAGGAATGTGTACACATACGTGTTTTCTGAGCCCATGAAATCAACCCTAACACAATCCTCCATCTCCTCCTACCCAAGTCCTCCTTCTCTCTACCCCTACACCACAACCCCACCCCGCCTTGACCCAACCCCCCCAGGACTCAGGATGCTGGAGGCTGGGAAACCTTGCCCTCCTGACTGAGTCACAGGCCTCAGTGTCCCCATAAATACCTGCAGCTCAGCTCTGCTTCTGGGCTATTGGGACCAGGCAATCTGCACGAGGCTGTGGGGGTCTCTGTGGCCATGTGACCATGAGAGGGGACACTGAGGTCACAGGGAATGAGCACCACTCTCAGGCATGGGGCCTCTGTCCCACTTCACCCCTCAGTTGATTTCGTCCTCGCTGGAGGTCTCAGTGGCCTTCAATATATTGATGAGGCTCCATCAACTCCCTCAGGGGGAGGTCCCTCCCCAAACCTCAGGCCCTTTCCGCAGGCTCCTTGGATCTTCTGGGCAACGGTCACCTGTGCCCATCAGCTCATACTGCCCTAAACTCCTCCGTCTCCCTCCGAGACTCTCACTGCCCCAAATGTCCTTTCTCCCCTCCATTCGTTCTTTTTGTCACCTCTCAGCTGTCATTTCCTCCCGGGTCAGACATTTCTGGCCCCCATCTCAGGCCACATCTTCTTGCCTTTGTCCCCAGAATTGGCATCACTTAACACACTGTCTGTCCCAGTCATCACCCATGCACTCAGCCAGGGAAGGAGTGTCCCCCTGCCACACATCAGGCCTTTTCCCAGAGCCGGACACCCCATGGAGAACAAGGCAGATGAGGGCGCTACTTCCCCGAAGTTCACATCCAAGGTGAAGAGAGGGTTGTAAAGCTGAAGAAAATTGTAATAGTGATGAGAACCACACGGACCACCCAACAGGGAAATGGGATCGAGTGGGACTGGCTTCGGGTGCCACATTGGGTCAAGTGGTCCCAGAAGGCACGTGAGGAGACATCTCCCCTGAGTCCTGAAGAACCTGAGGCAGCCACCAGGTGAAGGTCTGGGGCAGAGAATGCAGCATGAGGAGAAAGGGTTTAGTGTGTTGGAGAAACGGCCAGTGCACCTGGAACAAGGGGCGGTGGGGAAGGAGGTCACGTTGGGCTGGAGCAGCTGGGTGGATGCAATGCCACTGCTGAGAGGTGAAGCCTGGGGAGAAGCAGGTTTAGGGCAAAGATCCAGAATCCCACGCTGGCCCGGATAAGTTTCCAATCAAGACATCCATTAGCCACCCAGGAGGATGAGACACAGAGAACTTGAGACACGCTAGTTTGGAGCCCATGGGAGAGTGAGGCCTGGAGACAAAAATACATGCTTTCAACATGTAGGTGGACTTTAAATCCATGGAGATAAAGACAAGAATAAATCTCATGTTATTTAATTCAGACACACATAAGAGTCAGCTTTTAACAATCAAAGGCCATGAGTTTCAACTATAAGTTAATGAATAGTTAAAAATGTCCTGAGAAATTTTGGACAAAGAAGCTGTTGATGTAAGTTCTCTGAGGATGCAAAAGCATTTCACATGTGTTTGAAAGAATAAGGAAAATGTTAGAGAATATTTGTCTGGTTACCATGAGTCTACCCATAATCTGTAAGTTGTCATGTAATTGAATAATTTCTTAAAATTACAATGTCCTTTAATCAAAACATATTTATTGCCAAGCTATGCTTTTTAAATTAATTTTGTTCATATTTATCTGGATGGCAAATCCACAGAATATATTATGTTAAATTATGATCTTTGTATTAATGTTAAAATTTTGTGATGCATCTTTTTCCTTTTTTCCACAGTTTTAATATATTACTCTTTAATATTTTAAACTTCATACTTTTTTGGTTATTAAAATGAATTTTTTAAATGCAAAAAGAATGTGTTGCATTATTTATTTTAGAAATTCCCCTCTTTGTGTTGGACTGCAAATTGAGTTTCTTTCTCTTTGGATCATTTTTTATTTTATGATTTTATTTATTTATTTATTTATTTATTTTATTTTGAGATGGAGTCTTGCTTTGTCACCCAGGCTGGAGTGCAGTGGCATGATCTCAGCTCGCTGCAACCTCTGGCTCTTGGGTTCAAGGAATTCTCCTGCCTCAGCCTCCCAAGTAGCTGGGATTACAGGCATGTGCCACCAAGCCCAGCTGATTTTTTGTATCTTTAGTAGAGACAGGGTTTCACCATGTTGGCCAGGCTGGTCTTGAACTCCTGACCTCGTGATCCGCCCACCTTGGCCTCCCAAAGTGCTGGGATTACAGATGTGAGCCACTGTGCCCAGCCTGGATCTTTCACAACTAGGACTGAGAATGTATGTAAAAGTTCTGGAACAGTACAGAAGGAAAACAGTTTTTATGTATAACTTCAAAAAGGGAAGGAAAAAAGAGAGAAATCCTTTGACTTCCACGTGCCCATCTCAAGACCTTCCACTCACAGATTTGAGGCTCTGGTTTCTGGGTTTGGAGTTTCAGTGTTAACCTCTACAGAACTGACACACACACATAGAGATGAGTGTAATGTGTAATTATTATTCCTCTTGCTGGTCACCACCATCACTTTTGATTTCTCTTTTTTTCTGTGAATTTACTTAAAAGAAAAAAAAACTTTTTGCAATAACTATTTGGAGTTTAAAAATCAATAAACCAGCCAGGCATGGTTGCTTATGCTTGTAATCTCAGCACTTTGGGAGGCAGAGATGGGTGAATTGTTTGAGGTCAGGAGTTTGAGACCAGCCTGACCAACATGATAAAACCCCGTCCCTACTAAAATACAAAAAAATTTAGCTGGGTGTGGTGGCAGGTGCTTGTAACCTCTGCTACTCGGGAGGCTGAGGCAGGAGAATCGCTTGAACCCAGGAGCTGAACAGGCAGACCCAGCCTGATGCCCTTGGGACCTGATCCCACTGCCCTCTTCCTGTGCACCCCAGCTTTCCACTCTGTTGTGCCCCATCTGTCAAGTTTCTTTTTGTCTCTGATCTCTGCCAGGGTGATTCCAATGCCTGATCATCTGTTCTTCTTCAAGTCAAGGGTGAACCCTCAGCCCCACCATTTCCTCTTCCTCCACTCCTAAGTCATCCCCTAAGTGTCCTGAGGGCAATAACTGGGTCATAAATGCCCTATGTGTCTCCAGCATGGGCTCTGCATGACTTCACTAGACACTGAGTCACATTGATTGAGGGCAGAGGACAGAAAATCTAGCGAGAGAGGGACTGGAGCAAGAGGTGGAGTGCCTGACCCTTGTGGGGTGGTTCAGCTACTGGGGCTGAGCATACCGGAGACCTGGAAACTCACCAGGCCTGACATTTACCTTTCTGCTTTAATCCCAAGAAACCCATGGAGATTGGGGATCTTCCAGCCGAGCCAACGGCAAAGATGAGGATTTCCTGGTGCCCCTTGGCCAAACCTCCTGCTCACCTGGCCGAGCCAGGTATGTGGACCTGTGGCGTGGGTGGTGGCCACATCACTGTGGAATTGGGCTTCTTCCAGGGTTGATTTTCCATGGTTAGATTTTCCCTCAGTAGAGGCTGTTATGAACAACAATATGACAACAAATTAGAACATCTAGCAGAAATCTATAAATTCCTGGAAAAATATAACCTACCAGGATTGAGCTGAAAAGAAATCAAACTCCTGAACAGACCAATTACAAGTCAGAAATTAAATCTGTAATAAAATGTCTCCTATCACAGAAAAGTCTAGATTCCAATGGCTTCATTGCAGAACTCCATCAAACATTTAGGAAGAAATAACAGCAATTCTTCTCAAACTCTTCTAGAAAATTGAAGAGTATGGAATTCTTCCAAATTCATTTTGCAAGACCAACATTATCCTGATACCAAAACCAGAGAAGCACACACAACAAAAAACTATAGGCCAATATCCATGATAAACATAGATGTAAACATTCTCCACAAAATACTAGCCAACCAAATTCAGCAGTACATTAAAGTAATCATTCCCCATGACCAAGTGGGATTCAACCCAGGGATGAAAGAATGTTTCCAGATACACAAATCAATAAATGGAACACACCACACCAACAGAATGAGTACAAGAACCATATGATCATCTCATTAGGTGTGGAAAAAGCATGATAAAATTCAATAGTCCTTAATGGTAAAAACTCTTTAACAAACTGTGTATAGAAGGAATGTAGCCCAACACAGCAAATCAATGTATGGCAAACCCACAGCCAATATCATAGTGAACAGGAAGAAGTACAAAGCTCTTCCTCTGAGATCTGGAACAAGGCAATAATGTCCACTTTCACCACTTTTATTCAACATAGTACTGGAAGCCCTAGCCAGAGTGATTAGGCAAGAAGAAATAAAGGGCATCCAGACTGGAAAGGAGGATGTCAAATTATCTCTGCTTGCAGAGGACACGATCTTATGTACAGAAAACTCCTAAAGCACCACCAAAAATCTCTTAGAAAGAAAACCCCTAATGCACCACCAAAAAAATTCTTAGAACTGATCAACAAATTCGTTAAAGGTGAAGGATGCAAAATCAACATATTAAAATCAGTACCATTCCTGAACATCAACAACAAATTAGAAAAGAAATTGAGAAAGCAATCTTATATAAAATAGCTATTAAAAAAAGAAATGCTTCAGAATAAATTTAACAAAGAACATAGAAGACCTCTACCAACACAACTATAAAATACTGAGGAAATCAATTGAAGAAGACACCAAAAAATGAGAACATATCCCATGTTCATAATTAGAAGGACTGCTATTGTGAAAATGACCATATTACCAAAAGTGATCTGCAGATTCAATGAAATTCCTATGAAAATATCAATGATATCTTCACAGAAATAGAAAAAATAATCCTAAAATTTATATGAAACTACAAAAGACTCTGAGTGGCCTAAGCAATCCTGAGCAAACAAAACAAAGCTGGAGGCATGGCATGACTTGACTTCAAAATAGACTACAAAGCTATAGTAAAAAAACCGCATGGCACTTGCATAAAAACAGACACATAGACCAGTGAAACTAAATAGATAACTCAGAAACACATCCAACTGTTTACAACCAAGTGATTTTCAATGAAGGTACCAAGAACATTTACTGGTGAATGGACAGTCTCTTCAATCAGCGATGCCTGAAAAACTGGATATCCATATGCCAAAAAAATGAAACTAGACCCCTATCTCTCATTAAATTGATAAAATAAACTCGAAATAGTTTACAGACTTAAAAGCTGAAACTATGAAACTGCTTGAAGAAAACATAGGGGAAATACTACAAGACTGATCTGGGCAAAGAATGTATGGTGAACCCAAAAGCACAGGCAACAAAAGCAAAAACAGGTGAATTGGATTATATTAAACTAAAAAGTTATTGCACAGCAAATGAAACAATCAACAGAGAGAAGAGGCAGCTTGCAGAGTGGCCAAAAAAATTGTAAACTATTCATTCAACAAGGGATTAATATCCAGAATACACAAGAAACTCAATTCAATGTCGAGAAGAAAAACCACAAGTAATCTGATGTAAAAATGGATAAATTAGCTGAATAAACATCTCTCATAAAATGACATATACATATGGCCAATAGGTATTTTTAGACGAGATCTGGCACGTTCAGGGTGGTATGGCCATAGACACCAACAGGTATTCTTAAAATGCTCAACATCACTTATCATCAGGAAAATGCCAATCAAAACCACATTCAGATATCACCTCACCCCAGTTAGAATGGCTACTAGGAAAAGACAAAAGATACCAAATGCTGGTGAGGAAGCAAAGAAGAGGGAACTCTGGTGTGCTGTTGGTGGGAATGTAAATTAGAACAGTTATTATGAAAAACAGTATGAGGGTTCCTCAAAAACTAAAAATAGATTTACCATATGATCAAGCAATCCCATTACTGGGTACACATCCAGGCAAAAGGAAATCAGTATATCAAAGAGATATCTGCACTATCATGTTTATTGCAGCACTGTTCACAATAGACAAAACATGGAATCAACTGAAGTGTCCATGAACACTTGAACAGATGAAAAAAAAATATGGTATACACACACAATGAAATAGGATTTAGCTATGAAAAAGAATAAAATGCTGTCATTTGCAGCAACATGGATGAGCTTGGAGTCATTGTTTTAAGCAAAAGAAGCCAGGTACAGAAAGATGAATCCTATATGTTCTCACTCACATATGGAAGTAAAAAAGCTGCTCTCCTAGAAGAAGAGTGTAGAATAATGGTTACTTGAGGCAGGAAGTAGTTGGGGGAGGTGGGAGTATAGCCAAAAGTTGATGGATGGACACGAAAGTGCAGCTAGATAGGAAGACTAACTTCTAGTGTTCTATAGGATTGTAGGGTGAGTGTAATATACAATTTATTGTATATTTTCAAATACCTAGAAGAGCAGATACTGCATGTTCCCAACACAAAGTAATGATCAACGTTTGAGGAGGTGTATATGCTAATCACCCTGCTTTGGTCATTACACATTGTATGCATGTATTGAAATATCACTGTAACCCACAAATATATACAATTATTACTGCATCCATTTAAAATAATAATAAAAGCAAAAGAAGAAAAGAAAAAAAGCTACAGTCTAATATCCACAAGTAAATCTTCAATAACATAGTAGAAAACCAAGTTCAAACACACATTAACAGAATCATACAATATGACCAAGTAGACTTTATCCCTGAAATAAAAGAATAGTTCAACATATGCAAATCAATCAATGTGACATTCCACATTAACAAAATAAAGAATAAAAACCACAGGATCACCTTAAAAGATGCAGAGAAAGCACCTGATAATAATATTCAATATCCATTCATACTGAAACCATCAACAAAATAGGTATTGAAGGAACTTACCTCAACACAAATATGGTAATATATAAAAACCCACTGCTAACATCATAATCAATAAAGAGAAATTGAAATCATTTCCTCTAAGATCAGGAACAAGATAAGGATGCCTACTCTTACCACTCATATTTAACATGGTACTGGAAGTCCTACCCAGAGCAATGAGGCAAGAAAAAAAAGGCATCTAAATCAGAAAAAAAAGAAGTAAAACTTTATCTCTTAGAAGATCACATGATGTTGGTTGGGAGATGTGTTCATTATTTTGATTATTATGGTAGTTGTTCTGATTTTTACAACTGTCAAAAGTTACAAATTATATACTTCAGACAAACATACTTGTTATATGTAAATTATACTTCAATAAAGCTTTTAAAACAAAACATTAATTTAATAAACATATACAAGATTTTAAAATAAAATTATAATCAACTTCACAGGTTAATGAAGAGAGAAACATTAAAAAGAAACATTTAGTTAATACTTTAAATGATAATATTTAAAGCTCAACTTCCCCAAAACTCAACTGTTTATGTAAAGCTAATGAGAGACCATCAGGCTAGGAGGATAGAGGAGCCTTAATTTGGCCAAAGTACAGACACACAAAAAAGTTACAAATTATACACTTTAGATAAACATACTTGTTACATGTCAATTATACATTAATAAAGCTATAAAACAAAAAATTAAATTTAACAAACATTAAATAATTGCCAGCAATTATTCTGGCAGTCACAGATATGCAACTTCTCCAGTTACTTCTGCAGATACCATCACTATTTTAGAACTTGAGATTGGCCTTTTGAGATGTCTTTTCAGGTTTTTTTGTACGTCTAACACCAATGGCTCCACCTAGATTCACCAGCTGTTCCTGTGGACCCACCCAGAAGGAACTGCATGCAAAAAGACAGCTTCAACTCTCTATGAATTCATCTCCAATCCAACAAATCAGCACTCCACATACCCTAGCCCCCTGCCCACCAAGCGTCTTTGAAAAACCCCTAGCCTCTGGGCCTTCAATGAGATCACTTTGATGTTAACTCTGTTTCCCCCATGGCATGGCCAGCCTTCCATCAGTTAAACTCTCTGCAATGCCACGGTCTCCCTGAATTGATTTGTTTGTGCAGCAGGCAGGAAGAATCCTTCGGGCATTTATACCACTTCAACCTTATGTAAATTCTTCCAAAGAATAAACAATGAGGGTACATTCTCTGTACCAATCAGTGTTCCTGCAGGAAAGAAATGTCACACTCATGCAGGATATAGGACAAGAGTTTAATGAATGGCTGTAAACAAAAAAATTCTAAGGCCCCCAACCATCTGAATGGATCTCTCCTCTTGGCCAAGGGCATTCCAAAGTTAACCTGAAAAACTAGTTCAGGCGAAGATGGAAGGAGGAGTCAGACCTGCCTCATTATACCCATCTCTCTTTTGCAATTCAGGAAAAGCTGACCAAGGTTTAACATCAACACAGAGCTTAAGTCTGATAAGAAACATTTACAATCTATTCCCTCTGAAGCCTGCTACCTGGAGGCTTAATCTGCAGGATAAAACCCTGGTCTCCACAAACCCTTATCACAACCCAGGCATTGTTTTTATTGACAATAACTCTTTGAACCAATTGCCAATCAGAAAAATTTTAAAACTACCTAAGACCTGGATGCCCTCCCAACCCCACTTCAAGTTGTCCTCTTGCCCTTCCAGATGGAACCAATGTAAATCTTACATGCACTGATTGATGTATTATGTCTCCATAAAGTGTGTAAAAGCAAGCTGTACTCTGACCACCTTGGGCACATGTCATCAGGACCTCCTGAATCTATGTCATGGGCACATCCTTAGCCTTTGAAAAATACTTTCTAAGTTGATTGAGACCTCTCTCAGATACTTTCTGGTTCACAGGCTTATGGCTGTGCTGTGAGCAAAGTTAAGGGAAACCAATAAGAAAAGTGAGAAACCCAAGGCAAGCAAGAGCAACATATCTAATGAAAGGCAAGGAAAAGGAGCCATTTCTACAATCCAGTGAGACCTGTAACTGCAGGAGAGGCCAAGGTCACAGGAGGAATGCAGCCACTGCCAAACTGTAGCCCTGAAAAAAACCAAAGGGCAACATTGCCCAATGATGCAATCCAGAAAAGGTCAGGTCCTGGGGTACAAGGCAGGCTATGGAATGAAGACTAACCCTGTTGGAATAAATATACATCACCTCTACATCCCCCAATTCATAATGAGCTGGTATCATCCTGACACCAAAATCCAACCACTCAAGGACATAGACAAAATATTCTATGCAAGATATTGGCAAAGTGAATGAAATTACATAATAAAGAAAACTATATGCTGATTAAGGAGGATTTACACCAGAAACACAAAGTAGGTTTCAAATTACAAAATTATTTGATGTAATTTAACACATTCAGAGACCAAGGGAAAAAACTGTATGCATATTTCATTAAATGCAAGTGAGATATGTTATAAGATTCATCTTTTCTTGATTTAAAAAATTCCTTTACAGAGGGTGCAGTGGCTCACGCCTATAGTTCCAGCATGTTGGGAGGCTGAGGTGGGCAGATCACTTGAGCCAGGAGTTCAAGATCATGTTGGGCAATACAGCAAAATGCTGTCTCTACAAAAATTACAAAAATTAGCCAGGTATGGTGGCACCCACCTAAAATCCCAGCTACTCGGGAGGCTGAGGTGGGAGGATCGCTTAAGCCCAGGAGGATGAGGCTGCAGTGAGCCATGACTGCACCACTGCACTTCAGCCCAGGTAACAAAGCACAACCTTGTCTCAAAAAAAATTTAAAAATTATCTTAGAAAATATGAATAGCATAATATATCTTAATCTAATGAAGACCATCTACCAAAAAAATCTTATGTTAAACTTCTTATATAATGGTGAAATATCAAAAGCTATCCTTTAGAATCTGAATGAAGAGTAACCAGAAATACTTTTAAAATGTTGTTTAACTTTCTTATAAGCCTAAAATTATGTGAAATTTAACAATTTATATAAGATAAAATGCTATCAAGAGCAAAAGAAAGAAACAAACAAAAAAGAAGTTCATCTTGAGTTCAGATACTAAACAAAAATGCCTATTTCACCATTGCTATCTAACATTGTACCAGAGATTCTACAAGTGGAATAAAGCAAGACAAGTAAAATATATGAAGATTGAGGAGGAAAAAACAAATATACATTAGATATATTTATATAAACAATCTTACAGCATCTACAGAGAATATATTAAAGAGTTTTTGAATGCTGAATACAAAACAATGTAGAATAATTATACTTTTCTATATGGCAGCACAAACATTTATAAGCTGACACTTTAAGAGAATGCAATATTTACAGTGACATTAAAAAGAACAGATGCCTTGGAATAAATCAATTAATACATGTATAAGAGCACCATAGAAATACATATGTAATACCAACATTAACCTTAAATGTAAATGGGCTAATTGCTCCAATTAAAACACAGACTGGCAAATTGGATAAAGAGTCAAGACCCATCAGTGTGCTGTATTCAGGAGACACATCTCATGTGAAAAGATGCACATAGGCTCAAAATAAAAGGATGGAGGAAGATCTACCAAGCAAATGGAAAGCAAAAAAAAGCAGGGATTGCAATCCTAGTCTCTGATAAGACACACTTTAAACCGACACAGATCAAAAGAAACAAAGAAGGCCACTACATAATGGTAAAGGGATCAATTCAACAAGAAGAACTAACTATCCTAAATATATATGCACCCAATACAGGAGCACCCAGATTCATAAAGCAAGTCCTTAGAGACCTACAAAGAGACTTAGACTCCCATACCATAATAATGGGAGACTTTAACACCCCACTGTCAATATTAGACAGATCAATGAGACAGAAGATTAACAAGGATATCCAGGACTTGAACTCAGCTCTGCACCAAGCGGACCTAATAGACATCTACAGAAATCTCCACTTCAAATCAACAGAATATACATTCTTCTCAGCACCACGTTGCACTTATTCTAAAATTGACCACATAATTGGAAGCAAAGCACTCCTCAGCAAATGTAAAAGAACAGAAATCACAACAAACTGTCCCTCAGACCAAAGCGCAATCAAATTAGAACTCAGGATTAAGAAACTCACTCAAAACTGCACAAATACATGGAAACTGAACAACCTGCTACTGAATGACTACTTGGTAAATAACAAAATTAAGGCAAAAATAAAGATGTTCTTTGAAACCAATGAGAACAAAGACACAACATACCAGAATCTCTGGACACATTTAAAGCAGTGTGTAGAGGGAAATTTATAGCACTAAATGCCCACAAGAGAAAGCAGGAAAGATCTAAAATCGACACCCTAACATCACAATTAAAAGAATGAGAGATGCAAAAGCAAACAAATTCAAAAACTAGCAGAATGCAAGAAATAACTAAGATCAGAGCAGAATTGAAGGAGACAGAGATATAAAAAAACGCTTCAAAAAAAATCAATGAATCCAGGAGCTGGTTTTTTGACAAGTTCAACAAAATTGATAGACTGCTAGCAAGACTAATAAACAAGAAAAGAGAGAAGAATCAAATAGATGCAATAAAAAAATGATAAAGTGGATATCACCACTGATCCCACAGAAATACAAACTACCATCAGAGAATACTATAAACACCTCTACACAAATAAACTAGCAAATCTAGAACAAATGGATAAATTCCTGGACACATACACTCTCCCCAGACTAAACCAGGAAGATGTTGAATATCTGAATAGACCAATAACAGGTTCTGAAATTGAGGCAATAATTAACAGCCTGCCAACCAGAAAAAGTCCAGGACCAGACGGATTCACAGCCGAATTTCTACCAGAGGTACAAAGAGGAGCTGGTACTGAGAGGTGACAGTGTGCTGGCAGTCCTCACAGCCCTCACTCACTCTCTGCACCTCCTCTGCCTGGGCTCCCACTTTGGCGGCACTTGAGGAGCCCTTCAGCCCACCGCTGCACTGTGGGAGCCCCTTTCTGGGCTGGCCAAGGCCATAGCCGGCTCCCTCAGCTTGCAGGGAGGTGTGGAGGGAGAGGCGTGAGCAGGAACCAGGGCTGCGCGCAGCGCTTGCGGGCCAGCTGGAGTTCCGAGTGGGCGTGGGCTTGACGGCCCCGCACTCAGAGCAGCCGGCCGGCCCTGCTGGCCCCAGGCAGTGAGCGGCTTAGCACCCGGGCCAGTGGCTGCAGAGGGTGTACTGGGTCCCCCAGCAGTGCCAGCCCACTGGCACTGCACTCGATTTCTTACCGGGCCTTAGCTGCCTTCCCATGGGGCAGGGCTTGGGACCTGCAGCCCACCATGCCTGAGCCTCCTACCCCCTCCATGGGCTTCTGTGCGGCCCCAGCTTCCCCGTCGAGCACCACCCACTGCTCCACAGCGCCCAGTCCCATCGACCACCCAAGGGCTGAGGAGTGTGGGCACATGGCACAGGATTGGCAGGGAGCTCCACCTGCAGCCCCAGTGCAGGATCCACTGGGTGAAGCCAGCTGGGCTCCTGAGTCTGGTTGGGGACGTGGACAACCTTTATGTCTAGCTCAGGGATTGTAAATACACCAATCAGCACCCTGTGTCTAGCTCAGGGTCTGTGAATGCACCCATCGACACTCTGTATCTAGCTACTCTGCTGGGACCTTGGAGAACCTTTATGTCTGGCTCAGGGATTGTAAATATGCCAATCGGCACTCTGTATCTAGCTCAAGGTTTGTAAACACACCAATCAGCACCCTGTGTTTAGCTCAAGGTTTGTGAGTGCACCGACACTCTGTATCTAGCTGCTCTGGTGGGGCCTTGGAGAACCTTTGTGTCAATGCTCAGATACAGAGGAATCTGATGGGGATGTGGAGAACATTTGTATCTAGCTCAGGGATTGTAAATGCACCAATCAGCACCCTGTCAAAACAGACCACTCGGCTCTACCAATCAGCAGGATGTGGGTGGGAACAGATAAGAGAATAAAAGCAGTCTGCCAGAGCCAGCAGTGGCAACCCGCTCGGGTCCCCTTCCACACTGTGGAAGCTTTGTTCTTTTGCTCTTTGCAATAAATCTTGCTACTGCTCACTCTTTGGGTCCACACTGCTTTTATGAGTTGTAACATTCACCGCGAAGGTCTGCAGCTTCACTCCTGAAGCCAGCGAGACCATGAGCCCACCGAGAGGAATGAATAACTCCAGATGTGCTGCCTTAAGAGCTGTAACACTCACCGTGAAGGTCTGTAGCTTCACTCCTGAGCCAGCGAGACCACGAACCCACCAGAAGGAAGAAACTCCGAATACATCCGAACATCAGGAGGAACAAACTCCAGACCCGCCACCTTAAGAGCTGTAGCACTCACTGCGAGGGTCCACGGCTTTATTCTTGAAGTCAGTGAGACCAAGAACCCACCAATTCAGGACACAGTACCATTCCTTCTGAAACTATTCCAATCAATAGAAAAAGAGGGAATCCTCCCTAACTCATTTTATGAGGCCAGCATCATCCTGACACCAAAGCCTGGCAGAGATACAACAACAACAACAAAAAAGAATTTTAGGCCAATATCCCTGATGAACATCCATGCAAAAATCCTCAATAAAATACTGGCAAACCGAATCCAGCAGCACATCAAAAAAGCTTATCCACCATAATCAAGTGGGCTTCATCCCTGGGATGCAAGGCTGGTTCAACATACACAAATCAATAAACATAATCCATCACATAAACAGAACCAATGACAAAAACCACATGATTATCTCAATGGATGCAGAAAAGGCTTTTGATGAAATTCATCAGCCTTTCATGCTAAAAACTCTCAATAAACTAGGTATTGATGGGACGTATCTCAAAATGATAAGAGCTACTTATGATAAACCCACAGCCAGTATCATACTGAATGGGCAAAAACTGGAAGCATTCCCTTTGAAAACCAGCACAAGAGAAGGATGCCCTCTCTCACCACTCCTATTCAACATAGTGTTGGAAGTTCTGGCCAGGGCAATCAGGCAAGAGAAAGAAAGAAAGGGTATTCAATTAGGAAAAGAGGAAGTCAAATTGTCCCTGTTTGCAGATGACATGATTTTATATTTAGAAAACCTCATCGTTTCAGCCAAAATCTCCTTAAGCTGATAAGCAACTTCAGCAAAGTCTCAGGATATAAGATCAATGTGCAAAAATCACAGGCATTCCTATACACCAATAACAGACAAACAGAGAGCCAAATCATGAGTGAACTCCCATTCACAATTACTACAAAGAAAATAAAATACCTAGGAATCCAACTTACAAGGGATGTGAAGGATGTCTTCAAGGAGAACTACAAAGCACTGCTCAGTGAAATAAAAGAGGACACAAACAAATGGAAGAACATTCCATGCTCATGGATAGGAAGAATCAATATCATGAAAATGGCCATACTGCCCAAGGTAATTTATAGATTCAATGCTATCCCCATCAAGCTACCAATGACTTTCTTCACAGAATTGGAAGAAACTACTTTAAAGTTCATATGAAACCAATAAAGAGCCTGCATAGCCAGGAAAATCCTAAATAAAAAGAACAAAGATGGAGGCATCATGCTACCTGAGTTTATACTACAAGGCTACAGTAACCAAAACAGCATGGTACTGGTAGCAAAACAGATATATAGACCAATGGAACAGAACAGAGGCCTTAGAAATAACACCACACATCTACAACCATCTGATCTTTGACAAACCTGAGAAAAACAAGCGATAGGGAAAGGATTCCCTATTTAATAAATGGTGCTGGGAAAATTGGCTAGCCATATGTAGAAAGCTGAAACTGGATCCCTTCCTTACACCTTATACAAAAATTAACTCAAGATGGATTAAAGACTTAAATGTAAGACCTAACACCATAAAAATCCTAGAAGAAAACCTAGGCAATACCATTCAGGACCTAGGCATGAGCGAAGACTTTATGACTGAAACACCAAAAGCAGTGGCAACAAAAGCCAAAATAGACAAATGGGATCTAATTGAACTAAAGAGCTTCTGCACAGCAAAAGAAACTATCATCAGAGTGAACAAGCAACCTACAGAATGGGAGAAAATTTTTGTAATCTACCCATCTGACAGAGGGCTAATATCCAGAATCTACAAAGAACTTAAACAAATTTACAAGAAAAAAGCAAACAACCCCATCAAAAAGTGGGCAAAGTATATGACCAGACACTTCTCTAAAGAAGACATTTATGCAGCCAACAGATACATGAAAAAATGCTCATCATCACTGGTCATCAGAGAAATGCAAATCAAAACCACAATGAGATACCAGTTAGAATGGCCATCATTAAAAAGTCAGGAAACAACAGATGTTGGAGAGGATGTGGAGAAATAGGAACACTTTTACACTGTTGGTTGAAGAGTAAATTAGTTCAACCATTGTGGAAGACAGTGTGGCAATTCCTCAAGGATCTAGAACTAGAAATACCATTTGACCCAGCAATCCATTTACTGGGTATATACCCAAAGAATTATAAATCACTGTACTATAAAGACACATGTACACATATGTTTATTGTGGCACTATTCACAATAGCAAAGACTTGGAACCAACCCAAATGTCCATCAATGATAGAATGGATTAAGAAAATGTGGCACATATACACCATGGAATACTATGCAGCCATAAGAAAGGATGAGTTCATGTCCTTTGCAGGGACATGGACAAAGCTGGAAACCATCATTCTCAGCAAACTATCACAAGGACAGAAAGCCAAACGCCACATGTTCTCACCCATAGGTGGGAGTTGAACAATGAGAACACATGGACACAGGGCAGGGAATATCACATGTTGGGGCCTGTCAGAGGGTTGGGGGCTGGGGTAGGGATAGCATTAGGAGAAATACTTAATGTAGGTGATGAGTTGATGGGTGCAGCAAACCAACATGGCACATGTATACCTATGTAACAAACCTGCATGTTGTGCACATGTACCCTAGAACTTAAAGTATAATAAAAAAACAATAAATAAATGTGCAATGACATTAAAAAAAGAAATACATATGTAAAAAATTATTGAGATAAAATAAGGGAGACCAAAATAAAGGGCAACATGTACCAGTGTTATGGAGAAGAATATTCAATATTATCAAAATTTCAATTCTCTCCAAATTGAATTAAAAAAGCTGTTTCTAAACATCTGGCACTGTAGAGGGCCAAAACCAGCAAAGACATTCTAGGAACAAGGCCAAAGTGGAAGGACTACCTCTGCCAGAGTCAAGAACTAAGTAAAGCTTTAGTGTGTACTCAACGCAGTGCCACACTGGCATAGAGACAGACAAAGAGACCAGCGACATGAAATAGGGAACTCAGAAGCAAACTATGTCCCTCTATGGGGCACTTGGTTTTTGACAAAAGGGACACTGAGAATAATGGAATAAAGGCCATCTTCCCCTAAACCAAGTTTGTCCAACCTGCGGCCTGCAGGCCCCATGCAGCCCAGGACAGCTTTGAATGTGGCCCAACACAAATTTGTAAACTTTTTAAAAACATTATGAGTTTTTTTGTGATTTTTTTTTTTTTTAGCTCATCAGTTATTGTTAGTGTTAGTGTATTTTTTTTAATTTAATTTAATTTTTTTGAGATGGAGTCTTGCTCTGTCACCAGGCTGGAGTGCAGAGGCCCAATCTCGGCTCACCATAACCTCTGCCTCCCAGGTTCAAGCAATTCTCCTGCCTCGCCTCAGCCTCCCAAGTAGCTAGGACTACAGGTGTGTGCCACCACTCCAAGCTAATTTTTTTGTATTTTTAGTAGAGAGGAGCTTTCACCATGTTGGCCAGGATGGTCTTAATCTCTTGATCTCATGATCCACCTGCCTTGGCCTCCCAAAGTGCTGGGATTACAGGTGTGAGCAACCGTGCCAGGCCATGTTAGTGTATTTTATGTGTGACCCAAAACAATTCTTCTTCTTTCAGTGTGGCCCATGGAAGCCAAAAGATTACACAACCCTGTCCTAAACTGGGACAGCAGGGAATCTATATAATTAAAAAGTAAGGGAGTTCTTACCCACACTTCACATAAAAGTCCATTCCATGTACCTTAGAGACCTTAATGGGCAATCCAAAACAATAAAGACTTTACAAATCTTTATGTAGAAGAATATCTTTATGACCATGACATGAGAATCTTTTTTCCAAAGGAATAAAACCATATTAAAAACAATAAAGAGATAAAAATGTTTTTTAAACAACACACACACAACATGAAGCATAAAGTATAACATTGATAAATTTAATTATATTAAACTTTAAACTTTTGCTCATTAAAAACCATAAAGAAAATACAAAGTTGATCCACAGTGTTGGGGAAGACATTTTCCACAAATAAACAAACAAGGGCTCTTATCAAGAAAATACAAAGAACTCCTTCAGCACATTGGGAGGCCAAGGCACAGGAGTTCAAGGCCAGCCTGGGCAACATGGTGAAATCCCATCTCTACTGAAAATACAAAAATTAGCCAGGCACAGTGGTATGTGCCTGTAGTCCCAGCTACTCAGGAGGCTGAAACAGGAGGATCGCTTGAGCTCAGGAGGTTGAGGCTGCAGTGAACCGAGATCATGCCACTGCACTTTAGCCTGGGTGGCTGAGAGAGACCCTGTCTCAAAAAAAAAAAAAAAAAAAAGTGGGGAAAAAGCCTTCTACTCACATTTCACTAAATGACTGATAAACATATGAAGAGGCCTCAACCTCATTACACCACAAAATGCAAATGGAAACCCAGTGAGATGCCGATGCCCCTGACACCTGCCTACCAGATGGTTCACATGACACTGACAATACCACCTTGTGGTGATCTAGAGCAGTAGGAAATACTACAGTGTGGCTGGGGGTGTGCATTGTACAACTGCTTTAAAGGTTTCCTGTTTCCTAGAACAATCAAGAATATGAATGTCTTATCACCTAAAATCCACACATGGGCATAAACCCTAACAAATGTGAATGTAAATGTGTGCCAGGATATTGACACATAAAAGCTCCCTGTAGTGTTTTTCATGATAATAGAATCAGTACACAATGGTAGATTTTTTAAACCATAAAGACAGCAATGTGGATTGATAGCAACAGCAATGTTGAACAAAAAAGTAAGATACAGGAGAACACACACGATGACCATGGCCATAAAAATTATAAAAAGGCAAAATTAATGTTTACTGTATGTGCAGATGTTCAGGTAGCAAAACCATCCGCTAAAATAACAGAAAACCACAAAGTCAGAACAGGAGTCAACTCTAGGCAGTGAGGCTGGTGCCGGGAGGGGCTCACCATGCCCTTTACTGAACTGCAGGGGTATTGTGAGGTTTGCATCACAGTCATCACTTAAGATACACTTTATATGGTGTGTCCTATTCTGTATTTGTGTCATATGTCACAATAGAAAGATGAGAGGCGAGGGGAGGAGTGAAAGGGAGAAAGGGAAAGTGAAGCGGAGGATAAATGAATAAAGAAAAAGAGACAAGAAGATGGAGATGCAGAGGGGAAAGAGGGAAAGAACAGGGCAGGGAGGAAGAGACAGGAGAGGATTTGGGGGAAGAGACAATGGGGAGAAGGAGGGAGTGTGAGCTGCACCCGTGTAACCTGCCTGCCCCAGCTCCTCCACAGCCAGGTTGTCCTCCCTGCCCACCTCACCCCTCCCCCATGGGATGCCTCTGCTATGGGACCACTCCCCACTCAGCATGCTGTTGACCTCCAGCCCCTATCCAGAAAGTCTCATCTCCCAAAACCCTGCCCAGAACCTTAAGGTGAACCCACAGTTGAGGGAGCTCCTCCCCTAGTGTCAACCTGGCTCCCACCTCCCAGTGTGGGAGAAAAGCAAAGCAGGTGAGCTGGGAGGCTTTGGGGACAGGCCATTCTCCAGGAGCCAGCCTGGCCACAGGGCCAACGGTGCCTGGCAGAGAACAACAGGGCTCAATAAGCAGAGGCCATGCAGGCCCCAAGGCCAGACTACAGTGGGAGCCAGTGTGGCCAGGTGCCCAGAAATCCCAACAGCACCACTGGGTCCCTTAGAAGATGCTCAAGTTCCCAAAACAACTGGGGGTTAGGGGCAGGGGATTAGTCAGATCTCACCTTGGACAGCAGCCCCAGCCCTGTCCTCAGCCCCTGGGACACCAGGGCATGAGGCTGTTACAAGGAAGTAGGTGGCTCAAGGCCAGGTGCCTGTGCCTTGGCTGAGGGACGTGGCTCAGGTCAGTTTGCTCCATGACTCACTGGGTCCCACAGACCCCACTCCATGCTCTACTGCAGCCCAGTGCACTGCATGGTGCTCTGCTGTGCCAGGTTGTGTTGTGTCCAGTTGTGCTGTGTTGTGTGCTGTGTCACTGTTTCTGCAAACTCCCTGTCCAGGAGCTCTAGGGCCCTGGCCACTGAGAAGCCCTAGCCCTGAGTCAGCCTCAGGCAAGGCCTGCATCCCTGCTGCCTCCCTTTCCCTGGCTCAGCCTTGCAGCTCCCGCTGACCCCTCTGCCACTCACCTACCACCCATCACCCCCACTTAGAGGCCAGGAAGCAGCGGGAGCTGTATCTCTCTCCCAACCACCCCCTCTCCTCTTCCTTCATCCTCCAGGACATGCATTTCTAACAGAAACCACAAATCCTGCAAATGCCCTGATCCACCCACCGACCCCAGGGCACCTCCTGCCCAGGTGTTTGGCACAGGAGACACTCCCACAATGGCCCCATCATGTGCCTGGTGGCCCCGAGGCTGCAGCATGGGATGCCTGTCTGGCCCTGGACCTGCCCTGGGCCCTGCTCTCTGCCACTGCTCACAGGACAAACCCAAACAATTGCTGTCCTCCCTCTGAAATGGTGGCCATGGGGGTGCAGGGAAGGCCTCGCATCCCTCCTGTGCCCAGGCCCCTCACCCACACACTCTGGCTGGCTGCATCTGCTGTCCAGAGTCCTTGGTCACAAGGCATGCAGCCCGGACCACAGTGATGACAAGGGAGGCCCTTCCTAAGCCTAGAGATGGTCTAAACCTTCATGGAACTGCTGGTCCCAGTACCAGCCAGAGTCTCAGGTGAAGCTGAGGTAGCTCAAAGTGGTGCACGGGAGATGTCTGATATCAACCCTCTCCTGGAGGTAGATGATGTCTCCAGCCTGGTGACTTCCCTGGCCACCAGCCACCACCACCCCCCATCTCCCCAAGGCTGAAAGTGCAAGCTTGCCCTGGCCCTGGCATAGAAAGTGCACGATCTGGTCATGTCATGCAGGTGACCTCATGCAGGCATGGTGGCACTTGTGGGGCAGTCCTGTAACCTGCAGTGTGGTGGGTGGGATGGATGTGTGTGACACAGGCAGGAGCTACCCCTCATGGCAGTTGAGGGCCCACGTGTGTATTGGGTGGGGCGGATGGGAGTGAGAGGTGAGTGGCTGGGCACAGGCAGGTGAGTGAGTGACAGCTACACAAACCCCACCACTGAGCATATCCCTCCCAGGACAAAGCAGATCAGAGCCACAGGCCCAGCCCTGAGAGGCCCAGAGGAGCCTCAGGTCCTCAGGGACCTGGCCCTCTCGGCCCTCAGAGGACCCCACTCCCTTTAGATAGCCCCCCAGCTGGCTCCACCTGCAGCTGTGCGAGTGGGAAGGGGACACAATGCTCTGAGGTCCAGAGAAGGAAGGAAGATGGAGGGAGGGTGGCCCTCTGCTCCCAGGTCCTCTGTTCTCTGGCTCTGCTGCTCAGCCCTCTGAGGCTCTCCTGGAGCCCACACCTTTCAGCTGCAGTCTCCCAGCCTCTCTCCCCAGGATGAAGCCCACTCAGCCAGTGCTTTTCCACTGTAGCTGGCTTTTCCCCTTGGGGAGGGTCCCCAGATTATACAAAGTGCAGAGGGGTCCCCTGTCCCTGTCCTGCAGGGTCCCCACACCAGGCTTTCTCAATGTCTCCCTGTCTCTCTCAGACAAGGAGGGCAGAGGCAGCCACAAGGCCTGTGCCAGCCACAATCACACCCGCATATTCAGATAATCACAGACCCTTGTCCCACACAGTCAGACACCCCAACCTCAGGTACCAAACACCCCACACGCTCCCGACAGCACATTCTACTCACACACACAGAATCCCATTCTCACACATGTGCGCCCAAGCCTCTTGCCCCACATACAATGTGACAGGCCACTGGGCCACCTGTGGGTCCCAGGGCGCATGGATGTCTGCAGTACACAGCCACCTAGATCCTGCACCACTGGACAGGCAGGGGGTGGGTACCTGGCAGATGCCACCTGCTGCTCCCGCTGGGCCACCAGAAACTCCACTCTCTCCCCGACTCTCCAGGTCCCAGCCAAGCCACGCCCACCGGGCCTGCTCCCAGGACCCTGAGTTTAAGGACCGCATCTCCCCAGATGCCAGAGGGAGAGGATTCTGCACCACCCCAAGTGTAACCCACACCCTAGTCGGCCCCGAACCCGCACCGCATGGCGCCCACCTGAGCCCTGGCCTTGCTGGGCCTCCCGCTGCTGCTGCTGCTGTTGCTCGCCGGTAGGCCCTGCCAGGAGACCCTGGGCCATGCTGCAGCCCTGGAGTACCCACCCCTCCCTGCTCAGGTGCTCCTACTCTCCCTGCAGATCCCAAGAAACTATGCCCACAGCTCGTGACTGTCAAGAACCAGTTTCTGACCGAGGACAAGGACACCTACATGGATTCTGTCAACAGACACCATCCCACGGAGCTGGAAAGAAACACAGCCGCCAAACTCAAGGACATGGTGACCAACACCACGACCCCCGAGGAGGGACAGGCCGTCATGCAGCAGGCCCAGCCCCCAGTGCCTCCTCACAGCCCTTGACCTTCTTTGAGAGCAGGGACTCTGTTCCCTGAGAACCTCTCTCTCCACCCGAACACTTCCCCACCTCTCACCAAGCAATGTCCCTGCAGACGGGCAGCTGCCCAGGGAAAAGACCTCAGGGTGCTGGGCCTCCACCTTCTCATACTCAATCTCTGCTGTCAACCCCATCCTATCCCTCCTTCCCCAGAAGACCCCTCCCTTCAGCCTCCCACCCCTCCCCACAGGAGGAAATCAACAACCAGTGTGCCTACATGGTACTGAAGTGACACCATCCACAGGCACCTCGGGTCTCTGCCCAGGCAGCCTGTCCAGCCCAGGAGAACCTGGGCCCAGGGCCCCACCCTCCCCACCTCCTGCCCTGCTGCTTCCCCTCCTCCCACTCCTGCTGTCCTAATTGGGGCTGAATGCGGGCCACTACTTTACTTACATAGGGTGTATACCAAGTAACCAATGGCAAGCCTCTAGAGGGTATTTAGACCCCAGGAAATTCTAACTGGGCTCTTGAGCCCTTATGCTTGGGCCTGCTCCCACTGTTTGGAGTGTACTTTCACTTTCAGTAAGTCTCTGCTTTTGTTGCTTAATTCTTTCTTTGCTTTGTTTGTGCGTTTTCCCCAATTCTTCGTTCAAAACAGTAAGAACCTGGTGACCCTCCTCCTGTAACAGGAAGGTGGGATGGGGGGAGCCCACCCTGACACTGACCCGGGCCACCCACATTCCCCTCCCCCCACACCCATACTCACTAGGGTCCTGGGTCGAGCTTCCCCTGCTGCTCACAGCTCAGTGAGTCGCCAGGCCAGCAAGGACCCCCCAGCTGTGCCCCTCTGCTGATTTTGCCCCTGGTCACCCTTACCAATCAGGGTCCAGTCAGGTGACAGAAGTCACAGGCAAGTGGCTTCAACACCCAGATATGTAGTGAGAGGTGACAGCATGCTGACGGCCCTCGCAGCCCTTGCTCACTCTGGGCGCCTCCTCTGCCTGGGCTCCCACTTTGGCGGCACTTGAGGAGCCCTTCAGCCTACCGCTGCACTGTGGGAGCCCCTTTCTGGGCTGGCCAAGGCTGGAGCTGGCTCCCTCAGCTTGCAGGGAGGTGTGGAGGGAGAGGCGCGAGTGGGAACCCGGGCTGAGCTCCGTGCTTGTGGGCCAGCTGGAGTTCCCTGTGGGCGTGGGCTTGGCGGGCTCCGCACTCAGAGAAGGCTGGCTGGTCCTGCAGGCTGGGGCACTGAGGGGCTTAGCACCTGGGCCAGCAACTGCTGTGCTCAATTTCTCACCGGGCCTTAGCTGCCTTCCCGTGGGGCAGGGCTCGGGACCTGCAGCCCGCCATGCCTGAGCCTCTCCCACCTCTCCATGCTCTTGTACAGCCCGAGCCTTCCCGACGAGCACCGCCCCCTGCTCCACAGTGCCCAGTCCCATCCACCACCCAAGGGCTGAGGAGTGCGGGCGCACGCGGGGGACTGGCAGGCAGCTCCACCTGCGGCCAGTTGCCGGATCCACTGGGTGAATCCAGCTGGGCTCCTGATTGTAAATACACCAATCAGCACCCTGTGTCTAGCTCAGGGTTTGTGAATGCACCAATCCACACTCTCTATCTAGCTACTCTGGTGGGGACTTGGAGAACGTTTGTGTCCACACTCTGTATCTAGCTAATCTAGCGGGGAGATGGAGAACCTTTGTGTCTAGCTCAGGGATTGTAAACGCACCAATCAGTACCCTGTGGAAACAGACCACTCGGCTCTCTATAAAATGGACCAATCACCAGGATGTGGGTGGGGCCAGATAAGAGAATAAAAGCAGGCTGCCTGTGCCAGCAGAGGCAACCTGCTCCGGTCCCCTTCCAGACTGTGGAAGCTTTGTTCTTTTGCTCTTTGCAATAAATCTTGCTACTCTCACTCTTTGGGTCCACACTGCCTTTATGAGCTGTAACACTCACCATGAAAGTCTGCAGCTTCACTCCTGAAGCCAGCGAGACCACGAACCCACCAGGAGGAATGAACAACTCCAGACGTGCTGCCTTAAGAACTGTAACACTCACTGCGAGGGTCCGCGGATTCATTCTTGAAGTCAGTGTGACCAAGAACCCACCAATTCCGGACACAGTAGCATCTCTTCACTGTGTAACATGTGTTCCTAATGCACTTTCTATATCTCACTTCCTTTAGGTTCTGTGTTTTATTCCAGGTAATGATATTTGAATCTAAATTACAATTTACTAATTTTCACGAAAGCTGCACCTAATCTGCTACCCATTCAGAGAAACAAACTCACTTATCAAATGTTTGTTGAATCAGCGCTTGGTGGCAGATTCTGTGCTAGGGCGTGCCAAATGCAGACACATGTTTGCCAAGACACACGGTCATGCCTCAGGGCCTCCTGGGTGCACACACACACATGGACCTGTGGGCTGGCACCATAGTGCTCAGCCTGCTCCCAATCCCACAGTGCTCCAGGGAGGACACAGGATGTCACAGCAACACCCAACCCATCCCACTGCATGCTGAGCTTAGTTCCTGATACACTGTCACCCCAAAGGCATGGCCTATGGCTGTGGGTCTGTCTGCAGACCTGCCCTGCCCCCACTTACACACATGCACACACACACACACACACGAAGAGGTGTGTCTCATTTCCACCTGTGAGATTCTAATTTATGGCAGTGACTGAGTGACCACACAGAGAGGCCAATGCGATGGAAAACATTATTATTTACATTTCCTAGGGGCACACCATGCCACACAGGGCCACATGGAGAGCACCAGTGCTGGTCAGGAGGCAGGAGCAAGGGAAAAGCATAGGCCACAGCCTTTGTTGGGGTTCCCATGGGAAAAGCCAGGCAGGGCAGAGTAAACAGCTTATGATTAGCTAGTTTGAATAACTCTGGCAGGCTTTGACCTATGGTGCTGGTCTCTGGTTACCTGGTACCTGGTCATGGGGTGCTTCAGTGCAGGGGAGATATTGGTGTGGGGTGTGAGAGTTGGATAAAGAGGTAATTGGGGCTGTAGATTCAGTGCCAGTTGGTTGTATATGAGAGAGGTGCTCCAGGTCGAGCATTTTGCCATCTCTAAGAAAAGACTAATCTTGGGAGGACAGTCTCTCCAGAGCCAGCAAACTTTAAAAGATGTCATCATAAAATACAGAAAATAAAAAGCATAATTACACCAAGTCACAGGGTAAGTGGATGTTTACCTTTTTACAAACTGACTGTGTTCCAAAGTCATTATACTACATTACATTCTCACCACAGTATTATGAGGATTTCAAGTACTCCATATCCTCACCAACACTTGGTATGGTCAGTCTTTAGTTTTCACTATTCCCATTTGGTGTGTAGTGGTATTTCTCTGTGATTTTCCTTTGTACCTCCCTAATGACTAATGTTTACAATTTTTATGTGTACTACTGCCATCCCTCTATCTTCTTTGGCTAGGTGTCTATTCAAATCTTTTGCCCATTTAAACTTTTTTCTTTTATTATTGAGTTTTGAGAATTCTTAATAAATAATGAATACAAGTTCTTCTTCAGATATGTGGTTTGCCAGTATAGTCTTCTAGTCTATGGCTCTTTTCTTCCTTCATCTTAAAAGATCGTGTCCCATAGCAGAAATCTTTACTGTTGACAAAGTTGAATGTGTTATTTTTTTCTTTGATTGAACATGTTTTTGGTGTATATTTCAGAAGTATTTGCCAAGATTTTAAAAATTCTCTCATGTTACTTAATGAAGGTTTCATATATTCAGGTTTATAATCCATGTTGAGTTAGTTTTGAATATTGTATACCGTGTGAGGTTTGGGATCAGAATTTTGTGGTTTGTTTGTTTGTTTTGAGATGGAGTCTTTCTCTGTCACCCAGGCTGGAGTGCAGTGGTGCAATCTCGGCTCACTTCAACCTCTGCCTCAGCCTCCCAAGTAGTTGGGATTACAGGCACGTGCCACCAAGCCTCAGTTTTGTATTTTTAGTAGAGATGGGCTTTTACCATTTTGCCCAGGCTGGTCTTGAACTCCTGATCTCATGATACACCCACCTTGGCCTCCCAAAGTGCTGGGATTAAGGACGTGAGCCACTGCACCTGGCCTGGTTTTTGTTTTAATATGGATGTCCAGTTGTTCCAACAACACTTGTTGAAAACACGATCTTCAGTGAATTGCCTTTGAACCTTTCTAAAACATCATTTGATCTTCTATGTGTTGGTCTATTTCTGGACTTTCTTAATCTATATTTTTGCTACATTTTAAAGTCTTAATTAACTGTATAATATGTCTTTAAATCAGGCAATGTAATCGTTTAATTTTATGCATCTTTTTCTTTTTTTTTTTTTTGCTATTCTAAGTGCTTTGTATTTTCATATGAATTTTAGAATTCACTTGTTATTTTCTAATAAAAGCATTGAGGGATTTTGATTGGATTGCATTGAATACATGTTTATCAATTTGAGAAGAATTAGCACATTAACAATATTGTGTTCTAATCCATAAACATTGTGTATCTCTCCTTTTATTTAGATCTTTAATTTTCCTCAGCAATCTTTTGTAGTTTTCAATGTATATAACTTGCACATCTTATGTCTCAAGTATATGTTGTATGCTCTTGTAAAAAGTGCTTTTAAATTTCAGTTTCAAATTGATCATTGTATATAGAAGTATAATTTTTTAAAAAAATTATTTACCCTGTAAATTTTATAAATTCATTTATTCCAGATTTTTGTTCACAGATTCCATGGGATTTTCTCCATTAATATTTATGTTGTCTAACTTATTTGTTCAATTTTATGTGTTTATTTTCAAACTGGCAACTGTGAAATGTATTGGAAGATTATTCATAAAATTCCTTATTACTGTTTCAGAATCTGTAAAAGCTGATTGTGGTGGTGCAGTCCTGTATTCCAAACTACCTTGGAGGCTGAAGCCAGTGAACTGCTTGAGCCCAGGAGTTCAAGACTTCAGTGAGCCATGATGGGGCCAATGCACTCCAGGTGGGGTGTAAAAATAAATAATTAAATTAATAAATGAATAAATAAAATATGTAGTATCTAGTGATGTCACTTCATCTGTACCTAATTGGTAATTTGTTTTTTCTCACATTTTTTTCTTGCTAGATCCACAGAGGTGGATCCCTTTTATTGATCTCAAAAAACCTGTATTGGTATTACTGGTTTTTCTCTATTGCTATTCTGTTTTCCACATCATTGATTTCTCTCTGATCTTTACTATTTCCTTCTTGTTTTGAGTTTCAATTGTCTTTCTTCAAGTTTTTAAGGTTGAATCTGTCATTGATTTGAGATAGTTCTTTCTTGATACAGGCATTTAATCTATAAATTTAGTAGCATCTACAATTTATTTTGTATGTTGTGCTGTCGTGTAATAAGATAGTGGCCTAGCATAGCTCTAGTCTTATCTGTGGAGATTCCTGGGTATCCAATCTTTATCCCTTGGTCAAGATAAATTAGTGGGACTTATAATGAGCTCATTAAAATCTAAAAATCCCTCATAGTCCCAAGGGCCGATGTGTCTACCAATGGCTTTTGCTGTGGTCTGAATATTTGTATCCCCCCAAAATTCCTATGTTGAAACCTAATCATCAATATGGGACTCATTTGAACCTAAACTTCCACCAAAACACAAATCTGAAACTTTGTCTCCCTTCATACATGACACCTTCCATAACCTCACATGGCAAAAGGAGAAAAGAAGCTTGGGCCTCTTTTATAAGGACACCAATCCATTCATAAGAACTCCAACCTCATGACTTATTTCCTCAAAGGCCTCACCTCTTAATATTGTCACATTGGGGATTTGGTTTCAGCATATGAATTCTGTGGCAGGGGTGGGGAACAGACATTCACATCATAGCACACCCTGAATCTTAAACAGCTTCTGCATCAGCGTAAACTGGCTTTTCTTCTCCAAAGTTCATATTCTAAAATGTGCCCTTGACCAGATAAATCCCAACAGCAAAAATTACTGATTGTAAACATTGCATTATTTTAAATAGGAAAGGGACAGAAGGCAGCTAAGAGCTAGTGGAAGGGAGTGGGTTGAGTATTGCATGTAGTGTTTTAGTTTCTCCTTATTGCTCTCTCTCTCTGCCTCATTTTCTTTCTCAAGTACCTGGCATATTTGTTTAAATCAGACTTGCTTATGCCTATGATTCTCTCTACCTCACACCCCGATTTCTGCTCCTCAGTCTCTATTCCAGTGCCTCTAACCTTTCTGCTAACAATGCAAGTCAGGGTGTCACTGGAAAAGGGGTCTCAATCCAGACCCCAAGAGGGTTCTTGGATCTTGTTCAGGAAGGAATTTAAGGTGTGTTGCAGAGTGCAATGAAAGAAGCAAGTTTATGCTCTCCCTCTCCCTCTCCCCTTTCTTCAGTCTCCCTCTGTTGCCGAAGCTGGACTGTACTGCCGTGACCTCGGCTCGCAGCAACCTGCTTGCCTCGGGCTCCTGTGATTCTCCTGCCTCGGACTGCCGAGTGCCTGGGATTGCAGGCGCGCGCCGCCATGCCTGACTGGTTTTTGTATTTTTGGTGGAGATGGAGTTTCACCGTGTTGACCGGGCTCGTCTCTAGCTCCTGGCCTCGAGTTATCTGCCCGCCTCAGCTTCCCGAGGTGCTGGGATTGCAGATGGAGTCTTGCTCACTCAATGCTCAATGTTGCTCAGGCTGGAGTGCAGTGGCATGATCTCGGCTTGCTACAACCTCCACCCCCCAACCACCTGCCTTGGCCTCCTAAAGTGCTAAGATTACAGCCTCTGCCCCACCGCCACCCCGTCTAGGAAGTGAGGAGTGTCTCTGCCCGGCCGCCCCATCTGGGAAGTGAGGAGTGCCTCTGCCTGGCCACCATCCCGTATAGGAAGTGAGGAGCATCTCTGCCTGGCTGCCCATCATCTGGGATGTGAGGAGCACCTCTGCTCAGCCACCCTGTCTGGGAAGTGAGGAGCACTTCTGCCCGGTCGCTCTGTCTGGGAGGTGAGGAGCACCTCTGCCCGGCCGCCCCATCTGGGAGGTGAGGAGCGCCTCTGCCCGGCCGCCACCCCGTCTGGGAGGAAGTGAGGAGCGCCTCTGCCTGGCCGCCCCGTCTGGGAGATGAGGAGCGCCTCTGCCCGGCCACCCCGTCTGGGAGATGAGGAGCGCCTCTGCCCGGCCGCCCAACATCTGGGAAGTGAGGAGGGCCTCTGCCCGGCTGCCCCATCTGGGAGGTGAGGAGTGCCTCTGCCCAGCCGTCACCCTGTCTGAGAGGAAGTGAGGAGCACCTCTGCCCGTCCACCCAGTCTGGGAGATGAGAAGCACCTCTGCCCGGCCGCCCCATCTGGGAGATGAGGAGCACCTCTGCCCGGCCGCCACCCCGTCTGGGAGGAAGTGAGGAGCGCCTCTGCCCGGCCACCTCATCTGGGAAGTGAGGAGTGCCTCTGCCCAGCTGCCCCGTCTGGGAAGTGAGGAGTGCCTCTGCCCGGCCGCCCAATGTCTGGGAAGTGAGGAACGCCTCTGCCCAGCCACCCCGTCTGGGAGGTGAGGAGGGCCTCTGCCTGGCCGCCACCCCGTCTGGGAGGAAGTGAGGAGCACCTCTGCCTGGCCGCCCCATCTGCGAGATGAGGAACACCTCTGCCTGGCTGCCCCATCTGGGAGGTGAGGAGAGCCTCTGCCCGGCTGCCCATCATCTGGGAAGTGAGGAGCGCCTCTGCCCGGCCACCCTGTCTGGGAGATGAGGAGCGCCTCTGCCTGGCCACCCCATCTGGGAAGTGAAGAGCGCCTCTGCCCAGCTGTCCCATCTGGGAAGTGAGGAGCGCCTCTGCCCGGCCGCCCCGTCTGGGAGGTGAGGAGCGCCTCTGCCCGGCTGCCCCGTCTGGGAGGTGAGGAGTGCCTCTGCCTGGCTGCCAGCCCATCTGGGAGGAAGTGAGGAGCGCCTCTGCCCAGCCACCCCATCTGGGAGGTGTGAAGTGTCTCTGCCCGGCCGCCCTGTCTGGGAAGTGAGGAGCACCTCTGCCCGGCCGCCCCATCTGGGAAGTGAGGAGCGCCTCTGCCCGGCCGCTCCATCTGGGAAGTGAGGAGCGCCTCTGCCCGGCCGCCTATCATCTGGGAGGTGAGGAGCGCCTCTGCCTGGCCGCCCATCGTCTGGGAGGTAAGGAGCGCCTCTGCCCAGCCGCCCCATCTGGGAAGTGAGGAGGACCTCTGCCCGGCCACCCTGTCTGGGAAGTGAGGAGCTCCTCTGTCCAGCCATCCCATCTGGGAGGTAAGGAGTGCCTCTGCCTGGCTGCCACCCCGTCTGGGAGGAAGTGAGGAGCGCCTCTGCCCGGCCACCCCATCTGGGAGGTGAGGAGCATCTCTGCCTGGCTGCCCTGTCTGGGAGGTGTACCCAACAGCTCTGAAGAGACAGCGACCATCGGGAGTGGGCCATGAGGACGATGGCGGTTTTGTTGAAAAGAAGGGGGGGAAGTGTGGGGAAAGGAAGGAGAGATCAGATTGTTGCTGTGTCTGTGTAGAAAGAGGTGGGCATAGGAGACTCCATTTTGTTCTGACTAGGAGAAATTCTTCTGCCTTGGGATGCTGTTGATTTATGGCCTTTCCCCCAGCCCATGCTCTCTGAAACATGTGCTGTGTCAACTCAGGGTTAAATGGATTAAGGGCAGTGCAAGATGTGCTTTGTTAAACAGATGCTTGAAGGCAGCATGCTCTTTAAGAGTCATCACCACTCCCTAATCTCAGGTACCCAGGGGCACAAACACTGCAGAAGGCCACAGGGACCTCTGCCTAGGAAAACCAGAGACCTTTGTTCATGTGTTTATCTCCTGACCTTCTCTCCACTATCATCCTATGACCCTCCCATATCCCCCTCTCCGAGAAACACCCAAGAATCATCAATAAATACTTAAAAAAAAAAAAGGAGCAAGTTTATTAGAAGCTACACCATTAGTGAGCAGGAGGCCCTCAGATAACAAGAGGAGGAATGCACCGGCTTTAAGTTTTTCTTATATAGGGGTCTTATCTGTGAAAAAACTAAGCTAAGCTGGGTCATGTGTGGGTGAGCAGGCAGAATAAAAAAGTTTATTACAGTATTCATTTAAACTAACCTGGACATTCCAGTGTGTAAGTACATCAAAACATAGCTATTATCTTCAAAGCATATATTGTTATGGGTATTGGGACATCTAGACTCTGCACTGTTGTAGGAGTGTCCCTGTAGGTATCTTTAGGCTGTTTCCTCAACTATAAACACCCCATGACTATGGGCCATGACCGACAAGGAATGTGCTTTGCTAGTCTCAAAATGGAACTATACTTAAAATGGCATCCTCTGGCTCTCCTATACTCCTGCTTCCCTAATGATGGAGCATTCACAAGTTAGGGGTTTAACTTCACAGGAATGCTTTTTATGAGATGGTCAGACATAGCTATTGAAACAAAAGGACTAGCTCTCCATTTAAAGTTCTTCTCACCTATGCCCTGAGTCACATCTAGTCCTTTAATGTTGGCCCTCTCTCCATTCATGAACTTAACTCATATTCCAAATATCTGAGGACTCATAATGGGAAGCCACTATAATTCTTCCAGTGAGATCATGAGGAAAAGACATTTATGCAGCCAAAAGACACATGAAAAAATGCTCATCAACACTGGCCATCAGAGAAATGCAAATCAAAACCACAATGAGATACCATCTCACACCAGTTAGAATGGCAATCATTAAAAAGTCAGGAAACAACAGGTGCTGGAGAGGATGTGGAGAAATAGGAACACTTTTAAACGAGTTCAGCCATTTTGGAAGTCAGTGTGGTGATTCCTCAGGGATCTAGAACTAGAAATACCATTTGACCCAGCCATCCTATTACTGGGTATATACCCAAAGGATTATAAATCATGCTGCTATAAAGACACATGCACACGTATGTTTATTGTGGCACTATTCACAATAGCAAAGACTTGGAACCAACCCAAATGTCCAACAATGATAGACTGGATTAAGGAAATGTGGCACATATACACCATGGAATACTATGCAGCCATAAAAAATGATGAGTTCATGTCCTTTGTAGGGACATGGATGAAATTGGAATCCATCATTCTCAGTAAACTATCACAAGGACAAAAAACCAAACACTGCATGTTCTCAGTCATAGATGGGAATTGAACAATGAGAACACATGGACACAGGAAGGGGAACATCACACTCTGGGGACTGTTGTGGGGTGGGGGGAGGGGGGAGGGATATCATTAGGAGATATACCTAATGCTAAATGACGAGTTAATAGGTGCAGCACACCAGCATGGCACATGTATACATATGTAATTAACCTGCACATTGTGCACATGTACCCTAAAACTTAAAGTATAATAATAATAATAATAAAAGCAAAAACAATGAAGAATCCCTATGCAAGCTTTTCTGGATGGACTGAGCAGGGACTTTATGTCTTAAGTGTGGTTTAAAGTGGTTCCAGAGTGGTAGGTATCCTGGTCTTGTCTGAAAAAAAAATTATATAATCTCTAGAAGAGAAAGGCACTTTCATCTAAGGATATGGGAAAGCTACATGAAATCTCTTTTCAAGGACAAAGATAACCAACAAAAAAGGGAGCAAAGCAAACTGATTGAAGAATTTGGAAATAAACATCCAAAGGGGCCCATAAAATCTTCAGTTATTGTTATTATCAGATACATATTATGAAGCAACTATACCTACCATGTTAAAAAAATTTGAAAAATTGAAATTAAAATGTCTTGGAGAGACAATTATGAATGGGCAATAGATCGGAATAAATTATCCAGAATGCAACACAGAGATTGAAGGATGAAAATTACAGAGAATTTAAGACACCTGGAGGATAGAGTGGTAACACCTGCCTCATAAAGAATTGGGATTCTCAAAGCAGAGAAACAATGGTGAAGAGGCAATATATGAGAGAGGAAGAGTTTGCTGAGCACCAGAGATGACACGTCACAGATTCAAATTGTTCAGTAAATCCCAAGTAGGAAAGAATTTAAGAATTTCATAACCAGAAACATTATGCCAAACTCCAGAAAACACATTCAATTACTATTTCAGTTGAAAGCCCAGGATTCTAAGTGGGAAACTATCTTAATAACCTAGTCACTGCACTATCTATCTCCTTAAACCTCATTTTTTCCTAAGTCTCTTGCATTTTGATATTAAAAAGGTCATCATTCCTGACCAAAAGACCTGCAATTCTCAGAGAAGGGAATACTAAGACCAATAGACATTTAAAGATTCTCAATCTCATTAACAATTAAAAAATGCAACTTTAAGCCACAGTGAGTTACTATCTCACACCTAGTAGATTATTAAACTTTTAAAGTTTTACAAAGAGTGTGTTGGCAGTAAGAGTTGGCAAGCAAAATAACCATAAACTCTGGTAGGAGTGAAAATTGGTACAACTTTGGAAAACAATTCATCATTGTACAGTAAAATCATAGATGGGAACATACTTTGCACAATCCAGTCTTTCCTTATTACATACTCTAAGCCTTGAGAGGAAGCCAGCTGATGCCAGTGTTTTTTAAAACTGTGGCTGCTATAGGAATTCACCACCACACCCACAGGATACACCAACGTAGAAGTGTCAGAGGTGTTTAAACCAGAGCGACTCCATCTTGAATAGGGCCTGGGTAAAATAAGGCTGAGACCTACTTCCCAGACACTTAAAGCATTCTGTCACAGGATAACATTGGAAGCTGGCACAAGCTACAGGTCAGGTCATAAAGGCCTTGCTGGTTAAACAGGTTGCAGTAAAGAAGCCGGCCAAACCCCACCAAAATCAAAATGGAGAGGAGACTGACCTTTGGTGTCCTCACTGCTTGTTATGTGTCCGGAATTGGTTCCTTCCAGTGGGTTCCTGGTCTCGCTGGCTTCAGGAGCGAAGCTGCAGACCTTCGCGGTGAGTGTTACAGCTCATAAAGGCAGTGCACCTGGAGTCGTGCTGGAGTTGTTTGTTCCTCCCGGTGAGTTCATGGTTTCGCTGGCTTCAGGAGTGAAGCTGCAGACCTTCACAGTGAGTGTTACACCTCATAAAGGCGGCGTGTCTGGAGTTGTTCGATCCTCCCAGTGGGTTTGTGGTCTCACTGGCTTCAAGAATGAAGCTGCAGGCCTTCGGGATGAGTGTTGCAGCTCATAAAGGTAATGCAGACCCAAAGAGCAAAAGAACAAACATCCCACACTGTGGAAGGAGACCCCAGCGCGGTTGCCGCTGGTTGTTCAGTTGGCCAGCTTTTATTCCCTTATTTGGCCCCGCCCACATCCTGCTGATTGGTCCATTTTACAGAGCGCTGATTGGTCTATTTTACAGAGTGCTGTTTGGTCCGTTTTTACAGAGTGCTGATTGGTGCATTTACAAACCTTTAGCTAGACACAGAGCGCTGATTGGTGTGTTTTTACAGAGTGCTGATTGGTGTGTTTACAAACCTTTAGCTAGACACAGAGCGCTGATCGGTGCATTTACAATCCTTCAGCTACACAGAAAAGTTCTCCAAGGCCCCACCTGATCCAGAAGCCCAGCTGGCTTCACCTCTCGGTTATATGCTAATTATATGCATTAGCACGCTAAGAGACACTCTTATCAGTGCCATGACAACTTACAAATGCCATGGTAAGGTTCAGAAGTTACCCTGTATGGTTCAAAAAGCTGGGAAGCCCTCAGCTCCGGGAAATTGAAATTGCCCACCTCTTTCCTGGAAAACTCATGAATAATCCACCCCTTGTTTAGCATATCATCAAGCAATAACTACAAGTATCCCTCGTCCAGCAGCCCAAGCTTCTGCTCTAACAGTGGAGTGCCCATTGTTTCTTTACTTTCTTAATACACTTGCTTTGGCTTTGCACTGTGGTCTCCCACGGATTTTTTCTTGCGTGAGCTCTAAGAACCTCTCTCTTGGGGTCTGGATCGGGACCCTTACTGGTAACAGAAGCACTGCTTCACAAAGATCATGCAGGTCAGTACTTACTAAGTACAAAAAAGTCTATAGCCACACTATTTATAATTTTAAAAATGAGTGAAGTCAATTAACATTTAAGTGTTAAAAAGAAAGTAAACAACCCAAATATACAAACAGTAGACTGCTCTGGCTTGCATACAGAGAGGTCCATTGCCCTTTTGGGTGGGCCGGGAAGGGTCAAAGTCTAAGAAGCACTTCTGGGGAGAGGGGGCGTCAGGCTCTGATGGCTGCGGGAGGAGTGACTCCTCCCAGGATGAGGGTCTCCATCCTCCCAGTGCTCACTCAAGTTCAGTATTTCCAAGTCCTTCCAGGGGGCGTAACGCACGTCAGAATGACCATTACTGTCACAGATACGTGTCCCCTTGCATTTCCAGGAAATGCCCTTGGTTGGCGAATTACAGTCGTGACAGTCGGGCCACAGGGCGTTTTGTGAGCTATAGTCTTGGGCAAATGAGTGCCAAAAAACAAAAAGACCTCTGAAGGTGAACAGCATAGCAGCAGGGTTTGGGATGAGAGGAGCCCTTTTGCTAGCAACGGGGAACACTTGCGCGGTACCAGCAAGGGCTGCCCATGTCTCGGAGGGAAACGTTTGTGTGAGCTCAGGAATGACCTGGAAGATCTTGGCACGGCTGCAGTTTTCTGGGAAATGTGATTTCTTGGTCCAGGCGCCATGGCCCTTATAAGTAGAGGGTGTCCCTTGGTTCCGAGGTGTATCTTTCACCAGAGGAAGACTGTGTGCCCCAGGACAATTTGCGCATGGTTCTAGCTGGCCAGCTCTGGGTCGACGGCCCCAGGCGGTTTAGCTACTTATGAAGCCGTGACCGGTTTGCCCGCGGCGCACCAGGTCCGCGCAGCCGCAGAGATCCTTGGGAAGTGTGGTCTTCCGGTGCCGGCGGTTCGCGGCTGCCGGGACGTTTGTCCCGCAGGCGGAGGATTCTGGGAAATGTGGTTCGCCGTGGGCGGTGCACTGGGTCAGTCCCGCGATAGCCTCAGGCCTGGCGGCGGTTTCCAAGCTAAGGAACGGTTTGGGGCAGTGTCGTTCCCGGAAGTCGGCCGCCGTTACCCGCTCACCAGCTACGTGGCGCGTCTGGTCCGCGGAGACGCGGGCTCGGGGCGCCTGCGGGGACGGTGAGGCCCTGTTGAGGACTCCGGCAAGTGTGGGTCCCGGTGGCGGCGAGGCTCAGGCCCTGGGTCCGCACCGCGGTTTGACCCCAGCCCGGGCCTTGGTTATTTCCTGGCCTTCCTGTTGAGCCGTGTAAACGCGGGGTGGGTGATGACGGCGCCGACCTCTTGGCACTGTTGTGAGAACGAAGTGGGCGCGAGAGCAGATGCCAGCCACAGTTTTTTGGGGGTTATGTCGTCATGAAGCCGGCGCTTTCAGTTGTACAACCTTGAACAAATGGGTTCAGTATATCGGAATTTCAGTTTTGTCTTCATTTTAAAAAATAAATCTGGTTTAGAACTCCTGACCTTAAGCGATCTGCCCGCCTCCGCCTTCCAAAGTGCTGGGATTAAAGGCGTAAGCCACCACACCAGCCTGACCAACATGGCGAAACCCCGTCTCTACTAAAAATACAAAAAAAAAATTAGCTGGGCGTGGTGGCACTTGTCTATAATCCCAGCTATTCAAGAGGCTGAGGCAGGAGAATCGCTTGAACCCGGGAAGCAGAGGTTGCAGTGAGCCGAGGTCGCTCCATTGCACTTCAGCCTGGGCGACAGAACAAGACTCCGTCTCAAAAAAGAAAAAAGAAAAAAAAAATCTGGAATAATGTGAATGCCCATCGTGCAAAGTGGTGAAGACCGAACGAGCTGATAAAGTTGTTAACGTTGTTTTATGAGTCTTTTACATACAGAATAATTGATTTTCCCCGCAGGTGGCACCTGGTAAATGGTTAGCCCTTGAGGAGAAACACCCTGTTCGTTCCCAGGGAGAGATTGATGCTTGGGAGAGTGATTACCAGTGTGCCTTTCCATTAAGGTGTGTCACAGGTGCCGCAAGATAAGCCTGATTTTTCATGACTGCTTTTTCCTGCCCTTCTGTGCCCTCAGGACACTGCCCATCTCTAAGATAAGAACCTGGAAAGGGGACTCTGTTGGCCATTGGAAATTGCAGTATAATGTCTCAGGTAAGTCGGTGTGTCCCCAAATCTTCCTGAAACACTGTTAGGCCTCTGTGTGTTTGCTTTGCTTCTCCTGCCTGTTCCCACCTAATCGAGTCCATTTAAGGGACTAGATCTATGGTTCCTTTCACTGTAGGAAGGATGGAGCCCACAGGAGAGCTCCAAGGTATTGTCCTCCTCACCCAGTGTTCCTCTTTTCTACAGTTTTCTGCTAGAAGACTTTCTAGATTGCCAAAATTTTTAAACTGTAATTCACAATGCAACTTTGGAATGTAAGGTTATTTGGTTTATGGTTGTCAAAACTGTACCATGTGGTCTCAAGTGAAGAGATGTTTGGAGTCATCCTTGATTCTTCCTTTTGACTTATAACTCATATTCAGGTCCTCTAGTTGGATCTAAATGATACACCGTATACAGCATCTGACCATTAGTTAGCCCATCACCACCACCACCACCACTACCAGCCCAGTCCGGGTCACCTGGATTATTGTGGTAGCCTTCTAGCTGGATTCCCAGCATCTGCCCTTAACCCTCATCAGTCTCTTCTCAGTACACCTGTTACCGTGGTCCTATTGTTATATAAATTCCTGTCATTCCTCAACCTAAAATTTTTCAGTGGCTCTGAGTCACTTCTGCAATGACCTATTTGTACAATTAGGCCATTACCTCCCTGATCCCACCTTCCTTCTCTGCCTCCCTGTGAGCTCCAGCCACTGTCACCGGTTGCTGTGCCATCCACGTGGAATATTCTTCCCCCACATATGCACAAAAGTTCTGAGAAAGTTCTGTGGTTACTTTCTCAGAACAGCTTCCCTGAATGCCTATTTGCAATTGCAGTCACCTTCCCTCACCTAGTGCTTCCACTCCTCCATCACTGCTTTGTTGTTTTCCACAGCGCATGTCACTCACCAGCTGATGTACTGTATGTTCAGTATATGCACGTGCTCATTGTCTGTTCCTGGTGGGAAGAATGTTTTTTCTTTTTTGTTGACTGTTATAGCTTCAGTACCCAGAGTGTTACCTGGCACCAAATGGATGCTTAGTAAGTAATTGTTGAGTGAATAAGATGAGTAATGAAGAACTGGTGGGGCAGAATCATGGCATGGAAGGTGAAGCTTGCACAGGAGGGGATGTAAGTAGCAGATGTACATCTTGGGTGAAGTCTGTTTTCCTGGAATAATTAGATAATTAGAATTGAAAAACTAGTGTGGTGGTGCATGCCTGTTGTCACAGCTACTCGGGAGGCTGATGAGGTGGGAAGATTTCTTGAGCCCTCTGGTATAAGCCTGTAGTGAGCTATGATTATGTCACTGTACTCCAGCTTGGTGACAGAGCAAGAACCTGCCTCTTAAAAGAAAAAAAAAAAAGTAAAGGCTAAAGTGAACTAATGCCAAAACCATTCATTGGTTCATCTTCTAAACACTTATGGAGTACCTGTTAGGAAAAGTTGTACATGGATTTTGGTGTACACAGACATACAGGACTTCATGATCTAGTGCAGTATTGTCTAAGAGAACTTTCTGCAGTGGTGGAAGTGCTCTGCATGTGTACTGGTCACTACAGTAGCCACCAGCCGCATATGACTATTGAGTACTTGAACTGTGGCTTAAGCAATGGAGGACATAAATTTTAAATTTTATTTAATTATTTTATTTTTACATTTTAATTCATTTAAATGTTGTAGCCAAGTTGGCTAGTGGCTCTTGTACTGAAGATTGTGGCACTGGTAGAAAAGTAAGAAAGCATAGGAAATTTAAATTTAATAAGTGCTAGGATAGATATCTTATGTTCTTTTGGGAACTGAGATGAATGAACATCTCAAGCTGCCCAGGCAACTGAAGGGGAAGAAAGAAGCATCCCTGGCTCTAAGTTGTAATGACTGGTTTGTCAAAGATATGAGAAATGTTATTTTTATTTGGGATATAGGCAATTAACACAGTGGCAACTCCAATTAACAGGTGAATTTAGAAGAAATTTTGTGTAGCAAATTGAACTGTCAAATCTTATTTGAGGATAAGTTATTGTTTATTTGGAAAACATGTGTGTTGGATTGTATCTGCTTGCCTATATAAAAAGATGAGATTTCTTCCTGTCCTTTTCATCTCAATAGTGGATTGCTTGTGAAGTGCATCAAGATCTGATTTAGCTTATTCAGTAATAAAACTGCTTTTTTTTTTTTCTACGTTTGTGGAGAGGATTTTCTGCCATTGGAAGGAGATTCTAATTTTAATTATTTTCCCCAAACCTGAGAAAAGTAAATTCTGCCTTTAAAACCAAAGATCCATGTCACTGGTGAACATGCATGCAAAATATCCAAATAAAGTAATACAATACTGAATGAACTCTCAGAGCTAAAAAATTACCACAGTAGAGCAGTCTGTTTTACAAATCACAGACAGTAATAACTCTGTGTTAAATGGCTGTACTTTTTGCACATATTATAATTTGACTAGCCAATAAGCTATTATTGAATATTTAAGCTTCTAAAGTTTTACTATTTTCAATAATACTGTGAAATGAGTACTATTGAGAAGAATTTCTAAGCACATCTGTGAGCATTTCCTTAGAATATTTTCTTTGAAATCTACTCTCATTTTTTTCCCCTTCCAGGTCCTATTTAAAGACTGTCTATGGCAGGAGTCCTCAACCTTTTTGACACCAAGAATCAGTTTCATGGAAGATAATTTTTCCACAGAAGTGGGAGGTGGTGGAGGTGGTGGTTTGGGGATGAAACCGTTCTACCTCAGATCATCAGGCATTAGATTCACATAAGGAGCGTGCAACTTTGATCCCTTGCATGTGCAGTTCACAGTAGGGATTGCGCTCCTATAAGAATCTATGCCATAGCTGATCTGACAGCAGGCGGAGCTCGGGTGGTAATGCTCACTTTCCTGCCATTCACCTCCTCCTGAGTTGCCCAGTTCCTAAAGGCCACAGACCAGTACCAGTCTGTGGCCCAGGTGTTAGACCCCTGATCTATGACATGAAACCATCCTTCAGTCTTTTCACCCAGGAGTCTCATATTTTAATTATTAAATGTTTGTCAGTACAAAGTTTAAGTATACACCACACATATATTTTTCTTTTTTGTTTATGAATCAGTTATGTGTATGTTTTAGTCCATCTGTGCTGCTGTAACAAATACCCCAGACTGAGTAGTTTATAAATAATGAAAATTGACTTCTCATGGTTTTGGTGCCTGGGAAGTCCAAGATCAAGGGGCAGGCATCTGGCAAGGGCCTTCTTGCTGTGTCCTTTTGTGGTGGGTGGGCAAAGAGAAGAGAGAGAGGCAAAGGGGGGCTGGAACTCATTTTTTAAAATCAGGAACCCTCTCCCCTGATGATGACATTAATCCATTCATGACGGCAGAGTCCTCAAGGCCCAATCATCTCCTAAAGATCTAACCTCTCAATACTATTAGAATGGTGATTAAGTTCAATACATGCTTTTTTGGGGAACATAATCAAACCATATGTGTATTAGTCTTTAATATTAAGATGTCTTTTTTTTCTGAACCCATTTTTTATGAGATTTAGTGAATCTTCCTGAGTATCCCATTTGAGAGACAATCACTTTAGCCTTATTTTTAATTACTTAGCTAGCATGTAAGCTATAAAAGATATAACTAAATACTTGACTCTGTGCTGTCAAATGTTGATTTTTAAAAATTCATATAATTCTAAACTTTTAACAAAATTACTGAAGCAAAGCTCTCATATTTGTCTCTCATTGTATAAAAATTCTAAGCACATAATTGTCCCCTTTATTATATGATAATTCCAACTACATAACTGTCCTATTATTACTTACCTGACATCACATTCCCAATCATTGTCACAACTCCTGAATCTTGTTCCATTTCTTCCACAACCAGGCTAATTTTACCCCTTCTTCAGTGACAGAAGAGGCCTGGGCTTTGACTGAGCCTAAATATATTTGCTATTTCAGGTGACATTTAGCGATGTGGCTATAGACTTCTCTCATGAAGAGTGGGCATGCCTAGATTCTGCTCAGAGGGACTTATATAAGGATGTGATGGTCCAGAATTATGAGAACCTGGTCTCTGTAGGTAAGGATATTACCCCTTCCACTCCAATAGGGGACACCTTTCTTTTGCCACCCTGAATTGCTGGAGATCCTCCTAAGTAAATGGCTGAATTTCTGTACCATGCTCCCAAGGAAATGTGCAGCTCTGTTGTGCCCTGCCTGAAGCTTATCTTTCCATTTCAATGAACACCCTTCATCCATTCCTGTGGTCCCTCTTGTGATGGCCTCTCATAATAGAGGACCACGGCTTAAACAATTCTATACTCTTCCTGTAAGCAGGTCTTTCCATAACTAAGCCATATGTGATCATGTTATTGGAGGATGGAAAAGAGCCCTGGATGATGGAGAAAAAACTGTCAAAAGATATGATTCCAGGTGAGTCATGGTAAACGAGACAAAGGAAGATTTTGTTAAAGATGTTTATAGTGAGTGTGGAGGCATTTTAGGGATACTATCTTCAAAGATCTCAGATAGAAATGAAAAATTGAGGGATATTTAGCTTAGATTTTCAAAACAATTGTTCCTCCCTCTCAAATTATTATCTGTATCACTCATGTCACCTAATCAAGGTTAGAGGTTTTTGCCATCATAATAATTCAAATTGTTACTATATTCATGACAAAGTAAGACAATTTATTCTTTATTAATTCTACTTAAGAAAAATATACTGATGGTTTCAAGCTAAGAAAAGCTGTCAGATGGAAAATCACTTTTCTAAAGCTGAGCTTTGTAGATGAAATATGAACATATTAGAGGAAGTAAGGGACATATAAATATATGTTTCTAGGAATAATGTTTTCTAATGTTCGAGAAATAATATGATTCACACAGTTTCTTCATAACCTCAGAAAGCCTAAATCTTTGTCAGCTATAAAGAGCATTTAGATTACTTTGTTTTTACTGCAGTTGTTTAATGTAGTAGTGTCAATTTTATATTTTAAGCTTGATAGTCCAACAGCAAATTGAGATTAATGGAAGGTTGGAGAAAAAGGCTATGAAACAAAATGCAATCTTTCCCACATGAGTATAGGCACAAAATGATGATTTGTAATCCTGAATGCCTTCCACATGTTATTTCTGATAGTTTCCTTTTTTCCATACTATTTTATCCATTTCGTATAGTTTACCCATTTCCTTTATCACACTCTGTTCCTGCTTCTGTGAACTTTGTATTCTCTGCTCCATTTGAGCATTGTTCAGAAGTCACTGAAATATTTGAGTTGTCAGAGCTATGTGTTTTCTGGGGGCTTCATTTCTTATCCAATTCTCCTAATTCCACTGTAGAAGCTTTTTTCAAGAAGTAAAAAAAAAAAAAAGCAGTGCTTTGCTTTGTTGATATATTTCAGATTGGGAATCAAGATGGGAAAATGAGGAATTATCAACAAAGAAGGATATTTATGATGAAGATTCACCCCAACCAGTAACAATAGAAAAAGTTGTAAAACAAAGTTATGAATTTTCAAATTCTAATAAGAATTTGGAATATACAGAGTGCGACACGTTTAGAAGCACCTTTCATTCAAAGTCTATTCTTTCTGAACCACAAAACAATTCTGCTGAAGGAAATTCACACAAATATGATATATTAAAGAATAATTTATCAAAAAAGTCAGGTATAAAAAGTGAGAGAATAAATGGTGGAAAGAAACTTTTAAATTCTAATAAAAGTGTGGCAGCCTTCAACCAGAGCAAATCTCTTACCCTTCCCCAGACTTGTAATAGAGAGAAAATCTATACATGCAGTGAATGTGGGAAAGCCTTTGGCAAACAGTCAATCCTCAATCGCCATTGGAGAATTCATACAGGAGAGAAGCCCTATGAATGTCATGAATGTGGGAAGACTTTTAGCCATGGCTCATCCCTTACACGACATCAGATAAGTCATAGTGGAGAGAAACCTTACAAATGTATTGAATGCGGGAAGGCCTTTAGCCATGGCTCATCACTTACTAACCATCAGAGCACTCACACTGGAGAGAAACCATATGAATGTATGAACTGTGGAAAGTCTTTTAGTCGTGTGTCCCTTCTCATTCAGCATCTAAGAATTCATACGCAAGAAAAACGCTATGAGTGTCGTATATGTGGAAAGGCCTTCATTCATAGTTCATCTCTCATTCACCATCAGAAAAGCCATACTGGAGAGAAGCCTTATGAATGTAGAGAATGTGGGAAAGCTTTCTGCTGTAGCTCACACCTTACTCAACATCAAAGAATTCACAGTATGAAGAAAAAATATGAATGCAACAAATGTCTCAAAGTCTTTAGTAGCTTCTCATTTCTTGTTCAACATCAGAGTATTCATACTGGAGAAAAACCGTTTGAAGTTTAGAAATGCAGGAAATCCTTCAACCAGCTTGGATCACTGAATATGCATTTGAGAAATCACATTAGATTGAAACCCTATGAATGCAGTATATGTGGGAAAGCCTTTAGTCATAGGTCATCCCTGCTTCAACATCACAGAATTCATACTGGAGAGAAACCTTACGAATGTGTTAAATGTGGGAAGACCTTCAGCTGTAGTTCAAACCTTACTGTACATCAGAGAATTCATACTGGAGAAAAGCCATATAAATGTAGTGAGTGTGGAAAAGCTTTTAGCAAAGGCTCGACTCTTACTGCCCATCAAAGAGTACATAATGGAGAGAAACCCAATAGTGTGGTAAGTGTGGAAAAGCCTTTAGATCATATGAATCCCTATACATGTGAGAAATCTTACAGAAGAGAAGCAGTGTTTATCATGGTAAAGCCTTTGTCAGTATTAATCCCTTAATTGACATAAGTATACTCACACTAGGAAAAATCTGTGTACATGTAGCATATGTAGGAAAGACTATAGGCAATGGAATCTCCTACAAACTCCTACAGGAGAAAAGTTGTATGAATATGGAAACTTTAGAAATTGAAGGAATTTTTCAGTTCCAAATGCATCCCTTATTCTATAGGAAATAAACTGGAGACAAATCTCATTTAAGAGATGCAGCAAAGTGTTCACTAAGAGTGTTTATCTTGCCAGACATCAGAAAATGAATGGTAGAGCAACCTGAAGGATTTAGAAATTACATATAAATCTTTTCAGTGATGCTATTTGTAAACAGGATTCTATAGGAGAGCAAATAAACATAAGTATGCATTTCTTAGAGCAGTAGCTTGCAGTTTCAATTGAGTTCTATTTAGAAATTCTTTTTAGCTACTGGGCATGTGAAGATATTTAGTTACCCAGAGGAGCCAGTAAATGTTATAATGTTAAAAATTAAAGCTGCAAAATAAATAAAATGGTGTTAATAAAAGTTTGGCATCTAATAAAATCATTTTGTATATCATGAACTCTTTCTCTGTGACTGTTTCCAACAAAAAATTTTTTTTACTAAGATTAGCCTTAGTATAGCCTTTAGTAGGAGACTAGCAAACTTACAGAAAAATGGCCTGCTCCTTATACTAAGAATAGCAGTATTTTGGTGAGGATTATTGAGTCCATATCCAGTAGGCTTAATTAAATACATTTCAAGAAAATTTACTGAGCATTACTCGTGTATTACACAGGGATGGGATAAAGGAATCTAGTAGTTCTGAGCTCTAGTGGTGTGTCAAAATCACTGGAAGGACTTGTTAAAGCACAGATTGCTAAGCCTCATAGAGTTTCTGTATGAGTTGATTTGAATTTGCATTTTTCACACGTTCTTAGGGGACACTAACACTGTTTGTCCAGAATATAATAATAACGTTATGGTGTCACTGACAACATATTGTTTCCTCAATCATACCTATTAACCATTTCTTGAGCATCTTCTGTGTACTTAAGAAACACTCCATACCCTTTAAGAGCCCTGAGGTGTGTGTGTGTGAAGAGCATTAAGCTTTGGAGTCTTGTTACCTGGGTTTAAATCCAAGTTGCATGTATACTGGCTTTGTGACCTTGGACAAACTGTTTCACTGTGTCATGCTGCAGTTTCTCCATCTGTAAAATGGTAATAAACCTATTTCACAGCATTATTATGAAAATTAAATGAGTTAATTTATGCACAATGTTTACAACAATGCCTGGCCTCTCAATAGCATTCAATAAGTATTAGCTATAGCTATTGATTTCATTATCATCGTCTTCTCATGGTTGCTTCATTATTCTGGTCTCAGATGTCACATCTAATCACTTGTCACTCTTATCTGTTTGCTGTTTCACATTTTTGGGGGGAGAGCCTTTACAAAACACCCCCATTTCCTTCCAACAAATCCTTTAGTATCTGAGCCATTTTGAGGGAATGTTTCTTGCCCAAAATAACCTGAGGAGAAACAAAGAGACCAGATAGGAGATGAGATGAGAATTTAGCAGGTCTGTGAGAAGGAAGAAGGATGCCCTACAGAGTTGGAAAATGGGCTGAGTGAAGGAGGCATCAGGCTTCCACATGGAGGAAAGGGGAGGGTTTACCCACTGAGACCAGAAGACTACAGGTCTTTGGCATCATCTCTGAGTACAGAGTCCCATGGGCTGGGTGCCACTGCCCTCACTTTTCCTGAATGGAGGTTACAGCCTGTCATTGAAGGTCACCGATGCCTGGAAAGTCAGAATTTTCTTGTTAGCCTTGGGCCAGTCAAATGTGATTAGAACTTAGTTGCTGGTAAACATCTAGAAAGAACCAATGCACATATCACTGAGTACTTCCTGGGAGCTTAATTCTTTGCTGCTGAGGGGGAGTCAGTTTTTAAACAAATTGCAATTGTGTTAGAGGAAAACAGCTTTATATGCAGAAGTAATTAATGCAAGATACAAGACAATGACAAGGCCGTATGGCCCGTATGGCCCGAGAGGTGCTGAGGGTAAGCACTCTGGCATCAAAGAAATAGGGAAAAACTATAATGATCATAATACAATACCGTTAATAGCAGCAGTCACTGTGCCTTGTGTTTGCTTTGTGTGCTGCATTCAGACAATTAAATGCTCTGAGCTCTGGACACAAATTGCTAGGTGTGAATTCAGCCTATTAGGACTGTCACTTGCTTACTCTATAAACTTGGGGAAGTCACTTCATTTCCCGATGTCTCCATCAAAACAAAAATATTTGTCATCTTACCAGGTGGTTGTGAGAATTAAAATATTTATAAAGCAAGCAACAAAGTGCCTCTGCATGAAAGTTTGCTGCCATATTTTTCCTGCTTTTAATAATCTTCCCACATACTGTAAGGTAAAGGCCGTAATCATCTTTGTGCTAGTGACCTGAGTATCTCTCAGAGTCACACATCTTAGGAATATAGGCTACATTTGAACATTCAGTAAAAGACCACACAATATTGCCCTCCTAGGACAGGTCTCAGAAGACTGGGATTTCTCTTGGCAACCATAAGGACTCTCTTGCCTCATTGAATAAAAAACATTTCCTTTGGCCATGCTGCTCCTTCTGCCTAGAATGTGTCCCATACTTCATTTATTACCACGCTTACCTGCCGAGGGAGACCTGCCTACCTTGCAAAGCTCACTAGGTGTGTCAAAGATGAACAAAGCTGGACATTAATGACAGCGGTTAGAACAGACTAACTGATAACAACTATTGCAATGGGGAAAGGAATTTGGCATGAAGTCAACTCAGCTTTGATTTGTACAAAGGTAAATGAGTATGTTAAAGGGAGGGTGAAGAACTAGAGGGTGGGGAGGAGGGGTTCAGTGGAGTCAGAAAAGTGAAAAATTAGGAAGGGGGGCTGGTCTATGTGCAGTCTATCTGGGTTTGCTACTGGCACTTTTGAGTTAGGCTCATATCCTCCCACAGAGGCTGGGAGACAGGGGCCTTATCTTCAGGTGTTGGCTGGAAGAAATTCTTTGGACAGCCTTGAGTTTTTTGGAAAGGCACTTTAGGAGTCATTAGAAAATGTTAGTGTTGTTCAAGTCTTAATAGGCCACAGTTGACAGGCATATTCAAGAAGGCTCAGAGGGGCCTGGGTAGAGTTTGGTCAAAGAAAATCTTTGTCAGGTGTCACCCCAGGCTTCTCCAGCCCACTGAGTAGGAATGGTGGTAAAGAAAAAAGAACATAGGCTCAAGGGATCAACGTACAGGGTGTGAGTTTCTGCCAAGAGTTGTGTGACCCTGAGAAGGTAACAAGTTTTCTGAATCTAAGGTTCCTTTTCTATAAAGCAAGAATAATAGAAACTAACTCTGAGGAAATTGGGATTAAATGAAGTGCTACGTAATGGTGCTACATAACGAGTTACCCTCGGAGCTCAATAAATGTAGCTATTATGTTATTTAGCCTCTTTGCTTCCGCACCACCCTGGAAAACCCAACTAAGTCCTGATCTCTACTTTCGTAAGTGTGCCACATTCCCTGCACAAAGATTCCAGAAGATGAGAAATACTTAACCTAGAACCAGCAAGGCCGAAAAAAAAAAAAAAAAAAGACTCTCCTAGTAGGTGACATTGGTGCAGAACAGGGAAGGATGCAAAAGAGGAGAGGAGAGGGAGAGGCACTGCAAAGATCTGGACTCAGTGTCCCAGGCAGAGGGAAAGACTGGGAAGTCGGAAAGAGCTTGGAATGATCAGGACAGCTTGGCAGGAGAGCAGTGAGCAAAGGAAAATGGAGTAGAGGACACAGTTTCTAGGACTGTTTCTCTTTAGAAATAGCATCCAGAAGGTCCATGAATGGTGCTGGGCACTGGGAACACACATTACACATTAGCCATCTCTCGTAATCTCATCTAGAATGGATGATGGTTAATATTTCCCCTTTAAGCCTTCCTTAGGAAAATGGAGGTGAAAAGTAGCAAGGTAGCTTGCACAAGGCCACAGCCCTGAGATAGGCCACAGCATGATCCAAACATGTCTCTGGATTCTGCATGCCATGCTCTCCCGAGGATCTGCATGTGCCGCTGTACATGAATGGCGGGGAGTACTAAGAAGTTGTAGTTCATACTTCCCCACCACATACCACTGATTTCCAGAAAGAGGAATTTTCTCTTGTAATACTTGATGTAAGTCTAAGACTCTGGACAGACAGTGACCCTATCAGCAGGAAGAGAAGGCCTGAAGAATCCCAGGATTCCACGATCTTCCATGTCAGTGTGCCACAGCCATGTGGTTGAGAGTCCAAGTATTTGAGACTGGGGGATAGTTAACACACCTGTGCTAGGAGAGAAGCAACTGTATCAGTACTTCAGACTCAGCTGAACTCTCTCCCAGGCCCTGCAAAGGTGACTAGATGGGTCCTATCCTTCTTACTGGCCTTCCTAGCTTGGTCCCAAAGACCCTCCTGCATCCACTGGGTGCTGTGGGCAGACAAGTCATGTGACAAATGAAAGTTCACCCTTGCAGTACCAAAAGTCCAGCCCATGATAATGCAGGCTGCAGGAAATACTCCTGTCCCAGGGTGTCATTTGGACATATGAAGTACATCCTTCTGGGTAATGTAGCTCTTTACATTCTCTGAGGCAATAGCTAAGTAGCACCCAGAGGGCCACTAGGAAGAAGCATTAAAAGACTCTTCTATGAGAGTGGTACTTCACATCAGTTCTTATGAACCGGGCTTTCTTGCATGGATAGTTGTTCAATTTGGTGTTTCTGTAGGGAGGAGGGGATGATCACTAGAGGATTCTTCTCAACTATTTTATCCTACTTCCTCCTAAAACATGTATTTTTTTCTAAATGTGTTTTTGGGTCTTTTTAAAAATACATCTGTGTTTTGTCAAGTGTTCCTTTACTCTCTTGAATATTTCATACAATTTTAATAACTGTTTTAATATACTTCTTTCTCAATTCTACCATGTGTGTCATTTCTGGGTCTGTTTATACTGGTTGATTGTTCTGATAATAGGTTATACTTTTCTGCTTCTTTGCCTTCCCGGTAATTATTTTTTCAATGCAAAATATTGTGAAATTTAATTTTTTAGGTGCTGGATAACTCTGCATTTCTACAATATTCTTGAGTTTTATTCTGTTACTCAGTTAAGTTATTTGGAAATAGTTTATTCCATTGGAAACTTTTTGCAAGTTTCATTAGGTGGCACAAAGGCAGCCATATGCAAAGTGAATTTTATATAATACCTTTCTTGAGTTATCTACTTGTCTCCCCATGAATAACCAGGGTATTCCTCTCTGGCTTTAGGAATACAAAGTATTTCCAGCCCTGTGTAAATTCCAGACTTTGCTTCCCCCTGCTCCTTTCAGGTGGTTGTTCCCTAGTCTTGGGCTATTTTCTCACATGCATAAACGGCAGTATTCAGTGAGGAATTAACAGGGACTTTCTGCAGAACCCTGAAGATCTCTCTGTGCAGCTCTCTCCTGTATAGTCTCCTGTCCTGAAAATGTAGCCACCTTGGCCACTGTAGACTCCTAACTCTGTCTCAGGAACTCAGAGACTGCTGATTTTCCCTGGGATTCCCCCTTCCCTTCCTGCATTGCAGTCTAGAAATTCTCTGAAGGGAATCTGAGGCAATTACTTGGTTCCTTGTTTCCCTCTCCCAGAGATCACTCTTCCGTGCTCCCTGATATCCAATTTCTGAAAATTATCATTTTTGTTGAGTGTTCGATGTTCTAGGTGCGAGTGTAAATCTGGACCATGCTACACAATTGTGGCCAGACACAGTAATCTTTTTGTCTTGTTTTGATGTCTTATGACATTCTATCGACTACAAACATGGGGAGAGTATTATTTCTTATAATAAATATCATGCCAGAGTAGGCAAAGAACATAATGGAATTAAGGATTTCAGGAGTAACTGTGGATTTGGGGGGGGGCCAATATATGCAAATATTTATTGATAATTTCTATGTGGAAGATGTTTCTTTAATGACTAAATTTTTTCCCTTATCTAGCTTACATTTGGTAGTGGCAGAGAAATAAACAAGATAGCCCAACAAATATGAGCATGTTAGCAGAGAAAGCAGGGAAAGGAGGGAGGCAATTGGAGGGCAGAAAGTGGGTAGAAGAGATATGGCCAGAGAAACTAATAATGTGGCATTTGAGTGGTGTCCTGAAGAAAGGTTCGGATTGAGTTTTCAGTTTTGAAACATATGTTAGCATTCCAGGTTTTGTGCTAAGTGGTAGGTTCATGAATGACTACTACATTGTTAATAAGCAATCATTCATTGAAGTCTGAAATCAAAACTTCCCTAGGGGAAGAGAGTTCCAGAATATAAGATTTGTCACTTCCCAGCATCTTCACCATTCCTCTCCTCTCTTTTCATTTCCCGCCATTTTTCATAGCTCTCCTTGGCATTCTTTGTAATATACATTTGTTCATTTGTTTGTTTTCCAGAGACAGGGTCTCAGTCTGTCACCCCCAGGCTGGGGTGCAGTGATGCAATCATAACTCACTGCAGCCTGGAACTCCTGAGCTCAAGCGATCCTCCCACCTCAGTCTCTGGAGTTACTGGGACCACAGGCATGTACCACCACAGCTGGCTAATTAAAAAAAATTGTAGACATGGAGTCTTGCTATGTTACCCAGGCTGGTCTTGAAGTCCTGGGCTCAAGCAGTGCTCCTGCCTTGATCTCTCAAAGTGCTGGGATTACAGGTGTGAGCCATCATGCCCAGCTCTTGTAGTTTTTTGATTTTTATACTCTACTTATCACTCCAGGACAGTCTTTATTACTCACTTCCTTTGTTGTCCTTTGTCACCTCCCACCAAGCTCAGCTTCCCTGCCACTCTTCCTCTGTGTCCACCACCCCTTCACTTTGCATCACTCCTCCCCTTCACTCACTGTGTGGGCTGTGCCCCCCTTCCAGGCTCTATATTGGCATTGCCTCTAGGGAAGGGGTTGCCCAGTTTATGGTACCAGCAGCAGAGTGTGTGAGCACATGTTTCTCCACATTCTGACATATTGCTTGTCAGACATTTTGTCCTTGCCAGTCCAATGGAAGAGACAAAAAGCCACCCCAGGATAAATGTTTTAGTGGTGCAGAGACTTATTGGATTAACCTCGATTCATGATGTCCTCTGATAAACTTCTTCATTGAATGATTATTAATAATGTAGTAGTCATTCATGAACCTACCACCTAGCACAAAACCTGGAATGCTAACATATGTTTTAAAGCCACTTTTTTTTTGTTGTTTTCTTTGAACTTTTCTTCTAGGAAGATTTGCTCCTTTTCCCACCAGTATGTTGGTCTTTTTCTTATCATTTGTAGGAGCTGTGGAGGGACTCCATACATACTAGGAAAATAAGCCAATTGTAATATGACTTGCAAATATCTTCACCACAATTTTCTCCTAACATTTTGAACTTTTTTTGATGCAGTTGGCCATGCATAATATTTCATTTTTTATGCAGTCAAATTTATCAGTTTGGGTTTTTTAATCTTTGCAATGGTCTTCTTTCTTCTGAGATTCTAAAAGATATTCTTCTTTATTTTTTTCCCAAGAGTTTCATGGGATTTTTTTTCTTACTCTTTCAATGTAGAAATATTTCAGAGATCTGAAGTTAATTTTGAAGTAGGCTGTGAGAAGTAGAGCTAATTTTAACTTCCTCAGATGTTCAATCAGTGGATTCAACATCACTTTATTTACGAAATAATCCAGATCACCTTGATTAGCAAGTTACCTTTTTTCACAAAATTTTGATTACTTAGATCTATTTCTATCTTTCCATTGAGAGTTCAGTTATTGGTGCATGCCCACATGCATATGTGTGTTTTAAAGAATACTTCATAGGGCTTCTTGTCCCTAATGCTCTATTTTAAAATTCTTTCTCAGCTAGTTTTACTTATTTTTCTAAGCATAATATGAATGTCCTTTAAATGAACCATCCAATAGTAGCATTTTGAGTTTTGTTTCTTTCATTCATCTTAATCCACGTGAGACTCTTCTATGTTGTTGCATGTGTCAACAGTTTGTTCCTCTTGTGGATTCATAGCATTCAATTGCATGAGTGTAACAGACTTTGTGTATCCATCCACCAGTTGAACAACATTTGGGTTGTTTCCAGTTTCAATAAACTGAAGTCTGAGTAAAACTGTTATAAATATTGTTGATCAGGTTTGCTGTTGTTGTTGTTGTTGTTTTTGAGATAGAGTCTCCCTCTGTCACCCAGACTGGAGTGCAGTGGCATGATCTGGGTTCACTGCAATCCCTCCCACCCGGGTTCAAGCGACTTTTCTGCCTCAGCCTCCCGAGTAGCTGAGACTACAGGCGGGTGCCACCACACCCAGCTAATTTTTGTATTTTTAGTAGAGACAGGGTTCCACCATATTGGACAGGCTGGTCTCGAACTCCTGACCTCGTGATCCACCCGTCTCAGCCTCCCAAAGTGCTAGGATTACAGGTGTGAGCCAGTGCCCGACCACTGATCAGGTTTTTTTATGTGAACATAAATCTTCATTCTCTTGGGTGAATACTTAGGAGAGGGATTGTTGGGTCATGATAAATGGAAGATTAATTTTATAAGGATAAAATACATCATTTTCTTTAAAATAAATCTCGTTAGAAGAACTCAAACAACTCCACACTAAGAAAAACAAAGAGACAAATAATCCCATTAAAAATTGGGCTAAGGACATGAACAAACATTTCTCAAAATGTGACATACAAATGGCCGACAGGTGAATGAAGAAAATGCTGAACACCACTAATTATCAGGGAAATGCAAATCAGAACTGCAATGAGATATCATCTTACCCCAGCTAGAATGGCTGTTATTAAACAGACAAAAAAAAAAACGGATGCTAGTATGGATGTTTAGAAAAGATAACACTTACACACTGTTGCCTGGAATGTAAATTAGTGTGGTCACTAGGGAAAACAGTATGGCGATTTCTCAAAAACCTAAACACTAAAAATGGAAGTACCACATGATCCAGCAATTCCCCTGCTGGACATTTATCCAAAGGAAAATTAATCAGTATATCAAAGAGATACCTGAACTCACATGTTTATTGCAGCACTATTCACAATAGCATAGATATGGAATCAACCTAAGCATTCATCAACAGATAAATGGATAAAGAGAATGTGGTGTATATACACAGTGGAATAGTATATGGCCATAAAAAAGAATGAAATCTTATTCACAGCAACATTGGTGACATGGAGGACATTATGCTGAGTGAAATAAGCCAGACACAGAAAGACAAATACTACATATTCTCACTTCCATGTGGGAGCTAAAAAAGTTGATCATGGAGGCAGAGATTGCAGTGATAGATATCGGAGGCTTGGAAGGGGAGGGAAGGAAGAGAGCTAGGTTAATGGATACAAACATACAGTAGGTTAAAATATACAAGCTCATTCTTTGATGGCAGAATAGAATGACTATAGGTAACAACAATGTATTGTATATTTTAAAGTATCCAGAAAAGAGGATTTGAATTGTCTCAACACATGAAAATAATAAATAGTCAAAATGATAGTGATATAGTTTGGATATGTGTCCCCTCCAAATCTCATGTTGAAATGTGATCCCCAGTGTTGGAAGTGGGGCCTAGTGAAGGTGTTGGAGTCATGGTGATGGATCCTTCTTGAATGGCTTGGGACCCTTCCCAGTGGTAACATGTTCACAGGAGATCTGGTTGATTAAAAGAGATGGGGACCTCCGTGCTCTTGGTCCCACTCTCACATGTGACATGCCTGTTATAGCTCCATCTTCTGCCATGAATACGAGCTTCCTGAGGCCTCATCAAAAGCTGAGCAAATGCTGGTGCCATGCTTGTACAGCCTGAAGAATTGTAAGCCAAATAAACCTCTTTTCTTTACAAATTACCCTGTGTCAGATCTTTCTTTATAGCAATGCAAAATGGGCAAATAGAGATAGAGGCCTGATGTGGTGGCTCACACCTATAATCCCAGCACTTTGGGAGGTCAAGGCAGGATAATTGATTGAGGCCCAGTGTTCAAGACCAGCCTGGGCAACTGAGTGAGATCTTGTCTCTACAAGAAAACTGAAAAAATTAGCCAGGCACGGTGGCTCTCACCTGTGGTCCCAGCTACTCAGGAGGCTGAGGCAGGAAGATCACTTGAACCTAGGAATTCAAGGCTGCAGTGAGCTAGTATTGTGTCACTGCACTCCAGTCTGGGTGACAAAGCAAGACCTCATCTCTTAAAATAGATAGATAGATAGACAGATAGATAGATACCTCAAATACTACTTGATCATTAACATTCTATGCATGTAACAATATTATGCATATCCCATTAATATCTACAATATTATGTATCAATTAAAAATCTTATTGGTATTTTCATTGTTATTACATTAAACTGGCTGCTATTTTTAGCAGAAAATGCACCTTTATTCTGTTGAAAACTCCCATTCAATATTTTCATTTATTTAAATTCTGTTTATATTTGTCCTTCATGAGGATTTTAGAGTTAAAAAAATAGTCATTAATTGGAGGGATCTGGCAAGTTGGCCAAATAGGAACAGCTCTGGTCTGCAGCTCCCAGCAAGACCAATGCAGAAAGTGGGTGATTTGTGCATTTCCAACTGAGGTACCTTGTTCATCTCACTGGGACTGGTTAGGCAATGGGTACAGCCCACGGAAGGTGAGCAGAAGCAGGGTGGGGCATTACCTCACCTGAGAACTGCAAGGGGCCAGGGACCTCCCTCTCCCAGCCAGGGGAAGCTGTGAGGGACTGTGCTATCTGGCCCAGATACTATGCTTCTCCCGCAGTTTTTGCAATCTGCAGACCAGGAGATTCCCTCATGTGCCTACACCACTAGGGCCGTGGGCTTCAAGCACAAAACTGGTCGGCTGTTTGGGCAGACACTGAGCTAGCTGTAGGAGTTTTCATACCCCAGTGGTGCCTGGAACCCCAGAAAGACAGAGCCATTCACTCCCCCGGAAAGGGGGCTGAAGCCAGGGAGCCAAGTCGTCTCACTTGATGGGTCCCACTCCCACAGAACCCAGCAAGCTAAGAACCACTGGCTTGAAATTCTCACTGTCAACACAGAAGTCTGAAGTCGACCTTGGATGATACAGCTTGGTGGGGGGAGGGGCGTCTGCCATTACTGAGGCTTGAGTAGGTGGGTTTCCCCTGACCCTGCTAAGGACTGGCCTGAACTAAACACAGTGAGGCAAAGTGACTGTGGTCAGACTGCCTCGCTAGGTTCCTCTTCACTAGGTGGAGCATCTCTGAAAGAAAGGCAGCAGCTCCAGTCAGAGGCTGGCTTATAAGTAAAACTCCCATCTCCCTGGGACAGAGCACCTGGGTGAAGGGGCAGCTTTGGGCACAGCTTCAGTGGACTTAAACTTTCCTGCCTGTTGGCTCTGACAAGAGGAGTGGATCCTGACAAGGAAGGTTCTCCCAACACAGTGCTTGAGCTCTGTTGAGGGACACACTGCCTCCTCAAGTAGGTCCCTGAACCCCATGCCTCCTGACTGGGAGAAACCTCCCAACAGCGGTTGACAGACACCCCATACAGAAGAGCTCTGGGTAGCATCAGGCCGGTGCCCCTCTGAGACAAAGCTTCCAGAGGAAGGAGGAGGCAGCAATCTTTGCTGTTCCGCAGCCTTCGCTGGTGATACCCAGGAAAATAGGGTATGGGGAGGACCTCCAGCATACTGCAGCAGACCTGCAGAAGAGGGGCCTGTTAAAAGAAAAACTAACAAATGAACGCAATAACATCAACATCAACAAAAAGGACCCCCCTACACAGAAACCCCATCCAAAAGTCATCAACCTCAAAGATCAAAGGTAGATAAATCCATGAAGATGGGGAGAAACCAGCCCAAAAATGCTGAAAATTCCAAAAACCAGAATGCCTCTTCTCCAAATGATTGGAACCCCTCACCAGCAAGGGCACAAAACTGGACAGAGAATGTGTTTGATGAATTGACAGAAATAGGCTTCAGAAAGTGGGTAATAACAAACTCCTCTGAGATAAAGGAGCATGTGCTAACCCAATGCAAGGAAGACAAAAACCTTGACAAAAGGTTACAGGAACTGCTAACTAGAATAAAAAGTTTAGAGAAGAATATAAATGACCTACTGGAGCTGAAAAACACAGCACAAGAACTTCCTTAAGCATACACAAGTATCAACATCTGAATCAATCAAGCAGAAGAAAGGATATCAGAGATTGAAGATCAACTTAATGAAATAAAGCATGAGGACAAGATTAGAGAAAAAAGAATGAGAAGGAATGAACAAAATCTCCAAGAAACATGGGACTATGTGAAAAGACCAAACCAACGATTGACTGGGGTCCCTGAATGTGATGGGGAGAATGGAACCAAGTTGGAAAACACACTTCAGGATATTATCCAGGAGAACTTCCCCAACTTAGCAAGACAGGCCAACATTCAAATTCAGGAAATACAGAGAACACCACTAAGATACTCCTTGAGAAGTGCAACCCCAGACACATAATTGTCAGATTCTCCAAGGTTGAAATGAAGAAAAAAATGTTAAGGGCAGCCAGACAGAAAGGTCAGGTTACCTACAAAGGGAAGCCCATCAGACTAACAGCAGATCTGTCTGCAGAAACCCTTCAAGCCAGAAGAGGGTGGGGCCCAATATTCAACATTCTTAAAGAATTTTTTTTTTGCTTCAGTTTATTTATTTATTTATTTTTTGAAATGTCTTCTGGGTACTTTTATTTTATTTTTTATTATTATTATACTTTAAGTTTTAGGGTACATGTGCGCAATGTGCAGGTTAGTTACATATGTATACATGTGCCATGCTGGTGTGCTGCACCCATTAACTCGTCATTTAGCATTAGGTATATCTCCTAATGCTAACCGTCCCCCCTCCCCCCACCCTACAACAGTCTCCAAAGTGTGATGTTCCCCTTCCTGTGTCCATGTGTTCTCATTGTTCAATTCCCATCTATGAGTGAGAACATGTGGTGTTTGGTTTTTTGTCCTTGCGATAGTTTACTGAGAATGATGATTTCCAATTTCATCCATGTCCCTACAAAGGACATGAACTCATCATTTTTTATGGCTGCATAGTATTCCATGGTGTATATGTGCCACATCTTCTTAATCCAGTCTATCATTGTTGGATGTTTGGGTTGGTTCCAAGTCTTTGCTATTGTGAATAGTGCCGCAATAAAAAAAAAAGAATTTTTAATCCAGAATTTCATATCCAGCCAAACTCTTTCTTAAGTGAAAGAGAAATAAAATCCTTTGCAGACAAACAAATACTGAGCAATTTTGTACCACCAGGCCTGCCTTACAAGAGCTCCTGAAGGAAGCACTAAATATGGAAAAGAAAAACAGGTACCAGCCACTGCAAAAACACCAAAATATAAAGACAAGAGACACTATAAGAAACTGCATCAACTAACATGCAAAATAACCAGCTAGCATCATGATGACAGGATCAAATTCACACATAACAATATTAACCTTAAATGTAAATGGGCTAAATGCTCCAATTAAAAGATACAAACTGGCAAGTTGGATAGAGTCAAGACCCATCGGAGTGTGTATTCAGGAGACTTATCTCACATGCAAAGACACACATAGACTCAAAATAAAGGGAATGAGGAATATTTACCAAGAAAATGGAATGCAAATAAAAAGCAGGAGTTGCAATCCCAGTCTCTGATAATACAGATTTTAAACCAACAAAGATAAAAAAGACAAAGAAGGGCATTACATAATGGTAAAGGGATCAATGCAACAAGAAGAGCTAACTATCCTAAATATATATGCACCCAATACAGGAGCACCCGGATTCATAAAGCAAGTTCTTAGAGACCTACAAAGAGACTTAGACTCCCACACAATAATAGTGGGAGACTTTAATACCCCACTGTCAATATTAGATCAACAAGACAGAAAATTAATAAGGATATTCAGGACTTGAACTCAGCTCTGGACCAGGCAGACCTAATAGATATCTACAGAACTCTCCACCCCAAATCAACAGAATATACATTCTGCTCAGCACCACACAGCACTTACTCTAAAGTTGACCACATAACTGGAAGTAAAACACTCCTCAACAAATGGAAAAGAACAGAAATCATAACAACCAGCCTCTCAGAACACAGTACAATCAAATTAGAACTCAGGATTAAGAAACTCACTCAAAACCACACATCTACATGGAAACTGAACAACCTGCTCCTGAATGACTACTGGGTACATAACGAAATTAAGGCAGAAATAACGAAGTTCTTTAAAACCAATGAGAAGAAATATATAACAGGCCGGGCACAGTGGCTCACACCTGTAATCCCAGCACTTTGGGAGGCCGAGGCAGATCACGAGGTCAGGAGATTGAGACCATCCTGGCTAACACTGTGAAAGCCGGTCTCTACTAAAGATACAAAAAATTAGCCGGGTGTGGTGACGGGTGCCTGTAGTCCCAGCTACTGGGAGGCTGAGGCAGGAGAATGGCATGAATGCGGGACGCGGAGCTTGCAGTGAGCCAAGATCACTGCCACTGCACTCCTCCAGCCTGGGCAACAGAGTGAGACTCTATTCTCAAAAAAAAAAAAAAAAAAAGAAAGAAAGAAAGAAAGATATAACGTACCAGAATCTCTGGGACACAGCTAACACAGTTTAGGGGGAAATTCATCGCACTAAATGCCCACATCAGAAAGCAAGAAAGATCTAAAATCGACACCCTAACATCACAATTAAAATAACTAGAGAAGCAAGAGCAAACAAATTCAAAAGCTAGCAAAAGACAAAAAGTAAGTAATATACAACCAGAACTGAAGGAGCTAGAGACACGAAAAACCCTTCAAAAAATCAATGAATCCAGGAGCTGGGTTTTTTTTTTTTTCAAGTTTTTATCATGTTTATTTAACTAAAGGTATAGCATGAAGATGAACTTCAAATATCATGGGAAATTAAATATTCTGTGTTGGTCTACTCTTTTAAATTTCAGTGTACCTCTTCTTAACTAAAGAGAAATGTCTTTAACCTCTTTAAACTTTACATCCATTTTATGTATTTAGATTCTTTTCCAGTATTTCATTTTATTTATTTATTTATTTATCTATTTATTTGTTTATTTATTTATTTATTTATTTATTATTATACTTTAAGTTTTAGGGTACATGTGCACAACATGCAGGTTTGTTACATATGTATACATGTTCCATGTTGTTGTGCTGCACCCATTAACTCGTCATTTAGCATTAGGTATATCTCCTAATGCTATCCCTCCCCCCTCCCCCTACCCCACAACAGTCCCCAGAGTGTGATGTTCCCCTTCCTGTGTCCATGTGTTCTCATTGTTCATTTCCCACCTATGAGTGAGAACATGCGGTGTTTGGTTTGTTGTCCTTGTGATAGTTTGCTGAGAATGATGGTTTCCAGCTTCATCCATGTCCCTACAAAGGACATGAACTCATCATTTTTTATGGCTGCAGAGTATTCCATGGTGTATATGTGCCACATTTTCTTAATCCAGTCTATCATTGTTGGATGTTTGGGTTGGTTCCAAGTCTTTGCTATTGTGAATAGTGCCGCAATAAACATACGTGTGCATGTGTCTTTATAGCAGCATAATTTATAATCCTTTGGGTATATACCCAGTAATGGGATGGCTGGGTCAAATGGTATTTCTAGTTCTAGATCCCTGAGGAATCACCACAGCGACTTCCACAATGGTTGAACTACCTTACAGTCCCACCAACAGTGTAAAAGTGTTCCTATTTCTCCACATCCTCTCCAGCACCTGTTGTTTCCTGACTTTTTAATGATTGCCATTCTAACTGGTGTGAGATGGTATCTCATTGTGGTTTTGATTTGCATTTCTCTGATGACCAGTGATGATGAGCATTTTTTCATGTGTTTTTTGGCTGCGTAAATGTGTTCTTTTGAGAAGCGTCTGTTCATATCCTTTGCCCACTTTTTGATGGGGTTGTTTGTTTCTTTCTTGTAAATTTGTTTGACTTCATTGTAGATTCTGGATACTAGCCCTTTGTCAGATGAGTAGGTTGCAAATATTTTCTCCCATTCTGTAGGTTGCCTGTTCACTCTGATGGTGGTTTCTTTTGCTGTGCAGAAGCTCTTTAGTTTAATTAGATCCCATTTGTCAATTTTGGCTTTTGTTGTCATTGCTTTTGGTGTTTTAGACATGAAGTCCTTGCCCATGTCTATGTCCTGAATGGTATTGCCTAGGTTTTCTTCTAGGGTTTTTATGGTTTTAGGTCTAACATGTAAGTCTTTAATCCCTCTTGAATTAACTTTTGTATAAGGTGTAAGGAAGGGATCCAGTTTCAGCTTTCTACATATGGTTAACCGGTTTTCCCAGCACCATTTATTAAATAGGGAATCCTTTCCCCATTTCTTCTTTTTGTCAGGTTTGTCAAAGATCAGATAGTTGTAGACATGTGGCATTATTTCTGAGGGCTCTGTTCTGTTCCATTGATCTATATCTCTGTTTTGGTACCAGTACCATGCTGTTTTGGTTACTGTAGCCTTGTAGTATAGTTTGAAGTCAGGTAGCGTGATGCCTCCAGCTTTGTTCTTTTGGCTTAGGATTGACTTGGAAATGTGCACTCTTTTTTGGTTCCATATGAACTTTAAAGTAGTTTTTTCCAATTCTGTGAAGAAAGTCATTGATAGCTTGATGGGGATGGCATTGAATCTATAAATTACCTTGGGCTGTATGGCTATTTTCACGATATTGATTCTTCCTACCCATGAGCATGGAATGTTCTTCCATTTGTTTGTATCCTCTCTTATTTCCTTGAGCAGTGGTTTGCAGTTCTCCTTCAAGAGGTCCTTCACATCCCTTGTAAGTTGGATTCCTAGGTATTTTATTTTCTTTGAAGCAATTGTGAATGGGAATTCACTCATGATGTGGCTCTCTGTTTGTGTGTTATTGGTGTATAGGAATGCTTGTGATTTTTGCATACTGATTTTGTATCCTGAGACTTTGCTGAAGTTGCTTATCAGCTTAAGGAGATTTTGGGCTGAGATGATGGAGTTTTCAAAATATACAATCACATCATCTGCAAACAGGGACAATTTGACTTCCTCTTTTCCTAACTGAATGCCCTTTATTCCTTTCTCCTGCCTGATTGCCGTGGCCAGAACTTCCAACACTATGTTGAGTAGGAGTGGTGAGAGAGGGCAACCCTGTCTTGTGCCAGTTTTCAAAGGGAATGCTTCCAGTTTTCATCAATTCAGTAGGATATTGGCTGTGGGTTTGTCATGGATATCTCTTATTATTTTGAGATACGTCTCATCAATACCTAATTTATTGAGAGTTTTTAGCATGAAGAGTTGTTGAATTTTGTCAAAGGCCTTTTCTGCACCTATTGAGAAAATCATGTGGTTTTTGTCTTTGGTTCTGTTTATGTGTTGGATTATGTTTATTGATTTTCATATGTTGAACCAGCCTTGCATCTGAGGGATGAAGCCCACTTGATCACGGTGGATAAGCTTTTTGATATGTTGCTGGATTTGGTTTGCCAGTATTTTATTGAGGATTTTTGGATCAATGTTCATCAGGGATATTGGTCTAAAATTCTCTTTTTTTGTTGTGTCTCTGCCTGGCTTTGGTATCAGGATGATGCTGGCCTCATAAAATGAGTTAGGGAGGATTCCCTCTTTTTCTATTGATTGGAATAGTTTCAGAAGGAATGGTACCACCTCCTCCTTGTACCTCTGGTAGAATTCGGCTGTGAATCCGTCTAGTCCTGGACGTTTTTTGGTTGGTAAGCTATTAATTATTGACTCAATTTCAGAGCCTGTTATTGGTCTATTCAGAGATTCAACTTCTTCTTGGTTTAGTCTTGGGAGAGTGTATGTGTTGAGGAATTTATCCATTTCTTCTAGATTTTCTAGTTTATTTGCATAGAGGTGTTTATAGTATTCTCTGATGGTAGTTTGTATTTCTGTGGGATCGGTGGTGATATCCCCTTTATCATTTTTTATTGCGTCTATTTGATTCTTCTCTCTTTTCTTCTTTATTAGTCTTACTAGCGGTCTATCAATTTTGTTGATCTTGTCAAAAAACAAGCTCCTGGATTCATTGATTTTTTGAAGGGTTTTTTGTGTCTCTATTTCCTTCAGTTCTGCTCTGATCTTAGTTATTTCTTGCCTTCTGCTAGCTTTTGAATGTGTTTGATCTTGCTTCACTAGTTCTTTTAATTGTGATGTTAGGGTGTCAATTTTAGATCTTTCCTCTTTTCTCTTGTGAGCATTTAGTGCTATAAATTTCCCTCTACACACTGCTTTAAATGTGTCCCAGAGATTCTGGTATCTTGTGTCTTTGTTCTCGTTGGTTTCAAAGAACATCTTTATTTCTGCCTTCATTTCGTTGTGTACCCAGTAGTCATTCAGGACCAGGTTGTTTAGCTTCCATGTAGTTGAGTGGTTTTGAGTGAGTTTCTTAATCCTGAGTTCTAGTTTCATTGCACTGTGGTCTGAGAGACAGTTTGTTATAGTTTCTCTTCTTTTAAATTTGCTGAGGAGTGCTTTACTTCCAACTATGTGGTCAATTTTGGAATACGTGTGGTGTGGTGCTGAAAAGAATGTATATTCTGTCAATTTGGGGTGGAGAGTTCTGTAGATGTCTATTAGGTCCGCTTGGTGCAGAGCTGAGTTGAATTCCTGGATATCCTTGTTATTTCTGTCTCGTTGATCTGTCTAATGTTGACAGTAGGGTGTTAAAGTCTCCTATTATAATTGTGTGGGAGTCTGAGTGTCTTTGTAGGTCACTAAGGACTTGCTTTATGTATCTTGGTGCTCCTGTATTGGGTGCATATATATTTAGGATAGTTAGCTCTTCTTGTTGAATTGATCTCTTTACCATTATGTTATGGCCTTCTTTGTCTCTTTTGATCTTTGTTGGCTTAAAGTCTGTTTTATCCAAGACTAGGATTGCAACCCCTGCCTTTTTTTGTTTTCCATTTGCTTGGTAGATCTTCCTCCATCCCTTTATTTTGAGCCTATGTGTGTCTCTGCACGTGAGATGGGTTTCCTGAATACAGCACACTGATGGGTCTTGAGTCTTTATCCAATTTGCCAGTCTGTGCCTTTTAATTGGAGCATTTAGCCCATTTACCTTTAAGGTTAGTATTGTTATGTGTGAATTTGATCCTGTCATTATGATGTTAGCTGGTTATTTTGCTCATTAGTTGATGCAATTTCTTCCTAGCCTCGATGGTCTTTACAATTTGGCATGTTTTTGCAGTGGTTGGTACCAGTTGTTCCTTTCCATGTTTAGTGCTTCCTTCAGGAGCTCTTGTAGGGCAGGCCTGCTGGTGAAAAAATCTCTCAGCATTTGCTTGTCTGTAAAGGATTTTATTTCTCCTTCACTTATGAAGCTTAGTTTGGCTGCATATGAAATTCTTGATTGAAATTCTTTTCTTTAAGAATGTTGAATATTGGCCCCCACTCTCTTCTGGCTTATAGGGTTTGTGCCAAGAGATCAGCTGTTAGTCTGATGGGCTTCCCTTTGTGGGTAACCCGACCTTTCTCTCTGGCTGCCCTTAACATTTTTTCCTTCATTTCAACTTTGGTGAATCTGACAATTATGTGTCTTGGAGTTGCTCTTCTCGAGGAGTATCCTTGTGGTGTTCTCTGTATTTCCTGAATCTGAATGTTGGCCTGCCTTGCTAGATTGGGGAAGTTCTCCTGGATAATATCCTGCAGAGTGTTTTCCAACTTGGTTCCATTCTCCCCGTCACTTTCAGGTACACCAATCAGACGTAGATTTGGTCTTTTCACATAGTCCCACATTTCTTGGAGGCTTTGTTCATTTCCTTTTATTCTTTTTTCTCTAAACTTCCCTTCTCACTTCATTTCATTCATTTCATCTTCTATCACTGATACCCTTTCTTCCAGTTGGTCGCATCGGCTCCTGAGGCTTCTGCATTCTTCACGTAGTTCTTGAGCCTTGGCTTTCAGCTCCATCAGCTCCTTTAAGCATTTCTCTGTATTGGTTATTCTAGTTATACATTCGTCTAATTTTTTTTCAAAGTTTTTAACTTCTTTGCCATTGGTTCGAACTTCCTCCTTTAGCTTGGAGTAGTTTGAACTTCTGAAGCCTTCCTCTCTCAACTTGTCAAAGTCATTCTCCATCCAGCTTTGCTCCATTGCCGGTGAGGAGCTGCATTCCTTTGGAGGAGGAGAGGCACTCTGCTTTTTAGAGTTTCCAGTTTTTCTGCTCTGTTTTTCCCCCATCTTTGTGGTTTTATCTACCTTTTGTTTTTTATGATGGTGACGTACAGATGGGTTTTTGGTATGGATGTCCTTTCTCTTTGTTAGTTTTCCTTGTAACAGTCAGGACCCTCAGCTCCAGGTCATTGGAGTTTACTGGAGTTCCACTCCAGACCCTGTTTGCCTGGGTGTCAGCAGCAGTGGCTGCAGAACAGCGGATGTTGGTGAACCGCAAATGCTGCTGCCTGATAGTTCCTCTGAAAGTTTTGTCTCAGAGGAGTACCCGGCCATGTGAGGTGTCAGTCCACCCCTGCTGGGGGGTATCTCCCAGTTAGGCTACTCAGGGGTTAGGGACCCACTTGAGGAGGCAGTCTGCCCATGCTCAGATCTCAAGGTGCGTCCTGGGAGAACCACTACTGTCTTCAAAGCTCTCTGACAGGGACATTTATGTCTGCAGAGTTTATTGCTGTCTTTTGTTTGTCTGCGCCCTGCCCCCAGAGGTGGAGCCTACAGAGGCAGGCAGGCCTCCTTGAGCTGTGGTGGGCTCCACCCACTTCGAGGTTCCCAGCCACTTTGTTTACCTACTCAAGGCTGAGCAATGGCAGTCGCCCCTCCCTCAGCCTTGCTGCCACCTTGCAGTTTGATCTCAGACTGCTGTGCTAGCAATAAGTGAGGCTCCATGGACATAGGATCCTCCGAGCCAGGTGCAGGATATAATCTCCTGGTGTGCCTTTTGTGAAGCCCATTGGAAAAGCGCAGTATTAGGGTAGGAGTGACCCGATTTTCCAGATGCCATCTGTCACCCCTTTCTTTGACTAGGAAAGGGAATTCTCTGACCCCTTGTGCTTTCCAGGTGTGGTGATGCTTTGCCTTGCTTCAGCTCTTGCACAGTGCACTGCACCCACTGTCCGGCACTCCGCTGTGAGATGAACCTCAGTTGGAAGTGCAGAAATCACCCATCTTCTGCATCGCTCATGCTGGGAACTGTAGACTGGAGCTGTTCCTATTCAGCTATCTTGGCTCCACCCATCGAGATGGGTTTTTTTGAAAGATTAACAAAATAGATAGACCACTAGCCAGATTAATAAAGAAGAAAAGAGAGAAGAATCAAATAGACACAATAAAAAATGATAAAGGGACATCACCACTGATCCCACAGAAATACAAACTACCATCAGAGAATACTAAGAATACTATAAACACCTCTATGCCAATAAACTAGAAACTCTAGAAAAAATGGATAAATTTTCGGATGCATACACCCTCCCAAGACTAAACCAGGAAGAATTTCAATCCCTGAGTAGACCAATAATAAATTCTGAAATTGAGGCAGTAATTAACAGCCTACCAACAACAACAAAAAAAGCCCAGGACTAGATGGATTCACAGCCAAACTCTACCAGAGATACAAAGAGGATCTGGTACCATTCCTTCTGAAACTATTCCAAACAATAGAAAAAGAGGGACTTCTCCCTAACTGATTTTATGAGGTCAGTATCATCTTGATTCCAAAATCTGGCAGAGACACAACAGAAAAGAAAATTTCAAGCCAATATCCCTGATGAACATCGATAGAAAAATCCTCAATAAAAAAATACTGGCAAACTGAATCCAGCAGCACATCAAAAATCTCATCCACCATGATCAAGTGGGCTTCATCCCTGGAATGCAAGGCTGGTTCAACATACAGAAATCAATAAATGTAATCCATCACATAAACAGAATCAATGACTAAAACCACATGATTATCTCAATAGATGCAGAAAAGGCCTTTGATAAAATTCAACAGCCCTTCGTGCTAATTAAAGAGTTTTGGGGCTAAGATGATAGGGTTTTCTAAATATACAATCATGTCTTCTGCAAACAGAGATAATTTGACTTCCTCTCTTCCCATCTGAATACCACTTATTTCTATCTCTTGCCTGATTGCTCTGGCCAGAACATCCAATACTATGTTGACTAGGAGTGGTGAGAGAGGGCATCCTTGTCTTGTGCTGGTTTTCAAAGTGAATGCTTCCAGCTTTTGCCCATTCAGTGTGATACTGGCCCCTAAATCTGTCCCTGGAAGCTTCTGAGAGATCACCATGGGGGGCAGAATGGGAGAGAGTGGGGCAAGGATAGGAGGGCCATCTGTTTCCTCCTTCCCACTCTCACCTGTCTGGAAGCACAGCTCTCTGATCACCAGCAAGGCCAGCGCAAGCAGTGCCCCCTTCATCGTGTTGTCTACTGGAGTGTTCTGCTCAGGGCAGAACTTCTGCTGCTTTATAAGCAAATGCCTGTGGGCTGGGACCTGGCTCATGTGCTTTCCTCACCTGAGAAATGGTGCCCACAGGAAGCCCCTCCCACTCTGTGGAAACAAAGGGCTAAAGATGTTGATCCAGCTGCTGTTGATTCTGCTGCTGGTGGCTTTGGAGAGAAGCAGTTGTACCTTGGCCAAGGAGCAACTGCAGCTGACCTTTCTAAGTGGCACCATTCAGCCCCAAATGCTCTGTTGTCCCACCCCCAACTGTCACCTCTGCTTTCTGGCCACATTCTTCCCTCACCTTTCCTGGCTCTAAAAGCAGCACTCTCCCAAAATTAGGAAGTAACAACCACAGAAGGTCCAAGGACAGGTTTATGCCACCGTAGGTAACCAAAATACCATGCAGAACCTTCTTTAGGAAAGCAGTTTCTTGGCACAAACAAGATGAGATTGTCTATGAAAATTCTAGCAGAAGGAGGCCTGAGAAAGCTCCCAAGGATCAAATCTGGAACAATCTGAGCAACGAAATAAATCACACAGTATAGGATTATAATCCAGAGTATAAAATAGTATAAAATAACATACAGTTGGCCCTTTGTATCGGTGGGTTCCACACCTGTAGGCTCCACATCTATTAATTCAACTGAGCATAGATTGAAAATATTTGGGAAGTAGGGGAGGGAATTCCACACAATTTCAAAAAGCAAAACTTGAATATATCCCATACTGAGCGCTATGTTGAATCCATGTGAAGGAAGTTATATGTGGGCATTGTATTAGGAATTATAAGTAATCTAGGAATGACTTAAAAGTGTACTGGAGGATGTGTGCAGGTTCTACGCAAATACTATGCCGTTCTATATACGGGACTTATACACCTGTGGATTTCAGTGTCCATGGGAGGTCCTGGAACCAATCCCCCATAAATCCGAAGGGACAACTACATGTGAGTCTATACTGATAAAAACAAAAGATTATGTTCTCACTAATAAGTGGGAGCTAAGCTATGATGATGCAAAGGCATAAAAATGATACAGTGGACATTGAAGACTCGGGAAATGGTGGCAGGGAGGTAAGGGATAAAAGACTATACACTGGGTGCAGTGTAAAATGCTTGGGTGATGGGTGCACCAAAATCTCAGAAATCACCACTAAGGAACTTATTCATGTAAACAAACACCACATATTCCCCAAAAACCTATTGAAATAAAAAAAGAAACAAAAAAAAGGGAAGAAAAAATACAAATAAATGATTGAATAAATAAATAAATGACGAAGAAAAGACAGATATTCCTTACCAAATAATTCCAAATTATATATATAGATCCTCCCCTCCCTGCTACTGTTTTCCCCATTTCCTACTTTTTTCTTTTTCTTTTTTAGAGACAGGGTCTTCCTCTGTCACCTGGGCTGGAGTGCAATGGCGTGATCATAGCTCACTGCAGTCTCAACTTCCCAGGCTCTCAAGCAATCCTCCTACCTCAGCCTCCCAAGTAGCTGGGACCACAGTCCACCACACTCAGCTAGTTTTGTTATTTCTTAAGAGACAGGGTCTCACTATGTTGCCCAGGCTGGCCTTGAACTCCTGGGTCCAAGGGATCCTCCTGCCTCTGCCTCTGCCTCCCAAAGTGCTGGTATTGTACACTTGAGCCACCACACCTGGCCACCCTACTCTTGTCTTCAGAAACATCTAGCCACCGTCAAGCTTACTGCCCTCCCACCTTGAGTATGTGCTGAATGTTTCCCAAGAAAATAGTAGGGAAATGGAAAAACAGTAGAGAAAGCCAACACAGATGACACTAATGAAGTGATAAGTAATAACCAGTGCCCAGACATTGATGTCACAGGGTCCTGCACTTCCAGGGTGTGTTCCCTAAAACCCTAATCCCAATGTAAATATTATGAGAAAAAATGCCAAACTCAGCTTGGTGGGCATTTGACGATGTCCACCACCTCAAGACTACCAAGGACATAAAAAAGCAAGGCAGGACTAAGACACTGTCACACACCAGAAGACATGATGAACAGCTGACAGCTGGAGCTCATTGCTTGGCACCTCTCAACCAAGAGCCCTTAGCAGATGTGAATCCTGTTTTGCACAGGGTTCTAATCAAGGCCAAAAACCTTGCATTCTACCTTTGACTCTGCTGCTTCAGCAAACCTTATCCTGTCACTGCAGACTCAGAGAAAAGGTCAGCCAAGAACCTCTAGCCAAAAACTGCCTTATTCTGAACTAACAAAGTACTGAAAACTTTCACTTTGTTTAACTAATACAAAGAAATTTAATAAGCTAATATAAAGCAAGTATCTGTAAAAGTTCTTGTTCATAGACTCCAGAGGCCAGGCACAGTGACTCACATCTGATGAGTGTCTCTCCCAGCACTTTGGGAGGCTGAGGTGGGAGGATCGCTTGAGTCCAGAAGTTTGAGATGAGCCTGGGCAAGATGGGGAAACCCCATCTCTACAAAAACTAAAAATAAAAAAGTTAACCAGGCTTGGTTGTGCACACCTGTGGTCCCTGCTACTTGGGAGGCTAAGATGGATGGCTTGAGCCTGAGAGGTTGAGGCTACAGTGAGCTCTGATTGCACCACTGCAATCCAGCCTGAGCAACAGAAGGAGACTCTGTCTTAATAAAATAAGAAACCAAAATAAGTTTTTAAAATGTGTAGTTTATAGACTCCAGAGCAACGGGATGTCCCTTCAATTCATCTAACAGACATTTATAGAGCATTTACTTTGTGTTGGTCCTGGTCTGAGCCCTGAGGATGTAGCAGCACATTGGAGCTCCTTATACATCTATGGGTAGGGGGAGATAATCAGCAAATGGCAAGACACAGGCCTTTTCCTGCCCCACTGTGAGACCTGGCATAGGCATAAAAGGGCCTCAAATGGGGCCTGATGAACTTGCCACTGGCACCATGAAGCTGGCTCCTACTCTCGGGCTGCTCTTCACTGCCATGCTCCTGATCTCCAGGGCAAGTAGGTGCCACGCCGTGAATGCCTGGGGATGTGGATGCTGGGGCTTTGATGGCATCCAAGGGCAGTTTTGAGCATACATGGAGAGAAAGGGATGTGTGGGCTCTGATGAGTGTCTCTCAAGGGCCTGTCCACGTGTCATTGTGTTCCAGATTGTGACATCTGCCCAGTTGTGAAAAAGGATGTTTATCTCTTCCTGGTGGGAACCCCTGATGAATATGTTGATTATGTGGCACAATACTGAACATCCTCATTAATATTGTCCAATGCTAGAAAGCTGAAGAACTGTGTCAATGGCAAATTGGCAGACAAGGACAAGCAGCGTGTGTTCAGTGGGCTGGTGAGTGCAGCTGTGTATGCCTGCGCCTTAGTCTGGGTGGAGGGTCTGCTGGTTCTAGGGCAGTGGGTGGGACTGCTTATTCTCCTCCCACCAAGTTACCGTTATGATATGTAATTGAGACTACTGGAAATAGATTTACATGTGAGGTGTGTAGCAACAGTAAAATGTATTTTAATAAAAGGTTATAAGAGGCATAAAAATGTAAATTCTTGCCTAGGGTTAAAGAATTGTTTTAAATTAGAAAATATGAAGTTAAAAGTTCAAACAAGTGGTGGAAAGTGTAAAAATAAATCTTGCAAAAATTCTATATATGAATATATTGACTAAATTCAAAAGGGTATTATATGATTTTTCTCTAAATTCGCATTTAAATAAGAGCATGACAAGGTACTCTACCACCAAGGCCTTTCCCTGGGAATCTGGGAGGAAAAGGAACCTCATCAATGAGGAGGTAGAGAGGAGGGAGCAGACACCAATGACACAGGGAAGGGCCAGGAAGGGGGATTCAGCTAGCCCTTGAGCTTGTGGGCTGGCTCTGGCTGTTCAGCTCTGTAGGCTAGCCTGGGAACCTCCAGGACCTCCTGTGTCCATGGCACCACTCAACCTCAATTTTAGACCCTTGGCTCTGACCTCCCTGCCTCCAGCCTCTCGAGCACATGAGACTATGGAGAGAATCTTCTCCAAACGATGAGCCCTGAGTCTTTCTAATACAGGATTTATTAAGAAATTATTTTTAGGCAGCTAGAAAGGGTAAAAGTTCTCAGTGGAATTTTCCTTTAATAAAAAGCAGCCCCAAACCATTTCTTCTCCAACAGAAAGCAGCCTGATATATATGAAAACTAGGAGCTTTCATATGTAAATGCCAGCAGCGGTACCTGGAAGCCAGTTACATTGAATATGGTGGTTCCTGCTCTCCTTTTCCTGGTCACCATGTGTGTAGGAATCATGGTGACCCACCAGGTAGAACCACGTTTGCATAATAAAAGAGTAGGGTGGGAAGGCCAGTCTTTTTGCAGGCTATGCAAATGGAACATCTAGTCAAACCAATCCCCTGGGCCCTATGTAAATCAATCACCACCTCCCCAAGCCTCTGCACAAAATCGATTGCATCCTGCTGCAAACTGGGGACCCTCTCTTGGGCGACCTGCTTTCTCAGCATGAGGAAGCCTTTTGTCTCTCTTCTTCTTCTTTGTCTATTAAACTTTCTGCTCCTAAACCCACTCCTCATGTGTGTTCGTGTCCTGAATTTTTCTCGACTGAGACAAAGAAACAGGGTATATACCCCAGTGAACCAAGCTGTTTCATCTGGCGGTTCTCATCCAGGATCAGGATCAGAATGGAAGATAGAAACATCGGACTGGTGAGTATGGAGTGAGCCTCAAATCTGCCCTTTAATCTCAAGGCAGTCTTCAAACCAGGTTTTTGTTTGTCTGTTTGTTTGTTTTCCAGAGTTCCTAGCCATTACATGAGGCTGGGAGAAGTCTTAGGGCAACTGAGAATTTCTGTCTAGGGCACACCCTGGCATTATTCAAAGGCTTCGGGACTGAACCCAGCCTCCAATAGCCCATCCAGGTGTTGATCATGGATCTCCAGCTATCCTGTCACAACATTTTCCTTTCTTTTCTATCTGCAGTCACTATGTCTCCTATCTTCTGTGTGTGCAGTGTGCAGGAAATTTTACAGTTCAAGGAAACAGTTCTGTTAGGAAAGATCAGCAAACACCACGTGCAGCAACTCAACAAGCATCTCTCTATCCTTCCTCCGGTGAGCACATGGTATTTCTAAGCCAACAGCGCCACCTAGTGGAAATATAAACCCTCTTCATGAGGCACATTGCCGGTGTTTTACAGTAACACTGCAGCTTCTCAATTCTTTCTTTTTGCACCGCTAGAAATCCGCCTCTAAGCTCTTTCTGTGAATGGGAAAGCTCCAGCTTCAACAATTAGGAGGAAAATGTCCTTCACAGCCAAATGTTAGCACCTATACTGTCCCAACAGCAGGAAAAATCAGCATTAGGTCCCTACATTCATTTCTGTCTCCAATGAGAGCAGTACTTAATTGGTAAAGTGATTTTAAGTACGGAGGTTAAACAGAACCATTTTGCTAAGGGTAAATATTTTAGCACAGGCCATAATAGAAGGTAATTTAGCACATTGACTCTGTTAAAGAAGCCTTGCCCAAAGGGGACACAGTCTCTCCAGAGATCCATTTCTTCAGGAAGCCAGGCAGATCACACAGATCAATAAGCTAAGGCTGTGTGGGTAAAGCATGGTTAATCCCATAACTTAGTTCATAAGGTTCCATGACTTGGAGGACCACGCCTATAACAATGGGCAGCACATTTAACACAATGCTGGGACACAGGAACCAAGGAGAGAAAATTGTTGGGGGGACGCTCCCACTGTCTTCCTCTCCACCCTAGGTCACAATGAAAGGACACCTAGGGAGTAGAAACAGAGGGAAAAAAGAACTACAGGGCAAAAAAATGTTAACAAAATGGCAATAGTAAATGGTAGGAGACTTCCACATGTCACATTTAATAATAGACAGACCACCTAGACAGACAACCTATAACAGACTTAAACAAAACCATAGAACAAATGGACTTACCAGACACACACAGAACTTTCCTTCCAAAAGCAGAAGACATTCTCCTCAAGAATACACATTACAGTCTCCAGGATAGAACACAAGTTAACTCAAAAACAAGTCTTAACAAATTTAAGATCAGAATCATATTCAGTGTCTTTTCTAGCCACAATGGAATGAAACCAGAAATCAAAACTGGCAAGAAAGCAGGGAAGTTTATATATATGTGGAAAAATTCAAAATTTCTTGACACAATTGCTGCACTTCTGACCAAACGGCTCTTGCAGATATCTATAGACTATTTCATCCAACAGCTGCAAAATATTATTTATTTCCATAAGAACATTTAACAAAGAATGAGTGAGGTTTAGTATTTCATAGGAAAACAGGATGACTATAGTTAATAATCACTTAATTGTATATTTTAAAATAACTGAAAAAATATAATCAGATTATTTGTAACACAAAGAATAAATCCTTCAGGTGACAGATACCCCATAGACTCTTTTTTTCTTTTTCTTTTTCTTTTCTTTTTTTTTTTTTTTTTTTTTTTACAGAGTCTAGCACTGTTGCCTGGGCTGGAGTGCAATGGTGCAATCTCGGCTCACTGCAACCTCTGCCTCCTGGGTTCAAATGATTCTCCTGCCTCAGCCTCCCAAGTAGCTGGGATTAAAAATACAAAAAATAAAAATTTTTGTATTTTTAGTAGAGATGGGGTTTCACTATGTTGGCCAGGCTGGTCTTGAACTCCTAACCTCATGATCTGCCTGCGTTGGCCTCCTGAAGTGCTGGGATTACAGGTGTGAGCCACCACACCCAGCCTCCCATTGACTCTTATGTGATTATTATACATCGTTTGCCTGCATCAAAATATCACATCAAGTATCATTTCTGACGACAATGAAGTAACACTATAAATTAAATCAATAACAAGATAAATTTTCCAAAATGAACAAATACATAAAAATGAGACCATGAGTAAAGAAATTAAGAAGCAAATTAAAAAATTTTTTGAAGCAAGTTAAAATAGAAATGCCACATACCAAAGCCTGTGTGATCCAGCAAACACAATATTAGCAAGAATTTTGATAATAAATATCTTCATCAAAAATGTAGAAAAAGTTCAAATAAAACCTTCACAACATAACAAAATCTGTAGGGTGCTGAAAAGGCCATAATAACAAGGAAGTTTAGTAGTAACTACCTACATCAAAAAAAAAAAAAAAGAAAGAAAGAAAGATTTCAAGTAAAACTTAATGCATTTCAAGGAACTAGAAGAGCAAATACAAACCAAACCCAAATTTAGCAGGAGGAAAGATATAATAAAGATCACAGCAAAAATAAATGAAATGGAGACTAAAAAACAGTATAGAAGATCAACAAATGAAGAATTGGTTTTGTAAAAAGAAAAGAAATCATCAGACCATTAACTAGATTGTGAAAAAAGACCCAAGTAAACAATACCAGAAATGAAATAGTAGACATCACAACTGATACCATGGAAAAATAAAGTATCATTAGAGATTGCTACAAGTAACTATAAGCAAACAAATTAGAAAATGTACCAGAAATGTGTAAATTATTAGACACATAAAATTTACCAAGATTGAACCAAGAGGAAATAGAACTCCTGAATAGAGCAATTACAAGTAATGAGATTGAACCTGTAATAAAATGTCTCCATCAAAGAAAAAACCCAGGCTCCACTTTCTTCCAGAATTGTATAAAATATTTAAGAACTAATACCAATTCTTCTAAAAGTCTTCCAGAAAATTGAAGGGAATGAAATTCTTCCAAACTCATTCTACAAAACCAGCAATATCCTGATGGCAAAACCAGATGAGGACAAACACACATACAGAAAAACAACAACAACAACAACTATAGGCCAATATCCATCATCCTCAACAAAATTCTAGCAAACCAACCCCAACAGCACAGCAAAATGATCATTCACCATGATTAAGTGGGAGTTCTCCAGGAATGCAAGGATGGTTCAAAATACACAAATCAATACATGTGACACATCACATCAACAGAAGGAAAAACAAGAACCATACCATCATGTAAATAGATGCAGAAAAAGCATCTGATAAAATTCAACAGTGCTTCACTATAAAAACTCTTAACAAACTGGGTTTAAAAAGAATGTACGCCAATATAATAAATGAAATATATGGCAAACCCACTGCCAACATCACAGTGAATAAGGAAACATTGAAATGTCATTCTCTAAAATCTGGAACAAGAAAGAAAAATGGCCACTTTCATCAGTTTTATTCAACATAGTACTGAAAGTCCTAGCCAGGGCAGTTAGGCAACAGAAAGAAATAAAGTGCATCCAGACTGGATAGGAGGATGTCAAACAGTCTCTGCTTGCAGATGACATGGTCTTGTATATAGAAAAACCTAAAAGGACCAACAAAAACTCTTAGAACTGATAAAGAAATCCAGTAAAGGCACAGGATACGAAATCAACATACAAAAGTCAGTAGCATTCATACACATCAGCAACAAATTAGTAAAGGAAGAAATTGAGAAGGCAATCTCATGTAAAATAGCTACCAAAATAAGAATAAATTTAACCAAAGAGGTGAAAGACCTCTACCAAAAAAGCTGTAAAATGCTGATGAAAGAAAGTGAAGAGGACATCAAAAGTGAAAAGGCATCCCATATTAATGATTGGAAGAATTAATGTTGTGAAAATGAGCATATCACCAAAAGTGATCTGCAGATTCAATGCATTCCCTGTCAAAATACCAATGCTGTCTTCACAGAGGTAGAAAAAACAATCCTAAAATTGGTAAGAAACCACAAAAGACTCAGAATAACCAAAGCAATCCTCAGAAAAATGAACTAAGTTGGAGGCATAACACTTCTTGAAGTCAAAATAGATTATAAAGCTATGGTTAAAACAAAAACAAAAACAACACAGCAACAAACAGTTGGGCACGGTGGCTCATGCCTGTAATCCCAGCTTTTAGGGAGGCAGAGGCGGGAGGATACCTTGAACCCAGGAGTTGGAGACCTGCCTGGGCAACATAGTGAAACCCTGTTCGCCACGAAAAGGAAAACAAAAGAAAAACAAAAAGTATGATACTGTCATAAAAATAGACACATAGTCAATGGAACTAAATAGCACAGAGATAAGTTCACATATTTACCATCAACAGATTTTCAACAAAAGTGCCAAGAACATTTATTGGGGATTGGACAGTCTTTTCAATAAGTGGTGCTGGGAAAACTGGATATTAATATGCCAAAAATATTAAACCAGACATCCATCTCTAATCATATTTTTCCTTAAATCAACTCAAAATAGCTTAAAGACTTACATGCAAGAGCTGAAACTATAAAACTACTAGAAGAAAATATGAATAACAATTTTCAGGACATTGGTCTTGGCAAAGATTTTATGGAGAAAACCCAAAAGTACAGAAAACAAAAGCAAAAATAGACAAATGGGATTATATTAAACTAAAAAGCTTCATCACAGCAAAGGAAACAATCAATAAAGAGAAGAGATGACTTGCAGGATGGAAAAAAAATATTTGCAAACTATTCATCTGACAAGGGATTCATATCCAGAATATATAAGGAACACAAATAACTCAACATGGAAAAACATACAAAGAATCTGATGTACAAATGGCAAATTAGCTGAAGAAATATCTCTCAAAAGATGGCATACAAATGGTCAACAGGTATTTTTCAAATGGTCAGCATCACCAATCATCAGGGAAATGCAAATCAAAACCACAATGAGATTCATCTTACCTCAGTAGGAATGGCTATTATCAAAATTGCAAAAGATAACAGATGCTAGTGAGGAAGCAAGGAAAAGGGAAACCTTGCATACTGTTGGTGGGGATGTAAATTAGGATAGCCATTATGGAGAATGATATGGAGATTTCTCAAAAAACTAAAAACAGAATTACCACATGGTCGAGCAATACCATTACTGAGTATACATCCCCCAAAAAAAAAAAAAAAAAGAAAGAAAATTAGTATATCAAAGACATATCTGCACTCTTATATTTATTGGAGTACTATTCACAGCCAAGATTTGGAATCAATCTCAGTGTCCATCAACAAGTGAAAGGATGAAGAAAATACAGTATATATATGCAATGAAATACTGTTTAGCCATTAAAAAATCACAAAGTTCTGTTATTTGCATCAACATGGATGAATTTGGAGCCATTGTTTTAAGTGAAATAAGCCAGGCACAGAAAGATAAATGCTGTATGTTCTCATTCATACATGGAAGCTAAAAGGGTTGAACTCATAGAAGGAGAGTGATTACTGATACAAAATGCAACTAACTAGATAGGAGGAATAAGTTCTAGGGTTCTATAGCACTATAGGATGAGTGTAATTAACAATGTATTGTTAAAGTACTGATGATTCTAGTAATGTTGTAGGATACAAACTACACATATGAAAATCAGAGACATTTCTATACATTGATAATGAACTATTCAAAAAGGAAAATAAGAAAACAATTACATTTGCAGTAACAACAAAAAGAATAAAATGCTTCAAAATAAACTTAGCCAAAGAGGTGAAATACTTGCACACTGAAGACTGTAAAACATTGGTAAAGAAAATTAAAGAAGACATACATCAGATTCTATGAATCCCAATGGCATTTTTTATAAAAACAGGAAAACAATCTTAAAATGTCTATAGAATCGCAAAGAAGCCCAAAAAGTGAAAACAATCCTGAGTGAAAAGATGAAGCTGGAGGTATCAACCTAAAAAATGAGAGAAAACATTTGTAAACCATATATTTGATAAGGGGTTAATATCCAAACTATATAATTACCTCATACAACTCAATGCAAAAAATAATCCAATTAAAAATGGGCAAAGACCTGTGTAGGCATTTTTCCTAAAAAGACATACAAATGGCCAATAGCTGCATGAAAAGATGTTCACCATCATGAATCATCAGGGAAATGCCAATCAAAACCACAAGATACCATCTCACACACATTAGCATGGCTTCTACTGAAAAGACAAGAAATTATAAGTGTTTGCAAAGATGTAAAGAAATTGAAACCCTTGTGCACTATTGGTAGAAATATAAAATGATACAGCCTTTATGAAAAACAGAATGGAGCTTTCTCAAAAAATTAAAAATAGGCTGGGTGCATTGGCTCTCACCTGTAATCCCAGCACTTTGGGAGGCCGAGGTGGGCAGATCACCTGAGGTCAGGAGTTTGAGACCAGCCTGGCCAATATGGTGAAATCCTGTCTCTACTAAAAATACAAAAATTAGCCAGGCATGGTGGTGTGTGCCTGTAATCCCAGCTACTCAGGAGGCTGAGACAGGAGAATCACTTGAACCCGGAAGGCAAAGGTTGCAGTGAGCCAAGATCACACCATTGCACTCCAGCCTGGGCGACACAACAAGACTCTGTCTCAAAAAATAAAAATAAAAATAAAAATAGAACTACTGTATGATCCAGAAATCCCACTTCTATGTATATATCCAAAAAAATAAGATCAGTAGATTGGCACCCCAAGGTTCACTGTGGCATTATTCACAGTCACCAAGATAGGGAAAGAACCTAAATGTCTGTCAATGGATGAACGGATAAAGAAAATGTGATATATACAAAAGCTATCTATCTGTCTATCATCTCTCTATCTATCTATCTATCTATCTATCTATCTATCTATCATCTGTGTTTTACAAAATATACAGTGGAATACTATTCAGCCTTTTAAAAAAGAGGGAAATCCTGCTACTTTCAACAACATGGATGAACCTGGAGGACATTAGTGAAATAAGCTATACACAGAAAGACAAATCCTGCATGATCTCACTTCTATGTGGAATCTAAAATGATAAAACTCATGGAATCAGAGAGTAGAACTGTGGTTGCCTGGGGCCACAAAGTGGTGGTGGGTGGGATGAGTGAGAAGTTGTCAGTCAAAGGGTACAAAGTTTCAGCTATGCAAGATGCATGAGCTCTGGAGATCTAATGGGCAGCATGGTGACCATGATTAATAATACTGTATTGTATAGAGGAATCCCCTTTATCCTCAGGGGATACATTCTATAACTCTCTGTGAATGCCTGAACTCATGCATAGTACTGAACCTTGTATACAATATACTATGCTTTTTTCCTATGCATCCATACCTATCATAGAGTTTAGTTTATAAATTCAACTGAGTAAGAAATTAACAGGAACTCATTATAAAATAGAACAATTATACCAATATACTGTAGTAAAATTTATATGAATCTGATCAGTGTCTCTCTCTGAAAATATCTTATTGTACTGCCTCACCAATGTTTGGACTCTGGTTGACTATGAGTAACTGAAACTGCAGAAAGCAAAACTGTGAAAAAGGGAGGAGCAAATTTTGAAATTTGCTAAAAATTTTTATCTTAAGTGTCCTCACCAGCAAAGAAAAAAAAAAACCTGTTTTCTACCCCTCAAAAAATTTCTTCTGCTGTTCCTTTGTACTCAAATAATCTCCTCAACCTTAATCATTAGTGGCCACTGGTGTGCTCTTATCCCTATAGCTTTACTTTTTCCAGAATTGCTAATAAGTAAAATCATGCAATATGTAGCTTTTGAGTCTGGCTGACTTCAATACTTTTTTGTTTTAAAATTCTAAATATAATCAAATCTATGATGAATATGTTAATTATCTTGAGTATGGTGGTCACTTCACCCTGTAAGTATATATCAAATTATAAAGCCATACATTTTAAATATACACAATTCCTATTTGTCAATTATACCAATAAAGCTAGAGGGAAAAAAGAAATCTTATTATCTAGTTACTATATAAAAATATATTAAATACATTGCCACATAAGAACCTGATTTTTAAAAAATAAATTCGGTAATCTTATTTCCAGCAATTAAAACATCTGAAAAAATGAGTATTAATAAAGATACTTATACCTTTAGTACTTTAAGATTATAGGTAGAATTTGTCAATGAGGAAATTATTGAAAGAAGCCAGACTCAAAAAGCTACATAGTACATGATTTCATTGATAAGCAGTTCTGGAAAAGGCAAAGCCATCAGAATGAAGAACAAGCTGGTGGCCACTCAGGATTAAGGGCAAGGAGACCACCTGACTGCAAAAGCACAGCACAAGGAGCATCTGAAGTTAGGAAACATCTCTACTGTTGTGGAAGTGCCTACGACTCCAGACACCCATACAAAACCTACATAAGACAGAGTTCTCAAAACTCATGGAAAAGCACATCAAAAAGAGTGAGTTTGCTGTATGTAAATTTTTTAACATTTGAAACTCAAAAAAAGGTATGAAGTATTGATACTCATAAGACCAATGAACCTGAAAGATTATAAGTTCTGTGAAGGAAATCAGACCAAAAACAGTGCGTGCTCTATGATTCCATGTACATGAAGTGCTAGAAAATGCAAACTTATCTATACTGACAGAAACCAGATCAGTGGTTGCCCAGAGAGAAGGAAGGGGACAAGGAGGAGAGAGGCACTTAAAGAGGCACAAGGAAACTTTCACAAGGGATAAATCTGTTCATATTTTGATTGTGGTGATGATTTTTCTGGTTTTCACAACTGTCAGAAGTTACAAATTGTACATTTTAGATATACATGCTTCTTATATGTCATTTATACTTCATTAAAGCTGTTAAAATAAAAAAATTAAATAAACATATATAAGATTTAAAAATACAATTAGGAAAAACTTAATAGAAAAAGGCATGTAATAATGGAGGAATATGCATTTTTAATTGCCTGTGGATGATTAATAACAATGACCACTTATTAGAACATAAACTAGCTCTCAACAAATTTCAAAGGATTTTAAAATTTCCAGAGGATATAATTTGATCTCAATGCAATTTTCATAGAAATCAATAACAAAAAGTGATTGCAAACTGTTTATAGAAATTAATGATTCAATTGGCTCACTTTTACTGAGTCACAAACAACCTGAAAATTCAATAGATTAAAATGACAATCATTGATGATGATGACAATCATTGATCCCTCATGTGCTGTGGGTTGGCTGTGTGATCCTACCTTGTTTTAAGCTGAAATTGACTCTCTCTTAGCTGAGAGAGCTGGAGAGTCTCCATTTTGGCTCCTTCATTTGCAGCCCCTTACCCACCCCCCTTTCTTCAAGGACTTAACTTGTGCAGGCTGACTCCCAGCACATCAAAGAATGCAATTACTGATAAGATACTGTGGCAAGCTATATCCACAGTTCCCAGGAATTCATCCAGTTGATAGCACCCAAAGCCCCCACGTCTATCACCTTGTGATAGATTTAAAGCCCCTGCACCTGGAACTGGTTTTTTTGGTGTAACCATTTATGCTTTTAACTTTTTTGCCTATTTTGCTTCTGTAAAATTGCTTCAGCTAGGCTCCCCCTCCCCTTTCTAAACCACAGCATAAAAGAAAATCTAGCCCCTTCATTGGGGCCAAGAGAATTTTGAGCACTAGCCGTCTCTTTGTCGCCGGCAATAAAAGGACTCCTGAATTATTCTCAGAGTGTGGCGTTTCTCTACAGCTCGCTCGGTTACAACATTTGGAGGCCCCAGTGAGATTTCACCACCAGGTGAGTGCCAGACTCATTCCAGGCTCCCCCCGACAGACGGCGGGCTTATAGGGGAGGTGCCACCTGAAGACGTTCCAGGGCCCTGTAGGCCACTGTCTTCTGGAAGGGAATGGATTGACTGCCAGTGTGTGCCCACCAAATTCAACTCCTGAGTCTTCAGTCTCTGGTCCCAAGAAGGTAAGTCAGATCTGACTCTGTTTCTCTGGGAGGGAAACGGCCCTGATGAGGGCCCTCCCTCAGACTCTGTCCACATTCCAGGATGCTGGAGGACAGAGTCCTGGTTTCTGTTAGGTTTCTCTGTTAAGACTAATCTGTCTGTCTGTCTGTCTCTCTCTCTCTCTCTCTCTCCCTCCCTTCTCTTTCTCTCTCTCTCTTATCTCTTCTCCTTCTCTTGTTCAGGCCTCTAGGAGATCTCTGTTTTAGAATGGGAATAAGAATTGTAATAAACTCTGTGTGAGTGAGTGAGTGAAAGTGGAGTTCAAGGGCTTGCACTTGAATTTCCAGTTTGTAGCTCCATGGTGAAAGCTATGGAGTTTGAGTGGGCCCTCACCTGCGGTTCCATGGTGACCTCATAAGGCTTAGGGCAGCATCAGGCATAGCTGGATCTGAGCTGGGGGTTTACACTGGCCTGCCAATGCCAAGAGGAGCCTAAGTCCTCTCCAGGGGAGCGGCCAGGCGGGCATCTGACTGATCCCATCATGGGACCCCCTCCACTTGTCTGTCTATAAAAATTGCCATACTTGTTTATATACCCCAGTGTCTATTTTTCTGTTTGGTCTGTCTAAATTTCCTATGTCAGGTCACCGATACTGCCCATGGCTATTGGACAAGGACTTCTTCAAAGTCCCTCAGTACAGATTTTCTATCCTGGGAGGAAAAATCTCTCATCAGTCGTTTTGGCTGCCCAACCCAGTCCTGCCTTTTCTGTCAGAAACAAATCAGGTGTTGTTATGGGGAGGGATGTGGGAAACATTCCCTGTTTGGGATTTCTGGCACCATAAAGGTTGCTGGCATTTGGATTGCCTTACCCCATGCCCCAATGACTGGAACACCTCCTCCTTAGACCAGTGGTGGATTCAAAATAGTCACCCTGCAGACCTCCTTGCTCACCTTTTCTGTCATCCCATAACTTTTCCCATGCCCTTGGATAAGGCACTGCGCAGAGAAACCTATGCCCGTGCCGCTTTACTCCATCTGGACCCTTATTCTATTCCTCTGTGGCTACTCTCCTACCTTAGGAAAGATCCCAGTGGCCCCTTTCCTCCTCATCCCCATCCCTTACCTCACACATCTTGTTTTCCTGTGTCACAGCAAGTCCAGCGCCTCCAAGACTTGACTCTGCTCTCCCTCCTAAAACCCTTAAAAGAAAAGGCCAAGTTTGAACTTTTTGCCTTCGAGTCGTGGAGACACCAAAAATATTTGAGCTATAAGTCAAAGAGGAGAGGAGGATCACATAGGTTCCACTGGCCTCAGACCCTCCTCTTGTCTTCCCCCTAGATCTGAAAGATTAAAGAGACAGACCTTATGTGGCAAGAAGTGTTGGCTATAGTTGATTTCCTACTTCTTCTGGTTATAATACTTCTGTTCTCCTGATATTACAGCCCCCCAGGTCGTGAATTTCTCTGTCCATGCTGGGTTTAATAGTTCTGCTCAAACCTTGTTAAATTGCCTCCAGAATGGAAAACTCTTCTTCCTGGCCTCGTAAAGATTGGAGCCCTCTCTAATGTATGTTACAAAATCTCTCCCTGGGCTTCTCAGAGGATTATGGGTTCTGCCTTAAAAAAGGCAAACTCCAGACATTCTGTGAAGTAGAATGGCCACAGTTTGGAACCGGGTGGCCCCCAGAAGGGTCACTGAATCTCACAGCTGTTCAGGCTGTGTGGTGGGTCATTGCTGGAACTCCCAGTCACCCGGATCAGTTTCCCTATATTGATCAATGGCTGAGCTTGGTCCAGAGCCCTCTCACTTGGCTCCACTCATGTGCCATTCATAATCTTACCTCCAAGGTCCTTTTCAGCCAGGCCTCACTGTCATCCCAACCCTTGGCCCCCTCGGCTCCTCCTGTACTGCCTCCTTCTGAAGAAGAGGAAAGTTTTTCTCACGCATTTCCGCCGCCCTATAACCTTCCTGCTCCCTCAGAATCTTCCCTAGTCTCCTCAACTGCATCCCCTGTGGGCTCTCCTCCTATTGCCTACTGATTGCAGCCACAGAAGGAGGAGGTAGCCCCCCTCCTCCCGCTGAGAGAGGCACAAATCCCTCCGGGTGATGAGCGCTCAGCTCCATTCTTAGTTTATGTTCCTTTCTCTACTTCTGACCTGTACAACTGGAAGACTCATAATCCCCCCCTTCTCTGAAAAACCCCAGGTCTTGACCTCATTGATGGAGTCCATGTTCCGGACCCACCGGCCCACCTGGGATGACTATTAACAGCTCCTTTTAACTCTTTTCACCTCTGAAGAGAGGGAACGTATCTGAAGAGAAGCTAATTTGTTACAGTACCTGCAGTCTTTCCAATAGGTACAAGACATCATCCAGCTGCTTGTTGGAGGAGCACATCCCAATCAAGTTCCTGACCAGATGGGGCTCTACCACTCTTTCCAGCTGGGTGACCTGGTGTATGTTAAAAAGTTCCAGAAGGAAGGACTCACTCCTGCCTGGAAAGGACCTCATACTGTCATCCTCACCACACCAACAGCTCTGAAAGTAGATGGCATTCCTGCTTGGATTCATCACTCTCGCATCAAGAAGACCAACAAATCCCAGTAAGAAACATGGGTCCCCAAGCCTGGGACAGGCCCCTTAAAACTGCACCTAAGTCGAGTGAAGCCATCAGATTCTTTACCTCTTTTGTTTCCACCTGTCATGCCCTCTGCTCCTTCCTACTCTTTTCTCCTTACTTCTTTCATGACAGGACGTGTGTTTGCAAACACCACCTGGAAGGCAGGAACCTCCGAGGAAGTCTTTTTTGTAGTCGATTTATGTGCTCTGTTCCCAGAGCCTGCCCACACTCTCGAAGAGCAAAACAATCTGCCAATCATAGGAGCAAGGAACATTGACCTTGCTGCAGGGTTTGGACACTCCGGAAGCCAGACTGGATGTAGAAGCTCCAAAGGTGCAGAAAAAGGATTTGAGAATGTTGACTTTTACCTCTGTCCTGGAAATCACTCTGACTCTAGTTGTCGAAATTCTTACCAGTTTTTCTGCCCTGACTGGGCATGTGTAACTTTGGCCACCTACTCTGGGGGATCAACCCGATCTTCAACCCTTTCCATAGCTTGTGCTTCCTGACCTAAACTGTGTACTAAGAGAAACTGTAATCCCCTTACTATAACTGTTCATAACCCTAATTTAGCTCAATGGTATTATGGCATGTCATGGGGATTAAGGCTTTATATCCTGGGATTTGATGTTGGAACTATGTTCACCATCCAAAAAAAATATCCTGGTCTCATGGAGCCCTCCTAAGCCAAAAGGGCCTTTAACTGATTTAGGTGACCCTATGTTCCAAAAACACCCAGACAGGGTTGATTTAACTGTTCCACCACCATTCCTGGTTCCTAAACCTCAGCTGCAATGACAACACCTCCAACCCAGCCTGATGTCCATTCTGGGCAAGGTACATCATCTCCTTAATCTCACCCAGCCTAAACTAGCCCAAGATTGTTGGTTGTGCCTAAAGGCCAAACCCCCTTATTATGTTGGATTAGGAGTAGAAGCCGTGCTTAAAATTGACTCTCTTTCTTGTCATACATGCCCCTGTGCCCTCACACTAGGAGATGTGTCCGGGAACACTTGTTGTCTAATTAGCACCGGATATAATTTATCCACTTCTCCCTTTCAGGCTACCTGTAATCAGTCTCTACTTACTTTCATAAGCACCTCAGTCTCCTACCAGGCACCTAACAATACCTGGTTAGCCTGCACTTTAGGTCTCATGGGCTGCATCAATGGGACTGAGCCAGGACCTCTCCTGTGTGTGTTGGTTCATGCGCTCCCCCAGGTCTACGTATACAGTGGGCCAGAAGGACAACTTCTCATCACCCCCCCCAAGAATTGCATGCCAGGTTTTGCCGAGCCGCCCCACTCCTTGTACACCCCCTGGCCGGCATAAGCATAGCTGGGTTGGCAGCCATCAGCACGGTTGCCCTTATTCATGGAGAAACTGGACTAATGTCCGTATCTCAACAAGTAGATGCTGATTTAAGCAATTTCCAATCAGCCATAGATATACTCCACACCTAAGTAAAGTCTCTAGCTAAAGTAGCTCTTCAAAACCGCTGAGGGTTAGATCTGCTATTTGTCTCCAACGAGGGTTATGCGCAGCTCTGGGAGAGAGTTGTTGCTTCTATGCCAATCAGTCTGGGGTCATAAAAGACACTCTCCAAAAAGTTTGAGAGAATCTAGATAGATGCCAGCAGGAGCGGGAAAATAACACCCCCTGGTACCAAAGCATGTTTAACTGGAATCCATGGCTAACTACTCTAATCACTGGGTTAGCTGGACCCCTCCTCCTCCTCCTATTGTTAGGCTTAGTCTTTGAGCCTTGTATATTAAATTGGTTTCTTAACTTTGTAAAGCAACTCATAGCTTCTGTCAAGCTTATGTATCTTAAAGTCCAATATAACCCCCTTGTTATAACTGAGGAATCAATGATTTGATTCCCCAAAAACATAAGTGGGAAATGTGATATCCTACCTTGTTTTAACCTAAAATTGACTCTCCCTTAGCTGAGAGAGCCGGACAGACTCCATTTTGGCTCCTTCACTTGCAGCCCCTTACCCACCCCTCTTTCTTCAAGGACTTAACTTGTGTAAGCTGACTCCCAGCACATCCAAGAATGCAATTACTGATAACATACTGTGGCAAGCTATATCTGCAGTTCCCAGGAATTCACCCGGTTGATAGCACCCAAAGCCCTCACGTCTGTGTCCGGTTGATGGTACCCAAAGCCCCCGCATCTATCACCTTGCGATAGATTTAAAGCCCTTGCATCTGGAACTGTTTTTTTCCTGTAACCATTTATCCTTTTAACTTTTTTGCCTGTTTTGCTTCTGAAAAATTGCTTCAGCTAGGCTCCCCCTCCCCTTTCCAAACCAAAGTATAAAAGAAAATCTAGCCCCTTCATTGGGGCCAAGAGAATTTTGAGCACTAGCTGTCTTTTGGTCGCCAGCAATAAAAGGACTCCTGAATTAGTCTCAGAGTGTGGCGTTTCTCTACAACTCGCTTAGTTACAATAGCTGGTGTTTCAGCTGATATAAGCTGTGCTTGGCTAGATGGTGAACACTCAAGCTGCGGGCCTGGTATGACTTGGCCTCTCCTGTAGGTTGGGCTCATATCTGATCCACATCTATTCGTTCAGGGGCTAACACCTAAGAACCAGCATTTCTAGGGGAAAGATCGTCTCATAGTGACCACAGGAATGTGGGAAGGAAAGACTAACTCCATGGTCCTATTGAAGCAATTAACTGCCTATTGTCTGCTAACATCCCATTGTCCAAATCTAGGGACCTCAATGGAGTGAGGGGACTTGGGGGACTGCACCTGAACTAGGAGGGCAGTGAGTGGAGTATGGACACTGAATGACGACATGACTAGGATCACGTAGAAGACTGTGGCAATTTAGCAGCACAAAGTAAATGTTGTGGAACATTAACTTAATCTACTACCAACTGAAAAACTTATGGGGAGGGAGACATTAAAAAGAAAAATGGAAAAGACACAAATAATGAATAAATTAAAAGGATAGCACCTTAAAGATCTTTCAGCCACTAAAATAAGAGTATATTCAGGAGGCTGACGTGGGAGCATTGCTTGAGCCCAGGAACTTGAGGCTGCAGTGAGTTATCATCACACCTGTGAATAGCTCCTGCACTCCAGCCTGGGCAATATAGTGAGAGTTTATCTGTTAAAAATAAAGTAATAAAACATTTTAAATAGGATACTATGGAAATTTTATGTTTACTTTTAAAATTAGGTGAGATTTTTAAATTCCAAGAAAAACATTCAAATACTGACACGAGAAGACAGAGAAACCCTGAATAGTCCTTATGGGTGAACTGTGAACAGGAGGCCTAGGCTCTCTCCTATATTCAATCCTAGGAAGATGATGCTGCTTTTATTTTCCTCCAGCACTGTTTCCTTAGAATGGGCTTAGATCAATGAGAAATGCTGCATTTCAGGCATTGTTTATTGAGAAAGCTTTGCTTGGGAACTGCACCTGAACTGGGAGGGCAGTGAGTGGTGTATGGACACTGAATGACGACGTGATTAGGATCATGTAAAAGACTGTCAGGAAAGCAAGGTTTTCCTGAACTAACATGGACATAGAGGTGTCCTCCAATTTGTAAGATGTTCTGGGTCAGACAGTGATACATGAACATTTCAAGGTGAACCTCATGCACATTAACTTCAATTCCCATATAGCTATGCTACTGAATGGTGGTGTGAGATGTTAGACTGCTGCTGCTGGACATCTCTCACCCCACCAATAACACTGAAAATACTGAACATGGTTTTTCTTTGTCCTTTCATAAATCTATGTTAATTTAGAGTAAAGTGAACACCTGTTGTGTCTGTGAGTTTTATTGCCCATAACAATCTGCAACTGTTGCTGGTGGCCATGCAGTCCTCTCATTGTCTATGAAACCAAATTAAAATTGTAAAAGCTTTTGCAAAGAAAATCCCAGGCAGATGACTTTTTCTGGAAAGTTCTAGGAAACACTTAAGGAGGAAACTACTCCAATCTTATGCAAATTCTTCCAAAGAATAAATAATGACGGGACCTTGTCTGTATCTGTCAGTGTTCCTGCATGAACGAAATGGCAAACTAACACTGGACACCTGAGAAGAGTTTAATGTATGGCTTTTGGCTCTGGTGTGACCAAAGTCAAGGGAAGTCAATAAGAAAACACCTGGCCAGGCGCGGTGGCTCACATCTGTAATCCCAGCACTTTGGGAGGCCGAGGAGGGCAGATCACCTGAGATCAGGAGTTCGAGACCATATTAGTTAGATACGGTGAAACCCTGTCCTAAAAATACAAAAATTAGCTGGGCTTGTTGGTGGGTGCCTATAGTCCCAGCTACTCAGGAGGCTGAGATAGGAGAATTGCTTGAACCCGGGAGGTGGAGATTGCAGTGAATCAAGATCATGCCACTGCACTCAAGCCTGGGCGACAGAGGAGAAAAAAAAAAATCCAAGGCTAGAAAAAGCAAAATACCCAAAGGGAGACAAAGAAAAGGAGCTGTTCCAAGGATGCAGTGAGACCTGCAACTGCAGGAGAGGTCAAGCTCATGGGACCTTTGGCCATCAGTAGAGGGACACAGCCACTGCCAACCTGCAGCCCTAAGGGAAGTCAGCTGGGGGCAAATCACTTCATCTCACTCTCTTCTTCCTTCCCATGTCCTGCCATATCTCCAATGTGTCAACACCCCAAAAAACAAAGGGCAACGTAGCCCAATGATGCAATCCAGAAAAGGCCATGTTCTGGTGTATGGAGCAGGTTGGGGAAAGGGTAGGCTAGATCTCGTAGAATAAATGGAAATCAGCACTATATTCCTCAGTTCATTTAATGAGGCTGCTATAATCCTGACAGCGAAATCCAACCACTCGGGGACATAGACAAAATTTTCCACACAAGATATTGGCAAAGTCAATGAGATTATATATAAAATAATACTACATGCTGATTAAGGCAGATCTATACCAGAAAAGCAAGCCAGGTTTCATATTAAAAAATCATTTGATATACTTCAAAACATTAACAGAACTAAGAAAAAAAATTCACATTTCATTAAAAGTAAATAAGATTTATTATAATATTTGTCATCTTTCCTTGTTTAAAAAATGTTCTCAGGTCAGGTGCGGTGGCTCATGCCTGTAATCACAGCACTTTTGGAGGCCAAGGTGGGTGGATCGCTGGAGGTCAGGAGTTGGAGATCAGCCTGGCCAACATGGTGAAATCCCATCTCTACTGAAAATACAAAAAATAGCCGGGTGTGGTGGTGTGCGATGATAGTCCCAGCTACTCCACAGGCTAAGACAGGAGAATCACTTGAACCCAAGAGGCACAGGTTGCAGTGAGCTGAGATCGTGCCACTGTACTCCAGCCTAGGAGACAGAGAGAGACTGTCTCAAAAAAAAAAAAAAAAAAAAAAAAAAGAAAGAAAGAAAGAAAGAAAGAAAAGAAAATAGAAATAGAATAATATATCCTTAATCTAACAAAGAGCATCTACCAAAAACTCCTAAATTAAACTTCCTATTTAATGGTGAAATATCAAAAGCTATCCTTTTGAATCTGGATGAAAGGAATCCAGAAAAGAAGGAAAGGGAGAAGGAGGGAGTGTGAGCTGCACCCGTGTAACCTGCCTGCCCCAGCTCCTCCACAGCCAGGTTGTCCTCCTCACCCACCCCATCCCTCCACCATGGGTCTCTCTGCTATGGGACCACTCCCCGCTCAGCAGGCTCTTGAGCTCCAGCCCCTCTCCAGGAAATCTCATCTCCCAAAACCCTGCCCAAAACTCTAAAGTGAAGCCAGAGTTGAGGGAGCTCCTCCTCCAGTGTCAACCCGGCTCCCACCTCCCAGTGTGGGAGAAAAGCAAAGCGGGTGAGCTGGGAGGAGTGCAGGCTTTGAGGACAGGCCATTCTCCAGGTGTCAGCCTGGCCCAGGGCCAACGGTGCCTGGCAGAGAACCACAGGGCTCAGTAAGCTGAGGCCATGCAAGCCCAAAGGTCAGATTTGAGTAGGAGCCATTGTGGCCAGGTGGGCAGGGGGCCTGGTTGAGGTGCCCAGAAATCCCATCAGCACCACTGGGTCCCTTAGAAGATACTCAAGTTCCCAAAACAACTGAGGGTTAGAGGCAGGGGATTAGTCAGATCTCACCTTGGACAGCAGCCCCAGCCCTGTCTCAGCCCCAGGGACACCAGGGCATCTGGCTGTCACAAGGAAGTAGGTGGCTCAAGGCCAGGTGCCTGTGCCTTGGCTGAGGGACGTGGCTCACGTCAGTTTGCTCCATGACTCCTGGGACCCTACAGATCACCCTCCGTGCTCTGCTGCAGTCCAGTGCACAGCACTCTGCTCTGCTGTGCCAGGCTGTGCTGTGTTGAGTTGTGCTGTGTCATGTGCTGTGTCACTGTTCCTGCAGACTCCCTGTCCGGGAGCTCTAGGGCTCTGGCACCTAAGAAGCCCCAGCCCCGAGTAAGCCTCAGGCAAGGCCTGCATCCCTGCTGCCTCCGCTTCCTTGGCTCAGCCTTGAAGCTCCCGCTGACCCCTCTGCCACTCACCTACCACCCATCACCCCCACTTAGAGGCCAGGAAGCAGCAGGGGCCATCTCCCCCTTCTCTCCACCCTTTCTCTTTTCCCTCTATCCTCCAGGACACACAACTCCAACAGAAACCAGAAATCCTGCAAACTCTCTGACCCACCCACCGACCCCAGGGCACCTCCTGCCCAGGTGTTTGGCACAGGGGACGCCCTCACACCGGCCCCATCATGTGCCTTCGTGGCCCCCAGGCTGTAGCATGGGATGCCTGTCTGGCCCTGGACGTACCCTGGGCCCTGCCCTCTGCCACCACTCACAGGACAAACCCAAATAATTGCTGTCCTCCCTCTGAAATGGTGGCCATGGGGGTGCAGGGAAGGCCTCGTGTCCCTCCTGTGCCCAGGCCCCTCACCCCCACACTCTGGCTGGCTGCATCTGCTGCCCAGAGCCCTTGGTCACAAGGCGTGCAGCCTGGATCACAGTGATGGCAAGGGAGGCCCTTCCTAAGCCTACACGGAACTGCTGGTCCCAGTGCTAGCCGTTGTCCCAGGTGATGCTGAGATAGCTCAAAGTGGTGCACGGGAGATGTCTAATATCAACTCTCTCCTGCAGGTAGATGATGTCTCTAGCCTGGTGACTTCCCTGGCCTCCAGCCACCACCACCCCCAGTGTCCCCAAAGCTGAAGGTGCAAGCTTGCCCTGGCCCTGGTCCTGGCATAGAAAGTGCATGATCTGGTCACGTCATGCAGGTGAGGATACTTGTGTGCCAGGTGACCTCATGCAGGCATGGTGGTGCTTGTGGGGCAATCCTGTAACCTGCAGTGTGGTGGGGGGGATGGGTGTATGTGACACATGCAGGAACTACCCCTCATGGCATTTGAGGACCCACATGTGTATTGGGTGGGGGCCAATGGGAGTGACAGGTGAGTGGGTGAGCACAGACAGGTGAATGAGTGACAGCTACACAAACCCCACCACTGAGCATGTCCCTCCCAGAGCAAAGCAGATCAGACCACAGGCCCAGCCCTGGGAGGCCCAGAGGAGCCTCAGGTCCTCAGGAAGCCTCCTGGCCCTCTTCGCCCTATGAGGACCCCCACAAGCCGGCTCCACCTGTAGCTGTGGGCGTGGGAGGGGGACAGTACTCGGGGGGCCAGAGAAGGAAGGAAGATGGAGGGAGGGTGGACCTCTGCTCCCTGACCCTGCTGTTGGGCCCCCTGCGGCCCTCCTGGAGCCCACATCTTTCAGCTGCGGTCTCCCAGCCTTCCTCCCCAGGTCGAAGCCCAGTAGGCCAGTGCTTTTCCACTGCAGCTGGCTGTTCCCCTTGGGGAGGGTTCCCAGATTGTGCAAAGTGAGGAAGGGTCCCCTGTCCCTGCCCCGCATGGCCCCCACTCCAGGCCTCCCCCATCTCTCCCTGTTTCTCTCAGAGGCAGAGACAGCATTAAATTAAAATTTAATTTAAATATTAAAAATAAAGTAAAAAATTCAAATATACACCAACAGTAGACTGCTCTGGCTTGCATACAAAGAACGCCATTGCCCCTTTGGGTGAGCCAGGCAAGGTCAGGGTCTAAGAAGCGCCTCTGGTGAGAAGGGGTTGTCAGGCTCTGATGACTGCGGAAGGAGTGACTCCTCCCAGGATGAGGGTCTCTGTTCTCCCAGTGCTCACTCAAGTTCCGTATTTCCAAGTCCTTCCAGGGGGCGTAACGCACATGAGAACTGCCATTTGTGTCACAGATACGTGGCCGCATGCATTTCCAGGAAATGTCCTTGGTTCGCGAACTACAGCTGGCACAGTCCAGCCCAGGGCGTTCTGTGAGCTGTAGTCTCCAGAAAGTGAATTCCAAAAAAACCTCAAAGACCATATAAGGTGGACAGCGTAGCAGCAAGGTTTGGGAAGAGAGGAACTCTTTTGCTAGCAAAGGCGAGAGCTCGCGTGGTACCAGTAAGGTCTGCCCACGTCCCCGGAGAGAAACATTAGTGTGAGCGCACGCTAGACCCAGAAGAGTTTGCCACGGCCGCACGGTTTTCTGGGAAGTGTAGTTTCTTGGTCCCAGCGCCATTGTTCTTAAAAGTAGATAGTGGCCCTTGGTTCCGGGGTGTATCTTTCACCACAGGATGACTGTATGCCCCAGGACACTTCGCGCATGGTCCTAACTGGCCGGCTCTGGGAGACAGCCCCAGGCGGTTTAGTTTCTTAGGAAACCGAGATCGGTTTGCCCGCGGCGCGCCAGGTCCGCGTGGCTGCAGAGACTCCTGGGAAGTGTGGTCTTCCGGTACTGGCGGTTCGTTGCGCCGGGAACTTTTGTCCCCTCCGTGGATGATTCTGGGAAATGTCGATCGGCCGTGGGCGGTGCACTGGGTCCGTCCCGCGGTAGCCTCAGGTCTGAGGGCGACTCCCCGGCTCAGGGACGATTCTGGGCAGTGTCGTTGCCGGAGGTCGGCGGCCGTTGCCCACTCACCAGCGACGCGGGGCGTCAGGTCCGCGGAGGTGCGGGCTCGGGGCGCCTGCGGGGACTGTGAGGCCCTGCTGAGGACTCCGGCCGGTGTGAGTCCCGGGGGCGGCGGCGGGGCTCAGGCCCTGGGTCTGCCCCGCGGTGTGACCCCCGCCGGTGCCTTGGCTTTTCCTGGCCTTCGTGTCCTCCTATGTAAACACGGGGTGATGACGGCGCCAACCTCTTGGCGCTGTTGTGAGAGCGAAGTGGGCGCGTGAGTAGACGCCAACCGCAGTTGTCTTTGGGTTATGTCCTCATGAAGCCGGCGCTTTGCAGTTGTGTAACCTTGAACAAATGGGTTCAGTATCTTGAAATTTCAGTTTTGTCATCCTTTAAAAAAGAGATCTGGAAAAATGTGAATGCCCACCGTGCATAGTGATGAAGAATTGAACGAGCTGATAAAATTTTTACCGTTGTTTTATGAGGCTTTTATTTACAGAGTAATTGATTTTCCTGTCAGATGGCACCTGGTAAATGGTTAGCCCTTGGGGAGAAACACCCTGTTAGTTCCCAGGGAGAGACTGGCACCCCGGAGAGTGACTACCAATGTGCCTTTACATTATGGTGTGTCACAGGTGCCGCAAGGTAAGCCTGATTTTTCATGACTGCTTTTCCCTGACCTTCTGTGCCCTCAGGACACGGCCCATCTCCAAGATAAGAGCCTAGAAAGAGGACTCTGTTGGCCACTGGAAATTGCAGAGTAATGCCTCAGGTAAGTCGGTGTGTCCGCAAATCTTCCTGAAACACTTTATCAGGACTGTGTGTTTGCTTTGCTTCTCCTGCCTGTTCCCACCTAACCAAGTCCATTTAAGGGACTAGATCTATGGTTCCTTTCAGTATAGGAAGGATGGAGCCCACAGGAGAGCTCCAAGGTATTGTCCTCCTCACCCAGTGTTCCTCTTTTCTACAGTTTTCTGCTAGAAGACTTTCTAGTCTTGCCAACATTTTAAAACTGTAATTCACAATGCAGCTTTGGAATGTAAGGTTATTCGGTTTATGGTTGTCAAAACTGTACCATGCGGTCTCAAATGAAGAGATGTTTGCAGTCATCCTTGATTCTTCCCTTTGACTTATAACTATATTCAGATCCTCTAGTTGGAGCTAAGCTATACACCATATACAGAATCTGACCATTAGTTACCCCAGCACTACCACCACCACTACCACCCCGGTAGTGATAGCAATAAAGCCACCTGGATTATTGCGGTAGCCTCCTAGCTGGATTCCCTGCATTTGCCCTTAACCCTCATGAGTCTGTTCTCAGTACAGCTGTCACCGTGATCCTATTGTTATACAAATTCCTGTCATTCCTCAACCTAAAATTTTTCAGTAGCTCTAACTGAGTCACTTCTGCAATGACCTGTTTGTACAATTAGGCCATTACCTCCCTGATCCCACCTTCGTTCTCTGCCTCCTCATTCCTGTGAGCTCTAGCCACTGTCACCAGTTGCTGTGCCATCCACGTGGAATATTCTTCCCCCACATACACACAAGCTTGCATCCTTATCTTCTTCATGTGTTTGTTCCGTGGTTACTTTCTCAGAAAAGCTTCCCTGAATGCCTATTTGCAATTGCAGTCACCTTCCCTCGCCTAGTGCTTCCACTCCTCCATCACTGCTTTGTTTTCCACGGCGTGTGACACTCACTAGCTGATGTACTGTATGTTCAGTATATGCACGTGCTCATTGTCTGTTCCTGGTGGGAGGAATGTTTTTTCTTTTTTGTTGTCTGTTATAGCTTCAGTACCCAGAGTGTTACCTGGCACCAAATAGATGCTTAGTAAGTAATTGTGGAGTGAATAAGATGAGTAATGAAGAACTGGTGGGGCAGAATCATGGCATGGAAGGTGAAGCTTGCACAGGAGAGGATGTGAGTAGCAGATTTACATGTTGGGTGAAGTCTGTTTTCTTGGAGAAATTAGATAATTAGAATTGAAAAACTGGTGTGGTGGCACATGCCTGTTTTTCCAGCTATTCGGGAGGGTGATGAGTTGAGAAAATTTCTTGAACCCTGTGGTGTGAGGCTGCAGTGAGCTATGATTATGTCACTGTACTCCAGCCTGGCGGCAGAGCAAGGAAAAAGTAGCAGCTAAAGTGAACTAATGCCAAAACCATTGATTGGTTCATCTTCTAAACACTTAGGAAGTATCTGTTAGGAAAAGTTGTACATGGATATCGGTGTACACTGACACACAGGACTTCATGATCTAGTGCAGTATTGTCTCAGAGAACTTTCTGCAGTGGTGGAAGTGCTCTGCATGTGTACTGGTCAGTACAGTAGCCACCAGCCCCATATGACTATTGAGTACTTGAACTGTGGCTTAAGCAACTGAGAAACTGAATTTTAAATTTTACTTATTTTATTTTTACATTTTAATTAGTTTAAATATATGTAGCCAAATTGCCTAGTGGCTACTGCATTGAGGATTGCAGCACTGGTAGAAAAGTAAGAAAGCATAAGAAATTAAAATAAGTGCTAGGACAGATAGCCTGTGTTCTTTTGGGGACAGAGATGAGTGAACACCCCAGGCTGCCCAGGCAACTGAAGGGGAAGAAGGAAGCATCCCTGGCTCTAACTTGTAATAACCTGTTCATCATAAAGCTATGAGAAATGTTTTTTTGATTTGGGATAAAGGGAATTAACTAACACAGTGGCAACTCCAATTAACAGGTGAATTTAGGATAAATTATGTATAGCAAATTGAACTGTAAGGTCTTACTTGATTATTTGGAAAATGTATGTATTGGATTGTATCTGGTTGGCTATAAAAAGGATGAGACTTCTTCCTGTCCTTTTAATCTCATTAGTGGATTGCCTGTGAAGTGCACCACAGTTGATTTAATGCTTATTAAGTAATAAAACTGTGTTCTTCTTTTTCTACATTTGTGGAGAGGATTTTCTGCCATTGGCAGGATATTTGAATTTTAATTATTTTCCCAACACCTGGCAAAAGTAAATTCTGCCTTTAAAACCAAAGACCAGTATCACTGGTGAACATGCATGCAAAATATCCAAATAATGTAATACAATGCTGAATTAACTCTCAGAGCTAAAAAATTACCACAGGCAAGCAGTCTGTTTCCCAAATCAAAGACAGTAATAATGCTGTATTAAATAGATGTATTTTTTGTACATATTATAATTTGACTAGCCAATAAATTATTATTGAATATTTAAGCTTCCAAAGTTTTACTAAAAAGTAATATTGTGAAATGAGTACTATTGAAAGGAATTTCTAAGCCACATCTGTGAACATTTCCTTAGAGTATTTTCTTTGAAATGTACCCCTTTATTTTTTTCCCTTTACTTTCAGGTCCTATTTAAGGACTATCTAAGGCAGTGGTCCCCAACCTTTTTGGCACCAGGGATAGGTTTTGTGGAAGACAGTTTTTCCATAGAAGCGGGAGGTGGTGGTTTGGGAATGAAACTGTTCCACCTCAGATGATCAGGCATTAGTTCAATTCACATAAGGGGCGTGCAACCTTGATCCCTTGCATGCGCACTTCACAGTAGGGATTGTGCTCCTATGAGAGTCTAATGCCATAGCTGATCTGACAGGAGGCGGGGCTCAGGTGATAATAGTCATTTGCCTCCCACTCATCTCTTGCTCTGTGGCCTGATTTCTAACAGGCCACAGACTGGTACCAGTGGTTAGGTAGCCCTAACCATCAGGGGTTTAGGGACCCCTGATCTATGGCATGAAACCATCCTTCAGTCTTTTCACCCAGGGGTCTCATATTTTAATGTCTATCAGTACAAAGTTTAAGTATACACCATAAATATATTTTTCTTTTTTGTTTATGAATCAGTTATGTGTATATTTTAGTCCATTGGTGCTGCTATAACAGAATACCACAGACTGAGTAATTTATGAACAATATAAATTGACTTCTCATGGTTTTGGAGCCTGGGAAGTCCAAGATCAAGGGGCAGGCATCCAGCAAGGGCCTTCTTGCTGTGTCCTTTTATGGTGGAAAGGCGAAGAGAAGAGAGAGAACCAAAAAGGGGCCCAAACTCATTTTTTAAATAAGGAAGTCACTCCTAATGATGATGACATTAATCCATTCATGAGGGCAGAGCCCTCAAGGCCTAATCATCTCCTAAGGTCTCACCTCTCAAAACTGTTACAATGGCGATTAAATTCAATACATGCGTTTTGGGGGTCACAATCAAACCATAACAGTGTATGTCTATCAGTCTTTAATATAAAGGTTTTTTTTTTTTTTTTTTTTTTTTTTTTTGAGACAGAGTCTTGTTCTATTACCCAGGCTGGAGTGCAGTGGTGCAACCTCTGCCTCTTGGGTTCAAGCCATTCTCCTGCCTCAGCCTCCCAGGGTAGTTGGGATTACAGGTGTGAGCCACCACACCCAGCTGCCCATTTTTTTGAGCCTTAGTGGATCATCCTGAGTATCCCATTTGAGAGACAATTGCTTTACCCTCATTTTTTAATTACTTACCTAGCACTTAAGCTGTAAAAGATATAACTAAATACTTGACTCTGTGCTGTCAAATGTCAAATGCTCATTTTTAAAAATTCGTCTATTTCTGTAACTTTTAGCAAAATTAACTCTACTGAAGCAAAGCTCTCGTATTTGTTTCTCACCCTTATTGTATAATAATTCTAAGCACATAACTGTCCCCCTTATTGTACAATAATTCAAACTACATAACTGTCCTATTATTACTTAACTGAGATCACATTCCAAATCATTGCCACAACTCCTGAATCTTGTTCCATTTCTCCCACAACCAGGCTAATTTTACCCTTCAGTGACAGAAGAGGCCTGGGCAATGGCTGAGCCTAAATATATTTGCTATTTCAGGTGACATTTAGTGATGTGGCTATAGACTTCTCTCATGAAGAGTGGGGATGGCTCAATTCTGCTCAGAGGGACTTATACAAGGATGTGATGGTCCAGAATTATGAGAACCTTGTCTCTGTAGGTAAGGATATCACCCCTTCCACTCCAATAGGGGACACCTTTCTTTTGCCACCCTGAATTGCTGGAGACACTCCTAAGTAAATGGCTGAATTTCTGTAGCATGTTCCCAAGGAAATGTGCAGCTCCGTTGTGCCCTGCCTGAAGTTTATCTTTCCATTTCAATGAAGACCCTTCATCCCTTCCTGTGGTCCCTCTTGTGATGGCCTCTCATAATAGAGGACCATGGCTTAAACAATTCTACATTCTTCCTGTAAGCAGGTCTTTCCGTAACTAAGCCACATGTGATCATGTTATTGGAGGATGGAAAAGAGCCCTGGATGATGGAGAAAAAACTGTCAAAAGGTATGATTCCAGGTGAGTCATGGTGAACGAAACAAAGGAAGATTTTGTTTAAAAAGGGTCCCAAACTCTTTATAGTGAGTTTATAATGAGTGCGGAGGCATTTTAGGTATACTGTCTTCAAAGATCTCAGATAGAAATGAAAAATTGTGGGATATTTAGCTTAGATTTTCAAAACAATTGTTCCTCTATCCCAAATTATTATCTGTATCACTCATGTCATCTAATCAAGGTTAGAGGTTTTTGCCTTCATAATAATTCAATTGTTACTGTATTCATGACAGTAAGGCAAATTATTCTTTCTTAAATCTACTTGAAGAAAAACATACTGATAGTTTTAGGCTAAGAAAAGCTGTCAATTAGACGGGAAATCACTTTTCTAAAGCTGAGCATTGTAGATGAAATATGAACATATTAGAGGAAAAAACGAACATATATAAATATGTTTCTAGGAATAATATTTTCTAATTTCCAGTAAATGACATGATTCAAACAGTTTCTTCATAACCTCAGAAAGCCTAAATCTTTGTCAGCTATAAAGAGCATTTAGATTATTGTGTTTTTACTGCAACTGTTTAGTAATATCAATTCTGTATTTTAAGCATGTTAATCTGGCAGCAAATTGAGATTAATTGAATGTTGGAGAAAAAGGCTATGAGACAAAATGCAATCTTTCGTACATGAATATAGGCACAAAATGATGGCTTGGAATCCAGAATGCCTTCCACATTTTATTTCTGATAATTTCCTTTTTTTCCATACTATTTCATCCATTACATATATTTTTCCCATTTCCATTATCACACTGTGTTCCCACTTCTGTGAACTTTGTATTATCTGCTCCATTTGAGCACTGTTCAGAAATCATTGAAATATTTGAGTTGTCAGAACTATGTGTTTTCTGGGGCTTCATTTCTAATCCAATTCTCCTAATTCCACTGTAGAAGTTTCTTTTCAAGAATTAAAAAAAAAAAAAAAAAAAAAAAAAAGCAGTGCTTTGCTTTCTTGATGTATTTCAGATTGGGAATCAAGATGGGAAAACAAGGAATTATCAACAAAGAAGGATATTTATGATGAAGATTCACCCCAAACAGTAATAATAGAAAAAGTTGTAAAACAAAGTTATGAATTTTCAAATTCTAAGAAGAATTTGGAATATACAGAGAAGTTGGAAGGGAAGCATGGAAGTCAGGTAGATCATTTCAGACCAGCAATTCTCACCTCTAGAGAAAGCCCCATTGCAGACAGTGTTTACAAATACAATATATTTAGAAGCACCTTTCATTCAAAGTCTACTCTTTCTGAACCACAAAAAATTTCTGCTGAAGGGAATTCATACAAATATGATATATTAAAGAAGAACTTACCAAAAAAGTCAGTTATAAAAAATGAGAAAGTCAACGGTGGAAAGAAACTTTTGAATTCTAATAAAAGTGGGGCAGCCTTCAGCCAGGGCAAATCTCTTGCCCTTCCCCAGACTTGTAATAGAGAGAAAATCTACACATGCAGTGAATGTGGGAAAGCCTTTGGCAAACAGTCAATCCTCAATCGCCATTGGAGAATTCATACAGGAGAGAAGCCCTATGAATGTCGTGAATGTGGGAAGACGTTTAGCCATGGCTCATCCCTTACACGACATCTGATAAGCCATAGTGGAGAGAAACCTTACAAATGTATTGAATGTGGGAAGGCCTTTAGCCATGTCTCATCACTTACTAACCATCAGAGCACTCACACTGGAGAGAAACCATATGAATGTATGAACTGTGGAAAGTCTTTTAGTCGTGTGTCCCATCTTATTGAACATCTAAGAATTCATACTCAAGAAAAACTCTATGAGTGTCGTATATGTGGAAAGGCCTTCATTCATACGTCATCTCTCATTCACCATCAGAAAATCCATACTGGAGAGAAGCCTTATGAATGCAGAGAATGTGGGAAAGCTTTCTGCTGTAGCTCACACCTTACTCGACATCAAAGAATTCACACTATGGAGAAACAATATGAATGCAACAAATGCCTGAAAGTCTTTAGTAGCCTCTCATTTCTTGTTCAGCATCAGAGTATTCATACTGAAGAAAAACCCTTTGAATGTCAGAAATGCAGGAAATCCTTCAACCAGCTTGAATCACTGAATATGCATTTGAGAAATCACATTAGATTGAAACCGTATGAATGCAGTATATGTGGGAAAGCCTTCAGTCATAGGTCATCCCTGCTTCAACATCACAGAATTCATACTGGAGAGAAACCTTATGAATGTATTAAATGTGGGAAGACCTTCAGCTGTAGTTCAAACCTTACTGTACATCAGAGAATTCATACTGGAGAAAAGCCATATAAATGTAATGAGTGTGGGAAAGCTTTTAGCAAAGGCTCAAATCTTACTGCCCATCAAAGAGTACATAATGGAGAGAAACCCAATAGTGTGGTAAGTGTGGAAAAGCCTTTAGACCATATGAATCACTATACATGTGAGAAATCTTACAGAAGAGAAACTATATGAAGCAGTGTTTATCATGGTAAATTTCATTCCTAGATTCTCCCTTATTTAACATTAGAAAAATTTATACTGGGGAATGTATGAATGTGGTGAATATAGGAAGACTTTTTAGCAAAGATGCAGGCCAGTTTGTTTATTAGACTTTATACTGTAGAGAAATCAGATGAAGACCATAAATGTGGGAAAGCCTTTGTCAGTATTAATCCCTTAATTGACGTAAGTATACTCACACTAGGATAAACCCTGTACATGTAGCAAATGTGGGAAAGACTATAGGCAATAGGAATCTTTTACAAACTCCTACAGGAGAGAAGCTGTATGGATGTAGAAAATTTAGAAATTGAGGGAAGTCTTTAGTTCCAAGTGTATCCCTTATTCTACAGCAGAGAACTCAAAATGGAGAGAAATCTCATTTAAGAGATGTAGTAACGTGTTCACTAAGAGTGTTTATCTTGCTACACATCAGAAGATTAATGGTAGAACAACCTGAAGGATTTAGGAGTTATGTGTAAATCTTTGCAGTCATGCTACTTGTAAACTGGATTCTACAGGAGAGCAAATAAACATTATAATAAAATATGCATTTCTCAGAGCAGTAGCTTGCAATTTCAGTTGAGTTATACTTAGAAATTCTTTTTAGCTAGTGGGCATGTGAAGATATTTAGTCCCCCAAGGAGCCAGTAAGTGTTATAATATTGAAAATTAAAGCTGCAAAAGAAATAAAGTGATGTTAATAAAAGTTTTGGCATCTAATAAAATAATTGTGTATATCACCAACTCTTTCACTGTGACTATTTCTTGTAAAAAAAAAAAATTTCAATAAGATTAGCCTTAGCATAGCCTTTAGTGGGAGACTAGCAAACCTAGAGAAAAATGACCTGCCCTTTGTACTAAGAATAGCAGTATTTTGATGAGGATTATTCAGTCAATTTCCAGTAGGCTTAATCAAATACATTTCAAGAAAATTTACTGAGCATCACTCGTGTATTATTACACAGGGATGGGATACAGGAATCCAGTAGTTCTGAGCTTTAGTGGTGTGTCAAAATCAGTAAGAGGGCTTGTTAAAGCACAGATTGCTAAGTCTGAATCTTAGAGTTTCTGTATGAGTTGATTTGAATTTGCATTTTTCATGTGTTCTTAGGTGACACACTGTTTGTCCAGAAAGCACATTTTGATAACCATTGTAATAATGAACAAAACAAATCTGATCTTTTTCTCACAGGGATGTTATCTGACAAGAAAGATGGATAGCAAATAAATTTGAAGTAATGGTTTACAAGTGCTATGAGGACATAACCAAGAAACAACATACTGTAAGAGATCAGAGCAGTCTTAGCTGGATGTGATTTTTGAAATGAATCCTAAATGATGAACACTATGTAATGAGTACTACTCATGTAGCTGTGTGCATCCCTGCATGTGCCTGTGCGTGTGTGTATGTGGTGTGCTGGGTGTTAATCTAGGTAAAGCAGACAGTCGAGTTCTGTCATACTTGCTGCAGCTGGATTCCATGTTCCCATGTCTAGTTTCAGATTCTGTGGCTTTGAGGTAGTACTGCTGGCAGCATCATTGGTTTCAGCAACCATCATTTCTCTATCCCTGAGTCATAGTTACAGGAGTTTACCTTGAAATCACTAGCCCAGAAGTGTTCCCATTACTTTTACAGCCCACCTACCAATTTTGAAAGCACTAATTTGCAGCAATATATGCCTTGAAATAGTTAAGAGAGATTTTGTTCTCTGCACTGAAACTTGACAGATAATTATGGTTTGTAAGGAGGCAGGATGGCTTCAAATATTCTAAGTTTGAGATAAGAAATGGAACAGTCTCACTGGCCTTGTGATTAGAATCCTGTCTTGTGATTAGAAAGGTAATGAAGATCAATTTGATTTGGAGTGTATGGACACTGAAGCAAGTGAAGGGTTGTGATATGGATTATGCTTCAGATTTTGTTCTTTATCTCAGGTGAGAGTAGTAAGATATGTTATTTTAAAAAGGAACATTATGTTATAGATATAATTCTGGTGTGGAATGAGTGATAAGGTTTCTGACTTTCAACAAAATGTATCTCTTCTGATATACGTGCTGCCTTAACAGCCAAAGCACACAGGCATATTCCAATAGCAATTTGCAAGAGACAGTAGGTTTGGAATGGAGTGGTAAACTTTTACTATTTTGCAGGGATTTTATCTTTCATTTGATTTATTTTTAATCATGAAATTTATATTGAAATTCTGTGGAACACTGAAGGATCTTTGGAAGATTTATAATTAAGGAAGGGCCAGGTGTAGTGGCTAATGTCTGTACTCCCAGCACTTTGGGAGGCCAAGGCAGGAGGATTGCTTGAGGCCAGGAGTTCGAGACCAGCTTGGGCAATATAGCAAAACTCATTAGTCTGTTAAAAAAAAAAAAATTACCCAGGTGTAGGCACACACCTGCAGTCCTGGCTATTCAGGAGGCTGAGTGGGGAGGGATTGCTTGAGTACAGGAGTTTTAAGGTCACAGTGAGCTATCATCACACCACTGCTTTCCAGCCTGGACAGCAGAACACCACCCTGTCTCCAAAGTAAATAAATACAATTAAGGAAGCATGATGTGGTATCAAACAGTTGCAAGTATGGATAGACTGGCTACCACATATATACTTACGGGATAATGAGAGTAGCTTTCTTTTCTCCCATTCTGTGTCCTTTCTCTGCTCTCCCAAGCACCTGGTACCACAAAGATGAAGTAGTCCTATAATGCCCAGATTTTGTTTCCGCTACACATAGTTTAATGCTACCATGTCACTTTGTTATGAGAGGATTCATCGAAATACCTGTGATTTGTCATTTAAAAAGCATGGGCATACACATGATAATGCTTTATGTTTCTGGATTTAAAGTGCCTTCACAATACAGAACTGGGAAAAAGAAGGCCGTCTTTTTAAATGAAGATAGTTCTAAGAGAGCAATAAGAGACTATTACTTTATGATAGAAGGTTGGGCTGATGTCATAATGATGTTATGATGTCACTGACATCATATTATTTCCTCAGTCATATGTATTAACCATTTCTTGAGCACCCACTGTGGGCTTAATACATAAGAAACACTCCATACCCTTTAAGAGCCCTGAGGTGTGTGTGTGTGTGAACAGCATTAAACTTTGGAGTCATGTTACCTGGGTTTAAATCCAAGTTGCATGTATACTGGCTTTGTGTGACCTTGGACAAACTATTTCACTGTGTCTTGCCTCAGTTTCTCCATCTGTAAAATGGTAATAAAGCTATCTCACAGCATTATTATGAAGATTAAATGCATTAATTGGTGCAAAGTGTTTACAACAATGCCTGGCCTCTCAATAGCATTCAATAAGTATTAGCTATTAATTACATCATCATTGTCTTCTCATGGTTGCTTCATCATTCTGCTCTCAAATGTCACATCTAATCACTTGTCACTCCTGTGTGTTTACTGTTTAACATTTTTAGAGGAGAGCTCTTACAAAACCCCCCGATTAACTTCCAACAAATTCTTGAGTATCTGAGCCATTTTGAGGGAGGGAATGTTTCTTGCCCTAAATAATCTGAGGAGAAACAAAGAGACCAGGTAGGAGATGAGATGGGAACCTAGCAGGTCTATGGGAAGGAAGAAGGGTGCCCTACAGATTTGGAAAATGGGCCGAGTGAAGGAGGCATCAGGCTTCCACATGAAGGAAAGGGGAGGCTTTACTCAGAAACCAGAAGCCTACAGGTCTTCATCATCATCTCTGAATACAGAGTCCTGTGGGCTGGGTGACACTGCTTTCACTCTTCCTAAATGGAGGTTACAGCCTGTCATTGAAGGTCACTGATGCCTGGAAAGTCAAACAGTTTCCTTGTTAGCCTTGGGCCAGTCAGATGTGATTAGAGCTCGGTTGTTGGTAAACATCTAGAAAGAAGCAAGGCACATATCACTGAGCACTTCCTGGGAACTTAATTTTTTGCTGCTGAAGGGGAGTCAGTCTTTAAACAAATTGCAATTGTGTTAGAGAAAAAAGCTTTATATGCAAAAGTAATTGATGCAAGATACAAGACAATGACAAGGCCATATGGCCCAAGAGGTGCAGAGTGTAAGCACTCTGGCATCAAAGATAAATAGGGAAAAATTATAATGATCATAATACAATACCGTTAATAGCAGCAGCAGCTGGGTGTTGTGTTTGCACTGTGTGCTGCATTCAGACAATTAAATGTTCTACGCTCTGGACCCAAATTCCTAGGTGTGAATTCAGCCTATTGGGACTGTCGCTTACTTACTCTATAAACTTGGGGAAGTAACTTCATTTCCCAATTTTTCCATCAAAACAAAAATAATTCCCATCTTACCAGCTGGTTGTGAGAATTAAAAGATTTATAAAGCAAGCAACAAAGTGCCTCTGCATGGAAGTTTGTTGCTGTGTTTTTCCTGATTTTAATAATCTTCCCACATACTGTAAGGTAAATGCCATAATCATCTTCATGCTAGTGACCTGAGTCTCTCTCAGAGTCACACATCTTAGGAATACAGGGTACATTTGAACATTCAGTAAAAGACCACACAATATTGCCCTCCTAGGACAGATCTCAGAAGACTGGGGTTTCTCTTGGCAACCATACAGGCTCTCTTGCCTCCCTGAACAAAAAATGTCTCCTTTGGCCATGCTGTTCCTTCTGCCTAGAATGTGTCCCATACCCCATTTATTACCACGCTTACCTGCTGAGGGAGTCCTGCCTACCTTGCAAAGCTCACTAGGTGTATCAAAGATGAACAAAGCTGGACATTAATGATAGTGGTGAGAACGGACTTTAATTGGTAATAACTATTGCAATGGGGAAAGGAATTTGGCATGAACTGAACCCAGCTTTGATTTGTACAGAGGTGAATGAGTATGTTAAAGGAAGGGTGAGGAAATAGGGAGGGGGTGGAGAACAGGGGCTCGGTAGAGTCAGAAAAGTGAAAAATTACAAAACACAGGAAGGGAGGGGGCTGGTCTAGGTGCAGTCTATCTGGGTTTGCTACTGGTACTTGAGTTAGGCTCCTATCCTCCCACAGAGACTGGGAGACAGGGGTCTTATCTTCAGGTGTTGGCTGGAAGAAATTCTTTGGACAGCCTTGAGTTTTTCAGGCCAGCACTTTAAAAGTCATTAGAAAGTGTTAGTGTTGTTCAAGTCTTAATAGGCAAAAGTTGACAGGCCTATTAAAGAAGGCTCAGAGGGGCCTGGCTAGAGTTTGGTCAAAGAGAAATCTTTGTCAGGTATCACCTCAGGCTTCCCCAGCCCACTGAGGAGGAATGGTGGTGAAGAAGAAGAAAGAACATAGGCTCAAGGGATCAACATACAGGGTGTGAGTTTCCGCCAAGACTTGTGTGACCCTGAGAAGGTAACTTAAGTTTTCCAAACCTCAGGTTCCTTTTCTGTAAAGCAGGAATAATAGAACTTAACTCTGAGGAAATTTGGATTAAATGAAGTGCTACATAACAAGTTACCCTTAGAACTCAATAAATGTAGTTATTATTGTTATTTAGCCTCTTTGCTTCCACACCACCCTGGAAAACCCAACCAAGTCCTGATCTCTACTTTTGTAAGTGTGCCACATTCCCTGCACAAAGATTCCAGAAGATAAGAAATACTTAATCTAGAGCTAGCAAGGCCAAAGAAAAAAAAAAAAGACTCTCCTAGTAGGTGACGTTGACATTGGTGCAGAACAGGGAAGGATGCAAGGGAGGAGAGGAGAGGCAGAGGCACTGCAGAGATCTGGACTCAGTGTCCCAGGCAGAGAGAAACACTGGAAGTGGGAAAGAGCTTAGAATGATCAGGACAGCTTGGCAGGAGAGCAGTGAGCAAAGGAAGATGGAGTAGAGGGCAGATTTATAGGCCTAAGGATGTATCTCCCTGGAAATAGCATCCAGAGGGATGTTCCTTGCACAGTGCTGGGCAATGGGAACACACATCACACAGCCGTCTCTGATACTCCCATCTAGAAAGAATGATGGTTAATATTTCCCCTTTAAGCCTTCCTTGAGGAAAATGGAGGTGAAGGACAGCAAGGTAGCTTGCACAAGGCCACAGCCCTGAGATAAGGCACAGCATGATCCAAACATGTCTCTGGATTCTGCAGGCCATGCTCTCCTGAGGATCTGCACATGCCAGAGGATCTGTACATGAATGGGGGATACTAAGAAGTTATAGTTCATACTTCCCCACCATATACCACCGATTGCCAGAAAGAGGAACTTTCTTTTGTAATACTTGATTTAAGTCTAGGACTCTGGACTGAGAGTGACCCTATCAGCAGGAAGAGAAGGCCTGAAGAATCCCAGGATGCCACGATCCTCCATGTCAGTGTGCCACAGCCATGTGGTTGAGGGTCCAAGAATGTGAGACTAGTTAACACACCTGTGCTAGGAGGGAGGCGACTGTTATCAGTACTTCACTCAGCTGAACTCTCTCCCAGGCCCTACAAAGCTGTCTAGATGAGTCCTATCCTCGTTACTGGCCTTCCTAGCTTGGTCCCAAAGAGCCACCTGCTCCCCTTGGGTGGTGTGGTCAGACAGGTCATGTGACAAATGAAAGTCCACCGTAGCAGTGCCAATAGTGCAGCCCACAATAATGCAGGCTGCAGGAAACACTCCTGTCCTAGGCTGTCATTTGGGCATATGAAGCACATCCTTCTAGGTAATGTAGCTTTTCACATTCTTTGAGGCAATGGCTAAGTAGCACCCAGGGGGCCACTAGGAAGGAGCATCAAAAGACTCTTATGAAGAGAGTGGTACTTCATTTCTTAAAGGTGAGTACCCAGTTTTCCATATTTTACTGCCTGCAACAGATCACATAAATATTTAGAGATATATTATTTCAGATACTATGAAATACTACAAAACCAAATATGTGGAGTATGATTTCAGGGAAAATGACCAAATAGGAAGTGCCATGAATCTGCCACTGTACCTGAAAAATTATTCTGGCATCTTTCTGAAGTGACTATGTTGGAACTCCAGAGTTTATCTGAATGCTTGTAATTTCCAGCTTGCCTAATAAATTACAATTTGTGTTGGTTGCAGCCATCAGAGTGGTATTGGCTACACATTCCTCACTCCTAGCTCCATGGCAAGCAGCTTTGGGGATGGGAATGTCATTCTGGTACAGATTTCTGGAGTCAGGGTGGGCAGTAAGTACCTTATCCCACAGATACTGAGGTTTTATGTTCTGGCTGTTGATTGGTGCTTCTAATCTTGTGGGCTTGTAGGCTAGTCATCATTGTTTCAACTCCCACTGGATGAAGTGGCTTTCACGAGATATAAAAGAATTGCACCTATTTTTTTGTGTGTCTTCAAAAACAACTACATATATGGAAGAATTCAGAAAGCCACCTCACATGCCCATGGAAAGATACAAGCACTGAAAAGACCTTCTTCAGCTTTCACTTTAGGCTGATCTCTGGCACATAGTTATCCCATAATAATGAAAACAAAGGCAAAAATGCAGCAAATCCAGGGAAAGGTGGGGGGAAATATGATTTCTAGAGTTATCACATGGTAAGATTCAAATGCCCAGTCTTCTACAACAACAAAAACCTGAAGGCATGCCAAAAAAAAAAAAAAAAAACATAAAAGTATGGCCCAATTAAAGGAAGAAAATGAACGGAGAGAAAACATACTTGGAGAAACCCAGATGTCAGTCTCACTAGTAAAAGACAACTGTCTTAAAGATGCTTAAAAAGCTAAAGACATGAACAAAGGAAAAAGATGTATGAGCAAACTGAGGATAGAAATAAAGAGATAAAATGATTTCTAAAAATAACAAAAAATTCTGGATCAAAATTTACAGTAATGGAAACAAAAAATACAATAAAGGGATTCAAAAGGCAAGAAATCAGAAGAGAGATTCAGCAAACTTAAAAATAGGAAAATATAAATTATCAATATAAAAAAGAATGAGGATTGGAACTTTAGCACAACAACAATTTTGGAATCCCTGAAGGGGAAGAGAAAGAAAGGGGCAGAGAAAATACTTGAAGACATAATGGCTGAAAAATCTCCAAATTTGATGAAAGACATGAATTTGCCAACCCAGCAAGAGTTCACCATGAATGAACTCTAAGTAGGAGAATTGCACACTGAGACACATAATCAAATGTCAAAAGCCAAAGACAGATAATCTTGAAAATAGGAAGAGAGAAGCAACTCCTCTCATACAGGGGATCCTCAAGACTATTAGCCAGTGTCTCATCAGAAACCTTGGAAGCTAGAAGGAAGTGGGTCAATAAACATAAAGGGTGAAGAAAAAAAGCTGTCAATAGAGAAGTTTATATTCAGCAAAATGTTCTTGAAAAATTATGGAGAAATTCACATATTCCCAGATAAACAAACAAACAAACAAAAAGCTAAAGGAAGTCTATCAGGTTAAAATTAAAAGAAGCTAAAATGTACCCAATGACAAAACTCCATGGACATAATCAGTACTGGAGCTCAAATTACAGTTATACCGGGGGATCCCATTAAATTTAAGCATTGTGCCTCTCCTATCTTAAGAAAGTCACTATATATAAAATAGAGAAAAAGTAGGAATGCCTCACTTTAAATGTAGCCTTGCCTATATTTCCCAAGTCATAATACCCATTGCCCTAAAATATCCCCTATTGGAGCACAGATTCTCTAACATAAATCATAAATTAAGGTAGGTCTTTTACAAACTGGCTTAATAAAATGGGACCCCATGAATACCCAGTTAAAATAGTTAATCTGGTCCAATATAGGGTACAGCAGGGCCTTCAAGGGTTAAAACCTAATTAATAAAAAGGCAATTATCCCAACTCCTCCTCTATTTGATATCCCAATCTTGCCTGTTAAACCTGGGGGATAAAAAAAGGGTAAAGTGCCTCATGGTGCATTACTATAACCTTAACAATGTGTTTCCACCAATTAGGGCCCCCATACAAAACAGCTAATATTATTAAAATTACTGATTCTATTAAATCAATAACAAGCAAATATTTTGCTTTTATAGATTTGGAGAGTGTGTTCTGTTCCAGGCCTATTTCAATAGCCTCTCAACTACAGTTCACCTTCATTTCTGAAGGGACACAATACTCCTGTTTCAGGCTACCTGTGGGGTACCTCAGCAGCTCTGCCATCACACACAGTCTTTACAAGATAGATCATAGCTGCATCCATTTTTCTCCAGGAGCACAGGGCAGAAGGCTGGATCGAGGGTGCTTATTTTCCTTGGACTCAATGACCATAGAGACTGTCCCATGCTTCAGGCAGCTACTCAACTGCTATGGCACCCATTTGAGCCGACAAAAACAGAAGATCTGTTAAGTGCACTGCACGCCATTCTGGTAACTATTTGTCTCCTTACTACTGGTTGGGATGATTCACTGGTTTTCAATTCAGAGGTCTATACTCCCCAAATAAGCCTCAAGCAAACATGGCAAATGCTGAGTTGCACATCAACTTGAGAGGGTACCCATTTAAAAAGGACACCCAAGTCCACATCTCAGATGATTTCGCCCTTGCCCTGAAGCTCACTGCTGGAGATGACATTGCCCCAGCCCAAGACTTTGCCATTGTAGATGACTTTACCTCTTGTGCCAGGGACAACTTCACCCCAGATATGAAAACCTCTGTCCCAGTGGTGCCTATGGAGTGCCTCTCCTAAGGCATGCATTAAGCATGGGATATTTATGCTTTTCTCCCTTGAATGTTAAAGGTTCTACTATGTTTCTGAGCTTGCTGTCTGCCTAACCTATGATTCTGGTATATTCCTTGCTTTTTGCCAAAATGTACACCCTACACTTCCATGTCTCTAACAGGAAATCTAGTAGAGGTTACTACTATCTATGCCATTCTAAAAATTAGTGGAAATTATTGCTTTCCTCAGGAGGCATCTGCCTCAAATCAGTCAACCCCTTCTCCCCCTAGAAAGAGTACCATTTACTCCCTGATGCCTTTTCCTACTCTCACCCTGCATCTCCTACTATGATCACTCTTTCCCCTTGATCACACACAAATACCACTAAACTTTACATATACCTTACTATCATTTCATACCCTCCAACATTACAACTGCCAAACCTGTCACTTTGACCTCAACATGTTTCTAATGCACTTAAAAACACTACCAAGATATTGTTAGTGACCCTAAAGATTTCAGAACTACTGTCTTGGATAATACCATATAAATAAATAAAAAAACTCCCAAAGCACCATTTGCTTAAATCCACCACCTGCCTTCATTCCTCACCAGGGATGGCTACATGTTATGACCAAGTCAACCGATGGGCTTACCACTTGTGCCCAGGAGCCAACCACCAGTGGCCAATTCCCCACCCTGAGGCCTCCTTCCAATGATATTCTCATGGGTACAGTATACTCTGAATAATGGCACATTTGGTTTTTTTTGTGGCTCGAAATCACAGGCACAGCACCTTACGTATTTTTCCTTGCCAATCACCCTGTGTGTTTTCCCTAATAAAATCTGGTAAACAGTGGTTACACTGGGGATTGCCATGGTTCTTTGTCCACTGGGTACTTCCCTGTTTCCGTTAACCCAGACACAAGGCAAAATGGGCAGTGTTTATCCCTATCTTAATAGGACTTGCCATAGGCACAGGAGCCACCACTGCTGACCCCAATACAGCAGCCTTTGTCGAATAAGATGAAATCATAACTGCCAAGCAGCATCATTATGTGGCCCTATCTGATCATATTCAAAGGCTGTACAAAATACTGTCCTTAATACAACAAGCCCATGAGTCTCTGGCTCAAATGGCAATAGATAACAGGCTGGCTCTTGACTATTAGCCAGAGAAGGAGAGTTTGTGCCACTCAGGATATCTCCTACTGTATGTACATTAATAACTCTGGACAGATACAGGCCAGCTATGAGGAATAGGTCAAAAGGTAAAGGTTTTTCATGACTTAGCCAAATATTCCAACAGATTCCCTTGAATCCAGGGGTGCCTGGCCCGTTCTCTTGGCTTTCTTCCTCAAAGTGGGATGCCATGTTACAAACTGGATACCAAACCCTCATCATATGCCTAATAGGACTCTTCTGAGCTGTTAGCTTTATTAAAGTTTACCTTCAGTGGCTAAGTCATGCTGTCCCAGGCACCTTTAACATCTCCACAACCCAGGTGGCAAGTGTTATCCATCCGATTAGTATTGTAATGATGTTGAGGCACCACAGGGCAAACTGTAATGTAAATTTTAAAGCACTGTATTTTCCTGCTGCCTCGGTATCCCTACAAACAGGCTGTGAGCCCCCAGCCAGCTATACCAGTGTGATTAGGCTGGCCCTGCCACAAGTTCTGTTGTGCTGTTTGTGTACTCCATCCTGGCTGCCAATAAAGGCACTTCCCCATAGGTCTTCATTCTCTTGGCTCCCTAACAGCTCAGTTGAGCCAGCCTCCTTGATGCTGTCTGTGACCCCTTGGTTCCCTTGGTGTGCAATGACTCTGTCTCTAGGACCTGTAAGTATAATAAAACTTTGTTCTTTGACAAGCCTCTCCTGCATTTCCTCCTGTGCCTACACCTGACTGACAGTCCTATGAGCACACAATTTAAATAGTTCTAACAACACAGGAATCATGCAAAATATTCAATCCAAAGGCAGAAGTGGGGTCGGGGGAGAAAATAAAGAGAACAGATTAAACAAAGAAAAAAACCAATAGCAAAATGATAAATTGAAACCCAGCAATATAATCACACTAAATTAAATGAGCTAATTAAAAGGCAGAGATTTTCAAAGTAGATAAAATGCAAGATCCAATAATGTTTCATACAAGAAAACCATTTTAAATATAATGACAAAAATTAATTAAAAATCAAAGGACATGGCCGGGCATGGTGGCTCATGCCTGTAATTCCAGCACTTTGGGAGGCCAAGGCACATCACCTGAGATCAGGAGTTCGAGACCAGCCTGACCAACATGGAGAAACCCTATCTCTACTACGAATACAAAATTAGCCAGGCGTAGTGGTGGGCGCCCATAATCCCAGCTACTTGGAGGCTGAGGCAGGAGAATCGCTTGAACCTGGGAGGCGGAGGTTGTGGTGAGCCGAGATTGTGCCATTGCACTCCAGCCTGGGCAACAAAAGCAAAACTCCGGCTCACAAAAAAAAAAAAAAAAAAAAAAATCAAAGGACACAGATACCCCATTGTAATAGTAAGCAAAAGAGCACTAGAGAGGCTGTATTAATATCACACAAAGTTAACTTCAGAACAGAGACTATTACCTAAATATTTATATACCTAATGAAAGAACTTAAAAATGATAGATATGCAAAGAGAAACAGACAAATCCATAATTACAGTAGTTTTTTAAAAAAAGAAAACACCATTCTCTACATAAGTGACAGAACAAGTAGAAAATCAGGACTCAGAAGACATGAGCAACACTCTCAACCATATTGACTTACTTAACATTTATAGAACACCCAACAAGATCAGAATGCACATTATTTTCAGTAATAATGTGTAAACATTCTTCCAAGATAGACCACATTCCGGATCATAAAACAAACCTCAATAAATAGAAAAGGGTTCAAGTCATGCAAAGTATGTTCTCAGACCATAATCAAACTTCATAGATCAAAGAAGAAATCAAAAGGGAAATTAAAAATTATTAGAATTGATTGAAAATTATGTCAGAATTTATGGAATGCTACTAAACCAGTATCTGGAGTGAAATTTATAGCATTAAAGGCCTATATTAGAAAAAGAATGAAAGGTCTCAAATTAATGACCTCAGCTTTAGAAGGCTGAGAAATTCTGACCCAAGTGTAAAACATACAACTCTTAAATTTTTAGAAAAAAGGAAAAAAAATATTTTGTGTATCTGCTAAAATCATACCATGACTTCACATAGCAATTAGAATTAAATCCAAATTTCATGGTACCCTATCTGTGCATATGGCCTGCTACTCCACTCCATCATTAATTTCTATTCTCCCTGTCAAGCCACACTACATTGAGCTGTATCCTCCAACAGACCAAGCTCTTGTCACCCGTGAGGTCTTGGATATGTGGTTCTCTCTTCGGGACTCCTGCATGCTTCCTGGGTCTGCGTATCACCTGACATACTGTAGGTTCATTTTACCATGTGTTTAATGTCCACCTTCCTACTCTTACAGAGAGTAACACAGCTCCATGGAGAAGAGCATGGCCAAGGTCACCCAATGGGTCATGAAAACACTAAATGATCTGAAATCCCAATCTATCATCTAGGCTCTTAGCCACTAGGCTCAAGATAGGTACAGTCACAGCTACAGCAGAGGTGGTCACTGTGAGGGAGGATGGGGTCTTCAGCTCTTCCCAATGAGTAGAAAACTAAACTGCTGTCTCTATATATGATTGTGAATTCTATGTTTGAGAATTCACCTACTAAAATTTTGTTATAACTCCGAAATCAATACTTTAAGGTTTTTGCATTTTTGCAGTCATTTGCAGACATGTGCAGAGTGATGGAAAAAAATGATTCATCAAGCCTGCATGTCACCAGCTGAGGTCAAAGGTGATGCTTACTTTCTTGTTTCGGCATTCATAATGTCGTTTCATTTTCAGTCATTTAGTGCACAATGGCTCATGCCTGTAATCCCAGCGCTTTGGGAGGCTGAGGTGGATGGATCACTTGAGGTCAGGAGTTCGAGACCAGCCTGGCCAACGTGGTGAAACCCCGTGTCTACTAAAAATACAAAAATTAGCCAGGTGTGGTCACGGGCATCTGTAATCCCAGCTACTTGGGAGGCTGAGACAGGAGAATCGCTTGAACCCGGGAGACGGAGGTTGCAGTGAGCCAAGATCGCACCATTGCACTCCAGCCTGGGCAAGAAGAGTGAAACTCTGTCTCAAAAAAAAAAAAAAAAAAAAGATTCATTCAGTCATGAGTTATACTGCTGTTGTCTGAGAGTTCAATGTTTACAAATCAACAACACAATACAACCAGAAATAGAAGGAGGAAATTCACCTGTCTGTACATGAGGCAGCTCTTAAAAGTATAAAAAGGAATATCTATAATACATGATGAAGTTATAGAAAACATGAAAAAAGGCTAAATTTATGGGAGAATCAGATGATGATCAATAGAAAAGAATAGAGGACAGCATTATTGTGAGGCTTAAAGCCAAAGAAATTTATGGTCACGATACCTAAGTAAGGAAAATGCTAACCCTGCTCAGCTAGTACTGGCTACTCACACATTTCAAAAGGCACTACAACATAAAAGGTATTAAACTTGCAGGCAAATTCTTCTGAGAGCTGTGGAAGAATTTAAATAATATCCACTAAATATTATACAGGAAAAGGGTTATGTGAAAAAGCAGGTTTCAACACTGATGAGAATGGCTTGTTTTAGAAGAAAATGAATCTATATAGCACAAATGGCCGCCAAAGTCCCTTACTTTAAATCATTCAAAGATCCTGCAACTTTGCTACTGTGCATCAGTACCAATGGTGACTATAAGTGCAAACCACTAATGGTGTACAGAACCCCAAATCCATAGGAACTTAAAGAGAAAAACCTGAGCCATATGCCAGTCCACTGTAAGTGGAACAGAAAAGCATGGATGACTTCAGAAATATTCTTGGATTGGTTTTACAACTGCTTCATCCAAGAAGTTGAATGCTATCTCCAAGGCAAAAACTTTGCCTTCAAAGTTTAATTAATTTTAAATAATGCTCCAGTTCATTGCCGTAAAGAACTTGAAAATTCCCACTGCAACTAGACATTCTTTTTATGGCCACAAACACATCTGTCATACAACCCTTCAATCAGGGCATACTTAAAAGCTTTCAGGGTGCACAACATGAACGACCTTTATAGCAAGGCTTGTGAGGCTCTCAACACCAACAAGGAAACCATGATTTTGGACTACTGGAAGCCAGTCACTGTATGCAATGTTATTGAGGCATCAAAGTCAGTGATGATAAAGATGGTGACGAAGGTCAGCCTAAGATTCCAAGAATTGTCCTCACAGCAGCAAAAATATCAAACTGAAATCCTGCCTTGGAAACATTTTCAATTACACGGAAGAATGTGACCCTACGCTCGAATGTAGCCTCAAATTTAAGCCCCTAACCTCCACTGCACTCCTTTATGCTAGGACACTGAGGTGGGGCCAGGCACAGTGGCTCACGCCTGTAATCCCAACACTCTGGAGGCCAAGGAAGGAGGATCACTTGAGTCCAGGAGTTTGAGACCACCTGAGCAATATAGTGAGACCCCCATCTCTACAAAAAACAAATTAGCTGGGCATTATGGCACATACCTGTGATCCCAGCTACTCAGGAGGCTCAGGTGGGAGGATTGCTTCAGCCCAGGAGGCAAGGCTGCAGTCAGCCGTGATCACTCCACTGCGCTCTAGCCTGGGCAACAGAGTAAGACCCTGTCTCAAAAAAGATAAAAACACTTTAGGCGAAAAGCCAGACAAGGCTGATGCAATTTTTCATGCCAGTTCAGGAGGGAAAACTGCTGATGCTCTCAACAAGTGGCGAAAGTCAAACTCCTGAAGTAAAACTGCCAGATGTTGATATGGCACCTTCAGAAATGCCTTCCTTTCCTGCAGAGTAAGTTGCATCAACCTCTTCCCTAGTTTTTTGGGGGTAAGTCAAAGTCAAGCAGTTTAACCATACAGTGTGCTGTCCCATCACACATCTTGCAGCTCCATCAAAAGTACAATTTTAATCTTTTTTTAATCTTTAATGTTTTTCCCCCAGGACTATCTTTATTGGCATGACTGTACTGTATAGTATAGGCATTCACAGTACCATTTACTGTATGAGTACTGTACAGTTTACTGTTTATTGTACATGAATACTGTATATGTGTACTATGTGTACATAAGAGTTGAAGCAGTACAATAATATACTGAGTACATTACACAAACATGCTATAATTAAAATATTTTTATTATAAAGAATAATTATAATTATTCAAGAAACACTGATAAGGTATCTTTAAACGAACAAACAAATACCCATAGAAGAAGGTTATGTGTTGACTGGTTGATAAAAATGTTTGGATCAGAGGCTCACAGAAGCTAACCCTGTATTTCCCCTAGCAACAATCATTCAGCATTCACTAATTCAGTGTGCACAGAAAATTCACAGAACCTAACTACCACGAGTAACAATTCACTGCATATATATAAATGTACGTGTGTACATGTGCACGTGTTAAGTATTTCATGACTCAAGCCTTTATATTTCTCACAAAGACACAGTCCCTCAAGGGTAGAGATGACAGTTTTGGAACAATGAATACTTCTAATAAATGTTGGCAGAGCTGCCCTCAATGGTCCAACTTTCCTGGCTCTGGACTTAGAGATATATATATGTAAAACACACAAAGGGGATGAGACTTTTTCAATGTCTTATTCCCTGCTCCATCCCCCAACCTGCCAAATGACAAACTGTCATAAACAGGCAAACTGAAAACAAGTTATGCACATCTTTTTCTTTTATCTTCTAGATTGTTTCCTCCATCTGTCATTATTTTAAAATATGCTTGAGATGGATTTATAGTATTAATAAGAGGAAAGTTGTTCCTGACATTTTACCTAAATGCATGTTAACCACCAGGTCTCTCCCCTCGATTATTCTCAGGTACAGTGTAAAGCTCTAAACTGGGTCAATCTTTAATATAATTCTTTGGATGACAAGTGATTACCTGCCATAAAAAGATTTCACAGGGACAATTATGTTTCTAGTTAGTATAAATTATCAGATACTAAGACATCTCTCTGGCCAAAATATTTCCCTCAATAGTTATATTCAAAAGGAAAGGTATGTCACCACTATGAGTTCACTAAAGACAAACACACTTGTAAAAGGCCTTCCTGTATCTTTTAAACGCTGGTATGAATCTTTCGATGGTGAGTGAATGATGAACTGTGGCTGAAGGTCTTTCCACATTCATTGCATTCAAAGGGTTTCTCTCCAGTGTGAGTTCTCAAGTGCTGAGTTAAAGCAAAGTTGTCACAGAAGGCTTTCTCACATTCTTTGCATTCAAAGGGTTTTTCTCCAGTGTGGATCCTATTATGCCGAACAAAATTTGCAGGTTGGGTAAAAGCCTTTCCACATTCTCTACAAACATAGGGCTTCTCTCCAGTGTGAATCCTCATGTGTCGAGTGAAGGAAGAGCTATAGTAAAAGGCTTTTGCACATTCTTTGCACTCCAAGGGTTTTTGTCCACTGTGGGTCCTATTATGTCGAATAAAAACAGAGTGGTGTGTAAAGGCCTTTCCACATTCACTGCACTCATAAGGCTTCTCACCAGTGTGAATCCTCATGTGTTGAATTAAGGAAGAGCTGTCACAAAAGGCCTTCCCACATTCTTTGCACTCAAAGGGCTTCTCTCCAGTATGGGTCCTCTTATGTCGGATGAAAGTGGAGCGATGAGTAAAGGCCTTTCCACATTCACCGCACTCATAGGGTTTCTCTCCAGTGTGAATCCTCATGTGCTGAGTGAAGGATGAGTTGAGGCAAAAGGCTTTTCCACATTCTTTACATAAAAATGGCTTTTCTCCCGTGTGGGTCATGTTGTGCTGGATAAATGTGGAGCGGTGTGTGAAGGCCTTTCCACATTCACCGCACTCATAGAGTTTCTTTCCAGTATGAATCCTCATGTGTTGAGCAAATGAAGAGCTGTAGTAAAAAGCTTTCCCACATTCTTTGCATAAAAAGGGTTTTTCTCGAGTGTGAGTCATATTATGCTGGATAAAAGAAGAGCGGTGGGTGAATGCTTTGCCACATTCTTTGCACTCATAGGGCTTATCTCCAGTGTGAATACGCTGGTGCTCCGTGAGGTGAAACCTGCGTTTGAAGGCTTTCCCACACTCAATACACTTATATGGTTTTTCCCCAGTATGAAGCCTCATATGTCGAATGACATCAGCCATATAACGACAGGCTTTCCCACACTCATTGCACTCATAGGGCTTCACTCCAGCATGAATCTGTTGATGCCGAACAAGGGCCCACTTCTTGCTAAACCCTTTCCCACATTCCGTGCATGTGTAAGGGTTATTCCTTGCATCAGTCATGGGGTCTTTTCCTGGTCCTTGAGAGTCACATTCATGGAGAGCATCTTGTGGAGTGACTCGTTCCTGTAAAACCCTTAAGCCCAGACTATCATCTGGCTCCAAATCATCATGTTTATAGCTCAACTTCCCAGGGCATATCTCTTTGTGGGGGTTTGTTCCTGGCCTCAAGTTCCCTTCCTGAATTTCTATTAGCTTTTCCTCATCTCTAGCTTGCCCCAACCTGTAATCTCTTGAGGATCTCTGTGCCAGAAGTTCCTTAAAAGAGGATTCCTCAGAGAAGGCCAGCTGAGAAGCAGTAGGCTCTGTAGTCTTGGGTTTTGCTTTTTCACCTGAAGGAAATCCAATATAAAAAAAACTGAACATTAGTGATGTCAACAGAACAAACAAAATCACCACTGTAGCAGAAGAATGAAGGTTAAAACAGTGTCTTTGATGCCTACTGCATTTTTACATCTCTCAAAACCAGGCTTGCAATTTCTTTCCTAATTCTTGGACTCTTGAGATCTTTAAAAGGAAACCCAGAAGGAAAAGGAAGGGCAGGGGACAGAGAATCTGGAATGGAGACTGCTCCTCACTCTCCCAAATGAGGGAGAGTGGGCAGACTAATAATTACAATGTGTGTGATGAATGTGCTCTGACAGAGGCAGTCTCAAGGCGCTATGACAAGGTAGGGAAGGTACACTTAACATGGCCCAGATGAGAGACAGAGAGGCATCCGAGGATGTCTTGGATCACAGCACCAAGAAAAGGTGAGCTACGTGGGCTTTCTTTAAAAGGGAGAGTAAGAGTTCCCAGACAGAGGAATTAGGAGAGAAACTTCAGCAGATGAAAACAGAATGTACAAGGGTTGAAAGTCTTGAGAGAATGCTGATTGCTGAGTAATGTAAATGGGATGAGATGATGGAGATGAGGATGGAAAGGCAGGCAGAGACAGAGAAGAAACAGAGTCTCAGGATTCTCGCCTGTGTAAAAGTGAGGAGGGTGAGAAGCAGCTAGATGAACACAATGAGTCCACAATGTCTGAATAAAGACTAAGTGAACATACACAAAACAGGTAAGATCTACATGAAGAAAATTATAAAAACACACTAAAGAAGATCTATATGAAAAGAGATTAATCAATATAAAGTTGTCAGTTCTCCCTAAATTCACTTCTAAATTCAATACAACATCAGATAAAATCTCAACAGGGTTTTTCATAGATATTGACAAGCTGATTGTGGATAGAGACCAGTCAGCTGATATAGAGACCAGGATAACTCTGAAGAATAAAGCAGGGACCTTACCCTATGAGGAATTAGTATTATGATGAAACTATATGCATTCAGGCAGTGTGATCAGGCATAGATATAAGACAAACGGTGAAAGCGAAAAATGAAATAGAGAACTCAGAAATGTATATATGTAACTTTGATATATGATAGAAGCAGCAGAGAAGGCCATTGGGAAAAGGAGGAACCATTCAATAAATGGATCTAGAAAAATTATTTGCCACATGAAGAAAAATGAAATAATATTCCTACCTCATACCACATACAGAATTACCTCCAGAGTGATTAAGATTCAACTGTCAGAAGCTAAATATTAAACACATTTCATATATAATAAAAATGAGTATCTTTTGAGAAAGATCTCCAGAACAAGATATAAAAGCATTAATTATAAATGAAAAGAATAGTCAATTTGACTAAATATAATAAACAAAAAAACAAACAATCAGATAGCAAACTATAGACCTAAGAAAATGAGACAAAGAGGGGCTTCACAAGATGAAGAGAAGACCATGGCACCAGGAAGACAAAATCATCTTAAATCTGTATGCACCAAACACCAGAGCCTCAAAATACATGAACCAAAAACTGAGTTGAAAGGAGAAATAAACTCACAATTATGGTTGGGAACTTCACTCTACCCCAAAATGAAAAATGAACATATTATGCACTGATATTTCACAGAAGACATACACTGACCAATCAACATAAGAAGTGTTCACCTTTCTTGGTAATAGGGGAAAAACAAATTAGGACCACAATGAGATGCCCCATTTTATACTCACTAGGTTGAAAAAACTAAAGGACCGGACAACATCAACTATTGAAGAGGATGTTGTTCTATGAAATCATTCAGATAAGGCAAGGGAAGTGAAATGGGTATAACCATTTTAGGAAACAACAGAGCATTATCTAGTAAAATTCTCCTTTTGCTTATCTTACAATCCAGAAATGCCAGTCCAAGGAATTTTACTAAGAGAAACTCCTATAGATGTGCCTGAGGACACATATATATGAATTATGGCAGCATTGTTTGTGATAACAAAAAACAATAAGCAAACATTTTCAAGCTCTCCCTGAAAATGGATAAATACATGTGTTATATTCATGCAATTGACTATAGCAGGAAAAAAAATGAGTGAACTACAGCTATATGCATCATGAATGTTAGTAACTTACTGTTGAATAGAGTGAAAATGCCATAAGACAATATAAACCACAATACACTTTTTAAAATGTTCAAAAAAAGCAAAATACACACACACAAGAATACAATGTAACAACCTTTCATTTTTTTGAGGTTTATCAGTTTTAAATGGCATTATAAAAAGATATGTAGATATGTTAAATTTACTTTTCTGACTTTTTAATTGTGATAAAATATAAAATTTACCATTTTGAGATGAAACAATCTTAAAAAGTAATGGGAAGACAACGATAAAGTGGGCAAATATTTTAAATTACTCATATTACCAAAACAGACAAGCAAAAACAGAATATCTGAATAGCCTATATTTACGAAAAAAACCTGAATCTTCCTACAGAATAAGCAATGGAATAACAAATCTTAAAGTGGCCATGTATGCAAGGGAGGCAGCATAGGAATGGGAAAGGAAAGAAACACATCAACAGATGCAGGAAGCAGGTAATGTTCTTGTACTTGGCGAAAGGTTTGTAGGTGTTCATTACAATCTTTTTAAAGGAGGATGAATAAATATATTAATAAAATGCAATGAAAGAAAATAAAACAAAAAACCAGGACATGCATTGACTAATGATGACAATGTGTCATAAATCATTATTTATAATTTTTCTAATTCTGCACACCTAGGGACAATTATGAAAGTCAGAGGGGGGCCAGGCGTGGTGGCTCATGCCTGTAATCCCAGCACTTTGGAAGGCCAAGACAGGCGGATCACTGAAGGTCGGGAGTTCAAGACCAGCCTGGCCAACATGGGAAACCTCTTGTAAGAAGTGAAGGCACTGACGGAAGGCCATGTGAGCACAAAGTGAGAAGACAGCCCTTATCAGAACCCAACAATGCTGGTACCCTGCCCTTAGACTTGCGGCCTCTAGACATAAGAGAAAATACATTTCTGCTATATAAGCCACGCAGTCTATAGTATTTTTTTACAGCAGCCAGAGCAGACTAACACACTTTTCAAAGATTCACTTTCCTCATCTGAAAAACTGGGATACTCTCAGTTCCTGCCTACACGTTGTTAAGAGAAAAAGCATATAAAATGTTGATTTGTGGCTGGGTGTGGGGGTTCACACCTGTAATCCCAGCACTTTGGGAGGCTGAGGCAGGAAGATCACTTGAAGCCAGGAGTTACCAGCCTGGCCAACACAGCAAAACCCTATCTCTACTAAAAATACAAAAAAATCAGCCAGTTGTGGTGGTGCATGCCTGTAATCCCAGTTACTCAGGAGGCTGAGGCATGAGAATCACTTGAACCCAGGAGGCAGAGGCTGCAGTGAGCCGAGATTGTGCCACTGCACACTAGCCTAGGTGACAGAGTGAGATCCTGTCTCAAAAAAAACCCAAAAACCAAACAAAAGTTCATTTGTGTGACAAAGGGTAAATGTTTGGTAAACTGTAGACCACTGTCTATTATCATTATAGTTGAATTTAGCAATCAGGATGGCAACAGTGACCTGGGCAAGAACACTTACACCACTACCAGGCGTCAAAGAGTAAAGGGAAAGACACCAACTGCTCAGGCGTACGTGGAACAATGAAGACTCTCATACGTGGCTGGTGGAAATGTGAAATGGTGCAGTTACTCTGAAACTGGTGGTTTTGATTAAAGCTAATCATATGCCCACACTTGATCTGGCCAGTCCACTTGTATGTATATTCCCAACAGAAATATGGGTTTATATCCAACAAAAAATACAATCAAGAATATTCATGAGTAGTCTTCATAATATTTCCAAAATGGAGACCAAGTCAAATGTCCATCAATAGGAAAATGGGTACATGTAGTCTATTCATTCAATGATGGTAATGAACTAACTCCAACTATATGCAACCACATGAATGAATCTGAGTCATAAAGATTATCAAAAGAAGTCAGGACAGAGTACGTACTGGGGGGTTCTATTTATATGCCTTCAAAACTAATGTATGGTGATATAAAGTGTAAACATTGGCTACTTTTACAGAATGGGATACTGACAAAAAATGAGCACAAGGAGCCTGTTAGGTGCTGAAAACACTGTATTTCTTGAACTGTGAGGTGGTTTCTCTGACTTGTACATATATAAAATTTTATAGAAATGAAACTTTATGATTTGTACACTTATTATGTATAAATTGCACCTCAGTACAAAAATAAGGGAAAAAATAAATAAAGGAAGGTCTTGTGTAGATGTCTCTTCAAAGAATGAGAAGACTTCTCCAACAAGCTTGGCTGTTCAGGTGAAATAGAGTCAACAATATTTAGATGCTGCTGGAGACGTAAGAGCACTAAAAAAAAAAAAAGTTTCCCCCAGGTATCAGAAACATCACCATTTTTTTTAATGTTGAGCAGAGAGGGGATGAAAATATAGAAGAGGTAGGAAATAAGTGAAGAAGCATGCTCCCTGACGCAGCAGAGAGATTCATGTATGGCTTCTCATGATCCCCAAGTCATAGCGTTCACACCCTTTTGTAGTCCCCCTGTTAAAATGTTGGCAGGACCTCGATTTGCTTCTAAAGTATAGAATATGGCAAAGATGATGGAATGTACATGATAAAATATATGTAATTTTATAAGACTGGAACATCCGTCTTGCTGGAGTCTCACACAGTGGCTTGATTTGAAGAAGTGAGCTGATGGTGATGATGAGCCATAAGCTGCCTATGACAGGCCTGAGAGGACCCAGCTAAGCGGTGACTGGACTCCTAATCCATAGGTGGGAGATAATAAATGAGTGATGTTTTCAGCTGCAGGGTTTGTGGTAACATTGTTACATATTAATAGTAGATGGCTAATACACCTGAGAAGGCAGAAAGTGTAATCTAGATTCTGCTGGAGAAATTAGCCATGGCCAGGATGATAACTCTTCCACAGAAGTGAGAAGGAAGCTGCAGGATAAGTCAGATGAACATGAATCAGTAAGTGTCAAAAAGCAAGAAAATCAAGTGTGTAGGCTTTATTCATAAAGTAGGTCAGATGCTCTGACATCAGTGGCAAGGGAGGCGGTGATACATGGAACATGTGAGTGGATGCAGATATAACACACAGGGCTGACCAGACGCACAGAGCACATGTGGGGAAAACAGCGAGGAATCTGGTAGCATTACGCAGGCAAGAGAAAGTCACTTGGCCTAGAGTACTAATGCTGGAGCTGATGGAAACTGGTGAAGGTGAGGATTCAGGGGACATGAGTGATGTAAAATGGTCAAGATTTGGGGATGGCTGGATATTGGGTATGAGGGAGATGGAGGTGTTGAGGGGTTGTCCACGTTTGTTTTTAGCCTTCTCCACTCACTGAAAGGGGCACTAGCTGAAAATGGGGTGACCATGAGGTCCTTTTGAGGCATGATGAGTGTGAGGTGCCTCTGAGACATTCAGGTGAAGGTGTGGAATGGGGGAGAGGGGTGAAGGCTGGCTGAGCAGGCAAGAAGGACACTAGAGGGGTGAGATGGTGAATCTGCAGTGTCACAAATCCACCTGCTTGATAGCTCCAGCTTCCTCTGGCAGCCCAGATGTGGGACTGACAAAGGCAATCGTCACCTTGAGGTTTTAGAAGACAGGAAGGCCAGAAAATAACAGGGCTAGGGAGTGCTTCTGTGTATCTGATACATAAATGAAAGGATGGATAGATGGATCAATAAATGATGGGCTCGAGAAGGTGAAAAATGGTGGGATGCAGAGTGTAGTTTGAAATAGTAATCTGCAAGAAAAGAAAGGACTGTCTTCTGAATGCAGAAGAACATCTGAGCTATCACTATTCCTTATGACTAACACTACATGAATATTACTAACAGGTAACTTCTGTTGAGCCACTCTTGGTCAGGCAGTGTGCTAGGCAGTTTCCTGTTATGCGATCACATTCCCAAACAACCCAGTCATGCAGAAACTATCATCACTATCTTTCAAACATAGGCTAAGTTTAACAGATAAGTATATGTTCACTGTACCCATAGGCTCTTCTCCTTGGGCATAAAAAAGCTAAACCACATTTCCCCGCCTGATACAACATGTAGCCTAATACCCAGTTCTTGTGAATGAAATGTGAATGGAAGTGATGTGTGTGTGCAGGTGGAAGTAACTACTGCCCTTCTCTCCCATTCCTTTTGGCCGGGGCAACCTTAAAGCTGCATATTGACAACAGAATGCATGTGATCCATAAATAAATACAGGGTACACAGCTTTCCTGCTGACCCACAATGGGCTATGGCATGGATAAAAAAAACAAAGCAAAACAAAACTTAATCTGTTGAGTCACCATGATTTTGGAGTTTATTTTTCAGAGAAGGTAATTAACTCAGCCTAACTTATATACCAAAGGCACAGTGACATCACATAACTTCTCCAGAGTCATGAGGCTAGTGAGTGGCAAATCATTAAAGCCTAGAATCTGTCTCCTACCTAACATATTCCAACCTGAATAAAGGCAAAGAGTGTGTGACAGGAGTGGGAAGATGGGGGACCATGGGGTCAAGGGCTCCATGACTGCTCAAGACCACAAAATAGCTGCCCATGGCATTTCAGACACAGTGATGCCTGGGGTGGTCTGCAGGCTGCCCTGATACCCGCTGCCAGACTCTCAGTCACCAACCTGCACAGGTGCTTTGGGAGAGGCCTCTCTTCGCTGTCCACAGTTCCTGTCCATGTTCCAGTAGATAGATCAGCTCTGGTTTGGGAACAGGATGCCCTGTGCATGGAGAAACAAATGGGAGTATGGTATATAGGTAAAGACGAAAAGAAAAGTCTGAGGTGTAAAGGAGTATATACATTTAACATACTGCAATGAAACCCCAGAAAGGGCCCTCCCCTGCCTCACCAAAAGTATTCCCTAATTAACCTAAGTCAGTAAGATTCAACCTACTGTGCATCAAAACTACCTAGCAACACCCAGTTCCAAAAACAGAACAAATTAAACCAAATCTCTGAGCAGAAGGACTGAGCACTGGTAGTTTTTAAAGCTCCCCAGGTGATTTTGGTGCCCACGATGGTTGAAAAACACAGGACTAAATTGCCTGATGAATGGCATCTATTGATAGTCAGTTGTGTGAGGCAGGCCAGTGACTGAAGCTGAACATGGAGGCCTACTGCCCCGCAAGGGTACTGGCCAGGGCCCTAGACCAAGGAGAGAAAGCAGACAGAGAACTGGGTTAGCACGGATTGGCATCGACCAAGCCAGGAGCCAGCAGCACCTCAGGGCTTCTCATTAGGTGAAGTAATAAATTATTTTCAGGGTGAAACTGGCAGGAGGTGGTCGTCTTCCACATGCAGCCACACACATTTTGCCAACTGTGAAGGCTAAAAGACAGAAGACTCTGGAGAGAAGTCAATGACTGAGGCACCAGGACCCAGAAGCATCAACTGGAAAATCTTGTCCTGGCATGCATCCAGCTGTCACTTAGCAAATGTTCACCATAGGACTGCGCACACTTACACGCCACATGCACAGTCAGCAAATGTTCTGCCATACGCCTGGCAATGAGCTGGGCGATGAGCAGCGTTAAAGGGGAATCAGGCCTGCCTTCATCTGTGTTAAGGAACCAAGCACCCTGCTCCCACGCGGATGCTGCTCATGTCAGTCCCTCCTCCTGGAATGCTGTTCCCCATACATATCCTTTTGACACCTAATCACAGCTGTCATAAAATAACACCACGTTTACTTCATTAATGACTCATCCCTTGTGGGGACGCAGGACTAGGAGAGCCCTGTCAATGGTAACCATTTGAACATCTGGAAGAAGTGAGACTTTGGGCCTCCATTCATATCTACTCAGACGAACTTCTGGGCAAACTGTCCATTAAAGGTTTAGGTGGGAGAGCATTTGGTATTTATTAATTTGTTAAATGTAACAAACACATGCAGAACACTTGCTATGTTTCCAGCTCTATTCTAAGCACTTTATGGATATTAGTTACCTTGCTGTGACAGGTTACTATAAAAATGGCAACATCAAAATGATAACAGGTCCCAGCAAGTTCCTGCTGCCTGCTTGAGGCTAGGAGTTTGAGGCTACTCTTTCTACTGAGGAGGAAATTCACCAACAGCTACGGGAGTGTTAAAGATTCAGCCCTAAGCCAACACTCAACATTCAAGAGACAGGAAAGAGAAAAGAAAAAAAGAACAGCTTTCTCATACATCCACGCCATTTGAGAATGTGTCTATGCTCCCTTTCCATAATCATCATCATCTCCTGTAGCAGCAGAGGAGCAAGGCACAGGCCTTAGGAAATAAGGGTTAACTGTGCAGGTGCCAGGGGCCAAAGAGACCTTTCAGCTGAGACTGTGTTGCTGAGAAAGATACCAGCAGCACTGATAACAAACACCTTCTTAATGTCTGCGTCAATCACCCGCTGCTTGCAGAACCTCCCATCATCCACAGGTCCTGCTAACTGGGCTGTGAGGACATTTGACTCAACCAAGCTGGGCCAATTACCTCTTGTGGCAGTCTGGGATAAGGATGTCAGACTGAGGCCAGCTATGCTAGACACTGGGATAAAAGTGTTGAGGAGGACTATGTTCCTTTACAACAATCTTTGACGGAGACACAGGGAAACCCGGCAACAGGAGGTCAGACCACAACGTGCTGAGGCTGCAGGGATCAGGGAAGGTTGGGTCCTGAGGCTCCTGGACCAGCCATGCCTAGAAAGGGTGGATTCAAAGAGGCTGTGGGTTCCCTACGTGGGAGGGTAATGAGGTCTTACCCAGTGAGACCAAGAGCCTGCAGGTCTCCAGCATCACCTCCTGGTACAGGGTCCTCTGGGCCAGGTCCAGGTGCCCCCATTCCTCTCCAGTGAAGGTCACAACCACGTCTTCAAATGATACTAATGCCTGGGAAGTCAAACAGAGGTGACAGGTGGCTGTGGAGCTATTAGGTGAAATTACAGCCCATTTCTTGGTTACTGGCAAAGAGTCCAGAGACCCTGAATCACTGAGCAACTCCTGAGAACCACTGGGCTCTGTGGAGGCAGATGGTGCCGCTGACAGAATACAAAGATGTAGGACAGAAAAGCCTCCTATGTTGTAAACCATTGGAAAATGATACAAGACAATGATAATCCCATATGACTGTGAGGAGCAGATAGTAATGTCGTAGGACATTAGAAGAATGGGGAAAAATAAGAATTCAAACAATAATCACAGCAGCAGCAGCTGAGCCTCACTGGTCTGCACTGTTTGCCTGCACCTGAGGGCTTTACATGCTGTATTCAAGCAACTAAAATTCTCCAGGTCTGGAATCAGGCTCCTAAAGTTTAAATCCAGCCTCTTGAGCCAACCCATGCCAGATGTGTGACCTTGGAGAAGTCTCTTAATTTCTTGGAGCCCCAATTTCCACATCAATACATTAATAGTTCCCACTTCACCAGACTGTTGTGAAAATTGATGAGAAAATGTTCATAAAGCAAACACTGCAGTGCCCAGCATGTGTTACAATGTGTGTTTGCGAATTTCAATAATCATCCTATAGCCCATGATGTAAATGTCATCATCATCTCCATTTCACAATCAGCAAATTGAGGCTCAGAGTCAAGTCACTCAGAGTTGTATGTCTAATGAGCAGAAGCAGGATTTGAACCCACATCCCTTGGGTCCAGGATCTATGGGTGTAACCCCTGTACTCCTCCGTCACCACAGTGAATCCACAGTGACAAGGACTAAAAATACTTCCTATAATTTTTACAGCTAAAACAATTTCAGCCACTCCCGAAAATATTTCCATAGGTATAGAAGGAAGAGCAGAGCCTTCCTTTGCCTCATAGAAGAGGCACCTGAAGAGGTGCCAACTGCCTAGGGCTTGGGAGAGCTCAAACAAGGTTTCCCTGCCCTCAGGCAGCTGGGACTTGCAGACTCCTTGGAATATCCCACAATGAGCGCCAACCTGTTCTTTTTCTTCCTGAGCCACGGTTAGCACATTTCCCTTAGGTACCAGGTAACACAAGTGGCCAAGGGCAATGCAGGCTGTGGCTCTAAGAACCTGGCAGCTGCCTTAAGCACCACGTCTGTCCTGGGTGAGAACGGGATGTTGGCATGATGATCATCAGATGATTGCACAAGACACATGTCAGCAGGTGACAAGCCTTGGTGTCACTCTACGTCTCCTCATGCCTCTGCCTTTGTCCATGCAGTTCCCTTTGCCGGGAAGGTTCCCCAAAGACCCCTTCATTCCAACGTCCACCTGCTAGAGAGAGGCCTGCACCTTCCCATTGCAAAGTGTACTTTAGCTGTTGCCCCCAGGGATCTCCAATCCACTGTGGGTGAAGTATTAGTTAAAAATGTAAGCTTTTGGCTGGGCACATTGGCTCATGCCAGTAAGTACTTTGAGAGGCCAAAGTGGGAGGACTGTTTGAGTTCAGGAGTTCGAGGCCAGCCTGGGCAACACAGTGAGCCCCTGTCTCTACAAAAAACAAAAAAAATTAGCTGGGTGTGGTGGCACACACCGATAATCCTAGCTACTCGGGAGGCTCAGTGGGGAGGATTGCTAGTGAGCTGCGATGGGGCCACTGCACTCCAGCGTGAGCAACAGAGCTAGACCCTCTTTCAAAAAAAATAAATAAATAAAAAATGTAGGCTTTTATGCTCGACATACTGGATTGTTTCTGTTACTTATGAGCTATGCAACCTTGGGTAGTTAATCTGAGTCTCCGGTTCCTCTTCTGTAAAGAAAGGAAAATGAAAGAATTTTACTCTGAGAAGAAGGGCATTAAATAAGGTAATACACAGAAACTGCCTCTCAGCACATTATCAATGTGCTCAGTGAAGACCAGCTACTATTTGTTGCTGTTAGTATTTTTCCTATTTGCTCCTGTAGCACCCTAGAAGAGCTCAATGCAGCACACATCTAGGAGCAGCCTTGCAGAGATCTGGTGACAATGTGACAGAGAAAAATCGTCCAATGAGCTTGGCATGTGCAGGAGAGAAAAATGGGAGGGGGAGTGTCCTGGTGGATCGGGTAGTGACTTTGCAGCCATGGTGTGGTATGGGGTGGGGTTGGGTTAGATTAAATCTAAGTAGGATGGGAGCCCCTGAGGGTAGAATCTCATTCATTACTCACTTATCGACTAAGTGGTACAGGCCCAGAACAGAATAGTTTTGGGCCTGGGGATGAAAAACAGAACAGAAGCTGACATTCTGGAATTGGGGGACAGATCCTCAGCAATAAACAATCAAGATAAAGTCAGAAGACTCTAGAAAACAACACAAGAGTGAGAAGACCACAAAGACTGGGAGAGACTTTACATGATGCAACCAGGGAAGCCCTATCTGAAAAGACCCTGGAACACGGTTAGATTGAAGTTAGAGAACAGGCCAGGGTGAGGGAAAATGAATAGACAACTCCTGAAGGTGATCAGAGCTACGAGGAGTAAACAGTGTGACATGCTGGAGAGTAACTTGGGGCCTTATGTGCTCACATTCCAAGAGACATACATTCATGTACACTGTCATTAATGAATATTATACTGGATTTGCTTTCCAAATACAAGAGCATGTGTTAAACAGGAGCACGGATTCACTGCTGTTAGGCGGCAAGCCAGATTCACTTGTAATAAACACACGGCATCTGCAAAGATAAATCCAATGAGCTTCTTGTCTTCTAGCCTCCTGCCAAAAATGCTGCTCCCGCCTCACCTCTTGCCCTCGAGGCTCTCATTCCCTCTCCTAGCTTTTGGTAGGGCCAGACTTCGGCTGGAATGACCCCCTAAAACAATAGCAGGACCTGGGGAGTCCTTCTTCAAAGACGGCACCTAATGCTCTCCGAGCACTGAAAGATAGTACCCACGTCACAAGCGTACCCGCTCCAGTTCCCTCCACAGATAAAATTATTGAGACTCGCATTTTAGACCCGAGGGAATGGAGGCCGAGGGCAGCGAGGCGACAGCTCAAGGTTAGAGCCAGAAACAGGGACCTCTCCTTACAACTCCTGTCCTGGATGCAGGACCCTGGGTAGCAAGTGATTAGCCCTGCCCTCTCACCTCACCCTCTCCCGGGATCTCCATATCCTAGGGCATCAAAAGGGAGAAGCGCAGAGTCCCGGCATCCCCCGTATTACAGCGGATGGGTGCGTGCGGGCGGTGACCCGAGCTCGCGCAGGCTGCGGAACCCTCCACTCACCAACGCCGGCGCCGCCATGGGCCCAAGGGGCGGGGTGAGGCCGTGAGAGTCGGCGAGGAAGCCGGTCCTGCGGGCTTGGCAGACCCCGGGCTCCGGCTCTGGGCTGCGAGGGACTTCAGTCCCCGCCGTCGTGTGAAATGCGCACAAGGTTCGCGGCGCCGCTTCTGCGCGCCGTGGGGACACAGGGCTGTCGCCAACGCCCGAGGAAGCGTTTTGCAGACGCTTGTGGGGGTGGGATCGCGGCTGACATAAAAGCGTGTAAGTGGGTCCTATCCTCCTCACTGTCCGTCTCTACTCGGTCTCGAAAAGTGGCCCCTGTCTGGCGTTCTAGCCAGTGTTGCTTCGGCAACTACAGCAGCCGCAACCTAACGGCGGCCGAAGACTGGACGCCGGAAGTCCCGCCCACGCCGCTATGGGGAACGCCCCTCTGCGCCTTCCGTCTATGGCTTGGGGCCGGCTTCCGTCCCTTATAGGACTGCCTTCTGGGTAATGTAGTTTGACGGAATCCGGGAGGTACCTGGAGCGCACTTTCTGTTCTCGGTGACGCGGCTTCTCAAGGTTCCCAAGAAAGGGATTGGCTTCACCTCTTCTCAAAGGAGAGGCACACAGATTTCCTTGGAAATTATCTGAGGCAATGACCTACTCTCAAATGTCTCCACCAGGTGACTCACGCCTTGAATTTCTACCAGGTGACTCACGCCTTGACTTTCCTCCCTGTGTATCCCGGCGCCAGCACTTCATCTCTCTGAGCCTTGAGATGGAGATTCCTAAGGAAAATGAAGATAATTATTTGATATGATAATATTAAAATGTCCCCATCAGTATTTTTCAGATGACATCAGCATTACCTGGGAATTTGTTACAAATGCAAGTTCTCAGTTCCCACCCACTGAATCAGGTATTCTGGGGGGTGGGACCCAGCCCTCTGCTTAACTTGTCCAGGAAAAGTGGATGCTCCAAAACATTTGAGAACCAGACTCTTTAAATTCCAGTAAATAAGTGAGACAAAGCCACCTGTTTGGTGGGAAGTAACTAAGAATTGCTTAGCACTGGGCTTGGAACATACCGATAAGAACATAAGAGCTATTGCTGTCATTATTAATATTCTGTATTATTGGCAACATCATCACAATACACTGCTAGGGGAGGGTCTGAGATACTTCTTTGCAGACTCTGATATTTGTCAAAACATATAATACGTTGACTGATTCAACAGGATCCTCATGAATACTGTTTAAATTCTTACATAATACTTTGCAGCATTTGGCATATGCGTCTTTTTAAAACGGTATACGCAGGAGGGTTTCCTAATATACAGGTAGACCTATTGCCCAAGGGATACTTTCTTACGTGATTCAAAACTTAGGATCACTGAGACTAACTACCTGCAGCCCTAAGGGAAGAGTGGAATTGACATGGTTTCTAGTTTGTGATATAAGAGGGCGTGTCACTGTTCATCTCTAATTCACAGCAACAGGCACGGGCCAGTGGTGCAATGGATAACGCGTGTGACTACGGGTCAGAAGATTCTAATTCACAGCAACTAGGATCTGACCCCTCCCCTTCTGCTCCTCCAGCCCCCAGGGAAGCGAGAACCAGGCACAAACCAGACAGCCCAGCTTATGCCCTGCAACTCAGGGTCACCAGATCTTGTCTCATCAAGACACTTTCAGCCCACCACCCAAACCTGTAGCCCACATGAACAGGGCAATAATCCTGGACACTGTGAAAAGTGAAAGCATTACGTCCAAAGAGGCATCCCCAGGATGGAGCAGAAATGAGAAAAACATAATGAAGACACAATTTTGCAATCACTTCTGCCCATATTCCGTGGCCTACAACCCACTCAAATAGCTCCACATGTAAGAGAAGCCAAGATGTGCTGTCCTCCAGAGCATCCAGAAAGAGACAATGGGACTGATAAGCCCTTGGCCATTTTCTAGTAAAATCCATTAATTTAGTCATCAGATTTCCATTCTATTATTTATCCTATACATTCTACACTCTCACATGCTTCTTAATGCGAGAAGCCAAAATCTCCATCCAGTCTCTGACCTCATCTAAATGTTAAGATCTCAGGGTGATATGTTATGCATCTAGTCCAGATTTTGGGTGGGGACACAGCCAAACCATATCATATTATGGGGCCTGCTGGGAGGTGACTGGATCATGAGGGTAGATTTCTCATGAATAATTTGGTGCCATCCCCTTGGTGCTGTTTTTGAGATAATGAGTTTTCTCAAGATCTGACTGTTTAAAAGTGTGTGGCATCTTCCCCTCACTCTCTCTTGCTCCTGCTCTCACCATGTGACACACTGGCTCCCCCTTTGCCTTGCACCATGATTGGAAGCTTCCTGAGGCCTCACCAGAAATTGAGCAGATGCTAGCGCTATGCTTCCTGTACAGCCTGCAGAACTGTGAGCCAAGTAAACCGCTTTTCTTTGTAAATTACCCAGTCTCAGGTATCCCCTCATAAATTACCCAGTCTCAGGTTTTCCTTTACAGCAAAGCAAGAACAATCTAACACATTTACCAACTTATGAACGGATAAACAAAATGTGATATATCCTTATAACAAATTATTCAGCCATAAGAAAGGACTGCAGTGCTGATATATGATACAGCATGGAGGAACACTGAAAACATGTTAAGTGAAAAAATCAGCTACAAAAAAACCACATAGTATATAATTCCATGTATATGAAGTGTGCAGGATAGGCAACTCTATAGAGGTTGAAGGTAGATTAGTGGTTGCTTAGGGATGGTGGGTAGTGGTGGGACAGCAGATTGATATCTAAGGATATGGAGTTTCTTTGTGAAGTGATGAAATGTTTTAAAAATAACTGTAGGGGAATGGTTGCACATATATTTAAATATGTTAAAACCATTGAATTGTATATTTTAAATGTGTGATTTATATGGTAAGTGAATTATATCTCATGAAGGGTTTTTAAACAAAACAACACTGCTGTAACTTAGACCAAACCAAAGTTTGTGTCAAATCCTGCTATGTAATATTGGTTAAATTTTATAGTCTAAAAATCTAAGCTTTATTTATGAGGATACTCACTTCATTGCTGAGGTGTGTCAACAAAACAGATTAGTAAATTTATAGGAAGAAAATATTAGACCTATTACTGAGAAAATACAAAACCTGGAAATAGGAAAATTTCTTTAAAAATAATCTTATTTAGAGTCAAGGGAAGTTATGAAACATATCAAGGAAATTAGTAGTTGCTAAATATTGAGTTAATATGTTATACATTCCTTCTCAGTGATTACAGAATACTTATATCAAATGAAATTGGATTAAATATATATTTGAAAGGTAAACGTCCAAAGTAGAATAAATTTATCATTTTGTATTCTAAGTAATAGAATTTCTTTGTTGCATTTACTTTCAATCAACAAAATAGGTAAGTGCTCTATTGCTACTACTTTGATTTATTTCAAAACCTCTTTGTACAATGTACAAAATGTAAATGTAACTTTAATGTAAATTGTTTTTATATAAATTGTGACTCTTAAAATATTTGGGCAGACAAGTTGTGTGAGATGGGCTTTAGGCAATCATGCAATCCTAACTCATAGTTCATACAGAATTCATATATTTTATTTACACATATTCACTTCACACAAGACTAGGGCTAAATTTAAGTTAACGGGTTTGATTATTATTTTCCCACATTAAATAACAACCCTATATATATATACACCTCAGGGATATTCCCAGAATTTTAAACATGAGCTTGATATCCTTCAGCTCTTGAATCAAACAAAAATGTTCTGGAGTTTTATAATCTAATTAGCAAGGCAGAGGCTGTTTCTATTGAACAATTCACTGCTATTCCTGTGATTCTAATAAATGATTGAAAAAACAGGAAATTACAACTAACCGAATTCCTCAGATTATTAGTAGGATAATTTATAGCTGTTTGTAATTATCATATTTACACATTCGTCCTATTCTACCAAACAAAACAACCCCCACCTAGACCTAATATCTTTTACAAAAGTTAACTCAAAGTGGATCACAGACCGAAGTATGAAATATAAAACTGATGCAGGGCAGGTGAGCCCCAAAGTGGGGCTCAGCCTGTGAGGGTTCTTGGCTTCACCCAGGAAAGGATTCAAGGGCAAGCTGGTGGTAGAAGAAAACAGCTTTATTGAAGAAGCAGTGTTACAGCTCTGTGACTGCCTCTGCAGAGCAGGGCTACCCCACAGGCAGAGAGTAGCAGCTCAGGGCAGTTTTGCAGTCATATTTATACCCACTTTTAATTACATGCAGATTAAGGGGCGGTTTATGCAGAAATTTCTATGGAAGGGGTAGTAACTTTTGGGTCGTGGGGTCACTGCCATGGAAAGGGGTAGTAACACCCAGGTGTTGCCATGGCAGTGGTAAACTGACATGGCACACTAGTGGGTGTGTCTTATGGAAAGTTGCTTCCACCTCATCCCTGTTTTAGGTAGTCCTCAATTTGGTCCAATGTCTGACCATGCCTCTGGAATTGAGTCTTGCCTCCTGTCTTAAAACGATAAAAGCATTATGAGGAAATTGTCAGGCCCAAGGATGAGGTGAAGGATTCTTAGATATGATACCAAAAGGGACACAAAGGGGACAAAACATGATCAATTTTAAAAATATTTGCTCTGGATATATATAAAATGGATATATATTATATATATATGATATAAATACTGGATATATATAAAATGAAATATTATTCAGCCTTTAAAAAATGAGGAAATCCTGCCATGTGCAACAATATGGATGAACCCAGAAAGCATTATGCTAAGTTAAATGAGCCAGTCACAGAAGAACAAATATTGTGTGATCCCACTTATATGAGGTATCAAAAAAAGTCAAACTTATAGAGGCAGAGAGCAAAATGGTGGGCACCAGGTCTGGGAGGAGGATAAGTGGGGAGATATTGAACAGGTACAAAGTTTCAGTATGCAAAGTGAATATGTTCTAGAGAGCTGCTGAACAACACAGTGCCTGTAGTTATCAATATTGCATACTTACAAATTTGTCAAGAGAGCAGATGTCAAGTTAAGCATTCTTACTCCAAAAAAAGCGGGGGAGGGGAGAGGTAGGAGGAAACCTTTGGAGATGATGGATGTGTTTATTACCTTGATTATAGTGATGGTTTCACAGGTATACACATATGTTCTAACCAACCAAGTTGTATACACTAAATATGTGCAGGTTTTTTTTATATTAGTGACACCTCAATAGAGCTGTTAAAAAATCTCTGGGGCACAGCTGAAAGACTATTTGAAGGGAAATCTGTAACATTAAAAACCTAAGAGAAAAAATTAAGGGTCTCAAATCATGGGTCTTAGTTTCCACATTAAGAAATCAGAAAAAGAAAAGAAACAAAATGATTCAGAAAAAGGATATACTAAAGATCAAAATGGAAATCAATGAAATAAGCAGAAAAAAAACTTAGAGAAAATCAATGAAACTAGAAGCTTGAGATCAATTAAACTGATAAACCTCTAGCAAAGTTTTATCAAGAAATAGATGTCTCTAGGTTTAGAGACATTTTGTTGCATGACATTGCCATAGTGGGAATATTTACACCAGGGAAATTGGCAAACACTACAAATCAGAATTTTGTTGACTGTACAGCCTGAAGAAGGTAATGGAGAATACGTTAATAATGCAGATTAAATTTAAAAGTATGTTGTGTCTATAGCTTTACATTGTGAACAGCACAAAATTTGAAAAAATATTCTTCTAGTATTCAAAAATATTTCTCAACTTAGCAAACAAGTCACTAACACCATTCATGAATGACTGAAGTACTAACAGATTTCTTTGTTGTTTCATTGTACTCTTGTTAGTGAAAACAGAAATATCTACCTAACCAACATTTGTTTTAAAAAGGCAAAAAATATGAATGGATATCTCATGAAAGTAGATATATGGGTGGCAAATAAACATACGAAATAATGTCCCAAATCATGAGTCATTACAGAAATGTAAGATACTACTTGGCACCTCATATTGGAAGGGCAAAAATTAAAAACACTGACAACACCAATTGTTGGTGAGGATGTGGAGAAACTGGAACTCACCAACACTGCTGGTGGGAACAAAAATGTCACAACCACTTACATTTTTTTCAGTGGTCTTACTCTGTCACCCAGGTTGGAGTGCAGTGGCATAATCCTATACTCAAACTCCTGAACTCAAGCAATCTTCCCGCCTCAGCCTCCTGAGTAGCTAGCTGGGACTACAGGTGTAGTCCATGCCCAGCTATTTTTTTTTTTTTAAGTTTTTGAAGAGGTGAGGATCTCATTGTGCTGTCCAGGCTGGTCTCGAACTTCCAGCCTCAAGCAATCCTCCTGTCTTGGCCTCCCTAACTGCTGGGATTACAGGTGTGAGCCACCATGCCCAGCCCAGACCTTTTTCCATATTCGCTACACTCATGAAAACTTCTTCAGTGTGAACTCTCTGATGTTTACTGAGGCTGGGGCTTTGGATAATTTCTCACATTTGCTGTACTCATAAGGTTTTTCTCTGGTGTGAACTCTTTGGTGTTGAAAGAGATCAGAGTAGTAGCTGTCAAATTTAACCACTGCTCCAGATGGAAAGGCAGGGTCTCCAACTCACATCTCTTAGGAGATACACTCATAAGGCCTTTCTCCAATGTGGATTTGCTGATGCTGAGTAAATCTCACTTGTTGTTGAAAGGGTTTAATTTGCTGCACAGACTTTTCTTTAGTGTGAACTCGGATGCATATTGAGAGTAGAAGCCTGTCTAAAGAATTCCCTAAATTCCCTACACCCATAACGCCTTTCCCCAGTGTGGACTCTCTGGTGCTAAACAACTGTGAAATTGTGGCTGAAGGCATTTCCAAGTTGACTGCATTGGTAATGCCTTTGCACAGTGAGAAAGGCCACTGCACGTGGTATGCTCTTGTGTGGCTTCCTCATGCTAGGAGTGACCTGATGCTGCAGAAAGCCTGCTGTGGCTAGAAAGTCCCCATCCTCCATGCATTCGAAAGGCTCTTCTGACGTGTGGTTGCTTCAAGTCTTCACAAGCAAGGTCCTCCCCTACTCCTTTCTGATGGAATTCTCTATATTCTCTGTACCTGTTGCTGGGGAAGGTTTACACTCACTCAGAATCTTCTCCACATACCGCATGTGTATGATGATTTCTGCCCTGGGTGTGTTTCTTGGTATCCAGCCAGGTGAAAAGTGTCTTTCAAGAGTAGACCACATGGCCAGGTGCAGTGGCTCATGCCTGTAATCCCAGCACTTTGGGAGGCTGAGGTGGGAGAATTACTTCAGGCCAGGAGTTTGAGACTAGTCTGGGCAACATGTTGAGACCCTGTCTCTACAAAAAATTTAAAAAATAAGCTGGGTCTGGTGGTGTGCACCTGTAGTCCCAGCTACTTGGGAGGCTGAGGTGGGAGGATTGCTTGAGCCGAAGAGGTTGAGGCTGCAGCTGTACCACTGCACTCCAGCCTTGGTGACAGAGTGACACCCTGTACAAGAAAGAGAAGAGAAGAAATTAAGGAAGGAAGGAAGGAAAGAAGGAAGGAAGTAGAGAGACAAAGAGAGAAAGAAAGAGAGAGGGAGGATGGAGGAAGGAAGGGGAAGGTAGGAAGGAAGAGAAGGAAAGGAAAGGAAAGGAAAGAAAGAAAGAGAGGGGGGAGGGAGGGAAAGAAGGGGGAGGAAGGAAGAAAGAGAGAAAGCAAGAAAGAGAAGGAAAGAAAAAGAAAGAAAAGGAAGGAAGGGGAAAGAGGGAAGGGAGAGAAAGAAAGAAAAAAGAAAGAGAGAAAGAAGAAAGAGAAGGAAGGAGAGAGAAAGGCAGGAAGGAAATGAAAGAAAAGAAAGAAAGAGAAAGAAACACAGAAAGAAGAAAGAAAGAAAAAGAAAGAAAGAAGAAAAAGAAAAAAAAACCCACACACATGGCAGGTGTAGGTTCTGGGTGGAAGGACCTGCCTGGGATTCCTGACACATGACACTTTCTCAACATTACATTCAGAGAGAGAGCCCTCCCTTACCTTCCAATCCATGCCAAAAAACTGAAAGCAATGAAATGCTGGTAAAATTCTTGTTAGCTTTAGTGGGAGAGAACAGCCCCATCACAAATGTCTGACCCAGGAATGAGCCTGCGGAATTGTTCGTAAGACAAACGTGCTGAGGAAGTGGGAGGAAGCAACTGCTGTGCAGTAGTAAGACTCTCAAGGTGACAGAATATAGGAGGCTTTAACAGTGCCACGATCTTGCCAGAGTCAAGAATACCACGATGTGGTGCAGAAATGATAGAGGCAGGGTCTCCAGCTCACTTCTCCGTAAACATCCTCCAGCAGGGCTTTGGCTGCTGGTAAAACATGAGCCCTAAGGGTGTGTCCAAGCCCAAGAAAAATGCAATTGCACCTGAGTTGCTGGTGTTCAGGGACTATTAATGGAAATGCACATCTCACAACCCATGAATTGTAGGCCAATGTTGGAGAGCACTCCAGAGTGAGCAGTGGAGAGGGTGAGACATGGAGACCAGGATGTGGGGGGCAGCCTGGGGCTCAGTGTCAGAATAGAAATGACAAGTGGATAAAGTTTCAAGAATGGGGAAGGAGTGATACAAATGAGGTATGGCCATTAGCTTTGGAACCCAAACAATGGTGAACAGGGACAGGTTACTGATATGTGAACCTAGTCCTGATGTCACACTCTCCTCTTCCTACTTCCCAAGGCCAGGGCCCCTCTAACCACCTCTTGTCATGGTTGTCATGGTGTCTGCTCTGTTCAGGCACCCAGGCCTATTCCTCCATCTCCAGTTGGGCAACTAAATGGTTGCTAAGCACTAAGGGAAGCACCTTGGCAGGTGAGTGGCCAGCATTTGTTCAGAGGAACCACTCCACCACAGACTACAGGAAAGAAAACAGAAAACAAAATGAAACAAAAAGCCTACGAGGAATGTCTTGCAGAAACAAGCCGGCAGTCCCAGCCAAATAGTGATCTTCTTAGTGCCTGTAATTCCTGGTACAGCCAGGCCCCAGGAAATGCCAGCCATAGAAGGGGACAGAATCTGCACCCAGAATTGCCCTGGAACTGGGCGATCATTTGGGAAAGAAGTGACTGAGCTGGATGGGATCCACTGGGCTGGCCTCAAAACTTCCCTGCAAGGCCTTGGGGTGGCAGTTGTTGGGGCTCCTTGGGGAGGGTACTGCTCAGAGAAGTGCACAGAGGTTCAGCACCCACAGCACATGTGCCAGGACAGCAGAGAAGTGAGAAGGGCTCATGCTCCAGCTGTGAGGACAGAGCTGCCTCTGGGGCAAGGGGACAGGAAGAAACCAGCTCAGGTCACTAGGGTAGATGTGAAGACCTTACCCAGCAAGGCTATAAATGCAAAGCTGTCCAGCATCACATGATGGTACAGGAGTCTCTGAGCCTCATCAAACAGCCCCCACCTGCCTCAGGGAAAACTCAATGGCCATGTCCTCAAAGGTCACACAGCCCTGCCATGATGGAGGCTATTGACTCCATGACTGTCTTCTCTCCTCAGGACCTCAGTCCATCTTCCCATACATACATCCCAAACCCACTCTCCTCCCCAACTTCCCAATTCAGAGGAGATACCAGGCACTGGTGACACTGGTGTTCACTCCCACTTTGTACCCTGTTGATCACTGTGTCAGCCCACATTGACAACAGGCAGGCAGGCAGATAGACACCAACTGAACTCTGGCCTGGCATGCAGGGTCTTTTAAAGTGCACCTGGGATTTGTTTTAATTAGGTGTAGTGAGATGATGTACAGACAACTGCCATTGAAAGAAGACCTTCTTAACGTACAGTTCCCAAGATCCCAAGAAGAGGGGCCACGCCACGCCATGCAGGGCTACACAGGGAAGGACCAGGGTCAGAGAGGATGCATGAAGAGCAAAGGGGGAAGCAGGGGCAGGAGGCTTTACTGTGGTTTCACCGAAAGGAAGAGGCAAGGCAGGATAGGCAAACTAAGCAGGCTAAGGATTGAGTAATCTGAATAATTTTAATAAGCTCTGGGTTATATGGGTGCTCCTTAGTTGTCCAGTACCTGGGCCCTGGAGTGATTTAGGGCAGGGGGACAGTGTCCTGGGCTGTAGGAACCTGACAAAAGCAGGCAGGTAGGAGTAGGAACTCCGGCTGGTTGTTTATATATGAATGAGTTACCCACAGGCAAGCTGTTTATTTTCTAGGAATTAGCTGGCCCTGGGAGGAGTGGTCTCACCAGGATGAGCAAGTCCCTAATATGTTAAAGCATCAGAAAATACAGAAAATATTTTTTTAAAAAATGTGATCAATACAGGGGGTCCAACCCCATCTCCTAGTGTCAGCAAGATCATACTTATCAGATACAAACAAAAGTGAGCTCAATCTTCTTCCTTAACCCCCCAGTACCATGGGCCAATCATTAACTTCCTTCCCACAGGGGTAGCACTCTTCAGACTACACCTGCCTCGTAACTCTAGGCCCCACCTGTGAAGCCCCAATTGCTGCTGCTACCCAACCCCTGGCCCACACCATGGCCATGTTCATGGGCTTCCCGCAATTCACTCTGTACATGGCATGCAAAGAGTGCTTGGCAAATGCAACCAGGAGCTCATCCTGCCCAAGACCCTCTGTATTCATCTCCCAGGGTTGCTGAACTGGGTGGTTTCAAACAAAAGAAATTGATTGTCTGCCAGTCTGGAGCTAGACATTGGCAGGGTCATGCTGTCTTCAGTAGTTCCAGGGGAGAATCCTGCCTTGCTTCTTCCAGCTTCTGGTGGTTGCTGGCAATCTCTGGCATTCCTTGGCTTGTGGATACACCCCTCCAGTCACATGGCCGTCTTCTCCCTGGGTGTCTTTATGTCGTCTTCTCCCTGTGTGTGTCTGTCTCAGGGTCCACAGTTCCCCTTTTTATAAGTATACCAGTCATGTTGGATTAAGACGCACCCTCGGGATCTCATTTTAACACGATTACCTCTATAAAGACTCTATTTCCAAATCAGATCGCATTTTAAGGTACTGAGCATTAAGACATCAACATATATTTTGGGGGGAATACAACTCAAAATACCTTTGATGGCTCCCACTGGCAAGGGCAGCACCCAGTTCTGATTTGAAGGCCTCCCAACATGGTGGTGATCCTGGCTTCAACCTCAGTCATTAACCACACACAGTTGTTTGACACTTATTAATAGATCCTCTTTCTCTTCTGTGTTGCACATTCTGTTCCTTCATCACCGTGGGTCACCACAAAAGCCTAGTGTGTCCAGAGACAGGTGAATAAACTCCATCCCAGATCTTACTGTAATTCCACCTCCATTGTGGCTAAGCCTCAGCATCCATCTCAAATCGATACCCCCTTGGAAAATGTGGCCACTTACCAGATCCTGATCTTCCCCATATGCAATCCTCATGGCCAGTGATTTGCCGAAGCAAGATAACCAGTCCTCAGGCTCCACTCTTTCCTTTCTTTCAACATATTGGCATTGCACCATGACCAGAAAATCCCCTCTCCTAAATCTCCGCACAACTCCATAGCTATCTACAAACTAGATGCCACAATTTGGATTCTCATAACCCGAATCCTTCCCCAGCACACCACAACTGGGTGTCTAGTTGCCTGCTCAGAATCTCCACTCAGGGGCCTCTGGACCCTCAGACTCAACGTGGCCAAAACCTAACTTCTGATACTTCTGATACTGCCACTTAAAATCTCCCCTACAACCAACTATTCCATCTCACATCTATCCTTTCTGGCTGCTAAGCCAAAAACCTGAGGTCACCTAACCTCCTTGTCTTTCTTACCCTTCATGTTAGAAAATCTGGTCAGCTTGACTTAAAAAATGGATCCAGAATCCAATCACTGCTTCCATATCCATTTTGGTCTAGCAAACACCACTTACCTGGACTATTGCAGTAGCCTATTACTTCATCACTCTGCTTCCACCATATGCCCCTACAGCCTGCTCTCCTCTCTGCAGCCAGAGGGACCCTGTTAGGATCTCAGTAAGATCACCTCTCTGCTCTGTACCCAAACTTCAGGGCTCCCAGAACAATCAGAATAGAGACCCACTCCTCACTCAGGCATTCCAGGACTGCCTTCTGTCCCCTGCTCTCTGGTAACATCAGTGACTCCCCAGTGACGATGGAAAGGGGAAAAGTCCCAGGGAAATATTATCCTTTGTATCTCAGTGCCAAGAACTTGAGAGTGGAGGTCTGAGCAGCTGAGGACCTAAATGCCCTTCCACTTACCTGTGCTGGGTCCATCAATGCCACCATATCCAGTGAGCAACATGAACAGGGTGGGAACATGAAAAGTGGGAGACTGGGACAGGTCTCATGGGCTCAACCTGCTCTTCATTTTGGTCCGTGCTGTGGGGGGTGTGCCCTTGTCAGTAAAACATTGGAACAATATTTCCCAGGGCCAACTGGAATGCTGTTTGGCCTTTGTCATGGAGAAACAGATACAGGTCACAACTATATTACCCAGTTATAGTTGGGTGCTACAACTTGGGTGCTCCAAGCCTCAGACTCCACCAGTATAAAATACACATAAGGCCCGAGATATCATGGGATGGAGCAAGGGTGCAGTGGCTCTGGAGGATCCTGGCAGAACCCCCATTTTAGGGGGATCATAGCTAATGCAAAGGGGTGGAGGTAGGTCCTAACCTCTGCACAGTCCTTTCCTGCTTAGTGCTGACAAAGATCTTTTCAATCAAACTCTAGTCAGGCTCCTTTGAACTCTCTCCTCACCTAGGCCTTGATTTGGATTTCCATATTGTCTCTACATTGTCCATTTTTGGCAAGAATCCTGCTAAGTCAGCTTACCAGAATCCCCCCTTACCTCTGACATTTCCTCTTAGTGCTTTTCCATTCATTGACCCCTTCACCCCATTCCTTGGGTATGAATCCCCACTTGTTCTTGCTGTTGGAGTTGAGCCCAATTTCTCTCCCACCATGGAACACCCCACTGCAGTGGTCCCTATGTCTCTCACAAGAGTCCCGCTGAATCAAGTCTGCCTTACTATTCTTTAACAAGTGTCATGATTTTTTAACACATGGGAGTTGACTTGGCCCCTGTGGAGTGACCCAGCACCACCAGCTAAACATTCACAATGGTGTCTCACAAAGCCCACTGCGCCTATGTTGGGTACAGGAAATGCCCCTTTCCTGGGTGGAGGCACAGAGACTGTCTGGGTAATATAGTTGTGACCTGTATCTGTTTTTCCATGACAATGGCCAAACAGCATTCCAGTTGGCCTAGGAAATATTGTTCCAATGTTTAACTGACAAGGCAGGGCTCTTCTCCCTCCTTAAAGAGCCATATCCAGATTTCTGTGGCCACCCAAGCTAATGCTCCACCCTCAGAGGTTGCTAATAGGAGACTCATTCCTTGACCTTCCTGCCTCTGAGGCCCTAGGTGAATCTCTTCAGTTCTAGACACTCAAGAATCTACATTCAAAATGAAAAATGAAGAAAATACCATGCTTTTAGGGTCTTTGTGTACTAACATTAAAGACTGTTCTAATCCAGTAGTTCCCAAACCTTTAACATTAGGACCACCCAATAATTTGTTAAAAATGCATGCTCCCTGGCCCCACCAAAACCTAGTGAATCAGAAACTGTGGGGCTGGGGCCCAGAGATCTATGCTTCCATAAGCCCTCCAGGGAATTTTGATCCTGGCTGCAGTTTGAGAGAGGGAATGCTCATTAAAATCCAGTGAATAAAATAGGTAAAATAACACCACATACCTCATGGGAAGTAATAGAGCTTTGCACAGGACCTGGCACAAAGTCAGTACTCATGAAATGCATTACGGCTATTTTTATCATCATCATCATCATCATCATCATCATCATCACAAGACACTCACATACAATGGCTGTGAGGCGGCAAGTGAAATGTCCCTCTTGCTGGGTCATTTGGGATATCTGTTGAAATATAAAATATCACTCAAATGTATCAAGCAGCCTCAGAGTTAATCATTGAAAGTTTTACATGATAGTACACCTTTGAATAACACTATTTGGCTCCTTTAAAAGAATTTATTTTTAAAAATAGATCATGCAGGAGGGTTTCATAAACTGTAGGATGAATTCTTGTAGGCCACATGATTCAACACTTGAGAACATCACAGCTAACTGCCCTCAGGCCAAAGTGGAGAGTGGAGTTGACACAATTTCAAGTATGTGATGGCAGATGACAAGTCATTGTTAATCTCTAATACTCAGGGAATTCACCTCTCTCCAGCCTCTAGGTGCAAATATTTGGCCATGAAATGGCACAGCCTGATGTTTACTGACAGAATTATCAGGTACTGCCCTCATCAAGACTTCATCAGCCCATTACTTGAACCTGCAGTCCTCAAGTGAGTACCAAATTAATTAAGTCTTAGGAAAGCCACGTATCCAGGAAGAGAAGGGGGATTCCTAAGCACCTACCCAGTTTCTAGCACAACCCAATAATTTGGTAACCAGATACATACTCATTACAGTCGGCCCTCCGTATCCACAGGTTCCGCATCCATGGATTCGACCAACTGTGGATTAAACATACTTGGAAAAAATGGTTGCCTTTGTACTGAATAAGTATATGCCTTTTTTTCTTATTATTCCCTGAACAATACAGCATCACAACTATTTACACAGCACTTAACATTGTATTGAGTATTGTAAGTAATCTAGAGATGAGTTAAAATATATGGGAGGAGTCTATGTGTAGGCTATATGCAAATTCTATGGCATTTTATATTAGGCACTTGAGCATCTGTGGATGCAGTATCTGTGCAGGATCCTGGAACCAATGTCCCATGGATCCCAAAGGGCGACCGTGTATGATTTCTCCTCCACACTCAATACTCTCACCTCCTCTTTTATGTGACAATCCCATCCAGTCACTGTCTCCATCTCAATGTTAGAATTTCGGTTCATATCCTAACCTAAGATCTGAAGGCTATGAACAAAATGGTAAGTTATTTGTCACCACTTACTCCCAAAATATAATTGTGACTCAGGGACACAGTGAAAGGGACCAATTCAAACTGCTGAAGAAGTAACTGCTAACCAAAATTTCTAAACATAGCAAAAGTGTTTTTGAAGAAACAGCATAAAATAAAATGACTTCAGAGCAAAAATAAGAAATTCAATGGAAAATTAACCCACATAAAATGAAATTCTTAAAGAAAATTCTATTTAAGGATGATGAAAAGTGATACCAGGTGAAAGATCTGTGATGAGAGAAGAAATGTGGATCCAGAGAGAAGGCGCATCTGTGGATTAAAAAAATACTCATTATCTGTAGAAAACGTGACAAATATTCCACTGTGAAGTTAAAAAGATGGAATTATCATGTATAGCCTTGATAACACATATACTGAGATGGGATAAAATGATTAATATTCTAAGACTCTTTTTAACATGATGTTTTAACATGTATAGACATTAGAATGACTCATCTAGCTAATTAATATATTCCTACCTCACACAGTTATCATTTTGTAGTGAGAACACTTTACACCCACCCTCTTAGCATTTTTTAAGAAGACTATATATTATTAACTATATTCACCATGTTGTACAATAGATTTCTTTGAAAGTATTCCTGCTAACTGAAATTTTGTATCCTTTGACCAACTTTTCCCCAAAGCTCCCATTCCCTAGTGACCATTCTACCCTTTACTCCTATGACTTTTTTAGATTCCGTATATGAGATCAGGTAAAATTTATCTTTCTGTGCCTGGCTTATTTCACTTAACGCAGTGTCCTCTAGGCTCATCAATATGTGCCACATTTTCTTTACCCAATCATCTCTCGATGAACAGTTAGGTTGTTTCCATAGCTTAGCTTTCATGAATAATGTTGCAATGAACATCAGACTGCAGCTATGTCTAATGGGTTAATTTAATTTCCTTTGTGTCTATGTCCAGAAGAGGGACTACTGGATCACATGGTAATTCTATGTTTACTTTTTTGAGAAACTTCCATACTGTTTTCCATAACGGCCTTACTAATTTACATTACCACCAACAGTATAGAAGTGTTCCCTCTTTTCCACCTCCTTGCCAAAACATGCTCTTTTCTCTTTTTGATAACAGCCATTCTAACAGAGGTGAGGTGATGTCTCATTGTAATTTTTGTCGGCATTTCCTTAATTATTAGTGGTGTTGAGCATTTTTTCAAATAATTGTTGGTCATTTGTATGTCTTCTTTAGATGCTAAATGTCTATTCAGGTCCTTCCCACATTTTTAATTGAGTTATTTGTTTTCTTGCTATTGTTTCAGTTCATTATATATTTTGGATATTAACTCCTTATCAAATGCATAGCTTGAAAATATTCTCTCTCGATCTGTAGGTTGTCTCTTCACTCTGTTGACTGTTTCCTATGCTGTGCAAAACCTTTTTAGTTTGATGTGGTCCCATTTGACTATTTTTGCTTTTGTTGCTTGTACTTTGGGGGTCATATCCAAAAAGTCGTGGCTCAGATCAAAGTCACGGAGCATTTCCTCTGCATTTTCTTCTAGTAGTTTCACAGTTTTTGGATCTTATATTTAAGTCTTTAGTTCATTTTAAGTTTATTTTTGTATATGGTGTGAGATCAGGGTCTAAGTTCATCCCTCTGCATGTGGATAGCCATGTTTTCCAACACCGTTTATTGAAGAGACTGTCTTTTTCCCATGGTGTGTTCTCAGTGCCTTCATTAAAAATCAATTGGCTCTAAATGTGTGGAGTTTATCTCTGAGCTCTGTATTCAATTAACGATAGCTTGTCACAAAAGGCTTTCCGACATGCTTTACATTCAAAGGACTTTCCTCCAGTATCCTATGATGTACCTGCACTGTCATGATCATTGTAGCATTATTCACAAGCATCAACCTAAGTGTCTGTCAATGGATGAATGAATACAGAAAGCACAAAGGATGAATTAATACAGGAAAAAATGAATACAAAGTGAAATGAATACAGAAAGACAATGAAATATTAATCAGCCTTTAAAAAAAAGAGGGAAAGTCTGTCATTTGAAACAACACAGATTACCCTGGAGAATATTACACCAATTGAAATAAGTCAAGCACAGAAAGACAAACACTGTGTGACCTCATTTATATGTGGAATCAAAAGAAGTTGAACTCATAGAAGTAGAGAGCAGAAGGCCTGGGGGGAGGAGGAGAGGAAGATTAGGGAAAGATGTTGATCAAGGGTGCAGAATTTTAGTTAGACAGGAGGAATACATTTTAGTAATCTATTGCACAGAACTGTGACTATAACAAACAATGTACTGTATATCTTAAAATTGCCAAAATAGTAGATTTTAAATTTACTACAAAAATTTATATTATATATGGTGATAGATTTAATTAGCTTGATGTAATCTATCCACATTGTAAATATGTATCAAAATATCATGCTGTACCCCATAAATTCATATTATTTGTCAATTAAAAATAAAGAAATTGGAGATAAAAAAGAAATGTGTTATTATTATTCATTGCAGTTAATGTTATTACATGCACAATACCAATACAAATAGCTAAGTCTTTTAGAGCCACTGTGTTTCAGGCATTACCTTATACAGTTCCATATATTATCTAACTATACCCTCAGACAATCCAATGAGATGAAAAGTATTGAAAAGTCTTATTACCACCATTTGCTAAATGTAGGCTAAGTGTACAGAATGAGATAGATGTTGACCAAACCCATTTTCTCTCCCCTTTGGGTACACAGCTAAACCACTTCCTGGCTCTGAGAATCCAGGTGCAGCCAAATGCCCGGTTTTTGTCAACAGAGTGGCAACAGCAATGTATGGGTGCAAGTGGGCATGCCTTCTCTTTCTCATTTTTCCTCTGCTGACAGATAATGCCAAGAAAGCTTTAAATTGGGCCACATGTTGACAATAGAATGTTTCTTGTTCCCTGAATAACTGTGCGGTGCAGAACTCCTTGCTAACCTGTGTGGACCTGTGTGGATCTTGAATGAGGAAAAGAAAAAGCCAAAAGCCAAAAACTCTCCTTGTGCTGGGCTGCTGATATTGTAAAGTGTTTCTGTGTTACAATAGCCAGCATTAACTTAGCCAGCTTTTACACTGATGAAATCATGCAACATCTCACAAGGCTGGAGAGGGGCAATGTCAAGTATGAAGCCAAAATACATGGAGCTTAGAGCTTGATTTTAACCTAATACAACCTACTCCTCCCCCAGTAGCAGGGAAGCGTATAAGCGGGTAAGAGGACGGTCAAAGACTGTATGGATCCCAAGTCCCCAGGGAGGTCACAGCAAGAGGCTTCCCTCTTCCCAAAAAGAGGTTCCCAACTGATCTGTGGAGTTCAGGGACCCCCACCTGCCCAGCTCTTGGTCACCTACCTGGACAGGAACTTTAGGAGAGGTCTCTCTTCACCACACAATAATCTTGCTCATTTTCCATCAGGTAGCTCAGTTCTGATTTGGGAAGAAGATACCCTGATCATGGAGAAATAGAACAGCAATATTTGGGTAAGGACAAAAATGACGCTCTATATTCAGTATGGTGTTCAAGACAAGAGCAGGAGCCCAGAATGAGGCTGCTCCCTTCCATGCAAAGAAAATGTTGACCTGTAACCTGGAAACCAAGAGCACAAAAACCATCCTTGGGCCAAGAGTCTATAGAGGGTCATGATCACCATCGATGTAACATTCATCCCCCTCAATCTCCATCCTACACAATCCAACACTGTTCATGGGCAAGCCCTTCCCCCTTTAAATACAGCCATGGGACCCTGGGAAAGTGACATTTCATACCAGAAATTATTTTCTAATTAACTTAAGTCAGTGGGTCTCAACCTCCCTGAACAAAAGAACCACCTGGGGATGCCTTGACTATGGGCCAAATGGAACAAAATCCCGGGATGAAGCATGGACATGAGCGCTTTAAAAGTTCTCCAGGTGCTCAGGGAGAATTGAAAAGTGTGAGTCTAAATTGACTGATGCCTGACTTTCTGCTCTGTTTCTGTGTCTTTGGAAAATGTTGGGTGTTCTGCTATTTTGGAGCTATGATTTTTGAGGGTGCAAGCGAGGTAAAGGGAATCTGTACAAATCAAGGAACAACTGCATCAACAATCTCAAGACAGAAATTAATCCTTGTGAGAGGCCGGACATGGTGGCTCATGCCTGTAATCCCAGCACTTTGGGAGGCCAAAGTGGGTGGATCACGAGGTCAGGAGATTGAGACCATCCTGGCTAACACGGTGAAAACACATCTGTACTAAAAATACAAAAAATTAGCTGGGCGTGGTGGCGGGCGCCTGTAGTCCCAGCTACTCGGGAGGCTGAGGCAGGAGAATGGCATGAACCCAGGAGGTGGAGCTTACAGTGAGCGGAGATCGCACCACTGCACTCCAGCCTGGGCGACAGAGCAAGACTCTGTCTCGGAAAAAAAAAAAAAAAGAAAAGAAATTCATCCTCTTGCTATGAATCTCACAAACAGGATACCAAGAGAAAGACCCTGGACAAAAAGCCATGCACACCATGTGAATCCATGCATATAACCTTCAAGAAGAAGCCAATCCAATGTATGAGGATGGAAGTCAGCACAGTGATGCCTTTTGGGGGAACTGACTGGGAGATGCAGGGGGAGCCTGCTGGGGATTCAGAATGCCTGATAGCTCGATCTAGTGGAAGTTACTGTAAGTGGGGACACAGATTAAATATGAATTGAAATGAACACTTAGGACTGAACATTTTGCGGAGGTATGCCTTATGGTGTACCTCAAATTAACAAGCATGTTAAAACAATAAGTCATGCTCAAAAATGTTATTGTTCTCTTTGGGCAGCAGCTTCCTAGAGGGAAACCAATTGGGTCCAGAGTCAGCAGCTTTGGGGAAAAGCCCACACTTCACCAGGGGTGTTGTGAGGGCTAATCAGTGGAGCAGGGAGAGTGCCTGGAACAGGGCCTGGCATAGGGTCAGTGCTCAGGGGATGTTGGCTGTGAATATTAGTATAAACCGCCATTTTTTAAGTTGACACACATTTTGTTTACTTAAATTGGTTTCTTCATAAAGGGAATCTTGTATTGCTTATAGACGGGAAAACTAGTTTCACTTTTCACAAATCAGTATCCATCAAAATACAACAATGAAATAAAAATAATGCTGTAAGTTCTGGTAAGCTTATGTGGCCTACCTTGTGCTTCTGATGTAGGTGAACCCCAGAATTGGGGCTCAGCCCAGGAGGGTTCTTGGTTTTGCGCTGGAAAGAATTCAAGAGCAAGCTGACAGAGCAAGTGAAAGCAAGTTTATTAGAGCCACAGAGGGCAGGAAAATGGCTGCTCCGTAGCAGATTAGTAGCAGAAGCCCTCGTGGATTGCTGGCTAAGCTATATTTATGGCTATTCCTGCATTATATGCTAAATGAGAGGTGGGTTATTCATGAGTTTTCTGAAAAAGGGGTGGAGGTTCCAGTAACTGAGGGTTCCTCCCTTTTTAAAATCGTAGTATTAGTCAGTTTTCACGCTGCAGATAAAGACATCTCCAAGACTGGGCAATTTACAAAAGAAAGAGGCTTATTGGACTTACAGTTCCACATGGCTAGGGAGGCCTCACAATCATGGCAGAAGGCAAGGAGGGGAAAGTCACATCTTATGTGGATGGCAGCAGGCAAAAAGAGAGCTTGTGCTGAGAAACTCCTGTTTTTAAAACCATCAGATCTCGTGAGACCCATTCACTATCACAAGGGCAGCATGGGAAAGACCCCTTCCTGCTGCCCCATGATTCAATCATCTCTTACTGGTCCCTCCCACAGCATGTGGGAATTATAGGAGCTACAAGATGAGATTTGGGTGGGGACACAGAGCCAAACCATATCACCGTATAAGGTGGCTTCTGGGAGTTGCATGGCATTTGTAAACTGTCACGGCACTGGTGGGAGTTTCTTTTAGCATGTTAATGAGTTATAATTAATGTATAATGAGCAATGAGGGCAACATTTTGGCTTTAGCTGGTTTTGGCCAGTTTCTTTGCTGCATCCTGTTTTGCTCAGATCCTGTTTTGATCAGTGGGGCCTTGTGACTGGTGCTCAGAAAACAAGTCCCACTGATCTTCGACCTCATTCCCCTCTCAGAGATTATATACTCCTCCTTAATCTTTTTTTTTTTGAGACAGGGTCTTGCTCTGTCACCCAGGCTGGAATGCAGTGGTGCAATCTTGGCTCACTGCCACCTCCACCTCCCAGGTTGAAAGCAATCCTCCCACCTCAGCCTTCCAACTAGCTAGGATTACAAGCATGCATCACCATGCTTGGCTAATTTTTCTGTTTTTAGTAGAGTCAGGGTTTCACCATGTTGACCAGGTTGGTCTCGAATTCCTGACCTTAAGTGAGCCACTGGCCTCAACCTCCCAAAGTGCTAGGATTACAAGGGTCAGTCACCATGCCTGGCCCTCCTTCTTAATCTTAAGGGGTTGTAGAAGGTTAGAGGTCCATCTTCTGCAACTGCTTCTTGTTGATCTTATGCGCATAGGTCCTGCCTAGCTTTGGAGGAGTAAAAATCTCTGAATGCCTGATATAAGGGGCCCAAAGCAGGATATCTTTATTTTCTGGGTCAGAAGATGGGATGGGTTGGAAGCCTTGTGACATCTTCGCATGGAATTTATGTAATCTAGAAGACACAAACTTTACTAAGAGGTTAAACAAGCAAGGGCCAAAGATCAGTGGTAAGAGAGCTACTAAAGGCCATAGTAAGAGTAAAAACCATGTCATACTTGGTAGGTATCCTTTGATGGAGTCTCAGATGGTTTGACTGGTGGGGTTAGTAAAATTATGTAGCCAGGTGGCCTGCTAGTAAATCTTTTTTTTTTCTTTTTTGAGACAAGGTCTCACTCTGTGACCCAAGCTGGAGTGCAGTGGCATGATCATGCTCACTGCTGCCTCGATCTCTCAGTCTCAAACAACCCTCCCACCTCAGCCTTCCAAGTAGCTGGGACCACGGGTGCACACTACCATGCCCAGCTATTTTTTTTTAATTTATTTTTCATGGAGACACAGTCTCACTATATTGCTCAGGCTGGTCACAAACTCCTGGGCTCAGGTGATCCTCCTACCTTGGCCTCCCAAAGTGCTGGGATTACAGGTGTAAGCCACTGTGCTTGGCCTTAGCAGATATTTTGAACTTGCAGTTCAATTATCCCTGAATTGTTAACATAAGAACAACAGGTGTGACTTACTACTGCACATACTCCTCATTGTTCAGCCAGAAGATAGTCTAGAGCCAATCTGCTATCTAAGGCAGCATTGGCTAGGGAGTACAGGGAGGCCTGGAGTCCACTTATGGCTTTTCCTATGCTCGCTGCCTGTGTTTCAAGGGTTTGTGTACTTATCTGTGCATTTTCTTTTCTTTTTCTTTTTTTTTTTTTTTTTTTTTGAGACGGATCTTTGCTCTTGTTGCCCAGGCTGGAGTGCAATGGCACAATCTCAGCTCACCGCAACCTCCACCTCCCAGGTTCAAGCGATTCTCCTGTCTCAGCCTCCCAAGTAGCTGGGATTACAAGCATGTGCCACCACGCCCAGCTAATTTTGTATTTTTATTAGAGATGGGGTTTCTCCATGTTGGTCAAGCTGGTCTCGAACTCCCAACCTCAGGCGATCCGCCCACCTCAGCCTCCCAAAGTGCTGGTTTTACAGGCATGAGCCACCACACCTGGCAATCTGTGAATTTTCAAAACAATAGCTTTAAGTCTTCTAGGGTTTCACAGTGTAGCTCTTGGTGTCCTCCTCTTGTGCCTGAGGGGACTCATAAGAAACAGGTTTATTTAATCCTGGACAGGTATACCGAACTAGTGATTCCATGAAGTTTAATAGCAGTGGGGGTCTTCAACAATGCCTGATAGGAGCCCTCCCATTTTTTTTTTTTTTTTTTTTTTTTTGAGATGGAGTCTCTCTATTGCCCAAGATGGAGTGCAGAGGCGCAATCTTGGCTCACTGCAACCTCCGCCTCCTGGGTTCAAGTGGTCCTCCTACCTCAGTCTTCTGAGAAGCTGGGATTACAGGCGCCTGCCACCATGCCCAGCTAATTTTTATATTTTTAGTAGAGACAGGGTTTCACCATGTTGGCCAGGCTAGCCTCAAACTCCTGATCTCAAGTGATCTGCCTGCTTCAGCCTCCCAGAGTACTGAAATTACAGGTGTGAGCCACCGTGCCCGGCCTTTCCAAGTTTTTAAGAGGGCTAAATATCCTGGGTGAACAGGGGAGCCATTCTTTTCCTTTGTTGGAAAGGGCAATGCTTTATTTCTGTATTCTTGGAGAGCTTTTTGAACCTGGCCCAAGTTGATAGTATGAGTGAGCATTTTATGTCTCCTCATCAAACAGGAGGTCTGAGGTTAAAAAGGTCCTCCCATAGGTCATTTCAAATGGGCTAAGATTTAAGGTTCCCTTTGGAACTATCTTTATGCACAAAACGGCTATGGATAGGAAAGGCCCCCAGGGTCTCTGGACAAAGTTTTGCTAATGTCCTTTTAAAAACATGGTTGGCTTTTCCTACATTGCCGGAAGATTGAGGCCTCTAGGAGGAGGGAAGGTGATAGCTAATGCCTAAGGCTGAGGAAACCTACTGAGTTCCCTCAGCTGTGAAGAAAAGTCCATTATCACTTTGCAAACTTTTTTGTAATCCAAACCTTGGGATGATTTCTTTAAGTAAGAATCTGACTTGGCAGGCTGAGGCAGGAGGATCACCTGAGCCCAGAAGGTTGAGGCTGCAGCAAGCCATGATTGCATCACTGCCCTCCAGCCTGGCCAACAGAGCGAGACCCTGTCTCAAAATAATAAAAAGAATCTGGACACTTCTAATGCTTTCTGTTCTTGTGGGGAGAGCTCCTATCTACCTGGTGAAAGTTCCTATAAGTACTGGCAAATATTTGAGTCCCCTCTAAAATGGCATCTGGGTGAGGTCTGTTTGCTAGTCTTCCCCAGGGTATGTTCCTTAGTGTTGTACAGGTTTGAGTAGGAGGGGGTTACAGGGTTGCTCCCTGGATCATTTTGGGCACAGAGTTCACAGGCCCTGGTGACCCTTTTACAGTCTGGAATAGTCCCTTCCTTAAGAATATTTGGGAAACCAATTGGAATACAGACTCTCGCCCAAATGTGAGAAGTCATGGAAATGCCGGGTTATTTTCCATTGCTCAGTCTTGGGGAGAAAGTTTGTTGTTTCCTAATAACCGCCCTGAGGGGTTCTTTTTCAAGTCTTTTTTGTTCAGCCCATTTATTATAATTTCCTTAGCTGTATAGTATGGGACCACTGACATGGGTGGAACATTAGATAATAGTGCAGTGGCCTGTAGTATCCATTTTCCTTTAGCTGTAGCTTTGGCTGCTCTGTCTGCCAGGGAATTTCCCTTAATAATGGAGGAGTCTCCCTTTTGGTATCCCCTGCAATGAATAACCACTATTTCTTTTGGGAGTTGGACAGCATCTAAAAGTTCCAAGATTTCAGAGTGATGTTTTAGGAGGTATCCCTTAGCTGGTAAGTAGTCCTCTTTCCCTCTATATAGCAGCATGAGCATGGCACCAGGAACCAATATTTAGAATCAGTAAATACATTGATTCTTACATCTTTTCCTACTTGAACAGTCCTAATTAGGATGATCAATTCTTTTGGAGCAGAAGTCTGGGGTGGGTAAAGCTTTGGTCTCAATAGCTACTCATTGGCTAACTACAGCATAATCTGCCTTTCTTTATTCCCTCTCTGAATAAAGCTACTCCTGTGTGTAAACCATTCAACATTAGGGTTAGGCAGGGGTTTCTTTTTAAGGTGAGGCCTGCTAGAGTAAGTCTGTTCCATAGTTTACACACAGAAGTGGATGGGTAGGGGATCTGTTTTTCGGAATGTGGGGTCTTGCAACAGGGTAGCAGATTTAAAACCTGACATTCTTTAAGTGTAACATCTGAGGTGTCAAGAAGAAGGGCCTGATATTTAAGTAACTGCCCCCCTGTAAGTCATTGATATCCTTTTGCCTTTAGGACCCTGCTGTACTCGATGGGGAGTCACGACTTCTAATTGTCCCAAGGTAAACTTACCGGCTTCTTCTACCAATAGAGTGGTGGTGGCCACAGCTTGCAAGCATCCTGGCCATCTGGCAGCCACCTGATCCCACTGTTTAGGGAAGTAAGCTACTGGCCTAGGATCACTTCCAAGCTGTTGAGTTAGAACATCTAATGCTGTCCCTTGTTTTTCAGCTATACAGGGAGTGAAAGGTTTTTCTAAGTTTGGGAGTCCAAAAGCAGAGGCCATTCACAGTTTTTCTTTTAAGGTTGGCAATGCCTGTTGACAGGTTCCATCCCAATTTAAAGACTCATGATAATTCCCTTTTAGAGCTTCATAGAGTGGTTTTGCTATGAGCCCAAACCTGGGAATCCAAATTTGGCAGAATCCAGCCATTCCCAAAACAGTTCTTAACTGTTTCATAGTTTGAGGGGGTTGGAGTGCCAAGATGGTCTCTTTTCTTTCCTGGGCTAAGGTCCTTGTCCCAGGAGTGAGCACATACATAAAATAATTTAAACTTTTGAACAGAAATCTGGGCCTTTTGGGGGAATACCTGATAGTCTCGTTTTCCAAGAAGGGCCTGAAGTGTATTTCTATCAGAGTCTTCTCTAGTAGGGCTGGATATCAATAGGTCATCCATATATTGTAGGAGGAATTAAATATTTAATTGTAGTTTCCTTAATTCTTCTGCCAGTGCATTCCCAAAGAGATGGGGACTGTCCCTAAAACCTTAGGGGAGGACAGTACAAGTAAACTGAGATGTAGCATGAATGTGTGGATCAGTCTATCCAAATGCAAAAATATATTGGGAGTCCAGGTGCAAAGATATACAAAAGAAAACAACCTATAAGTCTAATACTGTGAACTAATTAACATCTTCAGGAACTTGGGTCAGTTGTGTAAAGATTAGCAACTATTGGGTGGACTGGAGCCACTGCCTCATTAGCTGCCCTATCCCTTTTGCTGTAAACTCTTGAGGCCATGTTTAAGAGTTGGCTCATTGGAATTTGAGCTCCCATTTCTGCCTTTTGTAGCTTCCTCCTAATGTCAGGGGCAGATTGAATAATAAAATGCATACCCAGGAGAGCTCACCCCTTCAGAGAGTCTTCATTAGTGTATTTCCTGAGAGCTTCAACTAAGCAGCCCTGAAACAGACTGGGATTTTCTTCTTTCCCCTGAGTTACTTCTCTAGCCTTGTCATAATTAACTGGCTTAAACACACACTTTTTCATACCTTCTATTAAACAAGTTACAACATGATTTCTGCACCTGAGGTTTTAGGAACCCCTCTGGTAATCCCATTGAGGGTCCAGATCTGGAACTGCATCTCCCCAACACGATAAATGGCATGGCCCTGGTTATGAGTGGCCATTCCATTTGAATATACAGGACGTACCCAGAATCGTTTCTTTCTCCTCCGTGGTACAGCAGGTAGATAATAATATTTGCAAGTCATGCCAAGTTAAGTTGAAAGACATGATCAACTTAACAAATTCCTCTATGAACTTTCCTGGCTCCTCTGAAAACTGGCCAAACTCATATTTACATAAAGCCAAATCTGACATAGAAAGAGGCACATGTACTCTGATTGTCCCCCATCTCTGTCTGCTGCCTAATGGACATAGGTTTGAATTTAGGAGCTGATATGGGGTCCCAATCCTGGCAGTACTGATAAGGCTTACTTCCTCAGGCAGTAGGGGTATAGGTGGATAATGGGGAGGGATGTCTGATGACCATGAGGAGGGATTTCACACTGGAGAACTGGTGGGAGTCCCTCCCAGATCAGAGCTGGGGGACTGAGGAAGCTCTGGGGTAGAGAAGTAGGCCTCCTAGGGCGATTAGCTAGGAGGGGTCATCTAGGATGTCTGGGGTGGCTTCTTGGTGCCTTAAAGTAACATGACCCAGGCACATTCTATAACTATCCCTTAAGTCAGGATCCTCATAGAGGGCCATGAAAGCCTGTACATAGGGGATTTCTCCCATTTTCCTTCCCTTTTACAGAATAAATACAGTTGTAACATAGTATTATAGTGCAAAGAACCATTTTTAGAGAGATTAAAATGGTCTCTCTAGACCTAGAAATTTTGAGGGAGACAAATTTTCTTGGTCTCCCAATTTGTATTGGTCCCAAATGGTGTTGCAAAATAAAATGAATTTCTTTTTCTTTAAGCTGTCTAATTTGAATTTGCTCCAATTGCCTAAAAAGCACCCTGGCATCAAGTCTTCTGGGAGTCCTCTGACAAGGATCTATTACTAGAGGCAGAAGTTTTTCTAAGTCTAGCGAGAGCTCAATTATTTTTTTTCTTTTAAATTCTCTTCTCCCTTTTTCCTCAAGAAAGGGCAATTGCCACCAGTCCCTGCAAAGAGGGCATGATTACAGTTAGCAGGGTGCCACAAAGCTAAATTATGAGATATGGGTGGGCAGCAGAGTGATGACTGTATCCACTAGTAAATGGGATGTGACAAAAGAGGTGTTTTCATAGGCAAGAAGTATAGAAGGAGAAGGGAGAAGTGAAAACAGGGTGACAGAATTCTAGTAGTCTGAATTCCACAAAAAGTTAAGAAAGCATCTTGGTTTTGGACAAAAGAAGGATTAGAAGAGGTTACCAAAAATAGGCGGTATGACAAAGGCTAACAAGGTGCCAAAGCCAAAAACCCAGAGCATCTGGGTATTGGTCAATGAGAATGCCTCCAAACCAAATGCCAAAAACCCCCAGAGCATCTAGAGGGTGGCCAACAGTGAACTCCAAAGGCACAAGACCGAACACAATTAGGACCACAGAACACTGTGACTCTGGTGTCCCAGAGTCAGCACAATGGGAGAACCTCTCAAAATAACAAAAAAAGAAAGAATTCATAACAAACAAGGAAAGTGTCCTGCTGTACACAGAATAGAAACAATTGCCCAAATAAATAGCCAAAGCAAAAACTACAAATGCAACCACAAAATAAATGTCAGCATGCATTTTGGCACTAAAAGAGGAAAAGTAAAATGGCCAGTCCTTAGAAACTAAAGAGGAAAGGTCTGAGAGAAAGGGCGAGAAGGCAGGTTACAAAAGACATAGCTGGCCGGGCCTGCTGTCGTCAGAGATCCCGTTACCACTTCCTGGTCCACTCTGAAAGGTAAAGGGTGAGAGAAGAGAGTGAAAGGGAAAGTAAATCAGTTAAAGGAACCAGCATGATATTGAGGGGAAACAAAGGGGACATTCACCCATCTAAGGAGGCCAAATGGTGCCCGTTGGTCTTTAATTTGGGATCTGGGTGAAAGCCTCCCTCAGGTCCCCTCAGCTTGTTAGTCCCTTCGTGATCACCAGGCAAGATGATGCAGGTGAACCCCAGAACTGGGGCTCAGTCCAGTAAGGTTCTTGGCTTCACACTGGAAAGAATTCAAGAGCAAGCTGATGGAGCAAAGCGAAAGCAAGTTTATTAGCGCCACAGAGGGCAGGAAAATGGTTGCTTCGTAGCAGCGTAGTAGCAGCAACTCTCATAGATTTTTGGCTTGCTATATTTATGGCTGTTTCTGGATTATATGCTAAATAAAGGGCAGGTTATTAATGAGTTTTCTGAAAAAGGGGTGGGGAGTTCCTGGAAATGAGGGTTTCTCCCCATTTTAAACCATATAAGGTAACTTCCAGGAGTTGCCATGGCATTTGTAAAGTGTCATGGCACTGGCAGGAGTTTCCTTTGGCATGCTAATGCATTATAATTAATGTATAATGAGCAATGAAGGCAACCAGAGGTCATTTTCGTCACGGTCTTGGTTCTAGTTTTTTTTTGTTTTTTTTTTCTGCATTCTGTTTTGATCAGATCCTGTTTTGATCAGCAGGGTCCAGTGCTTGGAGAACAAGTCCTGCTGATCTCCTATCTTACTATGAGTTGGGGACTACTCGCTCTGCTTAAAAGGGAAATTTTAAAAAGTTAGGAGAGGTTGCCTGTAATCCCAGCACTTTGGGAGGCTGAGGCAGGCGGGTCATGAGGTCAGGAGATTGAGACCATCCTGGCTAACACGGTGAAACCCCGTCCCTACTAAAAATACAAAAAATTAGCTGGGCGTGGTGGCGGGCGCCTGTAGTCCCAGCTACTCGGGAGGCTGAGGCAGGAGCATGGTGTGAACCTGGGAGGCGGAGCTTACAGTGAGCCGAGATCACGCCACTGCACTCCAGCCTGGGCAACAGAGCGAGACTCCGTCTCAAAAAAAAAAAAAAAAAGTTAAGAGAGGCATCAAAGACTCAGCAAACCAAGACTTTCTCCTGACAACAAGCAGAAAGCAGGAAAGGGAAGGAAAAAAGGAATTGCTTTCTCAGGGTATCCATTCAATATAATCTCCTGTACCACAGGGGATTGTGACCTGGCTTTATGAAGCAAGGGATGATGTGTAGGTATCATGGAAAAAAGAAGCCTTTTAATGGAGATTGGGTAGTATAGAAAGTTGCCAGAGGGCCTGCCTGACTCATGGATTTTTTAGAGAATGGCCTATAATTTACAGCCCCTGCTAACCGGGTTGTAGGGACACCTAACTCATCAAAGCTTAACCATTAAGGTTCTCTCTGGTGAGATCTGGGAATAAGGAACTGACATTGAAGCCAGCCCGTGCTAGGTATGAAAATGAGAGTGGGGCTTGGTTTAGTTCTTGGCTTAGTTCTTGATTTCATTTCCTGTATTTGGACCCTCATGGTGCCTGGCTGGACACATGGAGACCAGGAAAGAGGAAGTGAGACAGAAACACAGTAGGAATTACGGGTAGAAGGTGGGGTGGTCTCCAGAGGCCTTCTCTATCAGTGAGACCTGGAGTGAGAGGGTAAAAGAAGGCTCTCCCCACATGAGAGGAGGTGAGCCTTACTCAGTGAGACCAGGAGCCCACAGGTCTCCACAAATATCTCCCAATACAGGGTCTTCTGGGCCTCATCCAGTTGCTCGCTTTCCTCCCAGGTTGCAATCATGGCCAAGTACTTGAGGATCATCACCACCTGGAAAATCAAACAGAGATGGACATATTAGCCTTGTGGTTGTTGGATGAGATTAGAGCCTGCTGCCTGGTCACTGGTAAAGATGCAGAGATACCCAAGGCCTGAATCACTGAGCACATCTAGTAAGTTGAGTTCTGTGCTGTGCTCATTATAGAGGCAGACGTTGCCTTTAGAACTAGTACAATTGATCCAAAGAGAAAAGCCTTCAATGGGGAAGACACTGGAGAATGACATACGGTTAGAACAAGCCCATAGGCACTGCAAGGTGTAGACAGTCAGCGCTCTAGTATGCCAGAGAATGGGGAAATAATGATTAAAATTCCAACAATTATAGCAGCAGTAGCATCTCAGCCTAACTGGCCCTCATTATGTGTTGGCACCTTGCTGAGGGCTTCACAGTTTGTGGTTAAGGGTTTGAAAGTCCTAGCTCTGGATCCAAACCTCCAGGCTTCAGTCCAGCTTCTAGAAACTAAGACCTGCAGGGTGCATAATCTTGGGTAGGTCACTTCATTTCTTTTAGCATCAGCTTCCCCACTGATACAATAATAGTTCCTACTTCACCAGGTTGTTGTGAGAATTAAAATGTTTCAAAAGCAAACACTGGAGTGACTGGCTTATGTAAGGACTGTGTGTGTATATGTGTGTGTGTTGGGGGTGTGTGGTGTTGTGCAGTGTGTGTTTCTCTTATTTGTAATCAGAAGACATTTTTTAGAACAGTTTCAGATTTACAGAGAAATTCAGCAAATACAGAGTTACCATATTAGCACCCTCCCACACATACAGTTTCACCCATTATTAGTAGCTTACATTAGTATGGTACATTTGTTACAATTAATGAGCCAATACTGATACATTATTAACAATTAAAGTCCATAGTTTATTCAGATTTTCTTTGTATTTATCTTATGCAATTTTTCTATTTCATGATCCCATCCAGGATATCACAGTGAATTAATTATGTCCCCACAGGATGCTCTTAGCTGTGATGATTTCCCAGACTTAGCTTATTTTTTAAAAGATTTATTATATATACTTAAGTTGTACAACATGATGTTTTGATATATTGATACATACAGGAAGTGAAATGTTATCTATTCTTTTGCAACTTTTTCTTTTGCTTACTATGGTTAAGCAAATTAAAATATCCATCATCTCACATAGTTGCCCTTTTATTGTATGTGGCAAGAGTACCTAAAATCCATACTTTTAGATATGGATTTTAGATATGGATGTAGTTAATACAATACAGTATTAACTACAGTCCTCATGTTGTACATTAGATCTCTAGAGTTCTTCATCCTACATATCTACTACTTTATATTCTTTGACTTACATCTCCCCATTTTCTCCTTTACTGAATTCAGTGTAGACTGGGGCAGCTACTGTGGAAAACAGTTTGGAAGAAATTAAAAATAGAACTACCATATGACCCAGCAATTCCTTTCTAGGTATCTATCCAAAGAAATGAAACCACCACCTTGTAAAGATCTCTGCACTCCTATATTCATATGCAAACAACTAAATTGTCTGTTGATGGACAAATAAATAAACTGTGGTTTACACTCACACACACACACACACATACGAGAGAGAGAGAGAGAGAGAGAGAAATATTACTCAACCTTAAAAAGGAAATCCTTCCATTTGCCACAGCATGGATGAACCTGAAGGACATTATGCTAAGTGAAATAAGCCAGACACAGAAAGAAAAGTACTCCATGATATCACTTAAATGTGGACTCTAAAAGAGGTAAGTCAAATAGAGAATAAAACAAAGATAGAGAATGAAACAGTGGTTACCAAGGGCGAAGGGTGGACATGGGGATATGTGGTGTTTGTTTGTTTTTGATGATCTTGACAGTTTTGAAGAGTATTGATAAGGCATATTGTAGGATGCCCTTCTACTGGAACTTGTTAACTATTTTTCCTCATGATTATAGGTTTTTCTCATGGGGTTATGGATTCAGGAGAGGTAGATGAAAGAAGAAGAATAGAGTACCATTTTCATTACATGATATTAAGGGTACATACCATCAACATGATTAATGACTACTGATGTTGAATGATCACCTAGTTGAAGCAGTGTTTGTCAGACTTCTCCACCGTAAAGTTAGTCTTTTCCCGAATTATTCATATTGTGCTCTTGGAAAGGAAGTTACTATGCACAGTCCACACTTAAGGAGTGTGAGATATACTCCTATCTACCTAATTTACTTGGAATTCTTCAGCACAGAAGACTTGTCTCTTCTTCCGCACTGATTAACTTATTTGATCATTTATTTTTATCATTATGTGCTCATATACTTTTATATTTTATACTTTGGATTATAATGCAATACATATGTTAATATGGTTTGGCTCTGTGTCCCCACCCAAATCTCATCTCAAATTGTAATCCCCATGTGTTGCAGGGAGGGGCCTGGTGGGAGGTAATTGAATCATGGGACAAAATTCCCTCTTGCTATTTTCGTGACAGTGAGTGAGTTCTGATGAAATCTGGTTGTTTGAAAGTGTGTGGCTCTTCCCTCTATGCGCTCTCTCTCCTGCCAACTTGTAAGCCATGCCTTGCTTCCCTTTTGCCTTTCCACCATGATTTTAAGTTACCTGAGGCCTCCCCAACCATGTGGAACTATGAGTCAATTAAACCTCTTGTCTTTATAAATTACCAATCTCAGGTAGTTCTTTATAGCAGTGTGAAAAAGGACTAATACAATGTATATATACATACTTATGTATGTATACATTATACTATACACACAAACACACATTTATTTTTCTCAAATGACTCTGTTTTTGGCCATTGGGAGCCCTTTCAGTTGGCTCCTGTGTCCCTTTGACATGCCCCTATCACTATGACTTTCTTTATTTATTTGCAGCACTTCCTTATTTTCTGGCATTACAAGTTGCTCCAAGCTCATGTTGTATATTTTCTTTCCCAGTCCTAGAATCAGCCATTTCTCCAAGGGACCCTGGTTCATTTTATATTGTGGGATCTGGCCAGCAGCTTGCAATGCAGCGGGGCTCTTTCTTTGTTCCCAGGCAGATCTTCAGGTTGAGAAATAAAAGACACACACAAGATAGTGAAAGTTAGGTGCGGGGGGTCACTGCCTTCTGGTCCTGTGATGCCACCAGTGCACTGGATATACCAGCATTTATTATTAAGTTTAGTGAGGGTGGGGGTAGGTTAGTGAGGGATTTAGGGTCGTTTGATTATGAGGTGAGATGGTCACATGGGGATGAAGTTATTCTTTAACATAACATCGGTATGCAGAAGTACAGTATACAGAGATAAGAATTTACAATATAGTGTGTGCATCAGCAATTTGTAACAGAGCCTTGAAACAGAAACACAGTCTATCCATAACCTATGTTTAGTAAGATACTAATCAGTAGTAATAATTGCAGCAAAAGCTGGTTGCAAACAATCAATAGAAGCAGGACGTGAAACTAGACAACCTGTTAGACCACAGATTCTCAGAAGGGAGTATGTCTTAATCCTAAAGAGACCTAGAAGAGCCGTGGCAAGATAAGGGCGTTTATAGCCCTATCTTATCCATATGAACAGGCACCCCTCATGCATCCATTTATAGGCTCTCCACAAGGGTCACATTTCATTCCCAGAGCTATGAACATCTGCTTTTCTGGGATAGGAATCTTGGTGATGTGAAACCTCCCTGACTCCACGTCCATTTATAGGCTCTCTGCAGGGGGAAGCACATCACGTGCTGTTGGCTCATTCTGGCAGCCCAACCTTGCATTGTCTTTACACAATCCTGCATGCAATTTTGTATTTACAATAATCAGGAGCATTTCATCTTTTATTCCATAGCAATAGTTTCAGGGGGTCTCCCTACAATTTTATTAGATAAATACATTACAATCAAGATTTAGGCATCAGATGTGCTCATTGTTACTGGGGTACAATTTCTTTGAGGTCTTCTCAGCAACAGAGCAAGGAAATGTATGTGTATATACTAACCATGTATATGCCATCTGTATCTATATTAACTTAAACATGTATTCTTACTGATGATTCCAACTCAAATCTGGTACCACATAGATCATTCTAGCATCCTCCCCTTGCTAATCTATAAATTCCTACTCCAACAGTGAAAACCTGGCTCCCACTGTCCAGTATCCATTTAATAGTTCAATTCCAGTATACATGTATAGCAGTATCAGAATTGTTAATCTGTACCCTCATGTGAAAACTTTATCAACTAGTGTACACTGCATATTTGTAGTTCATTTTGCCTTTAGTCTTACAGACTCCATTCATTTCTAAAGTTACTTAGGTCAGCACCTTTCCCTCTACTCCCTCTATGAAGTTGCTTCATACATTTGTAATACAGATAGATTTGCATGTTACAGCCTAAATTATTTTCTGGGATCCCTCAACCTCTGAATTTATTACATTAATTTGCATACATTAAGGTTCACTCTGTGTTGGACAGGTCTATGAGTTTTGACAAATGCAAACAGTATCATAGTGAGTAGCCTCATGGCCACAAAAATCCCTTGAATTTCACCCATTCAACCCTCCCCCAATCTCCTGGCAACTATTGATCTTCTTACTGTATCTGTAGTTTGTCTTTCCCAGAATGTCACATAATTGGAATCGTACTATACATACCATTTTTTTTTTGAGACAGGGTCTCTGTCACCCAGGCTGGAGTTGCAGTGGCATGATCTCAGCTCACTGCAACCTCCACCTCCTGGGCTCAAGTGATCCTCTGACCTCAACCTCCTGAGTAGCAGGGACCACAGGCATGCACCACTCCATCCTCCTCATTTTTGTATTTTTTGTAGAGACGGGGTTTTGCCGTGTTGCCCAGGCTGGTCTGGAACTCCATAGCTCAAGTGATCCTCTCGCTTCAGCCTCCCAAAGTGCTGAGTTTACTGGCATGAACCACCATGCCCAGCCTCATACTATACATAGCATTTTCAGACTGCCTTCTTTCACTTAGCAATATGTGTGTAAGAATTCTCTGTCTTTTGGTGCCTTGATAGCCCATTTTGTTTTATCACTGAATAATATTCCTTTGTGTGGATGTACAACCGGTTTTTGTTTCCTTTTCATCCATTCACATACAGAATGACATTCTGGTTGCTTTCAGTTTGGGGAAATTATGAAAAAAATTGCAATAATCATCCATATGAAAGTTTTTGTGTGAACTTAAGTTCAAAATATGAAGCCCTAACCCCAATGTGACTATATTTGGAGAAAGGGCCTGTAAGGACCTAATTAAGGTTAAATTAAATAATAAGTGTGGTGCTCTAACCTGCTAGGACTCATGTCCATATAAAAAAAGGAAGAGACACCAGAGATTGAGGCCTCCCCTTTTCCTTTCTCTTCCCTGTCTACCCCACAGAACCATGTGAAGTCACGGCAAGAAGGCAACTATATCTGCAAGCCAGAAAAAGAGGATAGAGGGCCAAGAGAACAGAGCTGCTGTTATCTACTGAGCTGGGGGAGACACAATTCAGTTGGTAACAATGGCTATACCACTTTGCATTCCCAGCATCATTTATAGAGTTCTTTCACTCTACATACTTGTCAGCATTTGGTATTGTCAGTTTTTAAGATTTTAGCCACTTTAATAGATGTGTAGGCTAATGTCTTGTTAATGTCTTCATTATATTCCCGAATGACATATGATGTGCATCTTTACATATTTATTTGCCCTCTGTATATCTTCTCTGGTAAGGTATTGTTCAGGTCTTTCGACCATTTTTCAGTTGGGTCATTTTGTGTTCTCACTGTTGAGTTTTAAGTTGTTCACCTTACATGTTTTGATGCTTTGTTATGTACATACACATTAAGGATTATTATATCGTCTTGGAGAATTGACCTCTTTATCATTATGTACTGCCCCTCTTTACCCCTGAAACTTTCCTTGCTCTGAAGTCGGATATTAATATAGTTACTCCTGCTTTATTTTGATGAATGTTAGCATGGCATATCTTTCTCCACCCCTTAACTTTTAACCTACCAGTATCTTTATATTTAAAGTGAATTTCTTGAAGATTTTTGGGTCTTATTTTTTATTCAGTCTGACATTTCAGATGTTTAATTTGTATTAAGTTTCTACTGACATATCTTCAAGCTCATTGATTCTTTTTTCCACTATGTCCAGTCTACTGATGAGCCCTTCAAAGGCATTCATTTGTGTTAACAATGTTTTTCATCTCTAGCATTTCCTTTTTTTTTTTCTTTTTTCTTTTTTTGAGACGGAGTGTCGCTCTGTCACCCAGGCTGCAGTGCAGTGGCACGATCTCGGCTCACTGCAACCTCTGCCCCCTGGGTCCAAGCAACTCTCCTGCCTCAGCCTCCAGAGAGGCTGGGATTACAGGCATGCACCACTACGCCCTACTAATTTTGTGCTTTTAGTAGAGACGGGGTTTCACCATGTTGGCCAGGCTGGTCTTGCACTCCTGACCTCAAGTGATCTCCCTGCCTGAGCCTCCCAAAGTGCTGGGATTACAGGCGTGAGACACCATGCGCCCGACTTCTAGCATTTCCTTTTGATCTTCTCTTAGCAGTTCTACTTATATTACCCATCTGTTCTTAAATGTTGTTTACGTTTTTCCAATAGAGTCCTTGTCGTATATTAATCAGTTATTTTGACCCAATGTGTTTTTACTACTTTTATCAGTCCTTCCCCATCTGTGTGGTAAACATGAGCACCTTCTCTATATCACAGTCAGTGATCTGAGGAAGTTGTCCAGAGTATCTCAGTCTAATAAGCAGGGGCAGGATTTGAATGCAGGTCTCTCTGGTCCATGGTTTATATGGATAAACCTCATACTCTTCCACTATCACAGTAACAAGGATGTGAAGCATTTCTAATATCTGTTGCTCCTAAATTCACTTAATCCATCCCTGAAGATATTTCTGTGTACATGGACAAAGAATTTTCCATTTTTGCTGCATTCATAAGACCGTTTTCCAGTGTGAATTCTTTGTTGTTCAGTAAAACTGGAACTTTGGCTAAAGAATTTCCCATGTTCCCTGCACTAATAAGGTCTTTCTCCAGTGTAAATTCACTGGTGAGGAACAAGTCCATATTTGCAGTTGAAGGTTTTCCCACATTCGCAGAACTCATAAGTCCTTTCCCCAATGTGGACTGTTTGGTGTTTGACAAGTAAGGGTTTGTATTTGATAGCTTTCACATATGTGATACACTCATAAAACCCTTCTCCACTGTGGACTCTTTGGTGCTGAACAAGTGTGTGTTTGCAGTTTATGGCTTTCCTGAATTCACTGCACTTCTCTTTGCTTTTTCAGTGTGAATGGCTGCCCCACACTCAGTGGTGCTGTGTGTCTTTTACTGTTGTAAGTGGCCTGGTGCTGGAGAAGTCCTGAGTCAACCAGGAAGTACCTTCCAACCTTCTCAAAGGTAAAGGACTTATTTGGCACAAGAAATCTGCAGCCCTTCACGAACAAGCTCCTATCTACATCCCTTCTGAAGGGTTTCTCTTTACTGAAAGGATCATTTTCCACATGCCCCTAAGTATACGGTTTCTTCCTGGGATATTTTCCCCTGTCCTCAGCAAAAGGCAAAATATCTTTCAAGATTAAGACATACATATCACAGGGGTGGGCTTTCTGAGGAAAGGGCCTCGGGGGGCTCTGACCTGTGACAGTTCTTTTACAGAAAATCTAGGCTGAGAAGGTGCTTCCTTATCTTTCACTTCATGCCAGTACCCTGAAAGCAAAGACGTGCCAGTGAAGTGCACGTGGGCTTTGGTGAAAAGGGGCACCGACGTCACAAATGTGTATCTGCACACCAATGCATGAGTCTATGTGAGTTCACAGGACTGTTTTCAGGAGGAGAGAGTTTGGGTCAGATTGAGGAAGCAGCTGTTGTGAACTCATAGTTTTCAAAAGGTCACAACATGGGGGAAGACTCACCCAGCAAAGGACACAGGGATGAGGTGCAGCACAAAGAGGAGAGGTGGGGTCTACAACTCCCTCCTCTGCCAATGGTTTTTGGTACTTGTCTTTGCTGATGACATGAGAGGTGTGCAGAAAGGTATGTCCAGGCCCAAGAAAATCCAATGGCAAAAGAGTGGCTCACATTCAAAGACTACTTAAGAATATGTGTGCATCTCACAACACAGTATGTGTGGGCCAGTGCTGGAGAACACTGTGAGAGGGAGCAGTGGACAGGAGTGGGTAAGATGTGCAATACAGAGAGTTGGGGATTAGCCCTGGGACAAAAGTCTGACTAGAAATGGCAAGCTGCTCGTGTCAAGAACGGGAAAAGAAAGGTAGAAATGAGGTGTGACCACTGGCATTGGCACCAAAATAGTAGTGGGAACAGGACTGGTTCATGGTATGATTTGAACACAGCCCTGATGTCATGCCCTCTCACCTGCCACTTAATGGGGTCAGGACCCCTCTGAGCCGTATGTCCACACTAAGGAGCACCCATAGCGCTTCCCCCTGCTCCCAGGTGAGAATAGTACCTGGATAATGCAAGAACTAAAGGAAAGACTGAAGAAGGGAGGAGCCAGCACTGGCCCAGGGCAACTTGGAGCAACAGACTACAAGTAAGAAAACCAAATGTCACAAAAACAACCTCAGAGGAGGACATAAATAGTGACCATGTCGGTAACTGCAATTCCTGGTATAGGAAGACATGGGGATATATTAGCTAGAGGAAGGGGGCAGAACCTGGGGCGGAGAGGTCACCTGGCCAGGGAAAGGGAAAAGTGGGCTTATAAAGGCTGACGGCCAGACTCCTGATCCCCTTCCAAGTAAGGCTTTGGGGCAGCAGGTATTGAGGCTGCTTGGGAAGAGGATAGGACAGTGCAATGGCACAGCCCCACCAACAGGTGAACCTACCCAGGAAACTGAGGAAGGAAGTAGAGTCCATTGTCCTAATGTGAGAAGGATGGATCTGTTCTCGGGGAAAAGGAAAGGCAGAGTCTAGTCTAAAACATCTGGGTGGGTGTGAGGGTCTCACCTATTGAGACCATCAGTGAAAAGTTCTCCAGCATCACATTGCAGTATAGGAGTTTCTGAACATCATCAAGGAGACTCCATTCCCTCCAGGAGAAGTGCATGGCCACTTCCTCAAAAGTCACACTGCTGTTATGATAGGGACAGATGAAACCATGAACAGCCTCTCTCTTGAGGACCTCCAGTACATCTTTCTATAAATCCACCCCACATTCATACTCTTCCCAAGATCCACAACCCAGAGGATGTATCAGACCTTGGCGTCATTTGTGCCTACTCCCTCCTATCACCCATTGATTGCTGTGTCTGTGCTCAACAATAAGAAGCAGGTGGGAAGACAGACACCATTTAAGTTCCAGGCCTGCCACGCAGGGCCCCACCCCTTCTTGCCAAGAAATTACCAGGAAGTCCCCTAGATGGTAACTTCCAAACACAACCAAACTTGGGCTCACTCTTCATCCTTAAGTCCCAAATACCAGAGCCCTAGGACATACTCCCTCTCCACGTGCACATCATTCTTTAGGCTATACCTCTCTCATATCTCCAGATGTCATAGATATTGCTATCTTCCTATCCCAAACTATAGATCCCTCCCTAGCCTCCTTACTTGCTACTCACCACATGGCATCAAGAACATGCCTGGCAATTCAAACAGAATCTAGTACTTCCCCAAGACCTCCAATGGCTTTCACTGCCAAGGGCAACCCTTAATCCTGCTAAGAAAGCCTCACCTTCTGGCTCTGTTTCATTAGTCAATCTCAGCCATCCAGAACAACATGCAGGTTTTAGATACCTCCCCACAAACCGCTGCCCTCCTAATGCCTCTAGCAGACAACCACATTTGCCCCTGTGCTGATCCACTAGCCTGGTGAGTCCGTAGAGCTGTGAAGTAAAGGCCCTGCCCTCAGTATCATCTTTCGTCAATTACTCCTATGCTTCTGTATCCACATGAATGTCTATTCTTCCCTTAGAAGCCCTGGCCTCCTGCCAGACCCTCCTTTCCCCAAAGCCGCCCTTCAGGCTCAGTTCTCTCCCTTCAGATGTGCCTGTGATGCCCAGCACACCCAACCAGGTACCCAAGCAAGAGATCCAGTCCTCGGCCCTCACTCTCCCCTTCTTGGCCAGCTGAAAGCTGAAGATCATGACCTGAAGATTTCTTTTTCTAAATGTGATGCACAGCTTCACCTCAAGTCTACAAAGTGGCCACCACCTTCTGGATGTCTCTATTCTGAATGACTCCTTAGAGTTCCAGACCTTTGTGTCTACCAGTCCACTTGATGTCTTCACTCAGTGTTCTCTGAAATATCTCACTCTTCACATGGCCAAAACAAAACTCCCATATACCCACTGAAAATTACTTTTACTACTATCTTCCCCTTTATTTCTGTGGAGTCCTAATTAGGCAAAAGGAGTCAGGCTGGCAGGACGAGGAGAAATCAAAAAGAAAAAGCAGATAAGCTCCAAGTCTGCCTTTCTTCATGGTCCAGGACACACAGCCCTCCTGCACAAATAACTCACAATCTTCCTGTGCCCAACTATCACCAGACACCTGCATGCTAGCTCACTGCAACCATAGCGTTATCAGTATTGCACAAAACCCTCTTCGGCACACAGCATAAACACTATCCTATAAAATCTCAAACAAGCCTTTGTTTCTTGGCAGTCAGCTTCTCTTCTGCCGATCCTGCCTATGGGCAACATATCTTCCTACTTTCTCTAATAAATCTGCCTTTATTTACCTACAATTGTCTTGGTAAGTTCTTTCACTCCCACACCATTGGCCCAGACAGTCACTGCTCACCTATGACACTTCCTTCCAAAACTTTGGAGTAATCCCTAAGTGCTACCTTTTTTTATTTTTTATTTTTTATTTTTTGAGACGGAGTCTCGCTCTGTTGCCAGGCTGGAGTGCAGTGGCACAATCTCGGCCTGCTGCAACCTCTGCCTCCTGGGTTCAAGCAATTCTCCTGCCTCAGCCTCCCGAGTAGCTGGGATTACAGGCACGTACCACCACGCCCAGCTAATTTTTGTATGTTTAGTAGAGACGAAGTTTCACCATGTTGGCCAGGATGGTCTCAATCTCTTGACCTTGTGATCCACCCGCCTCGGCCTCCCAAAGTTCTAGGACTACAGACATGAGCCACCACGCCCAGCTGCTACCTTTTTTTCTCTCACCCTCAACATTAGAAAATCCAGCATTCAGCCCTATTTTTAAAAAAGGTCTGGAATCCAGCCACTTTTTCCATTTCCAGATACCACCAACACTTACCTAGACTATTGCAGTAACCCCATCCATGATCTTCCTGCCTCCTCCCTCACTCTCAAAATTTGTTCAGTCTGCAGCCAGAGGGAGCCTATTAAGACCTGAGTCATGTCACGTCATTGCTCCCATGCCATTGCTCCCATCATCTCCAGAAACCACCCAACTTCTCAGACTGCCATTCCGGATCTGACCCCTACTCTCCTGCTAGCAAGAAAGAGAGGAGATCTGTGATTCTCTGAACACTCCCTTCTAAGCCTTACCTTCAAGCATTTGGAGATGGTGGTACCTGTGCTTAGGATAACCTTCCACACCTCATTCTGTTGTTTGCTAGATATACATAGGAACTATTATATATACTCCCTCTGGCCCAGGACCCTGGGCTTGGGGTTTCTCAAGCATCCCCAGTCTCAAGGGCTAGAAGAGTCGCACACAGGCTGAGTCCCAAGGCACCACAATCCTATAGACGCGTGGATGGAAGGTTGGGACCATTGAGGGCTCACTCACCTGTGTATGATCCATAAGCACTTTTGTGGCCACAGGAACCTGTGGGAAGAGGTAGACCTTGAGAAGCAGGCAACTATGGGAGGACTCCATGGGCTTAGGCCTCTCTTGAACATCTGCCCAGTGGTGGAAACAGGTGACCTTGGACTGACTGTACAATCTCTATATTTCAGTCCTCAATAATGCCTTTTATCTGCTTTGTAACTTTGAACAAGTACTCAATCTCCCTGTACCTCACTGTCCAACTTGTGCCTCATCCAGTCTTCTTCCTCCAAGCAGCTTTTGGGAAACTTTAAAACCCTTAACTCAGACTGTGTTCCTCCTCTGTTCACAACCCTGCATGGCTCCAAGCACCATCAGAAAGTGAAACCGTGCCCCAGGGGTAGAGAATTTGTTAACTAGCAAAATTTCCTGAGCTTGTTTTGCAGAACAGTAGAGAAGTAAATAGTTTGTTACAGTCCCCTCTGTTTGCAACAAAGTTGGCTGATGAGCTGAGCATGCTTGGGACCAATATGGCTGACTGGAGTCTGCACAGAATAGACTTACTCATTAGATGAGTGACCTTTTGATGTTAGAGGGCTGAAAATACCTCCAGATCATGCTAACACCATTTCCTGAACATATGACCCATAAAGCAGCATGTAGGGGCAACAGTCCTTGCCCAAGGGACTCTCCAAACTGCTTTTTCTTCCAGCCAATCACTGTCCAGCCCAAAACCCCACCCTCAAAATCTCTCCCTCAAATCTATGGCGGCCAAGCTAGTACAAGGAGACAGACTGGCCTCCTGTCTCCTTGACTCTTAGTAAACCTTTATAGCCGCAAAAACCCAATGCTTTGGTGTTTGGGTTTCTGGTGTTTGACTTTCCTTTGTATATGGGCAAATGGGCCCAGTTTGGTTCTGTGACAAATGAAGGTACAACACCTTGTCACTGCAGGTGGGACTTCTCTTCACACTCTACTCTGTGTACATACAGCCCCCAGGCCAGCCCAGTTGCCCCTCCAAGCCTTTGCACATGCTGATCCCTCAGTCTGTAACAATCTTCTGTGACTCACCACACTGGCTTTCAGAAATGGCTTCACTACCCATGAGCTCTCCCGCTTCCCCCAGCCTAAACACCAGGGCCTAGACTGAAGTGACCTGAACAGGTTTCCACAATGTGGGGCTTAAGATTTGAAAGTGGGAGTCCGATGGGTGAGGGCCCAAGGGATGCACCACCAACTTGAAGACACCGTGATGCAAGCCTGTGAGTGAATGGCTCCAGAAACTGCGGTGACCAGGATGGGGACAGCCACATGGCAGCCTCCAGCCCAGCACTGACACGAGATCACAATGGGTGGCACCCTAGCCTAGCTTCAGAGCCTCAGTCTTACCTCTGTGCAGTAGGGACAAGGCTTCCTGTTGCCTTCGCCTCCTTTTTCCTCAGACCTAACCCAGCCCTCCGTAGTTTCTGAACAGGTAAAACAGCTGCAAGGCAGCCAAAATGACCGCCACAAAGCGAGACAGGAAGTCCTGACCATCTTCACTCCTAAACCTGGAATCTCCCATCTTTCTGTGCTTTCATTGGATAAGCACTGCTGCCACTCAGCAGAGAATTCTGGGTAAGGGTGACATAGCTCTCACACCTCCACGTGGTGAAGAGCTTTCCCTTGCAGCCACGCTGTCTTGAATAACCCTCATTCTCAGGCTCTGAGGTGGGGAAGTAGCTACATCTCTGGACGTGTTTTGAGACATTATTTCAGACTCTATGAAGCTCAGCATGTTCCCATGGGCCATATTTCTGATGTTCTCAGAGATTACAAATCCAAATGGAATGATCATTCCGTCGTGTTACTGACACCCAAAGTATGGCCACGCATAGCTGGAAACTAACTACCTTATTGATCTTCAACTGACTGTGGCCTGAACAGTTAGAGTCAGTTCTGTGAATTTCTGTATGCTCCTTCAGGGAGAAGAGAAAAAAGCCTCCAGATAGGGCCACGATAGGAAAGACAGAAGAGTGATGTTGGGCTGCCCAGAATCAAGTGGACAAGGGTGGCACTAAAATTTTCTGGTTTTCTCTGGAGTTGCCCAGCGAGATCTTCTGCTCTCCAACCTTTAGGGTGAGAACCTGCTGGAGAAGCCATGGGTGGAAACTTCCAAGGCTAGTGAAACCACTCCTATAAACCTTTAAAAATGTATCAGGGAAGAAGGGAGAAACGAAAATAAGCCAAGGTTGCAGCACATTCAACATTAACCATTCCATCAGCTTGCTCTCTGACCTGCTTTTTTATAGTTGTTTTGTGCTGATTGCCTTCAAATGATGGGGGTTCAACTTTTTGGCTCCCTGGGCCACATTGGAAGAAGAATTGTCTTGGGCAATAGGTAAAATACACTAACACTAATGATAGCTGATAAGCAAAAAAAAAGAAAAGTAAAAAGGTCCTTGCATGATTTTTGTGATATCTGCCACCGCAGATAAGCTAACAATTCCTTGCATTCAAAGACTCGAACACCTGTGAACCCTGTTACAAGACTATAATTCCCCTTAACTACCCCATATATAACAACTTGAACATTAAGAAACATTAGGTTTTCCCTTTGAGATATTCCTTGAGGTCTGGCATACCAATGAAACTACTGACTCACCTGGTCTGAAGGATGCCACAGGAGCTGACACACCAAAGAATGCAATTTCCACATCCTGATGATTTTGTCTCCCTAACCCCAACCAATCAATGGCCTCGATTCTCCAGCCCCTTGCCCTCCATGATCTTAAAAATCCCAGCCAAGAACTTCTAGGGAGATGGATTTGAGAGTCCCCTTCCATCTCCTTTCCTGGTGCCCTGTAATTGATAAACTCTTTCTCTGCTGCAAACGCTGCTGTCTCAGGGTAATGGGTCTGTTACTGCACAGCAAGCACATGAAAATCTCTTGGTCCTATAACACTAGTGAGCCTGCAAGTTCATGGGCAGCTGCTTGCAAAGGTTCTCTTTGGCCAAGAGAGTACACAGCCTGTGAAGGGAATAGTGGAAACCCAAACTCTGGAGTGAAAGATCAAGACTTAGTCCTCTGGGCTGAGATCCTGAATGACTTCCTGAGTGAAAGGTAGGCACTAACTAGACTTTTGGGCAGGAAGTGGGAGGCTCAAGTCCAGCCTGGGTCAGCACCAGATCCCTGCAGTGTTGTGGGTAGATGTGCACTGGTGAGGGCATAGGGGCCCCTTGGTTCTACCTGGGCTACCCTGCCCTCACTGTGGGCTGCCATCAGTTGCTGGGCATGTGTAGTCATCAAGAGTGTTGTATCTCTCCTTGCCACCATTCCCAGCCAGACTCACGCTTCCTCTCTTTCTTTCTCTCTCATGATTCCCTATGAGGTGTGACCACAGATCAGATGTGGATAGAACCTAATGGTCAACACCAGAGTCATATAACTCCCTGTTTTGCATGTGCTTTCTTTAAACTAGCCAATTCACAGCCCCCACATGAAAATGTAAGGGATAATGGACCTGATAGGTTTTGGATTTGTGTCCCTCCCTGACCAAATCTCATGTCAAATTATAATCCCCATGTTGGAGGAGGGGCCTGGTGGGAGGTGATTGGATCATGTGTTGGGGGGACTTCCCCCTTGCTGTTGTGATAGTGAGTGCTCATGAGACCTGGTTGTTTCAAAGTGTGTGGCACCTTCCCCTTTGCTCTCTTCCTCCTTTTCCAGCAATGTAAGGCATGCCTGCTTCCCCTTCACCTTCTGCCATGATTGTAAGTTTCATGAGGCCTCCTAGCCATGCTTCCTGTACAGCTACAGAACTGTGAGTCAATGAAACCTCTTTTCTTTATAAATTACCCAATCTCAGGTAGTTCTTTAAAACAATGTGAGAATGGACTAATACAGGACCTTAAGGCCCATGGACCTTGGCAAAGGTCTAATCCCACAGGTCCTTCTCCCCTCCACCACCCCCCACCCCCTGCACCTGGTAGTTGAGCTCCTTTTGCCTCCAGACATCCTGTTGCCTCCCCCTCTCCTGCCATTGGCAAGCCTAATGTTTCTGGGACTTGTGCATAATAAATGTATTCTGTTTCTTGCGTCTTGGTTTCACTTCCTCATTGTGTCTCACCTGACACACATCTGAATGTAACTTCCACCTGGTCAGAGCTCTCCTAGAGAGTGGCTATCTTGGCCAATAGCCATTCCAACAGAGGGATCTCAAGACCAAATAGAAATAAACCATAACAAAAATCATAACAGAGGTAAAGATGTTGGGTCTGTGATGTCTACTAGACATCTAAAAATAGGTCACAAATACAATATTCTTTTACTTTAAATTTTTTTTCTTTTATTCTACACAAATACAAAGAAGACAAGAAGAAATACAATATTAGATATATGACCATGGAGTTTGGAAGACAGCCTGGGATGGAGATATACACATAATTTTTTGGCTTGTAGTGGTATTTGCAGCCACAACCTTGGATGAGATCACCAGTAGAATATTTGTAGATTGAGAAATAGATCAATTTGGAGAGAATTGGTATTTATGCATGGTGTCTACTATCTCTACTAAAAATACAAAAATTAGCCATATACGGTGGCACACACCTGTAATCCCAGTTCCTCAGGAGGCTGAGGCATGAGAATTGTTTGAGCCAGGATGCAGAGGTCAGTGAGCCGAGATCACGCCACTACACTCTAGTCTGGGCAACTGTGTCTCAAAAAAAAAAAAGGATTCTATCTCCAAATGTGGTCACATTCTGAGGTGCTGGGGGCTAGGACTTCAACATATACATTTTGGGGAGACACAATTCATTTCATAGCATTGGGAAATACAGCATACATATAGAAAATTATTATTTATGTAGATTTTAATAAATTTTTCTTAAGTTGATACTGATGTAACTACCACTGAAGGCAATACAGACTATTAGTGTGCTCAGAGTCCTGAGTGCTCTGTCTGGGTCACAATGTGCTCCTCCCTCAACACCCAGATGAATTCAACATCCCGATTTTTAAAATCAGTATTATCTGACTTTGTAAATAGTTTTTTCTATTGCGTATGAATCTCCAAAATATAGTTTATATGTGGCCGTTACTGACCTTTACAGGAATGGAATAATATGTGCTCTGTTTGGTTTGATATCTTCTGCAAAATAAATGTAAGATTCACTCAGGATATTCCATGTATCCATGTATCTCTGTAACATCCATTTTCATTGCCATTGAAGGAACAACTTATCTGTCCAATCTTTTGCTGATGTGCCTTTGTATTGCTTTCAGTTATTTGCAATAATGATGCTGCTGTGAAAGTTTTTGTCCATATATCCTGATGTACATAAGAATGGCTTTGGTTTTTTTACACTTTTCTTTAGCATCTCTCTTGGGAAGATATACATATCTTAAATGTTTATGTTTTAATAGCAGAATTTCAACAGGCAAAAACTGACCAAACTAAAAGATAACAGTCAAATTACAATCACAATTGGAGATATTAACACTTCTTTCTCACTTATTGTTAGAACAAGCAGGCAAAAAACAAGAATGCAAAAGATTTATCTTGATTTAGTGGCATTTGTATAACACTATATCCAACATTATTTGAACACACATTCTTTTTCTAGTGAATATGGAATGTTCATGAGGGCAAACATACTGGGTCAAAAAATAAGTCTCAAGAAATTTCAAAAGATTGAACACGTACAGTGTATTTTCTCTGGCTACAATAAAATTAAATTAGTAATATAGTAATAAATAACTGAGATATCTAGAAAGTCTTCACATATTTAGAAATAAAGCAAAACGTACTTTTATATAACCAATGGGTCAAAGAAGAAATAACAAGGAGCATTAGAAAGTATTTTGAACTGAATGGTGATTAAAACATGACAAATAAAAACTTGTGGAATGCAGTCAAAACAGTGCCCAAGGTAATATTGCAACTTTAAGTGTTTATATTTAAAAATAAAAATATCTAAAAATAATGATTGAATTTTAAATCCTAAAATTAGACAAATAGAAAAATGGGCTAAATCCAAAGGAGAAATAAAGAAATAGCAATCCTAAGAGTAGAAATAAAAAGTATGTAATAGTTTACTGAGAATGATGATTTCCAATTTCATCCATGTCCCTACAAAGGACATGAACTCATCATTTTTTATGGCTGCATAGTATTCCATGGCATGTATACATATGTAACTAACCTGCACATTGTGCACATGTATCATAAAACCTAAAGTATAATAATAAAAAAAAGTTAAAAAAAAAGTATGTAATAGAGAAAATTAACAAAGCTAAATACAGATTTTTAAAAGAGATTAATAAAATTGATAAATGTCTGCCAAAATTGATCAAGAAATAAGGGAAATTTGAAATTACTAATACCAGAGAAAAAAGCACTGCTACAGATCTGGCAGACAATAAAAGGATAATAAGTAATTATCAACATCTTTCCAGGAGGGAACTTGTAGGTACAAATAATTTTCCTGGTGAATTATGTCAAACATATACAGAAAATATTTCACCAGTGCCACACAAACTCTCAGAAAATACAGAAGGAGGCAACTTTTCCTAATTCATTCTATGAGACTAGCATTACCATAACACCAGAAAATAGTAATAAAAAAAGTACAGATTAATATCCCTCACAGACATAGATATGAAAATCTTTAACACCACTTCAGGAAATCAAATCTAACCAAATATAAAAGGTTGTTCTAGCATGCCCAAATGGAGTTTGTTCCTGGAATTCAAGGCTGGTTTAATATTTAAAATCAATCAATGTAATTTACCATACTAAGAGAATAAAGGAGAAAAGCCATGTAAGTATCTCAAAGAGGTGGGAAAAGTGATTGACAAGATTTAATTGCTTTTCAAAAAACAATATCTCAGCAAAGTAGGAATTGAAGGAAATTCCTTTTGTCTCAGGGCAAAAGCAGAGCTATGAAGTAATCATAAGGAATTATGCCTTGAGACACACAGCTTTTGTACTAGAGTGGATCCTGCACCCAACTGATGAGCAGCTTGTGTTCTTGCATCTGGGAGCAGATAGGTTATAGACAGCTGTGTGGTTTGCTGCAAGGCTCAATGAGAAGACAAATGCCTGATGGGGTTCTGCTGACAATTGTTGATCTCTGTCCCACATCTTTTAAGGAGACTGGAGCCCAGTGTGGCCTGTGGGTCCCTTATGAGTTGAACCTTTAGACCTCCCAGTAGGCAGTGGCTGTACTTATTACAGATGTGCATGGTGCTAAGTACTCTGAGAACTACAAAAATGATAATACTTGATGCACATATGATGAGGAGGCACCACAGTCAGGTGGTTAATGCATGAGCTCTGGAATCAGACAGAATGAGTTCAAATCTTGGCTTCTCAACTACCTTATGACAGACCTGAGAAAGGTTCTAAAGTTGCAAAAGGAAGTGAAACCAAATTTGCCAAAGGAAGTTAAGAGAAACCTGTCTGCCAGGAAGAGATATTGTGGAGTGTGGCATCTGGGCAGGAGGGCACTCTGCCCCCACCTCAGAACACTTTGTATCCCAGGTGATGCTGGGGACTCAGGCCTTTCCAAGGTGGCCATAAAGAAGGCTCATTTGCTTCAGGATTTGGACAGGTGATAGACAGATCCTGTTTTGTCTGTTTGTTTGTTTGTTTGTTTTAAAGGTATCCCCAGACTATATCTACCAGCATGGAGGTGGGGTAGGGTACAGAGGTAAACAGATGTCCTCTGTGGTGGCTGCCTAAAAGGAAGAGGCTGGGGTAAGTTGCACCCATGCCACTTGGTCACTCCTTCCCCACCTTAGCACATGCCCTGCTGCTGCCATCCTGGGCCTCCTGAGTGCCTCAGTATCTGCAAGAGACTGAGCAAAACCCTGCTTCTTTCCATCCTTGACTCTCTTACTCTGACCTCCAGTGAGCTGGGCCCTCACTCTGGCACAATCCAGGTTGCTCCAGCCCTCTGCTTTGAGCAGATTCTGCCCTCACATGACTCAGAGAGAAAGGGCTAGTGGACTCCCAGGCACTGGTTGCTGAAGCTGCCTCTCCAGGCCAGGAGTTGAGAAGCCTGCAGACCTGGTGCCCTGGTGGAGCCAACTCTGCTGGAACTAAGTACCCACAGTCCTGAACAGTTCCCACATAGCATGGGGCCCCATCCAGTGGCAAACATCTGCAACTAGCAGGTGGAAGTTCCAAAGGAACAGCCAGAAAGTTTCACTAGGGAAAGGCCCCTGGGCTTCCACCTTTGTCCTGTGGTGACTTTCCTTCACTTCCTTTGCAGTGCACCCTCTATCATGCAGCCCAGGGAGGCATCACAAATATCAGGCTGAAGAGTGCATGGTTTGCCTTGGAAGATTAGGTAGCTAGGAAGCATCTCCAAACTGCATTCTATGTCCTCAGTATCAGATAGGTATGCCCTGCTTTTCAAGGGCAATGCTTTTAGCAAGCTTCTCCCCCAGCCTCACTGAATGCCAGTCCTCTGACTATCACCCCACTGGTTCATCCAGACCACTGTGCTCCTCCGTCACTTCTACAGATACCTCAGTCTTCACTGACTAACTGATATGGTTTGGCTCTATGTCCCCACCCAAATCTCATTTTGAATTGTAATCTGAATTGTAATTCCCATGTGTGGAGGGAGGGACTTGGTAGGAGGTGATTGGATTGTAGGTGTGGTTTCCCCCATGCTGTTCTCATGATAGTGAGGGAATTCTCATGAGATCTGACGGTGTATAAGTGGCAGTTTCCCCTGCACTCTCTCTCGCCACCAAGTAAGACGTGCCTTGCTTCCCCTTTGCCTTCTGCCATGATTGTAAGTATCCTCTGGCCTCCCAGCCATGCGGAACTGTGAGTTAATTAAACCTCTTTTGTTTATAAATTACCCAGCCCCACATAGTTCTTTATAGCAGTGTGAAAACAGATCAATATATCAACCCATCATTAACTGGCCAACCTTATCACTTCCACCGCCCAGTCAGCCCATCTGCAGACTTGACCTTCCAGCGTGCTTTGAACTTTGAGATGACCGACATGGACACTACTATTCCCTGGGTCTCATCTCCTGGTTCCCCCAGGAGCCAGGGTTAGCCTGGAAGACTCAAGCTCTGGGCTAGGTTTCCTCTGGTCTTGGAACTCCCATTTGACTGGCTCATTGCAGTGTGGAGTGGACAGCCCCCTGCAAAAGGCAGTCTCCACTAACCCACCTATGTTTATGGTAAACAGCCCTACCCCACTTTGAACCTTTCCTTTAGCCCAGAAGCCACCTCTCAGTCACATTTGGAGCTCCTAAAGGGCAGCAGCAGAGAGTCAGTCTTCCTAGGATCCCTGTCTGCACCAGCATACTTATCACTACTTCAGCAATTGTCTGTTTTCTAGTAGCTAGGACCTTGACCAACTGGGCAGCCAAGCCTGCCTTTAACTCTGATGAAATCAATATGGCTACCATGTCCTCTTTCTAGCCTCTCCCTGGCAGGATCCCCTGATGTATTTGATGGCATTTACCCTTTGAGAAACGTAAAATCTCAGTACAAGCTCTAAACTGAGCCTTTACTGCAGCCCAGACACCCAATGGGAGCATAATGCCATCAGATTTTGCATACATGGTATCTCCATATCCATCTTTGATATCTCTGCTAGCACCCACTCAACATTGGGTGGCACCTCGGGTCCTTTTCCCATTTGCACAGCCACTACTTCTAGCTCTGGAGCCATCACTGGATGCTCAGCATCAGGCACAGTTCACCTTTTGCTAACCCCTCTCCCGACCCATTTCCATTCATGGACTCTGGGGCTTTTCTGGGTAATGACAGCTCTAGGACCAGTGTGTCTGCCCCAGACCCAGCTCCACATCTGAAGCACTCAGCTTTAGAACAGGGCCTAGAGGGGCATGCAGCACCTTAGTTTATGTTGGGGAGGCTTACACATGAGCACCAGGGTTCCTGCAAGCCTACAGCACCTCTGGTACAGTTGGAGAGGGCAGTACTACTGAAAGCAAAAACTCCTGGGAAACACTTTCCTCCCTGCCTACAGTCAGAGCAGCTGGGGCCTGTCCTGCCAAAGCACACCTCTTAGAACATCACTGAGAAGAAACATGTTCCAGAAGGCACCTCTGTTCCTTCTTGTGTTCATAACACCTGGAAACCATCTGGCCAAAGCACGTCTGTTGTGGTTGGAGGAGCCCGCACATACCAGTGCTTGGGACACTTCTGTCTTGCCGACAGACCACCTGGAACACAGCTGGCCAGAGCGCATCTGCATCCCTCAAAGGGAAGGAGAAAGCAGCACATCTATGCTTGGAGGCCTTTATGTTTCCACCACAAGCAGAGCACCCTGTTGCACCTTTCCAAGCACCTATGTTGCAGTAGCGGGGGACAACACACTACCTGTGACTGAAAGTCTTCTCTTCTTGTGTCTGGTCAAAGCACTTGGGGCCCATATGGCCAGAGCAAATCTGTTACTACTGGAGAAGCCTGCACAACAGAGAAGAAACATGTGCCCCAAGATACTTCTGTTCATGACTTCTGTCAAACACCTGCGGACCACTCAGCTTGAGCACATCTGTTTCTGTTGGAGGGGCTAGTGCCATATCTGTGACTGAAGAAACTACTGTTTATGAATACAGTCAGAGCATGTGAGGGCCATAAAACCAGAGTATAGGCAGTGCAATGCCTGCAATGGGAGGAGATGGCACCATATATGGGTTTGTTTGGGGGGGGACACTTCTGTTTATGAACACAGCCAGAACACCTGGGGTCCACAAGTCCAGAATTCAGGTGTACAATGGGAGGAAACAGCACCCCACCTGTGCCTGCAGAAACTTCTGTCCATGAATAGACAGCCTGAGGTCCACAAGTCCAGATTAAAGATGGTGCAATGGCAGGACACAGCCCCACACCTATGCTTACTCACAAATGCAGCCAGAGTGCCTGGGGTCCACAAGTGAGGATTCAGGTGGCAAGTGGAGGGTACAGTACCATTCAAGTGTTTGGGTACCCTTCTCACCATCATTCAGAGCAACTGGGACATTGGTGGCTGGAGCACACTTGTTGCAGTCAGATGGGAGAACACATTGAAGAAGATACTTCTATTCTCACCTTCAATCAGAACACCAGGGGCCTAAGCCAGGGTACCTTCCCCCTTTCATTTTGGAGAAAACAGCATCACTGAGAAAATATCTGTGCTTCAGGACCTTTTCCGCCTGCTTTTGATCAGGTCAAATGTGCTTCTGTGGTTGGCACGGCAAGCACAGCCTCATCTTTGGGGCACCCTCGGCACCTGCACAGGGATTCTTTGGGGTCAGAAGCATGCAGCATCACCCTATTTGTTTTCTTCTCATGTAGACTTAGGGTCCTCAGTGACCAAAAGCAAAACCTTCCTCTAGAAATGGCAGGTGACCACTATTCCCCATGATTTGATCTTGTTCTGCTGGGAGCAGGTTCTGCTCCTTCTAGTTACGGCAAACAAGCTTCACCTGCCCTTTGTCCTGCCAGAGCAAACTGGAAGCCCAACACCCTGGAGTGTTTGTGAACGTGTCCAAGGTCTTGGGTTCAGAGGAGCCAAGTCAGAAGTCGACACACTAGCCTAAGATGTTCCCCTGTGGAGAGAAGAGAGAGATCGGTGAGTATCAGCCGGGCAACACTACACTCTGTTTTAGTGTTATCCTGGAAGAACTAAGCTCTGGGCAGGTTTCCTCCAGTCTTGGAACTGTCAGGACACCCATTGCTGTCTATGTCTGCCACGTTTCCTCCGCTCGCGTGTTTTTGCTCTAACTCAATGATGGAGAAAATACTGACTTGTATAAGCCATGATTGTTGAGCCAGGCTTAACTGTGCAAAGTTTCTGTGGCCCAGGGCCCAGGATCTAGAACATGGAGTATAAATGTCTTTTTTGTTTAATTTAGTTGTATGCCAGTAATTCACACACATTCACAATTTTTTTTTGGCTGCAGGGGGTTGTGGGGGAGAGATGGGGGTCTCATCATGTTGCCCAGCCTGGTCTCAAACTTGGCTCAACTGATCCTCCCGCCTTGGCCTCCCAAAGAGTTGGGATAACAGGTGTGAGCCACCACGTCCAGCAACATTCACACTTTCACCTATGGATGATTGGCTTGGCAATCAGGCTTTTGGGCCTGAAGGAAAAAAGGAAGAAAGAACTCATGCATGACTGCTCCGTAATTTAAAAAAAATTTAAGTCTGTTAGGATGTAATAGATTACATAGATATTGGTATCATGTTGCTTTGACAAATTACAAATGATTATCTTTTAAGGTAAATAGCAGGATAGGTTCTGTTTGGAAAAATAACTGGTCTATCTCGAGTCCTAACCACAAAAATATTGTCACAAGATTTATAATTTCACACAGACTTGGCTGACCTTGGAGTTGTACTGTGCTGAAAATACAATCTTTTTAAAGGTATTTTACAACCCATGAAGACATCTTAAGATGGTGGAAAGAAAAATAAAGTACAAGCATTTCCTTCAGCTGCTTACAGATTACAGTTGTCCCTTGAACGATGCATGGGGGTAAGGGGGCTGCTTCCCCCATGCAGTCCAAAATGTCTGCATGACTTGTGACTTCCCCAAAACTTAACCACTAATAGCCTACTGTTGACTGGAGGCCTCACTGATAACATGAACGGTTAACACATTCTGTTTGTTATATGTATTATATACAGCATACTTACAATATAATAAGCTAGAGAAAAGTAAATGGATGAGTGGATCATCATAAAGGTTTCATCCTTGTCATTTTCATGTTGAGCAGGCTGAGGAGGAGGAGGAGGATGAAAAGGAGGGGTTGGTCTTGCTGTCTCAGGAGGGGCCGCAGTGGAAGAAAATCCACATGTAAGTGGATCTGTGCAGTTCAGACCCGTGTTGTTTAAGAGTCAATGTATTATATTAATCAGTGCTAGGTCTTGGTGATATAGAATTCAAAGATTTATCTCTTGCATCCCAGCAATTTACAGTATAGCAGAGAGAGACAGATAAATAAACCAAATATTACACCTGGAAAGATAGTGGTGACGATACGGGAGTAGGTAAGAAGGACATAAAACTAGGTGTGAGAGAGATGGAAAAAAATAAAATAAAATAAATAATAAAAAAAAGGAGGAAGTGTCCAGGAAGAGAAAGGCTGTTTGGGGGTCAAAGAAATAGCATGCTAAAAGTCAGGGAACACTAATCTGTGTAACAAACCTGCACCTGTATCCTAGAACTTTAAATTAAATTAAATTAAATTAAAAGTCAGGGAAGAAAGAGATCATGACCCTGTGGGACACCAGGCAAGTAGTCAAATGTGGTTGGAGAGTGAAACCCAAGCTGGGAGATGTGGCTGCTGTGTTCAAGTGCAGATCATGGACAAACAGACATACCATGAGGGGGCATTTGTCCATTATCCACAAAGTATGAGGAATCATGAAAGGATAAGCAAAGAAGTTACATGATATATGTAGATTTTAGAAACACTCTATGCCTCCCTGAAAGGAAGAATTAAATAGATGTCAGAATAGAAGCAGATAGGCTTAGGAAATTTTTTTTGCAGTGATCCAATGCAAAAATGAGCCACTGAGCTCCCAGTCTAGAGGAATTGACAGTGGGATGGTTGAAGAGGTAAGGGAAGAGGCAAGGGAAGCAGGCGATGCCAACAAGACCAGGGCTATTTTAGCCATCTGGTTTAGATAAACGGATATGAGTTGTTTTGGAAAACATACATTAAGTTAACTTTCTAATAGTTTGACATGGCATGGAAGACCTAGGTGATATTCATAAAGCCACTCATTGACCCATTTAGTCATCAGTTGGGCATATATATTATTATATGAGACAAAATGAGTAGTCTAAGGGGTACTTTAGGTAACAGCATCAATTTTTTAAAAAACAAGGCTAAAAATCTTATGAAACCTAATTCTAGTTGGAGAAAATAAAATAAACAACAAATGTAATAAATTAGTAAATTATTTGATAGGTTCCAGTAACAACTGCAGGGAGATGAAGGGCAGCCAATGTAGGATTGAGTTTGGGGCTAGGGAGAAGTGTGAGTTTCTATTTAAATAGACTGGAAATGGTAAACCTCATTGGGAAGGTGGAATCTGAGCAAAGTCTAGAAGGCAACAATTAAACAAACCACACAGTTATCTGAGGGAAAGGCATTCCAATTAGTGGGACTAGCCACTGTAAAGGCTCAGAGGAAGGATGTCTCTTGCCCGCAGGGAGCAGTGAGCAACTCAACAGGGGGCCAGGATGAAGTTGGCACTTTGCAGAGTGGGAAGAAGGGGGAACAGAGATGGAGAGGGATGAAGAGACTAAGTGGGGCCTTGGAGGATGTGATAAGAACATTGCCTTTTACTCACAGATAGAAATCATGGAGGGTTTGGAGCAAAGGATGATATGATCTGACTGAGGCTTAATAGGATCATTCTGGTTTCTGGGGATGAGAGACCATTTAGGTGGCTATGGCCATAGTCATGAAGGCTTGGACACAGTGGTGGTGGTGCAGGTGATGAGAAGTAAAATTTGTATATATTTTGAAGCATTTTCTCTTGGCTTGAATGGCAGGAGTATGTGTGGAAAAGGAAGAAGGACTCCATAGACTTGCTATTTGAGTTTAGAAAAGGTTTTGGCCTCATCAAGGTATATTCGGTCACTGGGCATGTGAAAAAAGATGGCTGAGGGAGAATTCCTAGAAGGGGAAAATAGGGAGTGAGGACATGGGAGGATAACAAACTCCTAAATACATGTGATTGAGTTCATTGGTTGTGCATATGGAAATTACCCCTACCTCAAACCATCACACAAATGATGAATTTAAGATATCAGATAACAAAAAACATGAAAAAAAACTAAATCCAGGTACATCATAATCAAACTGCTTAGTCTCTAGAAGAAAATCAAAAGACATCCCAAGAAAAAGCACACATTATGTGTTCCAGCGAAACACATGCATTGTTCTAACGAGCAACAAAGAAAAGAAGGAGTAAGATGTAGCTACGGACGAATGAACAAAATTTGAGTATATTATTATCAAAACTTCCCCCGAAACAGAATATGGCACATTTCTCATTGGAAATATACAAGCTAGAACTCAATGAGTTAGCATTTTTTAAAACTCGAAAGAAAAAATACTGTGAACCTATACCCCGTGAACCTGCCAGAATGTGGAGACACAGGTGCTAACACTACACCCAGTGAAACTCTTTTAAAAATGAAGGTACACACACACACACACACACAACTCAACCTTTTTATACACGTAAATGCTTATTTATCACTAGCATACCTTTCAGAAAAAAAAAAGTTAAAGGAAGTCCTCTGAGCAAGAGAAAAATAGTGCAACTTAGATATCTGGATCTACACAAGCAAATGAGTAGCAATGGAAAAAGTAAATACAAAAATATATGCATATGTGTGTGTATGGGTGTGTGTGTGTGCATGTCAAACACTTTCTGTAAAAGTAAAATGTATGGCACAATGGCACAAATGATAAGAGGAGAGAAATGGAAGTGTACTGTTCTTATTGTATAGTTCTTATACTATATGTGAAACAATATAATATTACTTGGAGGTAGACTATATATGTTACTCTATGTAGTTTATACTATAGTATGTAGTATATCCTATATAATATAATCACTTTAAAAACACTTAAGAATTATATTTAGTAGGTAAACAAAAGAGATAAAATGGAATCACGAAAATAATCCAAAAGAAGGTATACAAAGAGGAAAAGGAAACAAAGACCAGATGGAACAAACAGGAAGCAACAGCAAAATTGTCAGTGTAAACACAATGACATCTAACCATATTAAATTTAATGGTCTAAATGTACGATTTTAAAGGCAGAGATTGTTAGATTGGATTAAAAATACAAAACTATATGCTATGTATAAAAAAAACCACTTGAGGCTGGGAGCTGTGGCTCATGCCTGTAATCCCAGCACTTTGGGAGGCCGAGGCGGGTGGATCATGAGGCCAGGAGATCGAGACCATCCTGGCTAATACGGTGAAACCCTATCTCTACTAAAAATACAAAAAGTTAACCGGGCATGGTGGTGGGTGCCTCTAGTCCCAGCTACTTGGGAGGCTGAGGCAGGAGAATGGCGTGAACCCGGGAGGCGGAGCTTGCAGAGAGCCGAGATCGCACCACTGCACTCCAATCTGGGCGAGAGAGTGAGACTCCGTCTCAAAACAAAAACAAAAACACAACAAAACAAAACAAACAAACAAAAAGACTTGAAACATAAAAACGAATATAACTGAAAGGATAAGGATGGAATAACACCATGTAAAGAATCTGGAATAGTTATATCAAATGGAGTAGATTTCAGACAAAGAATATGATAAGGAATAAAAAGAGTTATTTGATAATGATAAAAGGATTAATTCAACAATAGGTCATAACAGTGCTAAATGTTTTTGCACCCAATACTAGAGTTTCACATTATATGAAACAAGGCTGATAAAACTCAAAAGAGAAATAGCATATGAGTCAAAGAAATCTCAAGAAAAATTTAAAAAATATTTTGAACAAAATTAAAGTGAAAACTCAACTTACCAAAATTTGTGGCACACAGAGCATGTAGTTCTTAGAAGGAAATTTATAGAAATGGATGCATATATTAGAACAGATGAAATCTAAAATCAATCTTAACCCTTACCTTAGGAAACTACAAAAAGAAGAGCAATTTAAGTCCAAAGTGAAATGAAAAATAATTACAGCAGAAATCGGTGAAACTGAAAACAGGAAAACAATAGAGAAAATCAATAAAACCAAAATTGACTCTTTGAAAATATCAATAAAACTGATAAATGTCTAAATAAAATAACCAAGAAAAGGTAGACAAGACACAAAAAGGAGCATCACTATTGAGTCACAGATATTAAAAGCATAATAAAAATATTAGAATGCCACAAATTTGATAATGTAGATTAAATGGCCAATTCCTTGAAAGACACAGTCTGCCAAAAGGATAAATAGAGACTATAAATAAGCCTATATCTATCAAAGTAATTGAATCAACAATCAATAACCTTCCAAAACAGAAAGCACTAGGCCCTGGTGCTTTTACTGGTGAATTCTAAATATTTGAGAAAGAGATTAAGTCCTTTACAAGCAGCTCTAGAAAACTGAGGCAGAGGAAAGACTTCCTAACACATTCTATGAGAACAGCATTATCCTATTACCAAAATCAGACAAATCCACTGCAGAAAAGAAAACTACAGACCAATATCGTTCATGAATATAAATGGAAAAAGCCTCAATAAAATATTAGCAAATCAAAACCAAAAATGTATAAAAAGAATTATACATTATGGCCAAGTGGAATTTATTCCAGGTATGCAAGTCTGATTCAACATTTGAAAATCAATTAATGCAATCTATCATATCAACAGGCTAAAGAAAAAAAGTATATAATCATATCAATAGATGCAGAAAAAGCATTGGAGAAAAATCCAACACCTATTTGTGATAAAAAGCTTTCAGCAAACTAAGAATTAAGAGTAGAACATTCTCAACTTGATAAAACATCTACCAAAAAACCGACATCATATTTAATGGTGATAAACTAGATGCTTTTCTTGTAATACTGGGAACAAGGTAAGGACTTCTGCTCAACATGGTAATGAAGTAAGATAAGCAAAGGACAGAAAATATATACAGACTGGGAAGGAAGAAATAGAACTGTCATTTTTGGCAGATACATAATTGTCTATATAGAAAACCCCTAAGAATCAATAACAACAACAAATGACCTCTAACAACCAATAAGAGATTACAGTAAGGTTGCAGGATACAAGATTAATACACAAAAGACAAGTGTTTTCCTATGTAGTAGAAATTAATAATTGGAATTTCAAGTTAAAAACACATAATACCAATAATACCATTTACATTAGCTCCTCCAAATATGAAATGTGTAGGTATAAATCTAACAAAATATGTACAAGATTTATATGAGGAGAATTGTAACACTCTGATGAAAGAGATCAAAAATCTAATCAAATGGAAAGATATTCTGTGTTCACTGACAGAAAGACTCAATATTGTTGAGATTTGATTTATTCTCAAATTGACTGTATTTCAACAGAATCCCAATAGAAATACCAGCAAGTTACTTTGTGGATATTAACAAACTGATTCTAAAGTTCATATGGAGAGTCCAAAGGACCAGAATATCCAGTGCAGTATTAAAGAATAAAGCATATTAACACTACCCGACTTCAAGACTTACTATAAGGCTACAGTAGTCAAGACAGTGTGGTATTGAAGAAAAAGCAGATAAATTGATTAATGGAACAGAATAAAGAGCCCAGAAATAGACCCATACAAATATAGTTAACTGATATTTGACCAAGGAGCACAGGCAATTCAATGGAGAAATGATAGCCTTTTCGACAAATGGTGCTGGAACAACTGGACTTACACATGTAAAAAACAACTTGGACACTGACCTTACACCTTTCACAAAAATTAACTCAAAATCTACCATAGACCCAGATGTAAAAATTATAAAACTTTTAGAAGATAACATAGGAGAAAAATCTAAGTGATCTAGGGTTTGGCAATAACTTTTTAGATACAACACAAAAAGCTTGATCCATAAAAAAAAAAAAAAGATAAACTGGACCTCATTAATGTTAAAAACTACTGCTCAGTAAAGACTATTAAGAGAATGAAAAAATGAGCCACTGACTAGGAGAAAATTATTTGTAAAACACATCTCTGATAAAGGACTGGTAATTGAAATATAAAAAGACCTCTTAAAATTCAACAGTAAGAAAACGAACAATCAATTAAAAAGTGGCCAAAAATCTGAACAGACACCTCAACAACAAAAATATACCGATGACAAATAAGATATGAAAATATGCTTAACATCCTGTGCTTAGGTAAGAGCAAATTAAAATAATGAGATACTACTACTTACCTATTAGAATGTCTAAAATCCAAAACACTGACACCACCAAATGCTGGTAAGGATGTAGAGAAATGATATATCCACTTGGAAGACACTTTGGTGGTTTCTTACAAAACTAATCATACTCTTACCATATGATTCAGCTATTGTGCTCATAAGTATTTACCCAAATGAGTTGAAATCTATGTCCACATAAAAACTTGTACAAGAGGGCTGGGTGCAGTGGCTCACACCTGTGATGGCTTGAGCCCAGACGCTCAAGACCAGCCTGCGGCAACATAGCGAGGCCTTCATCTCTACAAAAATTAAAAAATTGGCTGGGCATGGTGGCATGTGCCTGTAGTCCCAGCTACTTGGCAGGCTGAGGCAGAAGGATCGCTTGAGCCCAGGAGTTCAAGGGTGCAGTGAGCTGTGATTGTGCTACTGCACTCCAGCCTGGGTGACAGAGCAAGACCCGGTCTTAAGAAAAAAATGGCAACACGGTTTCTCTATGGCCCCCACCGGCCGCCAGGACCAGAAGCAGCTGCGAAGCCAGCCTTCCCCAGTTTCTCCCCGACAGCGCTGGGTTCGCCCTTCCCCACCAGGAAGAGTGTCCATAAGGAGAGCTCCACCTTCTCTGACTGAGGCCGGAGGTGCACACAAAGGAGCAGATCCTGGAGCTGCTGGTGCTGGAACAGTTCCTAGCCATCCTCCCAGAAAAGCTGCAGCCCTGGGTGCAGAGGCATCATCCAGAAAATGGAGAGGAAGCTGTGACTGTGCTAGAGGATGTGCAGAGAGAGCTTGATGGACCAGAGCAGGTCTTCTTTTTTGGACGAAGAAGGGACATGGTTGCAGAGAAGCTAGCACCTTCAGAAATCACTGAGCAATTGCCAACTAGCCAGCGCACGCCCGTGAAGAAGCAGCTCCAGCGAGCATCATGGGAGCTGCAGTCCTTAAGACCACATGATGAAAACATCAAAACTATAAATGTGAAATCCGCTTCAAGGCAAAAGACTTCTTCAGGCATAGAACTGCATTGCGATGTTTCCAACATCCTTGGTATAAATGCCTCCCAGAGTTCCACATATAGAGGAATCTATGAACAAGATTATTCAAAATATGAACATAGGATTGCAGAGTCCCAAAAGAATATGTACTTCAAGACTAGGCTGAAGTGTCCCAGGTCACTGTCAGGAGGCAGATAAATAAAGGGCCTTAATCTCTTATGAAAGCTCACAAGACCCTCCATACTATTGATGATATCAAGTTAATTTCCTGCGTTGGAAAAAAAATCTCCTTTGCAATGTAATTTGGAAATAACTCAATGGAAACATTAAAATGACTGCATATCTACAAGGAGTCGCCTAAACATAAGGAATGTTTTCATAATAAGCAATATTATTCTATGGGTGCTTCTGTAAGGTGGATGATCATCTTAATATAAAGGAAAAAGGGAGATGAACAAAATTGTCAAACAAGATTGATGTACCACAAGTGTTGGCAAGTGCAGTGTGTGATGGAGAAATGCACCACAGTTTAACTGGAAGAGGAAGCCCTTAACTGCTGATCACAATGCCTCAGTGTCCCCTTTTCCAGCATATTTCAGCTATGAATATGTTTCAAGCATCACAAGACAACCTTTTCAGAGTCTCCTGCATTCTTAGTAAGATGAGTTTCTAGACATGCTCTCATGAAATGAGACCCTGGATTTTGATGTTCTTGTACATACGAACAAACCACTGAAGTTCAATTTAAAGGGTCCACTGCAGTCCCTTATAAACAATTGTTGAACCCAACCTTTATAGTTAGTAAATTTTAAGACAAATTTTTGGGATATCTTATTTGGCTTATCTATTAGATATGAGCAGCTAAAAGTTTTACCTGTATTTAATCCAGTCAGATTTCCTGTTTAAGAATAAAATCACTGACTTGTACGTTATTAAAGTTATTTTGACAGTATACACACAACATAATTATCTCTTTTCCAGAGATTCTTGATAAAATTCTGTAATGTTATTACAAGAATACATGTATTGTGTTTTCCATGGTGCTACAGTTAACCAATATGGAGGCAAACATCAGAAATCAAAGCCCTTGGAAAAAGGGAAGAGGATCTTGGTCAACTTCTTTGTCTGGTTGGGTTCCTCATAGAGTGTAAAACATTTCATTCTCAAAAAATCCAACCATATCTTAGAGTAGCCCCAGAAACTGGCTTAGAGGAGCTCCAGAAATGTGGAGTGACCACACTCTGCTTAGTTAGTATGCTAATAAATGTAAGATCAGTAGGAGGAGAAATGAATGTGAATTTTATTATAGAATTTTCTGATAGTGATTATGCTTTATAGCTCTAGTGAATATGAATATGTATTGAGTTGTATTTTCAGTCATTAAAAATGTAGGATACTTTTTATTTGGGCCTCATTCTCTTTGTAATTAAAGAGAGGAACAAGCCCATCTATTGAAACAACAAATGCCTCAGAGATATGTGTATTGTGAATTACTGATTAATTATGGAAAAAGTTTCTTAGTTTCTATGCCATCAACTTTGTAAGATTGCATTCTCTTTATTGTGAATAATTTGAATGTCTCCACCAGAAAGTGGTGCGAATCATATCATCTAAGTATATGATGAATCTTTAAGGGGTGTTGCTGTGTGATTTGAATTATTTCGCAGTTATGTAGGTATCCTAATGAGTGAATGGTACTAGTTTATATATAAGGAGAATTACTTGGGCTAACCTTGATTTTTAAAAATTAGCATTTTATTAGCACCCCCATTATATTAATTTTCAGGGATAGTAAATATTCCAAAATGAAAACAAACAAACAAAAATAACAACAACAACAACAACAACAAAAAACACCTTGCACATGAATGTTTGTAGCGGTTTTAATCATAATTGCCCCAAATTAGAAGCAACCAAAATGTCCTTCAAAAAGTGAATAGATAAACCAACTGTGGTATATCTATGCAATGGAATATTATTCAGCAATATGAAGAAATGAGCTGTTGAGCTATGAAAAGAGATGGAAGAACATTAAATTCATGCTGCAAAGTGAAAGAAGCCTGTCTGAATAGGTTAAATACTGTATGATTCCAACTATATGACATTTGGAAAGGCAAAACTAGAGACAGTAAAAAGATCCGTGGTTGCTAGGAGTTTGGGGGAGGAAGGGATTACATGGAGCACAGGAGATTTTTGGGGTAGTGAAACTATTCTGTATGATGCTACAATATGGGTACATGACATTATGCAATTGTCAAAACCCACAGAACTGTATAACAGGGGGAGTTAACCATAATGTGTACTATAGACTTTAGTTAATATATTAATATTGGATCATTAGTTGTAACAAATGTACCACATGAATCCAAGTTGTTAGTAACAGGATAAACTGTGTATGTACGGGTGGAGAAGATACACGAGAACACACTGTACTTTCTCCTCAATTTCTCTGTGAAACTGATACTGTTCTAAAATAAAGTTTGTTAATTTAATAAAAAGTAAGATTACAGAAGTTGTAACTTGACTTTATTGGTATTTGTAAAACATATAACCCAACACCAGCTGAACACATGTTTCTCTTCAAGAGCACGTGGAATGTTCATTAAGATTGGGCCAAAAAATAAGTCTTAATAATTGAGATTAATGTGTTTTCTCTGATCACAATAGAATTAAAGTAGAAACAATAACAATATGATATCTACAAAATCCTCAAATTTACAGACTAAATATTAAATAAGTACTATAATAAATATTAAATTTAAATAGTTAAATATTTAAAAATACTTACATTCATATTTAGAATGAAAGCAAGACACACTTTTATATAACCAATATATTAAAAAAAACAAGGAAAAATACAAAATATTTTGGACTGAATAAGCAAAACACAGCAAATCAAAATTTGTGACAAACAGCTAAAGTGTGGCAGCTTTAAGTGTTTATGTTTAAAACAGAAACATTTTAAGAAACAATGATTTAGGTTTCTACCCTCAGTAGAAGAATCAAAGAATAAATTAAATACAAAATGAATAGAAAAGAAGAAATAATAAAAATAGACACGGAAATAGAAATGATAAAGAGACATTATATTAATTCTGTTAATTTCTATTTATAGACATTTCTATATATAATATAGAAATTATAAAGTGTAATAAAATGGAGAAATCTCTATCAAGATTGAAGAAGAAATAACAAAGAGAAAACTCAAATTCCCAATATTAGGAATAAAAAGGGAAAGGCATGAGTCAGATCTGAAAGACGTTAAAAGGATAATGGGGAATCATAAACATCCTCTAAGAAAAAACATGCAGGTCCAGATGGTTTTTCAGGTGAATTCTATCAAATGTGTAAAAACAATATTTTACCTGTGTTACACAAACTCTTTCAGAAAGTGGAGAAAGAGGCAACTTTTCCTAACTCATTCTATAAGGCCAGTATTACCCTAATATCAAAACCTAACAAGAAGAGAAAATTACAGATAAATATCGCTCATAACATAGACACCAAAGTCTTTAGGAACACTTTAGGAAATCAGATCCAACCAAATATAAAAAGATGATCTTTTGTGACTAAGTAAGTTTTTCCCCAGGAAGGCAAAGATTCATTTAGCATCTAAAAATCAATCAATGTAATTCATCATATTAAGAGAATAAAGGAGAAATGTCCTATGGTGATCTCAATAGCTGTGAGTCTCACACCACTTTCCAAAAACATTCTAAGTAAAGCAAGAATTGGAGAGAATTCATTTCTGTGATAAAGCACATCTACAAAAAATCTTCAGTTAATACCATACTGAATACTCTTAACCTATGTATGATTAGGAACTGGGAAAGAATATCCATTGTCTCTACTTGTATCTGATAGTTTCCTGGATGTTGCAGCAAATGTAGAAGATAAGAAAAATTAATAAAAGGCATAGAGATTAAAAGCGAAGAAGGAAAAGTGACTTTAAGCACAGAAAACTTTTGTCTATGTAGAACATCCAAAAGAGGGCCACTGTAATCACAGTGGCTCACACTTGTAATCACAGCACTTTGGGAGGCCGAGGTGGGCAGATCACCTGAGGTCAGGAGTTCAAGACCAGCCTGGCCAACATGGTGAAACCCGGTCTCTACTAAAAATACAAAAATTAGCTGGGCTTGGTGGCACATGCCTATAATCCCAGCTACTCAGGAGGCTGAGGCAAGAGGATCGCTTGAACCAGGAAGCAGAGGATGCAGTGAGCTGAGATCGTGCCACTGTACTCCAGCCTAGGGGGATATAGCAAGACTCTCTAAAAAAAAAAGAAAAAAATCCTAAAGAAACTATAAAATGTAAATAGAAATTGACCAAGGTTTCAATATAAAAGTAAATATATAAAAAGCAGTTGTTTTGTCCATATACTACTATATGTCAATATATGTATATAGTACGTGAGTACACACACACACACACACACACACACACATCATCATCATCATTTTCAAGGGCTAGGGAAGTTGGTATTGGTCAATTATCAATCTCACCCAGGGCCCTGACAGCTGGCCTATGGAATTATTGCAAGTGATATTGGTGCCCTTGGGGCATAAAGCTTTTAAGCTAGCATGGATCTTGTATCTACCTGATGTACATCTTATGTCCTCGTTCCTGGGAGAAGACAGCTCACAGACAGCTGAGTTTTTGGCTGCACATCCTCTTAGAGGAGAAATGCCTGATTGTGCCATGCTGACAAGTGTTGGTCCTGGCAAATACAGAAGGAAATAAAGAGAAATAAAAGGCATGTAGATTACAACAGAAGGAAAACTAGCTTTATTCACAGAAACTTGATTCCTAGAAACATTATTGTGTATGTAGAAAATCCTATGGAATCTGCAAAGAAACTACCTGAAATCAAAAGCGATTTCAGTGAGGTTCAATATACAAACTCAATATGTACGCATATATACATTTATGTACATACACAGTCATGCACCTCATAACAATGTTTTGGTCAATAATGAACTGCATATAGGACAGCGTTCCCATAAGATAATATGACATTGTTACTGTTTCTTTTCTGTGTTTAGATATATTTAGATACACAAATACTTACCATTGTGTTACAATTGCCTCAAATTCAGTATATGCTGTACAGGTTTGTAGCTACAGGCTATACCATATGGCCTAGGAATATAGTCAATTATACCATCTAGGTTTGTGTAGGTATGGTCTATGATGTTTGCACAATGACAAAAATCACCTAATGATGCATTTCTCAGAAGGTATTCCCATTGTTAAAGCGACACCGGACTGTATTATATGTATTGCCTGTATTCTACCAATGAACTATCAAAAATTAAAATTTAAAAGATTCCATTTACAATAGCATTTACAAACCCCATAGAATACTTAGAAATAAATTAGCAAAAGCTGTGGAAGATCTATGCACAGACAACTACAAAACAGTTGTTGCAAATTTTCTCTTAAAAAGCCAGATATTATGAGGTTGGTGCAAAAGTAATTGCGGTTTGAATGTAATGGCAAAAACCACAAATACTTTTGCACGAATCTAATAAATAGCATAGGCTCTGTGGGTCACATTGTCTGTGACACAGACTCTTTGTGTTTCTGTGTATTCTGCAACTCTTTAAAATTATTAATATGGTCCTTCACTCACTGGCCTTACATAAATAGGCTACAGTCTAAATTTGTTGGCCCATAAGCTGCAGTGCTGATGCTTGCTATGAAATATTTCTAGGAGAAAATACTCAAGACCTAAATCTATGGAGATATATACCATCCTTGTGGCCTGGAAAAGTTAATATTGGCAAGTTGTCCATCTTGGCCAGGACCCTGAAGATGGTCTACGTTATTGTAAGAAAGACTGGTGTCCTTGAGGGCATGGGCTTTTAAGCCAGGGTGGAATCTGCAGAAGTCTGAGGTGCCATTTCCCATCCCATATTATACCTGGGAGAAAGTAGCTCTCAGACAGCTGTGTGGTTTTCTGCAAAGCTCAATTAGAAGAGAAATTATCAGGCATGGTGGCGCATGCCTGCAGTCTCAGCTACTTGGGAAGCTGAGGTGGGAGGATCTCTTGAGCCCAGGAGTTCGAGGTTGCAGTGAGCTGTGACTCCAGCCTGTGTGACAGAGTGATACCCTGTCTGGAGAAATTCATCATGGGGATATGCTGATAATTGGTGGTCCCTGCCTACATCCTCCCAGGAGACTGAGCCAGGCCTGGTGTGGCCAATGGTCCACTTATAAATTGAACCATGTTAGACCTCCTAACAGTGCAAGTACTCATTACAGCTCTGACATGATGCTAAGCACCCCAAGTATTATAAAAAAATGTAAGCCATCATGCACACACGGTGAGGCTACACCAAAGTCTGGTGGTTAAATGCATGATCTGTGGAATCAGACGGCATGGGTTCAAACCCTGGCTGGGGTGAGATGGGGAACTTTCTAAGGCTTAAATGCTGTTTTACCAAATCTTTTAAAAGAAGTGAAAATACACTGCCTGTTAGAAAGGGAAGTTTTGGGGTGAAGCTTGTGGGAAGTTTAGAATACCTGGTGTCCACCTCAGAAACCATCGCAGCCCAGATATTATAGGTTCAGGCCTTTCCAGGGCGGCCACATAGAATATCCTTGCCTCCAAGATTTGGAGAGCTGCGCTATAAAGGTTCTTGGAGGCGGTGTCCTGAGCCCAGAGCTGCCTGCAGGCGGGCAGGAGTTGTGGGGGTGTTGGCATGACCTGGTGTCCTCTGTGGCAGCTGCCTGAAAAGAAGAGGCCGAGGGTTCTTTGTCCTGTGTCTCTCCGAATCTTAGTACCTGCCCTGCAGCAGACTCCCTGGCTGCCAGGGCACACCGGTCACCCCGGTAGACAGTGCCGCCCCGCCCTCGCCAACCCCTTATCCCAACTCCCATTTCCAGCCTTCCAGGAAGCCCGATCCCCACCCCGGCACCATGTGAGCTGCTCCTCTACTCCGCGTAGGGGAGGCTCTGCCTCCGGTGACTCCGAGGGAAAGAGCTAGAGCACCCACAGGTGCTGTCTGCCACGGCGCTGAGGACACTGCACACCCGTTCCCCCGCTGTCCCAGTGCTGCTGACAACCAGCGTCCGCGGCCCCCAACCGTCGAACAGAGCGCGTGGGGCCATCTGGTGCCAAACGCCTGCAACGGAGTGCGGAAGGTCACGAGGCGCTAGAGGCCGGTTGAGGGCAGGCGGTTGGGCCTTCACGCTCTTTGCTGGGTCTTCACGCTCTTTGCTGGGTGTCGTTTTTTCTTCTCGCCCCCTTCGCTCCTGTGCGCTTCGTGCACAAGCCCTGGGCTCACACACCCTTTCTCCGTCACGTGTTCCAACAGCATCTCACCTGCATCGGGCTGAACAGGAGACCTGAATTTTCTACTCTACTCCAAGGATTCGCCGGCTCACAAACTGCTCTTCATATCTTCAGCAAGCTTTGTCTGTGCCCTACCCCTCTGTCCCCCATTGGCTACCATACCCGCTCCCACCAAGCCTACGTCACCTCGCTGTCTCTGTGCCTCTCCCCGGCCCCCTTCCTGGCCCTTCTCCCACAGTTTCCGGTCTTTGCTCCTGGGTGTTCCGTCGACCCTAAGAGGCGGTGTCTGATCTGGCAGGTTCAATGCCTTTCTCTGGCGCTGTCTGCACCTCCAATATATTCAGTGACTCAGGAAGGATCCATCCTGCAGGGCGCAAATAGACTCTCCTGTTTGCCACCTGAGCAGAAAGGCACCTCTATGAGGTCTTTGCCACCCAGTCACCCTACCAGACCCAATCAGCACGTGGGAGACGTGGAGGAGAGGAGGACAGAGATGGAGAGGGACCAAAAGACTACATGGGGCCTTGAAGGATGTCATAAGAACGTTGCCTTTTACTGAGAGATGGGAACCATGGAGGGTTTCAAACTACTGAGACCGGCATGATATGACTTAGGGTTTTTTTGTTTTGTTTTGTTTTGTTTTGTTTGTTTTTTTGAGACGGAGTCTCAGAGTCTCGCTCTGTCATCCAGGCTGGAGTGCAGCGACGTGATCTCGGTTTCCTAGAACCTCCATCTCCCGGGTTCAAGCCATTCTCCTGCCTCAGCCTCCCAAGTAGCTGGGATTACAGGCACTCACCACCACGCCTGGCTAATTTTTGTCTTTTTAGATGTTTCATCTCAGAGAAAGAGCTTCCATGTTCTCTATCTCTTGTAAACAGATATTCTTCAAGAAAATTTACAATATAACATTCATACACAGAAGTGTACAAATCATCTGTCTATTCCTCAATATATTTTTGCAGAATGAACAAACCTATGTAATTTAGATCAAGAAGCAAAACACAGGCACCTCAGAATCAATCTCATGCTCACTCCTAGTCACTATGCCCCCTCCCAAATTTTTAACATTATAGATTAATTTTGCCTATTTAAAAACTTTATATAAATGGAACCCTACCATGTGTCCTGTTTGTGGCTGTGTCTTTTCATTCAACACTTTGTAAAATTCATCCATGTTGTTGCTTTTAGCAGCACTTAGTTCTTTTATATTGCTGTGTGATGTTCCATTGAACAAATATAATTTATCCATTCTATTATTGATGGATGTTTGAATGGACTTAGTTTTTGGCTATTAGAAATAATAATGCTGCTGTGGCTGGGTGTAGTGGCTCATGCCTGTAATCCTAGCAGTTTGGAAGACTGAGGAGGGAGGATTGCTTGAGACCAAGAGTTCAAGACCAACCTGGCCAACATAGTGAGACCCCCATCTCTATTTTTTTCAAAAAAAAAAAAAAGAAATAATGCTTCTGTGAACATTCATGTATATGTTTTCAACTACTTCTGAGGTAGGATGCAGGACTCGACTCCAGAAGCGGGACTTGGACACTGGAGCAAATTGAGGACTAGCTAAAACAGTGTCAGGGTGGAAGCAGCTTTCCATCAGACACACCCACCAGTGTGCTATGTCAGTTTACATTTGTCATGGCAACATGCAGGAATTACTGCTCCTTTCCATGGCAATGACCCAATGACACAGAAGTTACTACCCTTTTCCTAGAAATTTCAGCATAAACCACCCCTTAATCTGCATGCAATTAAAAGTAGATATAAATATGACTGCAGAACTGCCCTGAGCTGCTGCCCTGTGCGCCCTGCTGATAGAGTAACCCTGCTCTGCAGGAGCAGTCACAGAGCTGTAACACTGCCTCTTCAATAGAGCTGTCTTCTTCCACCACCAGCTCACCCTTGAATTCTTTGCTGGGTGAAGCAAAGAACCCTCCCAAACTAAGCCCCAATTTGGGGCTTGCCTGCCCAGCATCACTTCCAATATCATGGAAATTTTCACTGATGCCTACTATGAGGTTTATTGCTTAACTTTTCACATTTAGCTCTGTAATTCTCCTGTTGATTTGTATGTCTTTTGTAGATTTATTTCGTTTCTACTGATGCTACTATAAATCCTCCGAAGGGATTTACCTTTGGATATAGAAGGCAGCTAGGATGGGAAAGCACACTTTATTCTGAGATTAATGTAAGTCAGAGCCATGCTTCACTCTTTTTGAAGGCTGGCTCTCTCCTGTTATCCTTATTTTTGGGATATTGGCTTTCAGACGTTTTACATGAAAACCTGAGTATTTTTTGGGGGCCCTCTTCATTGGCAGGTCCTGACTCTGAATTTTTTTCTCACCAGCCCCTGAAATTGCTGAATTTTACCTCCAAAACTTGATTTGAAAAAAACGAAGCAAAGGTAGAAAGAATATCATTCTAAAATCATTGTTTTATGAACAGATTTTGCTACATAGATGAAATTGGCCGGCCATAATAATGGCAGAGAAGGCCAGATTTTCTTTATAACTGTTATAACAGTTTTTAAACATGAAAAAGTTTCATTTAGAAAACAATGTTAAGGTAGGGGCATGGCAGAGAATGGGAAGATGATCAGCTGGGAGGAGCAGTGCAAGAAGAGAGCAAAGACACAAGCACTCTTGTGTGCAGAAAAGGCATGGTGAATGTAGGGGTAAAAATCGCTAGCTCTTCTCAGAGCAATTCCAACATTCTCTGAAGGAAAGTCCACGGACCATGAGAACCCCCCACCTTCTGGGACACATATATCTGGACTGTGGGACTTTGACCCATGTTGGATCAGCCAGATCCCCTCTCCCTGAAGCAGTTTGTCAGCACAGGAAGAGAACAGTTCAGCCCTTGGAGAGAGCGTCATTTATGGGTAGGATGCCCTGGCTTCCTATGGCTGGCAAATGTGAAAGTTGATTATATAAATTGAGCCATTCTTGTTATACCCAACTAAAACAGAATTAGAAGGCCAGGGGGAGAAAACACACTCAGGGCATGCCAAGAATGTAATTCTTTGCAAGCCTAGCTGCTGAAATTGCCTGCTGTAACCCAAAAACGGTTTTATGTAGTAGCTTCTGAAACAACCTGCTGGACTCTATGATTACTTTTACCCACTGCTATCACTTACCAATCAGAGCTTGCCAGCTCCCCAAAACTTTACTAGTGCCAGTGAGTTGTCTTTGCAAAACAAATTGTCTTTGCTCTTTTAATGAAACCTCTAATCTTCTATTTGTTCTTCTAAAAGGCTGCCCAGTTGTATGCCCTGAATTGCAATTTTCACTTCCTGAATAAAACAGTTTATATTTAAAGATTTATCTTTGTATTTTGATTTCGACCCAAGGCCCTGATTTGGTCACTGCTGTGATCCAGTTTCACCTCTAGGTTCAGTCAATCCTCTCCAATTCTTCAGGGATTGTCCCAGGATAGGTTAGTTTTGACTGTCCTAGCTTTTCATATAAATAGGGACATGCAGTATGCATTCTTGTGCAAGGATTCTTTTCACTTAGCAGAATGTTGTAGTTTTTTACTTTTGTTGTCTGTCATCGGGATTATTTTCTTTGATAGCTGAGTAATATGAATACTTCATAATTTTCTATTCTCATGTGGATTGTTATCAGGGATATTTCCATATTATGCTTATTATGAATAAGGCTTTTATGAATTTTGCCTACTATGCAAGGCCTTTTGTGTCATGCAAGCCTTTTTGTGTACATATGTTTTCATTTCTCTCGAGGAAATAATTCAGAATGGAAGCACTCAGTAAGAATAAGTGTATGTTTAGTTTTATAATAAGTTTTATTACATTTTTTCAATGTGGTTGTACCAGTTCATATTATCATTGCAATGAGAAATGTTCCATGTTTTCATTTCTCTCAAGGAAATAATTCAGAATGGAAGCACTGAGTAAGAATGAGTATATGTTTAGTTTTATAATAAGTTTTATGACATTTTTTCAATGTGATTGTACCATTTCATATTATCATTACAATGAGAAGTGTTCCACATTTTTCATTTCTCTCGAGGAAATAATTCAGAATGGAAGTGCTGAGTAAGAAGAAGTGTATGTTTACTTTTATAATAAGTTTTATGACATTTTCTCAATGTGATTTTACCATTTTGTATTATTACTGCAAGTGAGAAGTGTTCCAAGTGCTTTACATCCCTACAGACATTCTGGTGGATGTGCGATGGCAACTTCCCTGATGATTAATAATATTGAACATTTTTGGTGGGCTTATTGAACATTTCTGAATCAACTTTTGGAAAGGGATTATTGTTCAAATGTTTTGTCCAGTTCTTTTAATTGGGTGGTTTGCCTTGTTATTCTATCATTATGATTGTTAGGTTTTGAAGGGAAGGGGAGAGAGAGAGAGTTGGTGGCTCTACAGCAACACAGGTTTATTACCAGTACAATTTGCAGAGAGGGGACCAGCTTGGTGCCAGAGCTCACTGCTGCTTACAGGCTGGGGTAATTACAGGTCTGGGCAGGAGGGGTCTGGGCCGTATGGCTTGCTGCCCAGGAGGATGTTGATAAAGATGTTCCTTGGGCCTTTGCCCAGCAGGATGTGATAAGGAAGTCAGGTGGCTAGGCAGGATGTTTCTCACAGCGCAGGGCCCCATGGAATGTTTCACTTTGACCAGGGTCTGTAAAATGGCAGGGGCTTGCAAATGGTGCAGCTTGGACTAACAATTATTATTAATCTTAAAGGGAGAAGGAGATTCAGCAAGAATGGTGAAAGGAGAATTATAATTTGGGCATCTCATTTCATGATCAATATCTCATGGAGGGGTTAAGTACAGGGGCAGTCAGGATTGGAGGGTCTGGCAGACAGGTCAGCTAAATCAGTGTCTGCTAAGGAGGCAGGAGCCAGGATCCACATGATGAAAGTGGCCACAGTCATGAAGTCTGAAATTTTCTCAGCAGAAAGGGAGAAAGAACAGGCAGGCTGAGTGGCCTTGCTGTCTGAAGCGGCCTCAGTTTTATCCTCCAACACCTTGGGGCTCCACTGGTGCTCACCTCTCTTCTCCAAGCCTAGGTCTTCAGCAGTGACTATACAGGAAACGTAGGGGGCAGAGGTAGCTCTCCTCCACCCAACAATAGTGGCAGTGGCAGCAGCAGGACTACTGGGATTTGGGGTTACAGAGCTTACAGCTGTCAGATGTGTTTGGAAAGTTCCTTATTGACAGAGAGTGTCTGGAAGCTTTTTCTCCCTGTGTCTTATCTGACTTTAGTGAGGCTGGCGACCTGGGTGAACGGCCTCCATCAACATCTTCCTTCACCTACCTCTCCAGTAGCAGAGCGCAGATAAGACTGGACGGGACAGCCATGCTGAACCCACAGCAACCTCCAAAGAGGTCTGTATAAGCTGGCGATGTCACTGCCTTCGGCAAATGGGCTCCGAGAAGATGCTTGGGCTTTCTTACTCAAGGTGTCTTCTGGGTGTTTGGAACAGAGGCTTCCTTTCAGGGGTCCAGGACTGCACTGGAAGGAAGTGACCACAAGATGACACCGTTGATCTTCCAGACACTCCCGCTGTTATGAGGGTGAAGGGGGAGCCCTTCTCTAATCATCCTTCCTTTGCTACTTTTTCCCTCTGCCTTAGCTTTTCCTTTCCTGCACTTTCCTGGGGACTTCAACTCAGTCTTTCTGAGGCAAGGATGGAGGGGAGGACAGGATGGCCCAGCCTCGTAGAGGTCACTACCTGCTCAAACCCCAAACAGAAAGGAGTCATTTGCAGCCTGGAGGAGGACTCTACCATTCCAAGATACTCAGCTGAACACCCCAGCAGCGCTAGGAGACAGCAGTGGCTCCTGAGACCTCCACACCAGAGTTCCGCACACATTCAAGGTAAGAACCGCAGAGAGGAGCCCAGAGCCTGCTGAATCAGACACCGCCTCCTAGCAGTGATGTCCAACCGAAAAGGCGCGGGACTGCAGTAAACCTGGGCAAGCAAGGTCGAGGAGAGCTCTGTGCCGGGACCGCGAGGCGATCCAGACCAGATGGGGAACACTGGGGGCAGTGGCGGGGGGCGAGGGGCGCGTATGAAGCTGGTAGGAGAGGTTGCCCGTGAAGAGCAGCCTTTGCGCTGCACACCCTGTTCAGCCCGATGCAGTTGAGCCGCCGTTAGAACGAGTGGAGAGAAAGGGTGCGCGAGGCCAGGGCTCGAAGAAATGCAGCAGAGGGCAAAGGGCGAAGTCCAACGGCCCAGCCCCAGCAGGGGACTCTCGAGCTTCGGGATTCCGCTCACCGGGTAGCGGCTGTTTGGACCCAGACCGGCCCCTGCGCGATATGAGCATTGCTAGGACTGCAGCTGTTGGGCACCAGCAGCCAGGTCTGCAGGCTTCGCGAAGCCTGGCCCGGACCGTAGCTTCTGCAAGCAGTCCAGGTGTATCCTGGGGTCACTGGAGGGCAGAGCCTGCTCAGAGCCAGAGTACAGAAGCAGCCCAGGTGTTCCCAGCACCAGGTTCACTGGAAGTGCCAGATGTGGGAGAGGGAGCTGGGGAGGGAAGAGGGCTATGCTGGTTCCCGAGCTGAATGATGTACCCAAGAGGCCAAGTAGCTGCAGCAGGTGCTAAGGTGAGGAGGAGACGCCATCATGGGGTGCAAATATGGAGTACAGAAGGCTGGACCCTCTTCCTTTTAGGCAGCTTCTGAAGACATCAGTTTCCCCTCTCCCCTCCTCAGGCCACCACCTCCTTCGTGCTCCTCTCTGATCACCTCTCCAAGTCCTGGTGTCAGGAGCCTTCTCTGTGGCCCCCCTGGAGAGACTTGAGCCTGGGGCGTGACCTGCTGGGCTGTGAAGGTTTCCGAGAAGAGAAACCTGTGGCCTGACCTGCCTGGATGCTGCACCCAACCTCATCTCTTCCTGGGAGGCAGGCTCTCTTCGCTTGTTTTTACAAATTTGGTAAAACAGCATTTAAGTCCTAGTCCCTGGTAGTGACCCTCCAGGATTTGACCCAGGCTGCCTGACTGTATTTATGGACACATCACGTATTACCATTTTTTATTGTCCTTAGTCCATGGCACACATATAATGAGCACTTACGTGGCCCACTAGGAAGTCTCTCCTTTTTGGTTCAACTCAGATCTTGGCCATTGGCCACAATGGGGCCTTGGTCGCCTCTGAAGATGACCTGGGACTGCTGCTCACAAGCAAATCCCCATTGGGCATTTCTATTCTCATTGAGCTTGCAGCAAACCATGAAGGTCCCTGTGGCCTATCTTCTCCCAAAGCCAAGGATGGGAGATGGTACATCAGGTGGGTACAGGATTCATGCTGATTTAAAAGCTTTATGGCAGGGCACAGTGGCTCCTGCCTATAATCTCAACACTTTGGGAGGCTGAGGCAGGAGAAATGCTTGAGACCAGGAGTATGCAACCAGCCTGAGCAACACAGTGAGACCCTGCCTCTACAAAAAAATTTTAAAATAAAATTAGCTGGGCATGGTGACATATGCCTATAGTCCCAGCTACTCAGGAGGCTGAGGTGGGAGGATCACTTGAGCCCAGGAGTATGAGGTTATAGTGATCTATGATCACACAACTGCACTACAGCCTGGGCAACAGAGCGAGACCCTGTCTTGTTTGTTTTGTTTTATTTTTGAGATGGAGTCTTACTCTGTCGCACAGGCTGGAGTGCAGTGCTACGATCATTGCAACCTCTGCCTCCTGGGTTCAAGCAATCGTCCTGCCTCAGCCTCCCAAGTAGCTGGGATTACAGGCACACACCAGCACACCCGGCTAATTTTTGTATTTTTAGTAGAGACGGGGTTTCACCATGTTGTCCAGGCTGGTCTTGAGCTCCTGACCTCAGGTGATCCACCCACCCCTGCCTCCCAAAATGCTGGGATTACAGGCGTGAGCCACTGCACCTGGGCCTGTCTCTTTTTTTAGAAAGACTTTTCAGGATCCTGGCAATATTGACAATTTATCAATATTGACTTTTCCAGTACAGGAGCATGATATATGTCTCCATATATTTAGGTTTTTTAAGATTTAAGATGTTCTCTCAACAATATTTTGTAGCAAGGTCAACAAGCTAATTGGCCCCTGAACTATTTTTGTAAGGCCAGTGACTAAGTACAGTGTTAACATTTTTGGCCGGGTGCGGTGCCTCACGCCTGTAATCCCAGCACTTTGGGAGGCTGAGGCGGGTGGATCACCTGAGGTCAGGTGTTCAAGACCAGCCTGGCCAACGTGATGAAAGCCCATCTCTACTAGAAATAAAAAATATTAGCTGGGTGTGGTGGGGCAGGTGCCTGTAATTCCAGCTACTCGAGAGGCTGAGGCAGGAGAATTGCTTGAACTGGGAGGCAGAGGTTATAGTGAGCTGAGATCATGCCACTGCACTCCAGCCTGGGCAACAAGAGCGAAACTCTGTCTCAAAGAAAAAGAAAAAATTAAGGGTCTAAAAATATAAAAATGAGACTAAGTGGAAAAGACCATAAGCAACCTATAACACCATATTTACTATCTGGGTTTTTAAGAGAAAATTTGTAACCACTGTTTTGTAGTTTTCTGTGAGTCAAACTTGCACAGCTTTTGCTAATTTATTCCTATGTATTTTATGTGAGTTGTAAACACTACTGTAAATGGTATCGTTCCAATTTTAGTTTTCAATCATTCATCAATGGTATACAGAAAATACATTTTAAAAATACATATTGACTTGTATACTGAGACCTTGGTAAATTCACTTGTGACTTCTGGTAGCTTCTTTGTTTTCTATGAATCATGTTTATGTGAATAAAGCTACTTTAACTTCTGTTTTAATCTGCATGCCTTTTTCTTTCTCTTTCTTACTTTTACATTTGCAGAAACCAACAACTGTCAGCATTAACACCATCAGGCATTTCTCTTCTAATTTAGCCTTGCAGCCGACCACACGGCTAGCTGTGCGTGATCTCTCCCCAAGCGCAAGGACGTGAGATGCGGATCAGGTAGGTGCACGATCCATGCTGTCTTAAAAAAAAGTCTTATAAGGCCAATATGTCTTGTAGCAATTCCATACACCAGAGGTCCCCAACCCCCAGGCCACAGACCAGTACTGGCTGTGGCCTGTTAGGAACTGGATCGCACAGCAGGAGGTGAGTGGCAGGTGAGCAGGTATTACCGCCTAAGCTCCGCCTCCTGTCAGATCAGCGGCGGCATTAGATGCTCATAGGAGTGCAAACCCTATTGTGAACTGCACATGCGAGGGATCTAGGTTTGGCATTCCTTATGAGAATCTAATGCCTGAGAATAGTTTAATTCCAAAACCATCTCCCCGCTACCCATGGAAAAATTTTCTTCCACGAAACCAGTTTCTGGTGCCAAAAAGGTTGGGGACTGCTGCCATGGACCAGATTTCTGGATTCTGGCTGAAATGGACAACTTACCAATATTAATTCTTCACTCCACCAGCTGATACACACACACATACACATTTGTACGTGTATTGGTATACGGTAGTTTACAGAAAAATAATTGTTTTATATATATTGATCTTGTATACTGGCACCTTGCTAAATTCACACCTTACTTTTTATAATTTTTTATACATGGATTATAGGATTTTCTGCATACACAATCAGGATTTCTGTGCATTGAGTAATTTACCCTTTCCTTTTAAATCTGTATGATTTTAATTTTTCTTATCCTCTACATTTGCTACAACCTCCGATACAATATTGAATCCAAGAGAAGTCAACGGACTTCATTTTCTACTTCCTGATCTTGGGGGGAAAATATTCAGTATGCTGTTAACTGAAGTTCTTTTTCCTTCAATGAATGCATTATCACATAAAAGAAATAAGGAAATTCTGTCCACTTCCTACTTTGCTGAAAGATTTTTTTGAACGGAATGTTAGCTTTTTTCAATTAGTTTGTTCACAACTATTTAGATGAATTGTATCGGCTGATTCTTTTCTAATAGCTTTTTTGAGAGATAATTCATGTACAATACAATCCATGTATTTGAAGTATAGAATTCAATGGCTATTAGTGTATTCACAGAAATGTGCAACCATCAACACAATTTTGTAAAATATTCATCACCCCAAAAAGAATCTTTGTACACCTTAGCCATCACCTTCTAATACCCCCACACCTCCCAGTTCTAGGCAAGCATTAATCGACTTTCTCTCTTTGAGTTTACCTACTCTGGACATTTCCTGTATGAAACCATAGACTATGTGGTTCTTTCTGGCTGGATTCGTTCATGTATTATAATGGTTTTATATGGCATATACATAACACAAAATTTACCATTTTAACAATTTATGTACAATTCACTGGCATTTAGTACATTTATATTGTTGTATAACCATCGCCACTATTCACCTCCAGAACTTTTTCATCATCCTAAATTGAAACTCTGTACCTATTAAACAATAACTCCCCAGCACACATTCCCCACATCTCTGGTAACCACTATTCTGTTTCTATGAATTTGCCTATTCCAGGTATATCATATAAGTAGAATGATACATTTGTCCTTCTATGTCCAGATTATTTTACCTGGCATAGTTTTTTTCAGGTTTTATCCATATTGTAGCATGTATTAGAATTTCCTTTCTTTTAAGGCTGAATAATATGCCATTATATGTTTTGTTTCCCCATTTCTACATTGCTGGATACCTGGGTTGTTTCCAGCTTTTGGCTGTTGTGGATGATGCCACTATGAACATGGGGTACTACTGGGAAATAGAGTATAGAATGAACTTGACATTTATCCAACCACACAGACACATCTTAAAACCATTATGCTTATCAAGTACCCACACCCAAAACTGCATACTCTGATTCCGTGTATAACAAATTTTAGAAATAGCAAGACTAATATGAAATGTCAGCAAGTGGATAAATTGTTGTTTGTGGTTAGATATGTGGAGGAACTAACAACAAAGAAGCATAAGGAGATTTTTTAGAATGATGGAAATGGTCTGTACCTGAATTATGGTGGGGCCTTGAGTGTACATATTTGTTAAAACTTAGCGAACATAAAACAGATGCATTTTTTCATGTAAATTTTACCTCCAAAAGGTTCATCTGAAAAAAAAAAACATTTGATGCAAAGGCAGTCACAACATCATGCTAACGTCGTTGATTGTTTTATAGGCAACTGCTATTGCAGTAGATGAAATTGATGATAATTAGGGCAGAGATAGACTATGTGGTTCTTTGTGGCTGGACTCACTTATGTAACATAATGGTTTTATATTGTGTATAAACAACATAAAATTTACCATTTTAACAATTTTTAAATGTACAGTTCACTGGCAATAAGTACATTTATATTGATGTACAATTATTGCCACTCTCCATTTCCAAAACTTTTGTTCATAACTGCTATGGTAGTTTGTAATGTATTTTAGACAATTCATTTAGAAAAGATTAATGCTAAGGAAGGGGTATGGTGGATAATAGGAAGGCAAGCAGTGGGGGTGCTGGGCAGGGGGTAAGGCAGGAAGAAAAAGCAGTCAGTAAGCTTAGATGCAGAGAAGTCTTGATAACATGCAGACCTTGTCAGAGCATCTGTTGCAATATACCCTGATGAGAAGTTCATGTGCAATGAAACTCCAACTCCTGGGACCCATGTGTGGGACACTGGGACCCTGACCCCGTCAGATCAGTCAGATCCCCTTTCTCCAGAGCAGATTGGTCAGCACAGGGAGACAACAGCTCAGATCTTCACCCTGTGAGAAGATCACTTATGGGAGGGGCTGCCCTGACCCCCCACATCAGACTCCCCCATGCTATAGTTTGGTTTGCTTGACCCCTCCAAATCTCATGTTGCAATGTGATCCCCAGTGTTAGAGGTGGAGCCTGATGGGAAGTGTTTGGGTCATGGGGTTGGAGCCCCCATGATGTCTTGGAGCTTTCCTCACAGTGATGAGTGAGTTCGCACTCTATTAAGCCCTGCGAGAGCTGATTGTTAAAAACAGCCTGGCACCTTCCTCCCCTCCTCTCTCATTTCTTCTCTTGCCAAGTGATCTTGGCATGTGCCAGCTCCTCTTTGCCAGCCTAAAGCCCTCACCAGAAGCAGATCCTGGCATCATCCTTCTTATACAACCTGCAGGACTGTGAGCCAAAGAAACCTCTTTTCTTTATAAATTACCCAGCCTCAGGTATTCTTTTATAGCAACACAAAAATGAACGAAGACATCCCTCTCTTCAATGCTGCAGGAATTGTTTTCATTACAGGTTTGGGCTGCTCTATAATTTCATATAAATGGGAGCATACATTATGTACTGTTCTCAGGCCTTAAGATGTCTTTCATTCAGCATCATGTTTCTGTGATCCATCCATGTTGTTGCCTGTTATCAGGAATTCATTCATTTTGATATCTGAGTATGAACGCACCATGGTTTGTTTTTGCTTTCTATATAAATGGACATCTGAGGTACTTCCAGGTTTTACATATTATGAATAAGGCTGCTGTGAACTTTTCTAGTGCAAGTGATTCTGTGTCCATGTGTTTTTATTTCTCTCAGGTTAATACTTAGGAATGAAATTGCTCAGTCAGACTAGATATATGTGTAGTTTTCTGAGAAACCGTATGAACTTTTTTCCAAAGTGGTTTTACAATTTTATATTCTCTCCAGAAATGAAGAAGAGTTCCAGGTACTCCATATGCCTGCCAACATTTGGATACCTGGGTTGGATACCTTTTAAACGTTATCCATTTCGGTGGCTGTGTAGTGGTGTATCGTTGTTTTAAATTTTCATTTCTCTAATGACAAATTATGTTGAATACTTTTACATGTGCTTGTTTTATGATGCTTCTTTATAGGAGAATTATTCAAATATTTTGCCCATTTATTATGTGGCTGGGTATTTTATAGTTGACCTATAGGAGTTCTTTATAGATTTTGCACACTTGTCCTTTGCTAGATATGTGTTTTGCCAATAATTTTCCCAGTTTATAGCTTATGGCTTGCCTATTTATTTTCTGAATTAAATACTTTTGGGGCAAAAGTTTTAAGTCTGTGGTTTTTCTGTTAATCTCGTTTATAGTTTCCAGATAATAAATTTTCTTTTGATGCAATCTCGTTTCTCAGTATCTTATTTTATAATCTTTCTATTCTTAAAATCTCCTTTGTAGCCCAAGGAATTAATCAGGGTCTCTTACATTTTGTTCTAAGACGTTTATAATTTTTTGAAAATCTTGTTTTTTGAATCCATCTGGAATTTGCTTTCATAACTGTCTGAGGTGAAGATGTCGCATTTCTCGCATACACACAGCCAATGGTCCTAGATCTCAACCGCATGTTTGAGGAGGAGAAAGAGGAGGAGGAGTCCATCATTCCTCTGTTTTCTCCCTTCTTATTTTTTTCGAGACAGGGTCTTGCTATCACCCAAGCTGGAGTGCAGTGGCACAGTCATGGCTCACTACAACTTCCACCTCCTGGGCTCAACTGATCCTCCTGTCTCAGCCTCCTGAGTAGCTGGAACTATAGGTGTGCATGCCACCACACCTGGCTAATTTTTGTATTTTTTTGTAGAGATGGAGTTTTGCCATGTTTCCCAGACTGGTCTTAAACTCCTGGGCTCAAGCAATCCACCCGCCTTGGCCTCCCAAAGTGCTGGGATTACAGGCATGAGCCACTGTGCCCAAACTTCTCTTCTTATTTTTGGATGCCATCTGTGTGATTTGTTTCCATAGTCCCTGTGATCAAGTATTCATTAATGAGAAAAAATTTCCCCCTCCCAGAACAGCAAATTCCTGGACCCTTTCTCTCTCACACACTCCCGTCATTCAATTCCACAACAATACTTTGATACATGTACACAATCCAAAGTGAATGTGCACAATCCACTTCTCATGCGCCCCACTGCTATTGTGTGTCCAAGCCATCATTACCCTCCACCTTAGGGGCTCAGCCTCCTAACTGGTCTCTCAGCCTCCATGCTCATCCAAGCAACCAAAATCACCCGCTTAAAACCTACGGCAGATCATGCTGTCCTATGCTTTAAGCCCTCCAGTCATTCACATCTCTGAGGATGTCATCACTTTATAATGACAACCTACAAGGTCCTCCCCATTTTGTGTGTCCCCATCCCTCTCTGCTCTCCTCGCCCCCACTCTCTCTCGTGCTGACCACAGCCCCATCAGCTTACTGACTGCCCCACGAGGATGCCAGGCATCCTCGCTTCGATCCTTTGCAGTGGCTACTTCTGCTATTTCCAGTGTTCTTCCTTCACGTGTCTGTGTGGGTCACTTGATGGCCCCCTTCTAGACCTTGCTCAAAACTCACCTTCCTAGTGAGGTTGTCCTGTCTTCCACGTGCACACTGAGACTTCTGCTTCTCCTTACTCCAAGTGTCAAACCTCCATAGGCAATTTTATTCTTCATAACATGTGTTACCAGCTAAATTGCCACATCATTTACATGTGATTACGATTGTTGTTTATTTTCTCCCCCACCCCCCGACTCGAATGTAAGCTCTGCTTACATTTTTGCTGTTACTTATAATAGGTCCCAGCTCATCCCAGACGCTCAATAAATATGGCAAATTGACAAATAAATGAGTCAACTGCCTTCTGAATACTACTGATTCATTCACAGGGTTTCACACTATTAAAAACCGAACACTATTGAAAGCTGAACTCACCCTACCAAAACAATGCATGTCCATTTGTCTAAGGCAAGTGGCTAGAGTCGCCCTGGTTGTGTGTGGCAGTTACTCATCTCACTTCCCTCTTCTGCTACTTCCTCTCCAGCCACTCTCAGCTCCTCTAGAATGGGAGCTCATTGTCTCATCTTTGCTTTGACCATGCAAAGAACCCCCGGAGCCCCTTTACCTCTGTTCTAGCACCCATTGGATTCTTCCTTCCAAGGAAGTAAAAGAATGTTTCTAAAATCTACATATCATCATTTCACTTCTTTGCTTTCACTCCTTTCGTGACTCTGCATACTTTCAGGATGACCGACAAGTGCCTATCACGATACATTAATTTGTCCGTTATCTGGCCCCTGCTGATCATTACAGCCGTACACTCCAGGCTTGACTTCATTCTCCAGCTGCACCTGACTACCTTCCTGGTGTCCCACAGGCTCACAGCCTCTCTGGCTTCCTTGACTTTTCACATAATATTTCCTTGATGTGAAAATAGCCCCGCTCTACCTAGAGGCTTCCTCCTGCTTCTTGAGGTGCAATTAAAGTTCCTTCTCTCCCGTATGTAATACTATGTCCTTCTTACCTGCTCTCCGATCCCTAGCACGAAGTCCTGTTTAAATTTTTGGTATGCATCTGTCTCTCCTACTAGACTGTAAGTTCTTGTAGGTCAAGAAATGTCTTTGAACCCTATCTCACCAGTGACTAGCACAGTGTCTAGAGCAGGTTCATCACTAAGTAAATGTTTAATAAAATAATACATAAGAAGCTGGCAGAAATTCTTGGGTTTTCCGTCTTTCCTCCATCTGAAGGTGGTTTTCCTGGGTTATAAAATGCCTTAGAAATTATAGAATTTTCAACAATGAAGTCTAGTTTAGACTCAGCCTGACTCTATGATCAGCCATGGGTTGGGTGGAGTGGCAACTTTTGCAACTTGAGATTTTAGTGGTTTAAATAGGGACAAACTGTATCTTTTCCCACATAGGCCCAATCCAGGTACTTACTTGAAAATAATATTTATTTTTCTTTCTTTTTTTTCCTTTTTGAGAGGGAGTTTCGCTCTTGTTGCCCAGACTGTAGTGCGGTGGCGCGATCTCGGCTCTCTGCAACCTCTGCCTCCCGGGTTCAAGCAATTCTCCTGCCTCAGACTCCTGAGTAGGTGGGATTACAGTCACCCACCACCACACCCAGCTAATTTTTTGTATTTTTAGTAGAGATGGGGTTTCACCACGTTGGCCAGGCTGGTCTCAAACTCCTGACCTCAGGTGATCCACCCGCCTTGGCCTCCCAAAGGCTGGGATTACAGGCATGAGCTACTGTGCCCGGCCTGAAAATAATTTTTTGTAAGACTTTTTAAAGGAGTATGATAACAACTTTTGAGTCATATATTTTATCCTAGACTTAAAATGTTTCAGTAATTACCCCGTGGCATGAACTCTTTCTTTCATTCTTCTTGCAGGCCCAAGAGGCTGGATGCCAAACCTATCCTCTCCATGTGAAGCACCAACTTGGGGGTGTCAACTAAAAATATGAGACCCGTAAACTTGGAAAAGAGGACTTTATTTCTTGAGAAGGGTTGCAGACTGCAGGCTGGGAAGTGGCACCTCCAGCTGAGACCACAAACAGGTACTTTGAGGGAGATAGGGTGGGATAGGAGTTTTATGCCAAACAGGTTGGCTAAACAGACATATTCAGCAGGTCACAGGGGGAACTATGAATGTTCATGAAGGGGGGTCATATGTGTGCTTGATAAGCAAACATATGTGTTACATACATCTCATGTTCACCTTCGAATGGATATTTAACATTAAAATGCAGTAAAATTAGGCTCTGTATGTTAAAAGGTGAAACACAGGACACGAAGGCACTTTGTATACAGCCTCGGTGAACCAGCCAGAACCAGCCCATGGTTGGATACTTTGTAGCCTGGTCAGTTTGTCACCTTAAAACCACAAAAAGGACTGGGAGTCAGGCTGCAGCAGCAGGCAGTTGGTTGAAGTCAGAGGAGGGGTGTTCCATTCTTTGTTTTTCCAGGGCTTGCTTCTGTTTAATTTAGGAAACAGACAAACAAAAAACCTGGTAACAGTTAGTGAGGAAGGGGTATACGGAGGCGCAATTTCCCATCTCCTTATGGCCGGGAAACTTAGTTTTTAGTTTTTGGGGGGTCACCTTGGCCAAGAGAGGTCTGTTCAGTCGGTCAGAGGGCTCAGGGTTGTATTATTTATTTGTTTGTTTATTTTTCTGAGATGGAGTCTTGCTCTGTCACCCAGGCTGGAGTGCAGTGGCACGATCTTGGCTCACTGCAACCTCCGCCTCCAGGGTTCAAGCAATTCTGCCTCAGCCTCCCAAGCAGCTGGGATTATAGGCACATGGTACCACGCCTGGCTAATTTTTGTATTTTTGTAGAGATGGGGTTTCACCATGTTGGCCAGACTGGTCTTGAACTCCTGACCTCAGGTGATCCACCCCACCTCGGCCTCCCAAAGTGCTGGGATTACAAGCGTGAGCCACCTCAACCGGCCTCAGGGCTTTATTTGTATTTCATGGTGGAATGCCTGGCCCCAATCTAATTTTTTAAAAAAGACACAGAAAAGATATTCAAACATTTTTAAAAGATGAAAACAGTAAAGTGTGGTTTCCTGTCACACAGCAGGGAGGATCTGACCTTCAGGGAGGTCAGATGGTGTAGGGGAAGCACAGAGGGAGGTGGCAAGGGCATGTCCTGGTCTCTCTTTCTCTGGACCTCGCCTCCTCCTGGGCTGATATCCTCACACTCTCATCAGAGACGTCAGAAGTCAGCACAAACAGTCCTAGAGTGTGCTACTTCCATATCACATTAGCTGAGCCACAGAAAATTTTGAAATGTCAAGTCTGGCTCAACCTGTCACCATTCATAGAAGGCATCCTTCCTTCTAGACTGGCCTAAAAGTGAAGACCTCAGAGCAGAGACTCATTAACATGAAGGAGGCTTTAGATATTTAATCCGGAAAAGCAAGTGAAAGGACCATGGAGACAAATAGGTTAAAAGAAAAGGAACAGCTTGCCCGCAGAGGGGTGGGAGTTGCCAGAGGTGCTACCAGTCCCAAGACTAGAAGGAAACTGTCCCAGAGCTTGGGTCTTCCAGGCTTACAGACAAAACCAGAGTGGAGCACAGTTGGTACTTACAAGTCTCTCTTTCCTCCCCACAGTGGACTTTCTCAAACTGGGGTATTGACCTCTGATGAACCGCCATCCAAACCCGTGCCTTTCAACATAAAAAGAAGCCCTTCGAGGTGCTCAGCTTAAGCTTGCTAGAGGAGGAGGAAGAGCAGGTTGAGTCTGACATAATTAGAATGGGTTGAGCCTTTCCAGCAGAGTAAGGTTCTTTCATGGTGGACAGTGGCCACCCACTGCCATTTCTACAAGAAGATTTTGCTTCTTAGGCACTGAGTTCCTGGTTCTTTCACTAGAGAAAAATGAATAGGTTGGCAATCCAGTACTTCCATCTTCTGTGAAGACCTGGGCAGGTGATGGGGGCTTGGGGGCGGGGGCAGGGTCAAAAACAAGGCTGCCATTTGCTGTGCCCACCACAGAGGGACATTTACTCTACCTGAAGCACAAGTATTTTCTCAGTGATGTTGGCTCCTACAAAGTCAAAAGGGGTAGACTCCCTGGCTTACGCTCCAGGAGTTTGGACTGAAAGGGAGACTAAAAGTGTCTTCCTCTAAGTTTATGATGTTGCCCTCCTCTGACTACAACAGATGTGCTCTGGCCATAAGCGTCCCAGGTTCTCTGAATGATGGTGGGTATGGAAATGTTCCCAAACACAGGTATGGTGGTGTCCCCTCCCACTGTACCAATGTATGCCCGGGGCTGGAAGGTCTGTGGTGCTCTGAACTGGATTCATAAACAGTAGCATCTCCAACCACAAGTGTGGTGTCAGCCCCTCCAACAGTAGCACATGTGCTCCCATGGGTGCCTGATAGAAAGTAGGAACATGTGTTTATTAGCCAGGTGGGCCCCAAATGCTCTGACGAGGTGCAGAAAGAGGACTCTTTGTCACAGTTGTGATGTGCCCTCCCATTGCAACACATGTGCTCTGAACAAGTGGAGCCCAGGTGCTTTGCATGTAGGCGGACACAAGAGGGCCTCTAAGCACAAGTGTGGTGTCGGAACCCTCAAGGCTACCGATGCATTCTGGCCAGGTGTGTCCCAGGTGGTCTGACTATAGACAGCAACAGAATTATCCCCAGCACCGTTATAGAGACGCCCATCCAACTGATGTGCTCTAGCAGGATGGGACCCGGGTGATCCGAACACAAGGAGGAACAGAAGTTTATTCTGATACATGCTCCTTCTTAGCGATGCTATCTCCTTCAATAGTAATAGGTATGCTTTGGCTGGGTGGGCCTCAGTCACTCTGTAGCCAGGAAGGAAAGGGCTCCCAGAACAGATTTCTGCTCCGTAGAGCTGATCTTCCCTCATTGCAACAGGGATACTATAGGCTGGCAGGACCTGGTGCTCAGGTCTAAGCCCCTCCTAGAATAAGTTGTGGTTCTGAGTGTTCTCAGCCCTTCTGCACATTTCAATGCCCCCTGACAAGGAGCCAGGGTTTGGGACAGACACAATGACTGCAAAGCTGCCACTACCCAAAGGGGCTTAGATATTGATGGTGCATGGCACTGCTGCGGTGGCCCTTTCTCTTGATTCCCCCTTTTTTTTTTTTTTTTTTTTTTTTTTGAGACGGAGTCTTGCTCTGTCGCCCAGGCTGGAGTGCAGTGGCGCGATCTTGGCTCACTGCAAGCTCCGCCTCCAGGGTTCATGCCATTCTCCTGCCTCAGGCCTCCACCTCTCAGGTTCAAGCAATTCTCCTGCCTCCACCTCTGTCTCCTGGGTTCAAGCAAACCTCTGTCTCCTGGATTCAAGTGATTCTCCTGCCTCAGCCTCCCTAGTAGCTGGGACTACAGGTGTGCGCAACCACGCCCAGCTAATTTTTGTATTTTTAGTAGAGATGGGGTTTCAACATGTTGGCCAGGCTGGTCTCGAACTCCTGACCTCAGGTTATCTGCCCGCCTCAGCCTCCCAAAGTGCTGGGATTACAGGCGTGAGACACCATGCCCGGCCCTCAGTCTCTTTTAAGCAAGGATCGGGGGAGTGATCAGATGGCCCATATGGCGCTCCTGCTATTGAAAGAGCGCAGATGTCACTCAGAGAGTGACAGGAAGAGAAGTCAGTTTCCTCCTGCAGGTTGGAGCCGTACTTTTCCTAAGTGGCTGCACTTCTTTGAGGTGCAAGCGTACAGTGCTGTCTTTCTGAGAGCCCTGGCATGACACCAAGGGGAGGCCCCCTTCTGATGTAAACACTGAGCTTGCTGGGTTGCATAAGGCCTCTCAGGGGTGATCTAAACCTAGGGGGTAAAGGTGACCGTATTGCTCCCAGGAACTGTGTTCAGAAGATGCACAGGTGCAGCAGGAGGATTCCTGCCAGAAGCAGGAATGGAGAGGGCAGGGAGAAAAAGGAGGATGGTGGCCCAGGGGCCAGGCAGGGTGAGGCTTACTGAGGAAGTTGTCCGTGAAGAGCAGTTTGTGTGCTGTCTGACACTGAGAGTCTAGTAAGAAATTTGGAGAGGTCTCCTAGCTGCATGTTCCTCCAAGGCAAACCATGCTGGATGTTTGTGACATGTCATTGGAACACACACCAGAGAAAGGGTGTGCTAGAGCAGAGAGGGAAGACAAGGCACCAAAGGGCAAAGGGGAATCCCAGCAGGACTTTTGAGAGCTTGAGACAGCTCATGCTCTTTGCAGGTTCTTGGCACCAGGCGTGCCCGATGACATGGAAAAGCATTCAGGACTGTGTATTATAGGACCCCACATAACTGTCACCCCCAGATCGCCAGGTCTGCAGGCTCCTCAGCATCTAACCTAGGGGCAGCAACTAGTGCCTGTGAGTCTCCTAGCCCTTTTCTCTGGGGTTATTGGAGGTCAGAGGTCAGAGCGCCCTAGATCCTGCCAGGATGGGGCCCTGGCTCGCAGGAAGTCAGGGTAGGAGAGGTGGGGTGTGGCCAGCAGGGATCAACTCTGTCTTATGTCATTACTGGTGCACCCAGGTGGCCCAGCAGGGCTGCAGCTGCAAGACGCGTGCTCTGATGGGGAGGAGAGACCAAGCAGTGTGGGGTGTGATTTGCCCTGACCTCTTCCTTTCAGACAACCTCTGCAGAGGACACTAGTTTACCCCCACAATGTCCCCTTCCCATATGGTAGCTCAGGGTTACCACACACTGTTTCCTCCAGGGATCCCTCTAGGGCCTCTCAAGTCCTGGAACAGGCATATCTTCTCTGTGGCCACCCAGGAAGGTGTGGGTCCATAGGCATGAGGTGTGAGTCCAGCTGGGCTGTGATGGTTTCTGAGATGGGTACTTGGCACCCCAATCTTCCCAGGTCCTGCACCCCATACCATCCCTTCCAGGCAAGCAGATTTTCCCTCCTTTAACAAATTTTTCAAATTGCAAACAGCATTTAGGACTTTGCACCTTCCTCAGGTCACCCATGTGGGCGTAAGGGAGAGTCAGGATTTGACTCAGACTGTCTGATTCCAGAGTTTATCCATTGATCACCTGACAGTGGTGATGCCTCATCATGTGTGTCACGTATTTACATTTTTAAATAGTCCTTAGGGTACTTAGCACCATGGTACACCAGTCATGAGAGCGTTCACTGCCTGCATCAGAAGATGCAGGGTAGAGAGCACCAATTGTCAGCACAACCATATTGGGCATTTCTCTGCTAAATGAGTCTTGCACAAACCACACAGCTGTCTGTGAACTAGCTTCTCCCAGGTACAGGACAGGAGACCACTTAGGTGCAAGATACACTCTGTCTTAAGAGCCTTATGCTCCAAGGACACCAACATCTCTTGTGACAATTCCATAGACCTACTTTTCAGGATCCTGGCTGAAATTGGCAATTTACTGATATCAAATAGTGCACTCTATCAGGATGGTAAATAGTTCCTTATATTTAGAACTCTTTTTTTTTTTGACAGAGTTTCACTCTTGTTGCCCAGGCTGGAGTGCAATAGTGCAATCTCAGCTCCCTATAGCATCCACCTCCCGGGTTCAAGTGATTATCCTGCCTCAGCCTCTCGAGCAGCTGGCACTACAGGCATGCACCACTATGCCCAGCTAATTTTGTATTTTTAGTAGTCACGGGGTTTCACCATGTTGGTCAGGCTGGTCTCGAACTCCTGACCTCAGGTGATCCACCTACCTCGGTTTCCCAAAGGTGTAAGCCACTGCGCCCGGCCTTTAGAACGCTTTAATTTTCTCTCAGAGACTATTTTGTGGTTGGGGTTGATGAATTACAGTTCATGAGCTGAATTCTTTCCAGTCTGTTTCTGTAATGCCAATAACCTTAGAATGGTGATAAGAGTTTTCAAAGTTTGTAGAAAAGAGGAAAGGAAGAAAGGAAGAAAAACAGAGGAAAATATGCAACAGAGACCATATACAATCTGCAGAGCCTATAATATTTACTATCTGGTCCTTTACAGAAAAATTTGCCTCTTTTGTGATTTTCAGTGTATAAGTGTTGTACAGTATTTACTAATTTATCCTTATGTGTTTTATAAGTTTTTTGTATGCTATCATAAATGGTATCTTTTACATTTTAGTTTTCAGTATTCACTACTGGAAAATACAGTTGATTTTTATATATTCACCTTGTATGCTGGAACTTTGCTAAATTCACTCTTTACTTTTAGTAGTTTCTTTGTAAATTTCTTAGGATATTCTATGTACACAGTCATGTTTTCTATGAATAAAGAGAATTTTGCTTCTTCCTTTTTATCCTGTATGCCTTTTATTTTTATTTCTTACCCTTATATTTGCTATAACCTCCAGTAAAATGTTGAGAAAAAGTAGAGATGTAGACATAGTTTGCCAGTCCCTGATCTTAGGGGAAAAGTATTCAACACGGTATTGAGTGAAAGTTTGTGGCACATGCACTTAATCACTCAGAAGACATATCCTCTAATTCCCAGTTTGCTAAAAGATGTAAGATTGTGTTAATTTCTTTGCCCATTTTGTTAATTTCTTTTAGTTCCCACATCTGAGGGAGAACATGTGGTATTTATCTTTCTGTGCCTGACTTATTTCACTTAACACAATGTTCTCCAGGCTCTTTGCCACAAATGACATGGTTTTATTTTTTTAACGACTGAATAGTATTCCATTGTGTATATATAACCCATTTTCTTTATCCATTATCTGTTAGTGGACATTTAGATTGATTCCATATCTTAGCTATTGTGATAAGTGCTTCAATAAAGATAGGGGTGCTAACCAAGCACACAAGGCTTAATTAGCTTGACAATTCTTACACAAAGTGGAGATTTCCAAAAGACACCACATTCATTGAGTAAATTAGGAAAACTAAAACCTGCCTGGTAAGAATGATGAAGAGGCATATCTGTGGAGGCTTTGGATGTTGGTGGAAAAGATTAAAAGGAAAGAAATGTCTCCCTTGAAATTCTTAACCAAAGTCTCTACCTTCTGGAGTTAGACATCATATTATCCAAACAATTCCCTATCAATCATTTTGTATAAAGTAGTACTGCATTGGTAGTGGCCCCATATATTACATCTATACCCACAAAAGAATTTTTTAAGGACACATGGGTACCTCTGTCACTTGTCATCTGGTTCTCAGTGTTGACATGGAGAAACTTGTAATCTAAAAAACCTACAGTCTTATCTAACAATACTCAGGTCCTAGGGAAATATTTCTCTATATCTCTTGCAATGAGCCTGGTGTGGTGGTGCACCTGTAGTCCCAGATACAGAGGTGAAAGGATCACTTGAGCCCAGGAGTTCAAATCCAGCCTGGGCAACATAGCAAGACCCTATCTCTTTAAAAAAAAAAAAAGGCAATGAAAGAAATTGAAAAGGAAACAAACAAATGTCAAGACATTCCATGCTCATGTATTGGAATAGTAATGTTAAAATTAGCATACTACCCAAAGCAATCTATAGAATCAATGCAATCCCTATCAAAATATCAATGACATTTTTCACAGAAACAGAAAAAGAATTCTAAAATTCATATAGAACCAAAATATCCCAAATAGCCAAAGCAATGCTGAGCAAAAATGACAAATGTAGAGGCATCACATTTCCTAACTTCAAAATATACAACAAAGCTATAGAAACCAAAACAGAGTGGCATTGGTATGAAAGGGGAAACGTAGACTAATGGAATATAATAGAGAACCCAGACATAAATCCATATATTTACAACCAACTGATTTTTGACAAAGGTGCCAAGAACATACACTGGGGAAAGGACAATGTCTTCAATAAATGGTGCTGGGAAAACTGAATATCCATATGCAGAAGAATAAAACCAGACGCCTATTTCTCACCACACAAAAAATCAACTAAAAATGGATTAAAGGCTGTAAGACCCAAACTAGAAAACTAGTAAAAGAAAATATAGGAGAAACGTTTTAGGACATTAGTTTAGGCAAAGATTTCATGGCTAAGACTTTAAAAGCACAGGCAACAAAAATATAGACAAGTGGCAATATATTAAACTGAAAACTTCCTGCCCAGAAAAGTAAACAATCAACAGAGTGAGGAGACAGCCTGTAGAATAGGAGAAAATCTTTGCAAACTATTCATCTGAAAAGAGACATATCCAGAATATACAAGGAACACAAACAACTCAACAGCAAAAACTCAAATTATCCAACTAAAAGGTGGTCTATAAATTGAATAGATATTTCTGAAAAGAAGATATACAAATGAACAACAGGTATATGAAAAACGCTCAATATCACTAATCATCAGAGAAATGAAAATCAAAAGCACAATGAAATGTCATCTCACCCTGGTTAGAATGGCTGAAAGAAAGAAAAAATAAATGCTGGTGATGCTGCAGAGAAAAGGGAAATCTTTTTTTTTTTTGAGACGGGGTCTCACTCTATTACCCAGGCTGGAGTACAGTGATGTGAACTCAGCTCACAGCAACCCCTGCCTCCTGGGTTCAAGTGATTATCTTGCCTCAGCCTCCTGAGTAGCTGGGATTACAGGTGTCTGCCACCACACCCAGCTATTTTTGTGTGCGTGTATTTTAATACAGATGGGGTTTCACCATGTTGGCCAGGCTGGTCTTGAACTCCTGAACTCAAGTGACCTACCCTAGTCGGCCTCCCAAAGTGCTGGGATTGCAGGAGTGAGCCACCATGCCCAGCCAGAGAAAAGGAAACTCTTATACACTGTTGGTGGAATGTAAATTAGTACAGCCATTATGGAATACAGTATGGAGGTTTCTAAAAAAAATAAAAATAGAATTACTGTATGAGCCAGGTATCCCACTACTAGATATTTGTCTAAAGAAATGGAAATCACTGTATAAAAGGGATACCTGGGAAGGGTTCCAAGATGGCCGAATAGGAACAGCTCCAGTCTACAGCTCCCAGGGTGAGCAATGCAGAAGACGGGTGATTTCTGCATTTCCAACTGAGCTTTGAAGACAGTAGTGGTTCTCCCAGCATGGAATTTGAGATCTCAGAATGGACAGACTGCCTCCTCAAATGGGTCCCTGACCCCTGAGTACCCTAACTGGGAGACACCTCCCAGTAGGGGTTGACTGACACCTCATATGGCCCGGTGCCCCTCTGAGACAAAGCTTCCAGAGGAACGATCAGACAGCAACATTTGCCGTTCTGCAATATTTGCTGTTCTGCAGCCTCCACTGGTGATACCCAGGCAAACGGGGTCTGGAGTGGACCTCCAGCAAACTCCAACAGACCGGCAGCTGAGGGTCCTGACTGTTAGAAGGAAAACTAACAAACAGAAAGGACATCCACACCAAAAGCCCATCTGAATGTCACCATCATCAAAGACCAAAGGTAGATAAAACCACAAAGATGGGGAGAAAACAGAGCAGAAAAGCTGAAAATTCTAAAAATCAGAGCACTTCTTCTCCTTCAAAGTAATGCAGCTCCTTGCCAGCAATGGAATGAAGCTGGACGGAGAATGACTTTGATGAGTTGAGAGAAGAGGGCTTCAGACAATCGGTAATAACAAACTCCTCCGAGCTAAAGGAGGAAGTTCGAACCCATCGCAAAGGAGCTAAAAACCTTGAAAAAAGATTAGATGAATGGCTAAATAGAATAAACAGCATAGAGAAGACCTTAAATGACCTGATGGAGCTGAAAACCATGGCACAAGAACTACGTGATAGGATGCACAAGCTTCAGTAGCCGATTCGATCAACTGGAAGAAAGGGTGTCAGTGATTGAAGGTCAAATGAATGAAATGCAGCGAGAAGAGAAGTTTAGAGAAAAAAGAGTAAAAAGAAATGAACAAAGCCTCCAAGAAATATGGGACTATGTGAAAAGACCAAATCTACGTCTGATTGGTGTACCTGAAAGTGACGGGGAGAATGGAACCAAGTTGGAAAACACTCTTCAGGATATTATCAAGGAGAACTTCCCCAACCTAGCAAGGCAGGCCAACATTCAAATTCAGGAAATACAGAGAATGCCACAAAGATACTCCTCAAGAAGAGCAACTCCAAGTCACGTAATTGTCAGATTCACCAAAGTTGAAATGAAGGAAAAAATATTAAGGGCAGCCAGAGAGAAAGGTCAGGTTACTCACAAAGGAAAGCCCATAAGACTAACAGCAGATCTCTTGGCAGAAACTCTACAAGCCAGAAGAGAGTGGGGACAAATATTTGACATTCTTTTTTTTTTAAAATTTATTAATTTATTTATTTATTATTATTATACTTTAGGTTTTATGGTACATGTGCGCAATGTGCAAGTTAGTTACATATGTATACATGTGCCATGCTGGTGTGCTACACCCACTAACTCGTCATCTAGCATTAGGTATATCTCCCAATGCTATCCCTCCCCCGTCCCCCCACCCCACAACAGTCCCCAAAGTGTGATGTTCCCCTTCCTGTGTCCATGTGTTCTCATTGTTCAATTCCCACGTATAAGTGAGAATATGTGGTGTTTGGTTTTTTGTTCTTGTGATAGTTTGCTGAGAATGATGATTTCCAATTTCATCCACGTCCCTAAAAAGGACACGAACTCATCATTTTTTATGGCTGCATAGTATTCCATGGTGTATATGTGCCACATTTTCTTAATCCAGTCTATCATTGTTGGGCATTTGGGTTGGTTCCAAGTCTTTGCTATTGTGAATAATGCCGCAATAAACATACGTGTGCATGTGTCTTTATAGCAGCATGATTTATAGTCCTTTGGGTATATACCCAGTAATGGGATGGCTGGGTCAAATGGAATTTCTAGTTCTAGATCCCTGAGGAATCGCCACACTGACTTCCACAATGGTTGAACTAGTTTACAGTCCCACAAACAGTGTAAAAGTGTTCCCATTTCTCCACATCCTCTCCAGCACCTGTTGTTTCCTGACTTTTTAATGATTGTCATTCTAACTGGTGTGAGATGATATCTCATTGTGGTTTTGATTTGCATTTCTCTGATGGCCAGTGATGGTGAGCATTTTTTCATGTGTTTTTTGGCTGCATAAATGTCTTCTTTTGAGAAGTATCTGTTCATGTCCTTTGCCCACTTTTTGTTGTTTGTTTTCTTCTTGTAAATTTGTTGGAGTTCATTGTAGATTCTGGATATTAGCCCTTTGTCAGATGAGTAGGTTGTGAAAATTTTCTCCCATTTTGTAGGTTGCCTGTTCACTCTGATGGTAGTTTCTTTTGCTGTGCAGAAGCTCTTGAGTTTAATTAGATCCCATTTGTCAATTTTGGCTTTTGTTGCCATTGCTTTTGGTGTTTTAGACATGAAGTCCTTCCCCATGCCTATGTCCTGAATGGTAATGCCTAGGTTTTCTTCTAGGGTTTTTATGGGTTTAGGTCTAACGTTGAAGTCTTTAATCCATCTTGAATTGATTTTTGTATAAGGTGTAAGGAAGGGATCCAGTTTCAGCTTTCTACATATGGCTAGCCAGTTTTCCCAGCACCACTTATTAAATAGGGAATCCTTTCCCCATTTCTTGTTTTTCTCAGGTTTGTCAAAGATCAGATAGTTGTAGATATGTGGCATTATTTCTGACGGCTCTGCTCTGTTCCATTGATCTATATCTCTGTTTTGGTACCAGTACCATGACGTTTTGGTTACTGTAGCCTTGTAGTATAGTTTGAAGTCAGGTAGTGTGATGCCTCCAGCTTTGTTCTTTTGGCTTAGGATTGACTTGGCGATGCGGGCTCTTTTTTGCTTCCATATGAACTTTAAAGTAGTTTTTTCCAATTCTGTGCAGAAAGTCTTTGGTAGCTTGATGGGGATGGCATTGAATCTGTAAATTACCTTGGGTAGTATAGCCATTTTCACGATATTGATTCTTCCTACCCATGAGCATGGACTGTTCTTCCATTTGTTTGTATCCTCTTTTATTTCCTTGAGCAGTGGTTTGTAGTTCTCCTTGAAGAGGTCCTTCACATCCCTTGTAAGTTGGATTCCTAGGTATTTTATTCTCTTTGAAGCAATTGTGAATGGGAGTTCACTCATGATTTGGCTCTCTGTTTGTCTGTTATTGGTGTATAAGAATGCTTGTGATTTTTGTACATTGATTTTGTATCCTGAGACTTTGCTGAAGTTGCTTATCAGCTGAAGGAGATTTTGGGCTGAGACAATGGGGTTTTCTAGATATATAATCATGTCGTCTGTAAACAGGGACAATTTGACTTCCTCTTTTCCTAATTGAATACCCTTTATTTCCTTCTCCTGCCTAATTGCCCTGGCCAGAACTTCCAACACTATGTTGAATAGAAGTGGTGAGAGAGGGCATCTCTGTCTTATGCCAGTTTTCAAAGGGAATGCTTCCAGTTTTTGCCCATTCAGTATGATATTGGCTGTGGGTTTGTCATAGATAGCTCTTATTATTTTGAGATACGTCCCATCAATACCTAATTTATTGAGAGTTTTTAGCATGAAGGGTTGTTGAATTTTGTCAAAGGCCTTTTCTGCATCTATTGAGATAATCATGTGGTTTTTGTCTTCGGTTCTGTTTATATGCTGGATTACATTTATTGATTTGCATATATTGAACCAGCCTTGCATCCCAGGGATGAAGCCCACTTGATCATGGTGGATAAGCTTTGTGATGTGCTGCTGGATTCAGTTTGCCAGTATTTTATTGAGGATTTTGGCATCAATGTTCATCAAGGATATTGGTCTAAAATTCTCTTTTTTGGAAGCACTAAAAATGGAAAGGAACAATTGGTACCAGCCACTGCAAAAACATGCGAAATTGTAAAGACGTGCTTTGTGAATCTGGGTGCTCCTGTATTTGGTGCATATATGAGTGGTTTTGAGTGAGATTCTTAATCCTGAGTTCTAGCTTGATTGCACTGTGATCTGAGAGATAGTTTGTTATAATTTCTGTTCTTTTACATTTGCTGAGGAGTGCTTTACTTCCAAGTATCTGGTCAATTTTGGAATAGGTGTGGTGTGGTGCTGAAAAAAATGTATATTCTGTTGATTTGGGGTGGAGAGTTCTGTAGATGTCTATTACGTCCGCTTGGTGCAGGGCTGAGTTCAATTCCTGGGTATCCTTGTTGACTTTCTGTCTCATTGATCTGTCTAATGTTGACAGTGGGGTGTTAAAGTCTCCCATTATTAATGTGTGGGAGTCTAAGTCCTTTTGTAGGTCTCTAAGGACTTGCTTTATGAATCTGGGTGCTCCTGTATTGGGTGCATATATATATTTAGGATAGTTAGCTCTTCTTGTTGAATTGATCCCTTTACCATTATGTAATGGCCTTCTTTGCCTCTTTTGATCTTTGTTGGTTTAAAGTCTGTTTTATCAGAGACTAGGATTGCAACCCCTGCGTTTTTTTGTTTTCCATTTGCTTGGTAGATCTTCCTCCATCCTTTTATTTTGAGCCTATGTGTGTCTCTGCACGTGAGATGGGTTTCCTGAATACAGCTCACTGATGGGTCTTGAGTCTTTATCCAATTTGCCAGTCTGTGTCTTTTAATTGGAGCATTTAGTCCATTTACATTTAAAGTTAATATTGTTATGTGTGGATTTGATCCTGTCATTATGATGTTAGCTGGTTATTTTGCTCGTTAGTTGATGCAGTCTCTTCCTAGTCTCAATGGTCTTTACATTTTGGCATGATTTTGCAGCGACTGGTACCGGTTGTGCCTTTCCATGTTTAGCACTTCCTTCAGGACCTCTTTTAGGGCAGGCCTGGTGGTGACAAAATCTCTCAGCATTTGCTTGTCTGTAAAGGATTTTATTTCTCCTTCACTTATGAAGCTTAGTTTGGCTGGATATGAAATTCTGGGTTGAAAATTCTTTTCTTTAAGAATGTTGAATATTGGTCCCCACTCTCTTCTGGCTTGTAGGGTTTCTGCCAAGAGATCTGCTGTTAGTCTGATGGGCTTCCCTTTGAGGGTAACCCGACCTTTCTCTCTGGCTGCCCTTAACATTTTTTCCTTCATTTCAACTTTGGTGAATCTGACAATTATGTGTCTTGGAGTTGCTCTTCTTGAGGAGTATCTTTGTGGCGTTCTCTGTATTTCCTGAATCTGAATGTTGGCCTGCCTTGCTAGATTGGGGAAGTTCTCCTTGATAATATCCTGCAGAGTGTTTTCCAACTTGGTTCCATTCTCCCCTTCACTTTCAGGTACACCAATCAGACGTAGATTTGGTCTTCTCACATAGTCCCACATTTCTTGGAGGCTTTGCTCGTTTCTTTTTATTCTTTTTTCTCTAAACTTCCCTTCTCGCTTCATTTCATTCATTTCATCTTCCATTGCTGATACCCTTTCTTCCATTTGATCGCATCGGCTCCTGAGGCTTCTGCATTCTTCACGTAGTTCTCGAGCCTTGGTTTTCAGCTCCATCAGCTCCTTTAAGCACTTCTCTGTATTGGTTATTCTAGTTATACATTCTTCTAAATTTTTTTCAAAGTTTTCAACTTCTTTGCCTTTGGTTTGAATATCCTCCCCTAGCTCGGAGTAATTTGATCGTCTGAAGCCTTCTTCTCTCAGCTCGTCAAAGTCATTCTCCGTCCAGCTTTGTTCCGTTGCTGGTGAGGAAGTGCGTTCCCTTGGAGGAGGAGAGCCACTCTGCTTTTTAGAGTTTCCAGTTTTTCTGCTCTGTTTTTTCCCCATCTTTGTGGTTTTATCTACTTTTGGTCTTTGATGATGGTGACGTACAGATGGGTTTTTGGTGTGGATGTCCTTTCTGTTTGTTAGTTTTCCTTCTAACAGACAGGACCCTCAGCTGCAGGTCTGTTGGAGTACCTGGCCGGCCGTGTGAGGTGTCAGTCTTCCCCTGCTGGGAGGTGCCTCCCAGTTAGGCTGCTCGGGGGTCAGGGGTCAGGGACCCACTTGAGGAGGCAGTCTGCCCGTTCTCAGATCTCCAGCTGCGTGCTGGGAGAAGCTCTGCTCTCCTCAAAGCTGTCAGACAGGGACATTTAAGTCTGCAGAGGTTACTGCTGTCTTTTTGTTTGTCTGCACCCTGCCCCCAGAGGTGGAGCCTACAGAGGCAGGCAGGCCTCCTTGAGCTGTGGTGGGCTCCACCCAGTTTGAGCTTCCCGGCTGCTTTGTTTACCTAAGCGAGCCTGGGCAATGGCGGGCACCCCTCCCCCAGCCTCGCTGCCACCTTGCTGTTTGATCTCAGACTGCTGTGCTAGCAATCAGCGAGACTCCGTGGGTGTAGGACCCTCTTAGCCAAGTGTGGGCTATAATCTCCTGGTGCACCGTTTCCTAAGCCCGTCGGAAAAGCACAGTATTTGGGTGGGAGTGGCCCGATTTTCCAGGTGCCATCTGTCACCCCTGGAAAGGGAACTCCCTGACCCCTTGTGCTTCCCGAGTGAGGCAATGCTTTGCCCCTGCTTTGGCTGGCGCACGGTGCGCTCACCCACTGACCTGCACCCACTGTCTAGCACTCCCTAGTGAGATGAACACAGTACCTCAGATGGAAATGCAGAAGTCACCCATCTTCTGTGTTGCTCACGCTGGGAGCTGTAGACCAGAGCTGTTCCTATTCCGACATTCTTAAAGAAAAGAATTTTCAACCCAGAATTTCATACCCAGCCAAACTAAGCTTCATAAGTGAAGGAGAAATAAAATCGTTTACACACAAGCAAATGCTGAGAGATTTTTTTCACCAGCAGGCCTGCCCTACAAGAGCTCCTGAAGGAAGCACTAAACATGGAAAGGAACAACTGGTATCAGCCACTGCAAAAACATGCCAAATTGTAAGACCATTGATGCTAGGAAGAAACTGCATCAACTAACGAGCAAAATAACCAGCTAACATCATAATGACAGGATCAAATTCACACATAACAATACTAACCTTAAATGTAAATGGCTACAGACACAGACTGGCAAATTGGATAAAGAGTCAAGACCCATCAGTGTGCTGTATTCAGGAGACCCATCTCAGGTGCAGAGACACATATAGGCTCTAAATAAAGGGATGGAGGAAGATCTACCAAGCAAAAGGAAAATAAAAAAAAAAGCAAGGGTTGCAATTCTAGTCTCTGATAAAACAAACTTAAAACCAACAAAAATCAAAAGAGACAAAGAAGGCCATTACATAATGGTAAAGGGATCAATTCAACAAGAAGAGCTAACTATCCTAAATATATATATGCACCCAATACAGGAGCACCCAGATTCATAAAGCAAGTCCATAGAGACCTACAAAGAGACTTAGATTCCCACACAATAATAATGGGAGACTTTAACACCCCACTGTCAATGTTAGACAGATCAATGAGACAGAAAGTTAAAAGGCTATCCAGGAATTGAACTCAGCCCTGCACCAAGCAGACCTAATAGACATCTACAGAACTCTCCACCCCAAATCTACGATATACATTCTTCTCAGCACCACACCACACCTATTCCAAAATTGACCACATTGTTGGAGGTAAAGCACTCCTCAGCAAATGTAAAAGAACAGAAATTATAACAAACTGTCTCTCAGAACACAGTGCAATCACACTAGAACTCAGGATTAAGAAACTCACTCAAAACCGCTCAACTACATGGAAACTGAACAACCTGCTCCTGAATGACTAATGGGTACATAACGAAATGAAAGCAGAAATAAAGATGTTCTTTGAAACCAATGAGAAAAAAGACACAACATACCAGAATCTCTAGGACACATTTAAAGCAGTGTGTAGAGGGAAATTTATAGCACTAAATGCCCACAAGAGAAAGCAGGAAAGATCTAAAATTGGCACCCTAACATCACAATTAAAAGAACTAGAGAAGCAAGAGCAAACACATTCAAAAGCTAGCAGAAGGCAAGAAATAACTAAGATCAGAGCAGAACTGAGGGAGATAGAGACACAAAAAGCCCTTCAAAAAATCAATGAATCCAGGAGCTGGTTTTTTGAAAAGATCAACAAAATTGGTAGACTGCTAGCAAGACTAATAAAGAAGAAAAGAGAGAAGAATCAAACAGATGCAATAAAAAATGATAAAGGGGATATCACCACCGATCCCACAGAAATACAAACTACCATCAGAGAATACTATAAACACCTCTATGCAAATAAACTGAAAATCTAGAAGACATGGATAAATTCCTCGACACATACACCCTCCCAAGACTAAACCAGGAAGAAGTTGAATCTCTGAATAGACCAATAACAGGCTCTGAAATTGAGGCAATAGTTAATAGCTTACCAACCAAAAAAAGTCCAGGACCAGACGGGTTCACAGCCAAATTCTACCAGAGGTACAAGGAGGAGCTCGTACTGTTCCTCCTGAAACTATTCCAATCAATAGAAAAAGAGGGAATCCTCCCTAACTCATTTTATGAGGCCAGCATCATCCTGATACCAAAGCCCGGCAGAGACACAACAAAAAAGAATTTGAGGCCAATATCCCTGATGAACATTGATGCAAAAATCCTCAATAAAATACTGGTAAACCGAATCCAGCAGCACATCAAAAAGCTTATCCACCGTGATCAAGTGGGCTTCATCCCTAGGATGCAAGGCTGGTTCAACATGCGCAAATCAGTAAATGTAATCCAGCATATAAACAGAACCGAAGACAAAAACCACATGATAACTCAATAGATGCAGAAAAGGTCTTTGACAAAATCCAACAGCCCTTCATGCTAAAAACTCTCAATAAATTAGGTATTGATGGGACGTATCTCAAAATAATAAGAGCTATTTATGAGAAATCCACAGCCAATATCATACTGAATGGGCAAAAACTGGAAGCATTCCCTTTGAAAACTGGCATAAGACAGGGATGCCCTCTCTCACCACTCCTATTCAACATAGTGTTGGAAGTTCTGGCCAGGGTAATTAGGCAGGAGAAAGAAATAAAGGGTATTCAATTAGGAAAAGAGGAAGTCAAATTGTCCCTGTTTGCAGATGACATGATTGTATATCTAGAAAACCCAATAGTCTCAGCCCAAAATCTCCATTAGCTGATAAGCAACTTCAGCAGTCTCAGGATACAAAGTCAATGTGCAAAAATCACAATCATTCTTATACACCAATAACAGACAAACAGAGAATCAAATAATGAGTGAACTCCCATTCACAATTGCTTCAAGGAGAATAAAACACCTAGGAATCCAACTTACAAGGGATGTGAAGGACCTCTTCAAGGAGAACTACAAACCACTGCTCAAGGAAATAAAAGAGGACACAAACAAATGGAAGAATATTCCATGCTCATGGATAGGAAGAATCAATATCATGAAAATGGCCATACTGCCCAAGGTAATTTATAGATTCAGTGCCATCCCCATGAAGCTATCAATGACTTTCCTCACAGAATTGGAAAAAACTACTTTGAAGTTCATATGTAACCAAAAAAGAGCCCGCATTGCCAAGTCAATCCTAAGCCAAAAGAACAAAGCTGGAGGCATCACGCTACCTGATTTCAAACTATACTACAAGGCTACAGTAACCAAAACGTCATGGTACTGGTACCAAAACAGAGATATAGATCAATGGAACAGAACAGAGCCCTCAGAAATAATACCACACATCTACAACTATCTGATCTTTGACAAACCTGAGAAAAACAAGAAATGGGGAAAGGATTCCCTATTTAATAAATGGTGCTGGGAAAACTGGCTAGCCATATGTAGAAAGCTGAAACTGGATCCCTTCCTTACACCTTATACAAAAATTAATTCAAGATGGATTAAAGACTTACATGTTAGACCTAAAACCATAAAAACCCTAGAAGAAAACCTAGGCAATAGCATTCAGGACATAGGCATGGGCAAGGACTTCATGTCTAAAACACCAAAAGCAATGGCAACAAAAGCCAAAATTGACAAATGGGATCTAATTAAACTAAAGAGCTTCTTCTGCACAGCAAAAGAAACTACCATCAGAGTGAACAGGCAACCTACAGAATGGGAGAAAAATTTTGCAATCTACTCATCTGACAAAGGGCTAATATCCAGAATCTACAATGAACTCCAACAAATTTACAAGAAAAAAACAAACAACCCCATCAAAAAGTGGGTGAAGGATATGAACAGACACTTCTCAAAAGACATGCAGCCAACAGACACATGAAAAAATGCTCATCCTCACTGGCCATCAGAGAAATGCAAATCAAAACCACAATGAGATATCATCTCACACCAGTTAGAATGGCAATCATCAAAAAGTCAGGAAACAACAGGTGCTGGAGAGGATGTGGAGAAATAGGAACACTTTTACACTGTTGGTGGGACTGTAAACTAGTTCAACTATTGTGGAAGACAGTGTGGTGATTCCTCAGGGATCGAGAACTAGAAATACCGTTTGGCCCAGCCATCCCATTACTGGGTACATACCCAAAGGAATATAAATCATGCTGCTATAAAGACACATGCACACTTATGTTTATTGTGGCACTACTCACAATAGCAAAGACTTGGAACCAACCCAAATGTCCAACAATGATAGACTGGATTAAGAAAATGTGGCACATATACACCATGGAATACTATGAAGCCATAAAAATTGATGAGTTCATGTCCTTTTTAGGGACATGGATGAAGCTAGAAACCATCATTCTCAGCAAACTATCGCAAAGACAAAAAACCAAACACCGCATGTTCTCACTCATAGGTGGGAATTGAACAATGAGAACACTTGGACACAGGAAGGGGAACATCACACACCGGGGCCTGTCGTGGGGTAGGGGAGGGGGGAGGGATAGCATTAGGAGATATACCTAATGTAAATGATGAATTAATTGGTGCAGCACACCAACATGGCACATGTATACATATGTAACAAACCTGCACATTGTGCACATGTACCCTAGAACTTAAAGTATAATAAAAAAAATAAAGAAAACTTATGTCCACATGCAGTCCTGCACACAAATGTTTATAGAAGCTATATTCATAATTGCCAAACTCTGGATGCAATAAACATGTCCTTCAACAGGTGAATGTATGAACAAACTGTGGTACATCATCCATGCAATGGAATGTTATTCAGTGACACAAAGAAATAAGCTACTAAGCCACTGAAACACACAAAGGAGGCCTAAACGTATATCACTAAGTTAAAAAAGACAAACTGAAAAGGCTACATACTGTGTGACTCCAACAATATGACATGCTAGAAAGGCAAATATATGGAAGTACTAAAATATCAGTGGTTGCCATGGCTTCTGAAAGAGGGAGGGAGGGATGAATGTAGGTGGAGCACAGAGGATTTTTACGTCAGTGAAACTATTCTGTATGATACTGTGAATACATGTCATTATTCATTTGTCAAAACCTATAGAATGTGCAGCACAAAGAATAAAGCCTACTGTAAACTATGGATTTTGGTTAATGTATCAATGTTGGCTCAACAGTTGTGAAAAAACATACCACATGTATGCAAGGGGAAATGATGTGCATGGGGTCACAGGTGAGGTAAAGAGAATAGTTATGGGAACTCTTTGTAGCTTCCACACGCTTTTCTGTAAAACACTAACTTCCCTTTATAAAGGGAAATCTTGGCTAGGTGTGGTGGCTGATGCCTTTAATCCCATCATTTTGGGAGGCCAAGGCAGAAGGATCACATGAGGCCAGGAGTTCGAGACCAGCCTAGCCGATGTGGTGAAATCCCATCTCTACTAAAAATACAAAAATTAGCCAGGTGTGATGGTACCCATCTGTAATCCCAGCTACTTGGTGAGATGGTGGGAAGTACCAGCAATTTTTCTTAACCAGACAGAAAAAAGAGGTGGAATTATATCTTTTCATTAAAACTGATTTTAAATCAGGGTACCATACCAGGAGGAAGACAGGTCTGCCTGGCCATCAACCCCAATCTGATCCCTTTATGGAAGCATTCCGTATCAGTCTATTTCCTCCTTGTACTTTACCATGACCATGAATTTCCTGTGCTTTATGATGGTGGGCAAGCCTGTCTGCTCCTGATAGGACATATCCATCAGTAGCCATTGAGTACACATGTACTCAGGGAAGAGGACCTTGGTGTATCTGTGGTGAAACAGGTACTTGTTTAATTGGCTTTTGTCATGCCACAGGTCCTTGATGTGGTTGTCTTGGTTGATCATCACCGCTTGGTGACAGGCCATGGTGCGCCTGTAAACCTCTGGCACTGACCCACCTAATAAGGCCCATATGTAATAAAAGTCCTCCTCATTTGTGAGAATATGGGCTTGTAACTGAAGCTGGTGTTCATAGGCAAAGCTCTTCTGATTATACAATCATGAGAAGGAAAAAATTGGAGACATCAGACTTCCTGATTTCAAATTGTATTACAAAGCCATAGTAATCAAGAGTATAGTACTCATATAAAACAAACACAAAGACCAATGGAACATAATAAAGAGCCCAGAAATAAATTGAAGCATATATAGCCAACTAATTTTTTACAAGGGTGCCAAGAGGAAACAATGGAGAAAGGATAGTCTCTTCAATAAATGGTGCTGGGAAAACTGGATATCCACATGCAAAATAATTAAATTGGGCCTTTATACTATACATAAAAATCACTTCAAAATGGATTAAAGACCTAAGTGTAAGACCTAAAATTGTAAAACTCCTAGAAGAAAACATAGGAACAACTTCTTGACATTGGCCTTGGCAATGATTTTTCGGACATCATACCAGAAGCTCAGGCAACAAGAGCAAAAACAATAAACTAAACTGAACTGAGCTAAACTAAACAGCAAACTGAAAAGTTTCTGCAAAGCAAAGGATACAATCAACAAAATGAAAAGGTAGTCTATGGAATGGGAGAAAATATTTGCAAACTTTATATCTCATAAGGGGTCAAGATCCAAAATATATGAGGCATTCATACAATTCAATAGCAAAAACAAACAAACAAACAAATAACCTGATTTTAATATGGGCAAAGGACTTGAAGAGACACTTCTCCAAAAAATGGCCAAAAGGTGTATGGAAAGGTGCTGAACATCACTGGCCATCAGTGAAGTGCAAATCAAAACCACAATGAAGTATCACTTCACACTTTTTAGAATGGCTGTTATTAAAAAGCCAAGTGATAACAAGTGTTGGTGAGCACGTGGGGAAAGAGAACCCTTATACACTGTTGGTGGGAATGTAACTTGATGCATACATTATGGAAAATAGTATTGAGGTTTCTCAAAAAATTAAAAGTAGAACTGCCATATGATCCAACAACCCCACTAGATATAAATTCAAAGGAAATGAAATCCTTTGTCAAGGATACAGTTACACTCCGTGTTCACTGCAACATTATACACAATAGCCATGATATGCAAACAATCTAAGTGTCCATTGAGGAATAATTGGGAAAATAAAATATGGTGTACCTATACAATGGAATATTAGTCGATCTTTAAGCAGAAGGAAATCCTGTGACTTGTGACAACACAGATGAACATGGACGACATTGGCTAAGTGAAATAAGCCAGGCATAGAAACACAAATATTGCATAATCTCACTTGTATGTGAAAACTGAAAAAAGTTGAACTCAGAGAGTAGAGAGTTGCAGAAAGTGGAATGGTGGTTACGAGGGGTTGAGGGCAGTTGGGGTAAATGGGAGATACTGAACAAAAGGTACAATGTTTCAGTTATGCAGCAGGATGTGGAGGTCTAATGTACAGCACAGCGACTATAGTTAATGATGCTATATTGTATACTTACAACTTGCTAAAAGGGTAGATCTTAAATGTTCTCACCACACAAAAAATGGTAAGTATATGAAGTGATGAATATATTAACTTGATTGTGATCATTGTTTCGCAGTGTACACATATATCAAAATATGTTGTACACAGTAAATATATACAATCTTTATTTGTCAATTATACCTCAATAAAGCAGGAAAACAAACTTTAAAAATTAAAAAGCGGCATCACATATTACACTTGATGGTAAAAGTTACATCAGTTATTTTTTGTCGTTGTTTTAATTTTTTGATACAAGGTCTTGCTCTGTCACCCAGGCTGGAGTGCAGTGGCATAACCACAGCTCACTGCAGCCTTAACCTCCTGGGTTCAAGTGATCCTCCCACCTCCGCCTCCCAGAAGCAGGGACTACAGGTGCAATAACCATGCCTGGCTAATTTTTGTATTTTTTGTAGAGATGGGGTTTCACTATGTTGCCCAGGCTGGTCTCGAACTCCTGGGCTCAAGTGATCTGCCCACTTTGGCGCCCCGAAGTGCTGGGATTGCAGGCATGAGTGACTACATCTGGCTGAGCAATTCTTTTAAAATTAGAAAACAAAGTAAGGTGATGGCATCACTGCTTCTAATTAACCTTTTACTAGATTATTAACAACTAGATGAGACCAGAAAATAACATGACTTTGAAGAGAAAGCTATTATTCACAAAGGTGTGCTTAAGAAAGCATAGGAGTGTTGAATTCTGAATTCAGATTTCAGTATTATTGATGGTCTGGCTACCTTGAATATTGCTCTCATTGAAAACCATTATGTGAAATTCTCCATGTTTTAAGTGCATCAAATAACTTGCCAAAAAGTAAGGCATATGAGAGGTCCAGTGGGTTTGGAGGAACAGTCTGTGAGAGAATAGAATGAGGCTGTGGCAGAGTGGCAGAGGCCTTGCCAGTGCTCTGAATGGGTCTGTGGGCACCTGAGAAAGGGTGGGAACTGTGATGAGGCCTCCAGGAATGAATTGATCAGAGTTGGTTTCCTACTACTGCCCTCTCTGGCACTTGTAAGTGCAGCAGGGCCTTGTCCCCACTGGCTATGGGAGCAGCTGAGAGAAGATTCACTCTGATTCTCGTTTTGGGGTGGCCCAGATCTAGGGAGTGGGGTAGGGGAGTGCCTTATGGAAGCTGCCTTGTCCCCTGGCATATGAGTCACAGCATGGTCCATGGCTTCCAGGGAAAGAGGGGAAATGAGGATTTTGGGGAGGTTTGAGGGTTTTAGGAAGCCATGGGGTAATGGGTTTGTGGTGCTGGACAATGGAAGTGGCTGGTAGTAACGGTATGAGGAGGATACGGGCACCTGTGTGGGAGACGCTGGAGTCAGGGAGGCCAGAGCCCAGGAGGTTCCATGGACACCACAGAGCATGGAGGTTCTCAGGCTAGTGGCCTGGCAGAGCTAAGGAGTTGGGGCCTGCCCAGGGGGTCCCAAACTGCCCTGAGTCTCCCTTCCTGGTCCTTCCCTGCACCATGGGCCTTGGACTCTCCACCTCTTTCTTCATTCTGTGAGCTTCTTTAGCTCCAAGATTCCAATTCCCAAGGAAGGGTAAGCAGGGCAACGAGGTCCTCCATCCAATGCCCTAGGATGAACAGAATTGCCAGACAAGCACCAGAGGCACAGAGACACACAGCCAGACCCAAAAGCACATTGACTGCATGTGTTTTAGCCTTTGCCATTTTTTCTCATCAAAGCAGTTCTTCAGTTTTCTGGCATTTGCAACATCACAGAGTTATCTCGGTGTTCTACCACTATGTTAGCATTTGATCAGGGGTGCACGTTAGGAATACGCCAACATTCTAATGCATAACTGGAAATGTCAAATCCAGACCACAAAGAGACGACAATCCCTTAAGAGACACTCATCAGGCCGGGCACGGTGGCTCATGCCTGTAATCCCAGCACTTTGGGAGGGCAAGGTGAGTGGATCACTTGAGGCTAGGAGTTTGAGACCAGCCTGGCCAACATGGCAAAACTCCATCTCTACTAAAAATACAAAAATTAGCTGTGCGTGGTGGCAGGTGCCTGTAATCCCAGCTACTTGGGAGGCTGAGGCAGGAGGATTACTTGAACCTGGGAGGCGGAGGTTGCAGTGAGCAGAGATTGCACTACTGCACAACTGCACTCCAGCTTGGGCAACAGAGAGAGACTCCATCTCAAAAAAAAAAAAAAAAGAAGACACTCATCAGAGCACACTCTTCCCTTCCCGCTTGCCAGGAGATGTTTTCAGAACCCCTGGACAACCCGTGTCTCCAGCTACCTGCTTCTGTGTGAAGGCAGGGGCAAGGTGGCACAAGAGCACCAGCCAGCTTCGTGTTGCAGGTGGCAGTGCTCCTTATCTGCCACGGGACACTTTTTCACCTGCTGTTAGTCCCACAGTGAGGCGGGGGGCAGGTGTGTGTAATAGGCTTCATTTTCCAGGAGGTACATGCTTGGAATTGCCAAGGATAGCAGGAGGAGGAGGTGTGTGCGATGGCAGTATGATTAGCCCTGTGTCAACAAAGGGCACCAGCTGAGTCTCTCATCACTGTCTTGAGGGTTCTATCTGAGGGTCAGCTGACATAGGAGTCTAAGGAAGAGAAGAGAGGGAATCTTGTTGGGAAAAGAACCTGGATAAAGGAACCTCAAGGAATACACAGGTGAGACAGAGGGTCAGAATACAGGGTCACCATGATTCCAGTCCTGAAGTCAGGCAGCTTAGTTGGTGTCAGCACTTGCCACTGGCCATGTGGCCATGGGCCAGTCATACACCCCTCTAAGCCTGTTCCCCCTCTGTACAATGAGAGTTATGTGTCATCCATACCTAGCCTGGTTCTGAGCAGTCAACAAGGTAATGCACATTAATTTTAGCAGCCTAATCTTAACCACAACGTAAGCCCCAATACCTCAGAAGTCAATGGTTAGTGGATGGTAAGTGATTTTTAGGAGAATAAAGTTATCTGATCTGTAGATCTTCTGTTCCCTCTACCATGACACTCACATCAAGCCTGAAGGACGGCCCTGTCAGCCTCTCTGGATAAAGTCTGCCTGCCTTGAAGATATTCTGGTCTCCAGTTTATGGATTTTTTTCCAGGAAACTCAGTACTTAGCTACAGTTCTTACAGCTATGTGTCAAGGGCAGGCCAGAGCACAAGCCCTCTGCCCACCAGGCCAGCCCCCCAACTGCCTCTGGTGGCTCCTGCCCAGCTCTGTTTTCATCACAATCCCTGTCCTGGACCTGCTCAGTGGCCTCCCTTGAGCCAGCGTCCTGAGCCTGTTTTAGGAGCCCTGACTTCTCTCCCACATGCTGGTCCTTGAGGTCTAGTTGTCTGTTGACTCAATGCGGCCACCTGGTTACATTAACAAACCTCAAACAAACTGGATTCATTGAGGTCCACTGGGACCTGCATCTTCACTGCAGAGTGCCCTGGAGTTCCCCCAAACCCAGGTGCTCCCTTGGGCAGAAGTTGACCCTGGGGGGTGGCTGGGCTTCTGAAGTAGTGGGTAGGGATTAGGGGGTGTGGACCCCTCATGGTTCAGGGGTTCAGCATCACTTTGCTCTGGGAAGACCAGGAAGACCACTGCATATGAAAACTTTGCAGTGCGGAAGAGAGAAAAGGCAGCATCCTTCGGTTGTGGAGCCATGACCCAGCTCCTGCAGACACTGGCTGGGAAACAAAAATGCAGCTTGCTTTGTGTGACCTTTCTTCTCCTAATAACTCTCTTCTTGACGTTTTTTAGCTATTGTTACCTGAACCCACAGAGCCAGATCCTGAAAAGCTTACTAGCTGGGGCAAGCGTGGCTCTTAGAGAACACCATGGCCAGCAAGTTGTAAAATTATCAAGGATGGTGTATACCCAGCCAGATGCCCTAACACCCTCCAGAAACGATGCCCTTGTTGTGACCCCTTGGCTGGCTCCCATTGTGTGGGAGGGGACCTTCAACACTGACCTGCTAAATGAGCAGTTCCAGTGCTAGAATGCCACCATTGAATAAACTGTGTTTGCCATAAAAAAAAAATACATATTATTCCTGAAGCTGTTCCTGGAGAGTGCAGAGACACACTATTGGGGAAACCCACCCCAAATATTTCAACGTAGGTTCTTTCTATTTTCCCTAAGCGTCAGCTGGTCTGAGAAATAAATAGAAAGAGTACAAAGAGAGGAATTTTACAGCTGGGCCGCCAGGGGTGACATTACATATCGGTAGGTCCGTGATGCCCATCTGAGCCACAAAACCAGCAGGTTTTTATTAAGGACTTCAAAAGGGGAGGGGGTGTATGAACAGGAAGTAGGTTACAAAGATCACATGCTTCTGAGGCCAATAAAGATCACAAGGCCAAGGGCAAAATTAGAATTACTGATGAGGGTCTATGTTCAGCTGTGCACGTGTTGTCTTTATAACCATCTTAAACAACAGAAAACAGGGTTTGAGAGTAGAGAACCGGTCTGACCTCAAATTTACCAGGGCAGGATTTTTTCCCCACCCTAATAAGCCTGAGGGTACTGCAGGAGACCAGGGTGTATTTCAGTCCTTATCTCAACCGCATAAGACAGACACTCCCAGAGCGGCCGTTTATAGACCTCCCCCCAGGAATGCAATTATTTTCCTAGGGTCTTAATATTATATTCCTTGCTAGGAAAAGAATTTAGCGATATCTTTCCTACTTGCACATCCATTTATAGGTTCTCTGAGAGAAGAAAAACATGGCTCTATTCTGCCCAACCCCGCAGGCACTCAGACCTTATGGTTGTCTTCCTTTGTTCCCTAAAATCGCTGTTATTCTGTTCGTTTTCAAGGTGCACTGATTTCATATTGTTCAAGCACACACGTTTTACAATCAATTTGTACAATAGTGGTCCTGAGGTGATGTACATTCTCAGCTTACGAAGATAAGAAGATTAAGAGACTAAAGTAAAGACAGGCATAAGAAATTATGAGTATTATTTGGGAACTGATAAATGTCCATGAAATCTTCACAATTTATGTTCAGAGATTGCAGTAAAGACAGGCATAAGAAATTATAAAAGTATTAATTTTGAGAACTGATAAATGTCCATGAAATCTTCACAATTTATGTTCCTCTGCCGCGGTTTCAGCCGGTCCCTCCGTTCGGGGTCCCTGACTTCCCACAACACACTTCATGGGGGGACATAGGGTGAACTACTACATCTTCACCAACCAGCCAGGTCATGTTCCACACATCAAGCTCCAACAGGGATGGCACATGGTCATCCTCCGGGTCCGGATCTATGCCCACTGGTAGGACATCACCAGGCACCGCATGGAGGTGGTCAGCAACTTTCCCCAGCAGTACTTCCTTTAGGAGGTGGATTACCTTGTGTGCACAGATGTGGACATGAAGTTCAGTGACCACGTGGGTGTGGAGATCCTGTATTCCCTGTTTGCCACCATCCATCCTGGCTTCTATGGGTTCCATCAGGACACCTTTGCCTATGAATGCCAGCTTCAGTCCCAAGCTCATATTCCTGAGGGTAAAGGGGACTTTTATTACATAGGGGCCTTATTTGGTGGGTCAGTGCTGGAGGTTTACAGGCTCACCACAGTCTGTCACCAGGCGATGATGATCGACCAAGCCACTTAACAAGTACCTGCTTAATCACAAACCCACCAAGGTCCTCTCCCCTGAGTACATGTGGGATAAAAAGTTGATGGAGTATATGTTGGATGAACACCTGCTGGGTTTGTGCACCATGATAAAGCACAAGAGGTTTGTGGTCTTGGTAAAGAATGAGGAAATGCGGACTGATGAGGGAAGCTTCCAGAAAGAGACCAGAGAGGGGGTGATTGCCAGTCAGCTCTAATCTTCCTCCTGTCATGCTACCCTGATTTAAAATGAGCTTTACATTAAAGAGTATTATTCCACCTATTTTCATCTGGTTAAGAAAAATTGCTAATGCCTCTCATCATCTCCCCAAATTTAGGAAGCCCTAGCACCACCCCCATACCACAACCACCACCCTATACACACATTTAGGCAGGCCTTATTCCACAGCTCATGCACACGTTTTTGAGTTTCACCCCCTTGAGCTTCTCACTGTGTTCGCCTAAAACACTCTTCAGGGTGGAGGAGGTGAGTGGTCTCTGCCTGTCCTGACAGATAAGGGATAAGTGATGAGATCTTTTCCAGAGCAAGGAATCAGGCCCCTTAATAAAGAAGAGTAGGCTGGGCCCAGTGACTCACACCTGTAATCCCAGCACTTATGGAGGTCAAGGTGGGTGGATCACCTGAGGTCAGGAGTTCAAGACCAGCCTGGCCAACATGGCAAAACCCTGTCTTTACTAAAAATACAAAAATTAGCTGGGCGTGGTTGTGGGCACCTGTAATCCCAGCTACTCAGGAGGCTGAGGCCGGATAATTTCTTGAGTCCGGGAGATGGAGGTTGCAGTGAGCTGAGATTATGCCACTGCACTCCAGCCTAGGCAACAGAATGAGACTCCAATGTAAAAAATAAAAAATAAAGAAAAGTAGATTTGCGATCTTGCCGCAGAATGACTGCTTAATGCAAATCCAATCAATGAGGCATCCAGAAATGGCTTGGAGAGGAGCAATGTCCCAACAGCCTGACCCCTCCCACTAGTGTGGTGTCCTAAATTGGGTTAGTCCATTTGTGTTGCTATAAAGAAATACCTGGCCGGGCACAGTGGCTCACGCCTGTAATCTCAGCACTTTGGGAGGCCGAGGCGGGTGGATCACGAGGTCAGGAGATTGAGACCATCCTTGCTAACACAGTGAAACCCCTTCTCTACTAAAAATAATACAAAAAAATTAGTCTGGTGTGGTGGTGGGTGCCTGTAGTCCCAGCTACTGGGGAGGCTGAGGCAGGAGAATGGCGTGAACCCAGGAGGCAGAGCTTGCAGTGAGCCGAGATCGCGCCACTGCACTCCAGCCTGGGCGACAGAGCAAGACTCCGTCTCAAAAAAAAAAAAAGAAAAGAAAAGAAAAGAAATACCTGAGGCTGGGTACTTTATAAAGAAAAGAGATTTACTTGGCTCATGATTCTGCAGGCTGTGCAAGCATGGCACAAGAATCTGCTGTGCTTCTGGTGAGGCTTCAGGAAGTTCCAATCATGGTGGAAGGCAGAAGGGGAGCAGGTGTGTCACATGGCAAGAGAAGGAGCAAGAGAGTGAAGGGGGAAGACCCAGGCTCTTATAAACAACCAGCTCCCATGTGAACTACCAAAGTGAGAACTCATTCATTGTGATGCAGAGGGCACTAGGCACCAAGCCATTCATAAAAGATCTGCCCTCATGACACAAACCCTCCCACCAGGCCCAGTTCCAACATTGGGGGCCACATTGCAACATGAAATTTGGAGGGAACACACATCCAAACCATATCATAAAAGCAGTTTTCACAGAAAGCAAATAACTCTGCCTCCTTTTCCTATCTGATTGAGAAAAAAATTCTGAGGCCTCACGCCACCCCCACATTTAGGCAGGCCTAATACCATCCCCTCCTGTAGTCTCCCACCAGCACCAAACACACACATTCATACAAAAAAGAAACACATTTTTTTTTTTTTTTTTTTTTTGAGGTGGAGTCTCGCTCTGTTGCCAGGCTGGAGTGCAGTGGTGCGATCTCGGCTTACTGCAACCTCTGCCTCCCGGGTTCAAGCAATTCTCCTGCCTCAGCCTCCCTCCCAAGTAGCTGGGACTATAGGCACACACCACCACTCCCATCTAATTTTGTATTTTGAGTAGAGATGGGGTTTCACCATGTTGGCCAGGATGGTCTCTATTTCTTGACCTCATGATTTGCCCGCCTCGGCCTCCCAAAATGAAGAAACACATTTAGGCAGGCCTGACTTCTGTACTCAGGCTTAAGTTCCTGAGTTGCCACCACCTTGAGCTTCTTCATGTGCATTCCCAACTTCCTTCAGGGTGGATGCAGCATGTGGTCTCAGCCCATCCTGGCATATAAGGAATCAGAGATGAGATCTATTCCAGAACAAGGAAGAGCCTCCCAGACACAGTCTCCTGCGTCCTGTGACAGTCACACAAGGGCCTGCCTCTGCCCTTGGCCAAACTGATGCACAAAGGTCTTCAGCTCTAAATCATATTACTTCCTCTTTTTAGAGTCCTTGTAAAAGCTGAAAGGCCCTTTAGTGTGCAGAAGGACGTGATGCCAAATAAAACCCTCTTTCCTGGCACTGAAGTTCTTGTTTATCCCAAAACATTGCCAGCTGTCCACCAGGAGCAAAGCAGGTCTCCCTCACTCTCCCCCGCACCACTGATGGACTCCATGCCACCTCCATTGATCAATTTATTAATTTATAAGGACTTGCCAGCTCTTTAAAAAATATATATATATATTTCTAGATGCAAATAAGAATTGATTCAAATTGTTACAAAAACTTGCCTCTTAAAAAATTTGTTCACTGTCCTTCAGCAAGGGCCTGAAACCCTACATGGCAGGTATCTGAAATCCAGCATTTTCTTATCTTGTTTTCTTTTGAACAAAACAGGACAAACAGTTTGTCCATCTTTCTGTTAGGTTTTGAAGGGAAGGAAAGAGTTAAAGAAAGACAGAGAGGCCGGGTGCACTGGCTCACGTCTGTAATGCCAGCACTTTGGGAGGCCGAGGCGAGCCGATCACGAGGTGAGGAGTTCAAGACCAGTCTGACCAATATGGTGAAACCCCGTCTCTACTAAAAATACAAAAATTATCAGGACGTGGTGGCACGTGCCTGTAGTTCCAGCTACTTGGGAGGCTGAGGCAGGAGAATCGCTTGAACCTGAGAGATGGAGGCTGCAGTGAGCCAAGATTGTGCCACTGCACTCCAGCCTGGGCAACACAGCGAGACTCCATCTCAAAAAAAAAAAAAAAAAAAAAAAAGAAAGAAAAGAAAGAAAGACAGAGAGAGAGAGAGATGGCAGCTCTACTGCAATGCAGGTTTTATTTGGAGATGGGGGCCAGCTTAATGCCAGGGCCCGCTGCTGCTTATAGCTGGTGCAATTATACACCTGGGTAGGGGTCTGGGGAGGTACAGTTTACTACCCAGATAGATGTTGATAAGATGTTCCCATGATGAAGCGGTTTGGCCCTTTTCCTGGCAGGATGTGATAATGAGGTCCCTCGGACTTTTTTCCCAGCAAGATGTGATAAGAAAGTCAGGTTGTTGGGGCTGGGTGCAGTGGGTCAGGCCTGTAATCCCAGCACTTTGGGAGGCCAAGGCGGCTGGATCACGAGGTCAGGAGATCGAGATCATCCTGGCTAACATGGTGAGACCCCGTCTCTACTAAAAATACAAAAAGTCAGCCAGGCGTGGTGGCAGGTGCCTGTAGTCTCAGCTACTCGGGAGGCTGAGGCAGGAGAATGGCGTGAACCCGGGAGGCGGAGCTTGCAGTGAGCTGAGATTGCACCACTGCCCTCCAGCCATTGCTGGAACAGGAATTAAAAGAAATTAAAGAATGTGTAAGCAAAAACTCAGTTGTATGTTAAAAGAAAAAACCCAGTTCCCCCTGAGGAAGAGAAAGAGCCGGAGTCCTTCAAAATTAACTGCCTGTTTTTCCTTCTGTGGCTAGTGAGCCTTATCTCTCCCTTTCCCAGGTATTGTGAAGACCATGTTTCTCTAGCTTGCAGCTGCAAGGTCACTAGACAGATAATCTCAAGTCTTAAAACATGTTGTTCCTTGAACAGTAGGAAATAATGTAATGCATGTCTCAATTAAATAACTGTCTTTGTTTCTGGCTTCTGTAATATGCTTCCCCCTGCACAGATCTCCCCCCACCCCATGAAATGCTTAAAAGGTAGCTTAACTCTTTGTTCAGGGCTCAGTCCTTTGGATGTTAATCCAACTAGGTCGGTGCACCTAAATAATTAAATAATTCCTCCTCAACCCCTCGGCCTAATTCCTTAATTATCCCACAGCAGGGCGACAGAGCGAGACTCTGTCTCAAAAAAAAAAAAGAAAGAAAGAAAGTCAGGTGGTTGGGCAGAATGTTTCTCACAGCCTGAACCCCTGTGGAATGTTTCACTTTGACCAAGGTCTGTGAAATGGCAGGGACTTACAAAATAATGCAGTTTGGACTGATGCTTTCCTTGTTTTTCATGGTCTTGGTAGTCTTCAAGAGGCCTGGCCAGGTGGAATGCCCCCTAGTCTGAGTTTGTCTGGTGCTTCCTTACCATGAGACTGGGGTTTTGGAGTTTTGAGGTTTTTGGAAAGACACCTCAGAAGTTAAGTATCTTTCTTGTCACATTGCATCGGGGTACATGGTATCAATATCTCTTATCTCTGGTGATGTAAAACTTGATCATTTGAATAATGTAGTCTCACGGTTTTTTATCCACTGTAAAGTTGCTATGCGTTCCTCCCTCTACTGTAGTCTTTGGAAAGGAGTCACCAAGTCAGCCCACCCTTAAAGACGGAGAATATTTAGTCTCCACCTCCTGGAATAAGGAGCATCCATATGTATTATTTGCAATTTGTCTATAAGATAGGCTTGTCTACCCCATTAAAAAGTGGGCAAAGGATATGAACAGACACTTCTCAAAAAAAGACATACATATGGCCTACAAACATATGAAAAAGAGATCAACATCACTATCGTTAGAGAATTGCAAATCAAAACCACAATGAGATACCATCTCACGCTAGTCAGAATAGCGATTATTAAAGTCAAGAAACAACAAATGCTGGAGAGGTTGCAGAGAAATAGGAATGCTTTTACCCCATTGGTGGGAATGTAAATTAGTTCAACCATTGTGGAAGACAGTGTGGCAATCCCTCTAAGATTTAGGACCAGAAATACCATTTGACCCAGCAATCCCATTACTGCCTATATACCCAAAGGAATATAAATCATTCTATTGTAAAGATACATGTATGTGTATGTTCATTGCAGCACTATTCACAATAGCAAAGACATAGAATCAATCTAAATGCTCATCGATAATAGACTGGATAAAGAAAATGTGGTACATATATACCATGGAATACTATGCAGCCATAGAAAGGAATGAGATCGTGTCCTTTGCAGGGACATGGATGAAGCTGGAAGCCATTATTCTCAGCAAACTAAGGCAGGAACAGAAAACCAAACACTGCATATTCTCACTTATAAGTAGGAGCTGAACAATGAGAACATACGGACACGGGGAGGGGATTAACACACACTGGGGCCTGTCAGGGGAGGGTGTGAGGGGAGAGCATTAGGGAAAAGAGCTAATGCATGCTGGGCTTAATACCTGGATGATGGGTTGATAGGTGCAACAAACCACCCTGGCACATGTTTACTTATGTAACAAACCTCCACATCCTGCACATGTACCCCAGAACTTAAAAAATAAATAAAATAATTATTTTTAAAAAGATATATTTGTCTCTTCTTGGCTGAGTGTGGTGGCTCAGGCCTGTAAATCCAGCACTTTGGGAGGCCAAGGCAGGTGGATCACTTGAGTCCAGGAGTTTAAGACCAGCCTGGCCAACATGGTGAAATCCCGTTTCTACTAAAAATACAAAAATTAGCCAGGTGTGGTGGCTTGCACCTGTAATCCCAGCTACTCAGGAAGCTGAGGCATGAGAATCGTTTGAACCCAGGAGGTGGAGTTTGCAGTGAGCTGAGATCGCGCCATTGCACTCCAGCCTGGGTGGCAGAGACTGTCTCAAAAAAAAGAAAAAAATGTGTCCCTTCTTTCTTGTTTACTTATTCATTTATTTATTTATATTGTTATGAACTTATGTGTCTTATTTTAAACTTTGGATATTAATCCAATAACTTTGGGTTATTTTAGTGTGCATATCATTCCAGTTTTGGCCATTAGGAGCTCTTCAAAGAAGATTTCTTTCTGTCAGAAGGTTTTTGTTTTGCTTTGTTTGAGACAGGGTCTCACTTTGTTGCCCAGGCTGGAGTGCAGTGGCATGATCTTGCTCGCTGCAACCTCCGCCTCCTGGGTTCAAGCGATTCTCTCGCATAGCCTCCCAAGTAGCTGGGACTACAGGTGCACATCACTACACCAAGTTAATTTTTGTATTATTTTGTAGAGACGGAGTTTCGCCGTGTTGCCCAGGCTGGTCTCAAACTCCTGGGCTCAAGCAATCCACCTGCCTCGGCCTCCCAAAGTGCTGGGATTACAAGTGCACCTGTCAGAGTTTTCAGGGACATGGATGAAGCTGGAAGCTGTTATTCTATCTTGTCTGTGCCATCACACTCCTCTCCTAGGGTAGAAGGTAAAGTTCCACTCTTGAGAGAGTTTCAACAGAGCCAAGTTTCTGGTCTGTAGGCCCTCAGGTCCCGTAGTGACCTCTGGGAAGTGAGGCGGGGGAGGGCAGCTGATCACAGGGGGTCCCTCAGAGCCTCCGGTGCAGGTCGTGAGTCACAGACACTCCGTTCACTGGCATTTCTGGACAGCCTCTAAAGCTCAAGCCCACTTAGGGTCACGTTCACCAATGGAAAAAGGCGAGACTGCCAGAAGGGATGAGACTGGCTCCCTTAGGAATCAAGAACTCCCAAGAATGTGTCCCCTTAAGAGTGAGCAGAAAGTTGCTGGCAGAATTTGATAACTGAATTGTAGTAGGTAGAATGGAGCATGACCAGCCTTGGAGTCAACCAGTATGGCTGCAAGTCCTGGAACTTCCCTGGCAGTCATGGGCTCAGAGGCCAAAAGATAGCCTCCACCTGGCCTTGAGGCCTGATGCGGAGGATGCAGGTGGTAAGATGTTCAGGGGGCCCTGGTCAGGCCCACATCCCCCATACTTTCCTCCAGGACTCAAACTAAGGCCAAAGCCAGTTTTCTCTGACCGGCCTGTTGTGGTGTACACCTGTCCTTGCCTCCCCACTGACTTTTAGCTCCACATTTTGGGTGAGTCTTGCATTGGAAGTTAGTACAGGTGGGAGAAGGATGTGACCAGGATGCAAAAGTGGCAGTTGGGGCTGGGAAAACATAACAATTTTAATGTTTCTAGAATGGAGCTGACCGACAATTCACAGGACGAGGAGGTTTCTTCACAGAAACCCAAACTCAGATGCTGCCCCTCTCTGGGTTCAGCCCCAGCATGCCCTCAAGCACCTCGCATCTCCTTCCTGCCCCAGCCCAGGCAGGCGCTCATTCTCCTGTTACTGGGTCATGAGGGAGCCATCCTCATCCTAATCTGTCTGACATTAGTCCCATCTCCACACTGTGGGCTGGTTCTCACCGAGGTCTGCACGGAATGACCGAGGAGATTTTATCCCTGCAGATGAGGAGTGGGTGATCCTGGGGTACGGGAAGACTGCTGTGGGCCCAGGACTGTCGCAGGAGCGCCTTTGGTCCTCCTAGTCAGACTTTCTGATTTAGTTTTTACCAGGCTGATTCTAATAAAACAACTGCAGCGCAACTCTCAGAGCCCAGGGACGGTGTCCTGTGTGTGGTGCATGGGAGGCCCAGCAGGAGATCTTGGGACATGGTGAGGGGTTGTGACACATGAGGCCATTGAGAACATGTGGACTGGAATCAGGCAGAGCCAGGATAGGTCTAGGCCCTGCCGCTGACTAGCTATAGGATCACGAGTAAGCCGTTTTATCTTTCTGAAGCTCTGTCCTCATTTGTAAAATGAGGATCCAGTTAAATAACATAAATGTCACCCCAGGATTCATCAGCCTTGGGAGGTTACAATGACGTCAACAGCCATAGACAGCCTTTCTCTGGCTCTGCCTTTATTGGAGCTGTGGAGTCTGTAGGCCCTGGAAGGCCACTCCAGTGGTTGAGAAGTGACTCTAGAGATGACCTGCATGAACTCATCACAAGCCCTTTTAATTTAATCTCTTCGTAGCGTCTGTGATTTTCTGCTATTTTCCTGAGGAGGCTGAAATTTCTGCAAAGACGCTCTCCATAGATGCTGAGCCTAGAGGCTTCGGTTGCTTCTGCATTCTGCTACTGGAACCAGGACTCCCACCTAGTCTTGGCCCAGGAGGAAGGGAGAAAGAGAGTGGAGGGAGAAGCTAACGCAGAGGGAATGTTGGTGTCAGGTACTTGCAGGATCTGCCACCTGGGGCAAGTTACAAGATGCCACTGAGCCTACTTCCGAATGCATCGAACAGGGCCACTTTATCTCCCAGCAGGCCAGTCATGGGGCTAAGGTGTAGAGAATAGGTTAGGTGAGTTGTGTGTAACTGAAAGACAGAAACCAGGTTTCACCTGCACTTTTACAGAGAGTAGAGCAGTGCCAGGCTCCTGTGAGTACGGCCCACAAAAAAGTGGGAAAATAAGTAATGTCTCTATTTGTCTGAGTCTGGCTGGCATAATTAGGTCACATGCAGAGAGTTAAACTTGGGACTTGGGGCTAAGAGGCCTGAGGCTTCAGTTCTGGCCCTCGTCTGACCTGCTGGACAAACCCGGGCATTGTGCTTCATTTGTTTGCTCATTTTAAACCTTGATTTTACATCTACCAAGTGCTGGGCACTCTTCTAGACTTAACATTAGATGTACGTATCATACTGAAAGGTACAGCATTTTACTGAGAAGTACAACATGAAATTTGAACAGATGAAGAACTAAATTGTGCTCTTGTATGGCAGGAGTCCACCTTGTAGGGATGTTAACTCTTCCCAGCTCATCTTTGTTTCAACAGAAATTAATCAAGTTTATCCAAAAGAATAAATGCTTGAAATCAGTCAAGAAAATTTAGTGCTGGGATTTACATGAGGAAGAATTCAAAGGTTGTGTGGATTAGAAAGGGACACATCCAGAATGATGAGGAAATCAGGAGTAGATGAAAATATCTATTATTTGGCAACCCTAATAAGGTATAATAAATATTAAAGAAACAAGCAACACAGTTTTTACCTGTGAAATTTGAAAAATAAAAATATATTCTGAGCACATAATTTCATAAAGAAGAGTACGTATATCTCCACACTCACATACTGTTGTGGGGATGAAAATAGATGTCATCATTTAAAGGAATATTAAACTTTAAGAAAGTTTTGGCTGGACGCGGTGGCTCACGCCTGTAATCCCAGCACTTTGGGAGGCCAAGACGGGCGGATCACGAGGTCAGGAGATTGAGACTATCCTGGCTAATATGGCGAAACCCCATCTCTACTAAAAATACAAAAAAAAAAAAAAAAAATAGCCGGGCATGGTGGCGGGTGCCTGTAGTCCCAGCTACTCAGGAGGCTGAAGCAGGAGACTGGCGTGAACCCGGGAGGCGGAGCTTGCAGTGAGCTGAGATCGCGCCACTGCACTCCCGCCTGGGGGACAGAGCGAGACTCCGTCTCAAAAAAAAAAAAAAAGAAAGAAAAAAGAAAAGAAAGTTTTTACCTTATGATTAAATAGTTATTTGATAAATACATCATTTTAAAAATTATCTCATAAATAAATCCTAAGAAAATAAACATAGCAAAATTAAAAGAAACCTACTTAAAAGTGAAATAATAAGAATGGTGGGACGTATTTGTAGTCATTGAAAATAATGCTTTTGAAGACCATTTAAAGATGTGAAACATGCTAATGTAAAATAAACATAAAATGTAAAAGACAACGTATGAAATTTAAAATTTATTTTAATTTAAAAATTAGAATACATATGTATTGACAAAGGTAAATAAAACAGATGAAAGGAAACTGTGAGATCATCTATGGTAGTGGGATTCTGGAAAATTGTTGTTTTCCTTTTTTTTTTAACCTTTTTGTATTTTCTCAGTTTTTAATTGAGCTTGTGTTACTCTTACAGTTTGAAAAGAAAAAGGGGGTGGGGAGAAAAAAAGACCACTGGCAAGACAGTGGGAGGGAAAAAAATCAGTAATCCATTTTTATGCAGACACCAGGCATTTTCTGTTTGACGTTAATTACCAGGTTTATTTAACTAGAATTCCATTCTAATCAAATGTTCATCTGTGAGAATGTCCTAGTATATTTTCTTCTGTTTTAATCTTCTGCTAGTGACATATCATAACAATATATGTAAGATATTGAACAAGAAAGAGAAAAAGGCAGTCCTTGGGTTTGGCGCACAAGAACAAATGACAGTTAACAATTTAAACCAAATAGGCCCGGCGCGGTGACTCATGCCTGTAATCTCAGCACTTTGGGAGGCCGAGGCGGGAGGATCACAAGGTCAGGAGATCGAGACCATCCTGGCTGACACGGTGAAACCCCGTCTCTACTAAAAATACAAAAAAATGGCCGGGTGTGGTGGCGAGCACCTGCCTGTAGTCCCAGTTACTCGGGAGGCTGAGGCAGGAGAATGGCTTGAACCCGGGAGGCGGAGCTTGCAGTGAGCCGAGATCGCGCCACTGCACTCCAGCCTGGGCGACAGAGCAAGACTCCATCTCAAAAAAAAAATAAAAAGATTTAAAAACCAAATTAATTCAATAGGATTTTGTGCTTCGTGCTTCCCCTGGTCTCCACAGAACTGTGACACAGCGTGCTGTGGAAACTCTTTGCCTTACACTAAACCTCACAGGTCCTGAACAATTAAGAGCTTTGAGAAGATGCACAACTCTGACGGCTTCTGGAGAGAGCATGTGTCTCTTTCCCCTGGGCTCCATGCCAGCTTGCCAGAATTTTTACAATTTCTTTTCCTCATTTTCTAATTATGTTTCCTCCTGAAAGTGATTATAGATAGAATTCATTTGTATTTGTGGACACTTCTTTATCAGATCAGCAAGTTTTCCTTTTTTTACTAGTTAATACTTTCATCTTTAGGGTTCTCAGGGAATACACAGCATATGTCAAAACAAAAATGAGATGAAAATTCCTAGGTAATGTTTTTTTTACTTTTATTTTAGGTTCATGGGTACATATGCAGGTTTGTTACATACGTAAACTCGTGTCACGGGGGTCTGTTGTACAGATTATTTTGTCACCCAGGTACCAAGCCTCGTACCCAATTGTTACTTTTTCTAATCCTCTCCCTCCTCCCACCCTCCACCTTCCAATAGGCCCCAGTGTGTGTTATTCCCCTCTTTGTGTCCATGTGTTCTCATCATTTAGCTACCACTTATAAGTAAGAGCATGCGGTATTTGGTTTTCTGTTCCTGCATTAGTTTGCTAAGGATAATGGCCTCCAGCTCCATCCATGTTCCCATAAAGGACATGATCTTATTCTTTTTTGATGACTGCATGATATCCCGTATTTTCCATCATATGTATCACTTTTTATTTAACCAGTCTGCCATTGATGGACATTTAGGTTGATTCCATTTCTTTACTACTGTGGAGTGCTACAATGAATACATGTGTGCATGTGTCTTTATGGTAGAATGATTTATATCCCTTTGGGTAGATATCCTTACTGGGTTATTTATGCCTACCACCAGGCAAAAATAAAATAAAGGGCTTCATACATTAAAGACTTATCAATAGACCCTTTTTATATGAATGTGTATGGCTGTGTGTCTGTCTCAATTTACTGTTGCACTGGAGCTGCTGCTGGTTTTTTTTTTAATTCACAAGCTCCTTTCACATGAAAACAGTGTTATGGTTGGGTTTCCACAAAGATCTATTCATATCTGAAGTATATCTCTCTATTTTAAAAACGTTTTTATTGCTAAATAAGGCACATACACAAAGAAGAGAAGGTGTTCACGTATATGAACACTTTAAGGAATAATAGACAATGAACACCTGTGAATCCACCATGCAGGTGAGCTCACGGTGCAGAGCCCCCTGGATCCCTCCTCATCTGCATGCAGTCCTGGTCCACCCTCCTGCCTCTATTCTTCACTTTTTATTAGGCATCCTTGCTTTTCAAAATAGTTTAATAATGATTGCATGGCTCCACCTATAATTTACTTTTATTTGCTTTTCACCATTAGAAAAGCAGAATCAGGCAGGGCATGGTGGCTCACACCGGTATTCCCAGCACTTTGGGAGGCTGAGGTGGGTGGATCACTTGAGTCCAGGAGTTCAAGACCAGCCTGGGCAACATGGTGAAACCATGTCTCTACTAAAAATACAAAAATTAGCTGGGCGTGGTGGCATACGCCTGTAATTCCAGCTACTCAGGAGTCTGAAGCATGAGAACCGCTTGAACCTGGGAGGTGGAGGTTACAGTGAGCTGAGATCATGCCACTGCACTCCAGCCTGGGCAACAGAGCGAGACTCCGTCTCAAAAAAAAAGATAAGCAGAATCATACTGTATATATTCACCTGGAACCTTTTCTTTTGCTCAACATTATGCATCAATTTGTCAACTTGGAGTTTATTCATTTTAATGTCTGTGTAGTATTTTTTTGTATTTACAATTTATTTATTCATTGTACTGTTCCCAAGTTCTTGACATTATAAACAGATCTGTTTGCTGGACACACCCAAGTTTTAAAAACTTTTAATATATTTTGTTTAAAAAATGTTTTAACTTTTAAGTTCAGGGATGCATGTACAGGATGTACAGGTTTGGGGTTTGTTGTAAAGATTATTTTATCACCCAGGTATTAAGTGATACCCAATAGTTATTTTTCCTGGTCCTTTCCCTCCACCCACCCTCCAAGCTCCAATAGGCCCCAGTGTGTGTTGTTCTACTCTATGTGTCCATGTGTTCTCATCATTTAGCTCCCACTTACAGGTGAGAACATGCAGTATTTTGTTTTCTGTTTCTGCATTAGTTTGCTAAAGATATGGCCTCCAGCTCCATCTATGTCCCTTCAAAGACTTGATCTTGTTCCTTTTTACAGCTGCATAGTATTCCATGGTATATATGTACCACATTTTCTTTATCCAGTCTATCATTGATGGGCATTTGGATTGATTCCATGTCTTTGCTATTGTGAATAGTAATGCAATGAACATACACATGCATGTGTCTTTCTTTATAGTAGGACAACTTACATTCCTTTGGGTATATACCCAGTAATGGGACTGCTGGGTCAAATGGTATTTCTGTCTTTAGGTATTTGAGGAACCTCCACACCGTCTTCCAAAATGGTTGAACTAATTTACACTCTCACCAACGGTGTATAAGCGTTCCTTTTTCTCTACAACCTCACTAGCATCTGTTAGTTTTTGACTTTTTAATAACAGCCATTTTGACTGGTGTGAGATGGCATCTCATTGTGGAGACACCCAGTTTCTCCAGGGTTTAGAATTGTATAAGTTAAATTTTCTCATTGTACAATATGTGTATATTCAACTTTATTAGGCAATGCTAAATGATTGAATTATCCAGCTTTTAAATTTCTGCTGCCTGGTGGATATGAACTAACAGCTCATTCTGGTTTTAATTTGCTTGACTTGCATTAAATAATAAAGTTAGATATCTTTTTATATTTAATGGCTGGTGTTGTTTGGCTGTGCCCAACCCAAATCTCATCTTGAATTGTAGCTCCCATAATCCCCACATATCATGGGAGGGACCTGGTGGGAGGTAATTGAATCATGAAGGTGGGTTTTTCCCATGTTTCTCTTGTGATAGTGAATAAATCTCATGAGATCTCATGGTTTTATAAAGGGCAGTTCCCCTGCACTCGCTCTCTTGCCTGCTGCAACGTAAAGAAGTGCCTTTGCTCCTCCTTCAACTTCTGCCATGATTGTGAGGCCTCCCCAGCCATGTTGGAACTGTGAGTCCATTAAACCTCTCTTTCTTTATAAATTACCTAGTCTCTAGTACTTCTTCATAGCAGTATGAAAATGGACTAATACAATGGCTACTTGAGTTTTCCTTTCTGTGAAATGCCTAATAGCATATATTTCCCCATATTTCTATTGGCCTATGTTTAATTTACTTATTGAATCACTAGTGTTCTTTACATGAGTCCTTTTCAGTTACATATGATGCAGATATCTTCTTCCAGTTGGGGGTGTATGTTTTCATGCTCTTTGTGACATCTTTGATTAACAAAGTCCTTGAATTTAGTTGTGTTTTCCTTTGGGGCTTATGCTTATTGCATTGTCTTTAAACATTCTTCTTTACCTTGAAATCATAAACTATTTTCCTATATTTTCTTTTAATTGAATTTTTCTTTTCCTTTTTTTGAGACAAAGTCTCACTGTGTCACCCAGGCTGGAGTGCAGCGATGCGATCTTAGCTCACTGCAACCTCTGCTTCCCGAGTTCAAGCAATTCTGCCTCAGCCTCCTGAATAGCTGGGATTACAGGCGTGCGTCACCACGCCCAGCTAATTTTTGTATTTTTAGTAGAGGCAGGTTTTGCCATGTTGACCAGGCTGGTCTTGAACTCCTGGCCTCAAGTGATTCTAATTGAATTTTCAATATAACCTGAAGTTAGGGATTTGTTTTCATTTTTTTCAGTATCATAGCCAATCAATTATTCAAGCATGCTTTATTGATTGGGCCATCTTTTCTCAGCTAATCTGTGTTGCCTCCTCAGTCATGTATCAGATTCCCATACATGAATATATTATGTTCTTTAGGTTAGCTCATCTTTAGGTTAGCTCCGCTGGAAGTCTTACAGATGTATACTGAACTTCTTGACCTACCCTCTGATCTCATAAACTGGTCAGATTGTATATTTTGTGTGTCTGGGCATGTGTGTTTTCTGTTGTATTTCCATCATGATAATTTATTTCCTCATGTGTTTTGTAATTTTTTAAACTGTGAGACCATGATCCTTAATCTTTCAGAAAATAACTGGTTTTCCATTTGCCAGGGACCTAACCATGCCTGTTCCTGTGTGTAAAAGTACACTGGAGGGTAAAAGTACACTGGAGAACTGTATTCCTGGGTCTAAATTATAAAAGTAATAAATTGAACAAAAACACAATTCAATGAAATATGTCTTATCCTCCTACCTTGATAAATATTTTTTCGTAATGACAAAATAGAAACAAATTTGAAAATCCATGGATTTTATAGGACTAGAAGTTGTCCAAAAAAAATCAAAGATGAGGAAATTTCATTATTGTTATTATGTATGCCTATGTGTTCTCTTGATAGGCTGGTGAAGTTTGGGTTCATTATTGTGAAAATAAGTAAAAGGGAAACTAACACAGGCCTATTGTAAACTAACACTAGCTCAGGAATGTGTGTATGTGCAAGAGCAGCTATGCTAGTCAAAGATATGTGTTGCAACCTCCCATAGATAGACATGTGTCAGCTTCAATCCCAAGGCCTATAAACTAAAGTTGACCACTTCCTGTGTACCTAGAGTCTGTTAAATATTTCACTGATGGGTACTGGTTGTAAACTTGTTTATCGGATGTAAAACAAGGCAAGATAAAATCAATTATCCTTCTACCAGGTCCTAAGATGCCTCCATCTCCTACCCACTCAACCACACATTTGCTTTACTTTATGTATAACCTCTCTAAACACGGATCAAAATCACAGGAATGTAATGGTTACTTCACTGCCCACTCTCTGTACCACAGTATCCCCCATTAAAAAAATATATATGTTAATACTGTGCTTTATGTCATTGACTTTGGAACTCAGTTACGGACTGCTGTAATCCTGGCTTCCCCGATGTGCACTCTCAAGCTCCAAATTAGTAAATCTCATTAGACTGTGATCCCTGTCTCAGTCCCTCATTTGGGTTGACATTACAAAAAATTTATTTTATTAGTCTATATTTACTCTACAAAATTTATTTTTCTTGCCTTCATTTTAACAAAATCAGTAAATATGTTATAATCACGGTCTTGCACGTCATCTGTTCTATTAAAAATGACAGGCTAAAATAGGAAAATAAAATGTAATTAACAGTGACATCAGCAAAATAGTGGAGTAGGCAGCTACAAACTTTCATCCTCCCATGGAAATATAAATAAAAAGCAGGGCCAGGCATGGTGGCTTATGCTTGTAATCCCAGCACTTTGGGAGGCTGAGCTGGGAGGATGGCTTGAGGCCAAGTGTTTGAGATCAGCCTGGGCAACATAGCAGGACCCCATCTCTACAAACAGACAAACAAAAACCAGCAGAAATTGTTAGGAACAACTTTGCTAGAACTCTGGAAAACCGTCAAAGGTTTACACCAACCAAGATGCTGAATCAAGAAAAAGCTAAGTTAAAGTGGTAGGAAATCTTTGTGCATTCTTACTGGCCTTTGCCCCACACACTTTTCAGCTCAGTGGCAGTTCTGAAGACTTCAGTTCGCATTCCCACCATAGGATCCTGTTCCCTGGTTCCAGAAGGAGCAGAGCAGACCTTACTCACAAACTATTGTGTATTACTGTGCTAGCCTGCTTAGGGGACATATGAAGGACCAATGCAAAGTGTTCATTTCCAATTAATCTAACTTCAAGTCACACAGGCTGGAAAAGTGACAGACATTGCTTGAAAATATTGTAATGAAAACAACCTGAAGTTGTGTAGGGCAAAAGTTATGGTTGAAAGAAATAATAGACCACCTAAGCCAGAAAGGAAGAGTAGGAAGATAGTTGCTCTGGGAAATTAGGGCATTAAAAGCACCCTTAAATATGGCTAAATTTAGAAAATTCCATGCATGTTCAAGGCAAGACACATGTTCAGAAAGACCTGAAAAGACAGACCCTTAGCTTTCACCTTGGGCTCGTCCCTAGGCTCAATAAAAGCCTTGCTAAGTGTTGATGAGGGCCATAGCACAGAGCCAATCTGAAAATACTGGAAGAGATAGCTTCTTTTTCCCTCATCTGTTTTTTGTTTCTTTGTTTGTTTATTGCTCTGCCCCAATGCCTTTCTCTCTGATAGTTAATTTCAGCTATCAGTCTGGCTGGATTGAGGAATACCTAGAAATTGGGTAAAGCATTTTTTTGTGTGTGTCTGTGAGGGTGTTTCCACAGGAGATTACCGTGTGAGTCTGAATGGACTAGGTGGGGAAGATTCATCCTCAGTGTGGGTGGGCACCATCCAATCTGCTTGGGGTCTGGAGAGAACAAAACCAGAGAAAAGGTGAATGTGTCAATCTATCTGTGGGAACTGGGATACACTCTTCCTCTGCTGTCCCTGGACAACAACTCTAGCCTCCCCAGCCTTTGGACTCCAGGACTTAAACCAGTGATTCCTGGGTTCTCAGGCCTTTGGCCTCAAACTGAGAGTTACACCATCAGCTTCCCTGGTTCTGAGACCTTTAGACTTGGACTGGGCCATGCTACAAGTATCCTCGGGTCTCCATCTTGCAGATGCCCTGTCTCAGGACTTCTCAGCTTCTATAATTACATAAGCCAATCCCCCTAATAAATCCCCTGTCATATGTCTGTATCTCTATCAATATATCCTATTTATTCTGTCTCCCTGGAGAACCTAATACACTTTATCTTTCTCTCTTTTTTGCCCCTGGCATTCAAGGAATACTTGGTCAAAACAGTAGCTGAACACAAGCTAAGGAAGAGAGACTTCAGTTGTGACACATAACAAGCAAAACAGTCTATGCAAAAGTAGTTGGGAAAAGTCAGTAAACAATCGAACTACTATAGCTTCCAATAATTAAAATAAATCAACAAACCCTGGGTAAGGTGAAAATATGATTTCCAGAATTATCATACTGTCACTTTCAAATGGCCCATTCAAAGGGAAAAAATAAATTGACAGAAACTATTCCTCAGGAAGCTCAGATATTGGACTTATGAGACAAAGACTTTGAAACAACCATTTTAAATATGGTCAAAGAGTGAAAGTAAAACATGGACAAAGAATTAAGGAAATCAGAAAAATGATGTTTGAATAAGTTGTGAATATCAATAAAGAGATAGAAATTACAAAAAGGAACCAAAAAATTCTGAAGCTGAAAAGTACAATAATTACAGTGAAAAACTCACTATTGGGGTTCAACAGTAGATTTGAGCAGGCAGAAGACAGATTCAGTGAACATGAACACAAAACAATGAAAAGTATCTAGTCTGAGGAGCAGGAAAAAAAATGAAGTGAAAAAAAACCATAAGACCTGCAGGACACCATTAGGCATGTTAACATATGCAGTAAGGGATTCCCAGAAGCAAGAGAGAAAAAGAGGAAGAAATAACATTTGAAGAAAGAATGCCTGAAAGCTTCACAAATTTGATGAAATACATGAATCTATGATCAATGTATTAGTCCATTCCAATGCTGCTATGAAGAAATACCCAACACTGAGTAATTTATAAAGGATGGAGGTTTAATTGACTCACAGTTCTTCTTGCCTGGGAAGGCCTCAGGAAACTTACAATCATGGCGGAAGGGGAAGCAAACACATACTTCTTCACAAGGCAGCAGGAGAGAGAAATGTCAAGCAAAGGGGAAAAAGTCCCTTATAAAACCATCGGATCTGGTGAAAACTCGCTCACTGTTTTAAGAACAGCAGCACAGGGGTAACCGCCCCCATAATTCAATTACCTCTCACTGGGTTCCTCCCATGACACATGGGGATTACAGGAATTACAATTCAAGATGAGATTTGGGTGGGGACATACCAATCAACAAACTCCACATAGAATAAACTGAAAGAGATACACATTGAAATACATTACAATCAAACTGTTGAAAGACAAGCACAAATTCTCTTAAAAGCAACAAGAGGGAAGCAACTTATCATGTACAAAGGATACTCGATCTCACTTTTGCCCAGGCTGGAGTGCAGTGGCATGATCATGACTCACTGTATCCTCGACCTCCTGGGCTCCAACCTCAGCCTCCTGAGTAGTTGGGACTACAGGTGCCATGCCTGGCTAATTTTTAAATAATAATAATAATAATAATTATTATTATTATTATTTCTGCAGAGATGAGTTTCACTATGCTGCCCAGGCTGGTCTTGAACTCCTGGACTCAAGCTGTCGTCCTGCCTTTGCCTCTCAAAGTGCTGGGATTACAGGCATGGGCCACCATGCCCACCCAACAACCAGTTCCATATTGGAAACCATAAAAGCCAGAGGTATTAGGTTGCTAAAAGAAAAAGATGAACTGTCAACCAAGAATTCTATATCTGGCAAAACAGTCCTTCAAAAATGAGGCAGAAATTAAGATATTCCCAGGTAAACAAAATCTGAAGGAGTTTGTTCCCTACAGGAGACTCTAAAATGGGCCTTTCAAATTGAAGAGAAAGAGCATTAGACAGTAACACAGGCCACAGGAAGAAACAAAGATGTCTGGTAATGATAACTACACAAGTAAATATAGGAGACAGTGTTGCTGTGCTTTTGGCTTGTAAATCCACTTTTTCTTACATAATTTAAGAGATGAGTACAGAAAAATTATAAGTGTATATTACTGGACACACAATACATAAGGAGGTAATCTTTGACAAGATAAAGGGGGAGGAGCTGTATAGGAGTAGATACTTTATATGCCACTTAAGTTAACTTGCAATAATTTCAAACTACATTGTTATAGGATGTTAAATATAATTCCCATGGAAACCACAAGGAAGTATCTTTTAAAATATATATAAGGTCATAAAGAGGGGATCAAAAACATTTATTATGAAGTATCAGTTAAACACAAAAAAGGCAGTAATGAAGGAAAAGAATAAAAAAGGCATAAGATATACAGAAAACAAATAAAATGGTGGAAGTTCTACCTTATCAGTAATTACTTAAAATGTAAATGAACTCTCCAATAAACATGTGGATATTGGCATAATAGATGAAAACCAAGACCCAATGATATGCTGTCTAAACAAGACTTGTTTAGATCCAAAGACACATATAGGTTGAAAGTGAAAGGTTATCCAATAAAAATAATGACCAAACAAGAGCTGAAGTGGCTATACTAATATTGGACTTAAAGTTAAAAACTATTAAAAGGACCAGGCGTGGTGGCTCACGCCTGTAATCCCAGCACTTTGGGAGGCTGAGGTGGGTGGATCATGAGGTCAGGAGTTAGAGACCATCTTGGCCAACACGGTGAAACCCTGTTTCTACCAAAAATACAAAAATTAGCTGGGCGTGGTGGCGTGTGCCTGTAATCCCAGCTACTCGGGAGGCTGAGGCCCGAGAATCACTTGAACTAGGGAGTCAGAGGTTGCAGTGAACTGAGATCATGCCGTTGCACTCCAGCCTGGCGACAGAGTGAGACTCTGTCTCAAAAAAAAGACTATTAAAAGGAGAGACATTACATACTGATAAAAGGGTCAGCTTATCAAGAAGATATAACAATTATAAATATGTATGATCTAACATGACCACTTTGGGGTGGGGTTTTTCCCAGAACGCAAGGTTGGTTTAACATTTAAAAAATAAATGTAATTCACCATATTAAGAAAATAAAGGAGAAAAGCCATAGGCAGTGCCTGTGTTCATTATGGAGGTGTAATTGTACTAAGTACCCTACAGACTGTCAAAACTGGTAATATGTGATGTCTACATGATGGGAAGTCACCATAGTCTGGTGGTTAAATGTATGAGCTCTGGAATCAGACAACCAGCGTTCAAATTCCACCCAGTGTGGAATATAGGGCACTAGTACACATGTGACATGAGGAAGGTTTTATGGCTTAAATGCTGTCTTACTAGATTTGTAAAAATAAGTGAAGATAAACTGCCTGCCAGGAAAGAATGTGTTGTGGTATCCTCGTTGCCACCTCAGAAAGCCTAGCAGCCCCCCAGAGATGCTTGGGATATTCGCCTGTCCTGGGTGGCCACAGAAAAGGTGCACCCAGCTCCTGGAACTGAAGAAGAGCTAGGGAGGCCCCTGGAGGAGCTGGTGTTGGAGACTTGACCTACCAGCCTGGAGGAGTGGGGATAGGTGGTGAGGGTGAACTGGTGTCATCTGCAGCAGTTGTCTGAAAGGAACAGGCTGAGGTAAATTCGCCCTGTGGCACTGTGGTGCCTGCAGACATGGAAGTGACAGTTATGTAGGCTCCTGGAGTTCAGTCTTGGACAGTCCCACCTTGCCACCGAGACTGTCTGGTGCCAAACACCTGCAACCCATGGTAGGAATGCCAAGAAGTACTAGAGAGTCCTGCTGGGGTTCAGCCTCTGGACCTCTTGCCCTTCGGTGCTTTTCCTCATGCATTTTGCTGGCAATATGCCCTTAGCTGGGGCACTTTTTCTCTGTCGCATGTCCCATGTGTCACATGCATCAAGCTGAACAGTACCTGGTTTGCCATGGAGGTAGCAGGTAGTTAGGAGACCTCTCCAAATGTCATATCCTCCAAGGACCCGGCAGCGCACAAACTGCCCTTCATAGGCAACTTGCTTAGCAAGTTTGCCCCCATCCTGCTCGCATGCCTGGCCATGCTATCATGCACTCGTTCAACCTGACCCAGCGTGCTCCCGCTTCTGGCTGGGATCACTCCACTTTGGCTTTTTCCCTGGTAGTTCTACCAGGATCCTGGTGTCATATACCCCTACAGGACAGTGTCCCATCAGGAAACCTCAGTGTTCCTTTCTGGAGATCCTAAGGGGACTCTGAAAATGACATTGCTGTCTGCTTGTACCACAAAGTGGCCACTCCAGAATGACAAAGATCCCTCCTCCAAGGCACAAATGGACTCTCCTCCCTCATCACCTGATCAGGCAGTCATCTCTAAGGCCTGGGACAGCCACTCACACCTCCCCCCAGATCCTTGCTTAAAGGAGACCGAGATGAAGATACCAGGGGCATGAAGGAAATGGATACTGAAGGAGGAAGATCCTCAGTGTGGGAGACGACAGAGTTAGAGAAAAAGGGCCCCTATAGCAGTGGGAGAGTACCATCAGCATCTAGGTCCCTAGCAACCAACAGAAGCATCACATATTTGGGAGCAGTCCTGGACCCCTGAAGATAAGCCTCTATTCCAATCACTCAGAAGACAGCTGAGGTTAGATTTTACAGATGTTTTCTATGAGTTCATTCACAAAAGATCATGCCATCACCAGCCCAGATAGTCCTGCCTGCTGGAGGCTTCCTGCCTCTTCATGGCAGTGAAGGAGGTGCAGCAGCACTGTATGGCCAGCCACATTCTCCTTCCTGCTGCCAGAGAAAGGAAGAGCTTGATGAAGGCCATTATCAACTCAGCTCTCCAGCCACATTGAAGTCAAAGACAACAACTCACAGAGGAAAGCTTTCAGATACTCTGTCAATAAGAAATTCTCCACTCACATCTGCCAGTTGTAGGCTCTGTAAACAGAAATTGTCAATGCCCCTGCTGCTGCCATTGCTGCCCCCATTGCCACTGTTGTGAGAGTGAGGAGAGCTGCCCCCATCTCCTACCTTCCCTGCATAGTTACTGCAGAAGACCTAAGCTTGGAGAACCCTGAACACGAAAGGAACCTCAAGGTAGGAGAATAATTCTGAGGCCCCTTCAGACAGCATAGCAGCTCAGCCTGCCTGTTCTCCCTATCTGCTGTGGAGGCCACAGATCCTTTGCCATTGGTCACCTTTTCCTTGCAGATTCCAGAAACTACCAAATTAGCAGTCGCTGACTTGGCTGGTCTGTTAGGCCACCCATACTCTCTGCCCCTGTACCTACACACACATCAGATACTGATCATGAAATGAGATGCACAGTTCCTGACTCTCCTTTTGCTCTTCCTGCTATTTCTCACTTTGGATTCCAACCTATATTTGCTATTCCACTTAATAATGAGAACAGGAGCCCTCTGCATTCCAGTTCCTCAGTCACAGTTGCAGGATCCTCTACTTCTGCCTAACCCACACGTCCTAGAACTTTCTCCCTCTCCTTAAAGCTTACCTTCTGCAGAATGGAGTCATATACACCTGTGCATGTGGATTCTCCTCCCCTTTTCTTACAGACCCCTCCTCAAGTTGCTTGCACCAGTACCCCTGTCTTTACCAGCCAACCCATCACTGCTTCTGCAGTCACTTCTAGCATGCCAGGCAGCCTGTCTGCAGACTGGACTTCCCAGCCTGCTTGGACTGTGTTATAATTGATGTGGATAGTACTCTTCCTTCCAAGCTTTCTTCTTCAGGTCTCCCTCAAGATCCGGGGTGAGCTTCCTCCCATTGGACCAGGCCCATCCCAGTGTGGAGCAGATGCAAAGGCCACCATCCCCACCAGCCCACCTGCTTTTATGGTCAGCAGCCCTACTTGAACTTCTAAGCTTGCTTTTGATTCAGGAAACACTTATCAGCTGAAATCTGGGGGTCCTGATTCAGGGCCTTGCCAGGGAACCACTCTCCCCAATGCCCTGTCTTTTCTGGCCCACCTACCACTGATTCTGCAGTCACCTTCACTCCAGTATACAACCCGTCTTCAGACTCGGTGTCTCCGCCTGACTTTGCCTCTAAGGAAATCAACATGGGTACCATGCCCATTTCCCCATCTGTTATCATCCTATCTCTCCCTGCAATGCTAACAGCTGTTTCCCTTTGAGAAACCTGCCAGCCCCTGAAAACCCTTCATACTTAACCTCTACTGCAGCCCTAGAACCCAATGGCAGCACAACTCAGTTGGCTTTCGGGAACTAGACACTCCCGTGTCCACTTTGGCATCAATGTCAGCATTCAGCCAGCCCATGGTGGTGCCTTGGGTGTTTTACCCATTGGTGTGGCCACTCTTACTCTTGCCATTAAATGCTACCAGAAAGCACAACACTGAGGACTGTTGCTCATTTCTTGCTGATGCCAATCCAGACCAATTTGTATTTGTGGGATCTGAAGCCCTTATGGATAGCAAAAGCTTTGGGGTCATTGGGTCTACCACACAGAGTCTACCACTGCATCTAGATCGCTTAGCTTTGGAGCAAAATGGCTGGGGGACAGCCAGTGCCATAGCTCATGATGGGGGAGGCTTAGGCCTGAGCACCAGGGTCCTGTCAGCCCTGATGCACCTCTGCTGCAATTGGAGAAGCCGGCACTGCTGAGAGCAAATCAAATCTGTCCTGGGAAACACTTTCCTTCCCACCTGTAGTTAGAGCACCTGGTGCCAGCCCAGCCAAAACACGCCTACCACCACTGGAAGATTTGTGATCACTGAGAAGGAGTGTTTCAGAAGACATGGCTGTTCCCCCTTTTGTTCAGATCACCTGGGACCTGTTTGGCCAGAGCACTTGTGTTCCAGTGGAAGGGACCAGCACCATACCTGCGCTGAGATCCTTCTCTTCCTGCCCCAGTCAAGCCACCTGGGGCACACCTAACTAAAGTACACCTGTTGCAGTCTAAGGGACCAGCACTGCATCTATGCTTAGATGCCTTTATGTTCCTACCTATAGCCAGAACACCTGAATCCCACCTGACCAGGGCACATGTGTTGCAATGGAAGGGGCCAACATCATAACTATTTTTGGAGAGTCTTCTCTTCCTGCATATGGTCTAAGTACTGGGGCCCACCTGGCCAGAGCAAACCTGCTAGAGATACCTGCACCACTGAGAAGAAATGCATGCCGCGTGATATATCTGTTCATTCTTTCCATCAGACACCTAGGGCCCACCTGTGCTGTTTGAAGGGCTGGCATTTCACCTGTGACTGGAAATGCTACTGGCAGAGGACCTGGGGTACACAGTCTGGAGCACAGGTGATACACTGGGCGGAGGCAGCCCCATTTCTGAGCTCCAGGGTATTTGTATGCCCACCATCATTCACAGCTGCTGGCGTGGTCTTGCTCAGGGCACATCTGTTACAGTCTCATAGGAGAACATCATACATACACTTTTAGGGAGACACTTCTATTCCTGCACTCACTCAGAATACCTGGGCTCTATCTAGACAAAGTAGCCCTTTGACTTGGTGTAGTGAACACCACTGAGAAAATACCTGGCTATGGGCCAGTTTTCCATTAGTCTTAGACTGGCAGGACCTCTTGCTGCCTATACATATCCCGTTTTATCTTGCCCATTTGCCTTAACAAGCCCCGTTCTTTCTTTTCCAGATTGCTATACAAATATAATATAATATAATATAACCTTGTTCTTGTTCATTAATCCTCTGTGCTAAGCTTCAGCACTTTTGCTCCATCTTTCAGAGCAAATGTACCTCCAGCATGAGCATGGAAGCAGCAGTCTCACTTAGGACACCTTTGTCACCTGCCCAGGCTTCCTTTGGAGACCGAAGTTCGGGATCACCAACTCATTCATTTCCTTCTAGTGAAAGAAACAATACCTCATCAACTCTAAGCAAAAGCTATCCAGAAGTAGCTGATAGTGGTGTGGGGGACCACAATTTGCCAAAAATGGACCTTGCTCCATTAGGAAGAGGCTCCGCCTCTTCTAGTTATGTCAAGCAAACTTAACCTGTCCTCTATCATCTTAAAGAAAGCTGGCAGCCCAACCCTTCAGGGTGTTTTGTATATATGTTAAAGCGTGTGGGTTCAGATGAGACTGGTCAGAAGTCAACACACTGGCCTTGAGGCGGTCTACTGTGGAAAGAAGAAAAAGATCAGTAAGTATCCACCACACCGTACCCAGTTTCAACTTCTCAGTCTGGTAAAACCAAGCTATGGGCCACTTTTCCTCCCATCCTACACCGGCAGGACCCCCTGCTACCTGTAGCTGCTTCCTTTTGTCCAGCCCACTTGCCTCAATGGGCCCTTTTCTTTCTTTCCTAGATTGATAAACACACACACACACACACACACATATATATACACACACACATATATGTAATATGTATATGTGTGTGTATATATACATATATACATCACGCGTGTGTGTATATATATATAGAGAGAGAGAGAGAATGTCTTGCTTTTGTTCAATGATCCTCTCTGCTCACATGTCTTTTCTCTTTTACTCAACCGTGGAAGAAGAATTGACTTCTTTCTATAAGTGGTGCTGTGTTGAGGCAATGTAACTTTTCAAAGTTCTATGGCTCAGCAAATAGGATATGGCATAGCCGCACTTTAAAACTGCACAGGCTGACATCTGACATCTCTGTGTTTTGATGTAAGGGATAGCAGCCATGAGGAAGGGAAGCTCAAAGGAGGAAGGGATGGGTGACCCTCCCTTGCCTTTTCCCTCTGTGCTCCTGTTCCATCACTCTGATTTGGTCGTAGGCCAGACCACCCCCGAAGTGTGTTAGGGAAACGAAATTAACAAATTTGGTTGAAAATAATTAAATGTCTCATTTGTGTCTTTCTCTTTCGTTTAGACTTAAGAAAATCATCCCCACATATTCACACCTCGACCAGAGAGGATGGGTATGGCATAGAGGCCCTTGTGTCTAGAAGAAAAAAAGGAAGAAAAAGCTCATGGCTCCTTTGGGATTATTGGAAATTTTAAGACTAGGATGTCACATATTATATAGAAGTGTTTTCATGCTCCATGAAAATTCAGAAAAGATCATTTTTTCAAGAAAATACCTAGATAAGGTCTATTTGGAAAAGTAATTGGTCTGGCTCTAGTATACAACCCTAAAATAGCATATTACAGTCCTTACCATTTTATCCAAATCTAGCTGGCTGTGGAGTCCTGCTGTGTCTCCAAAAGACTTAATTCCTGAAAATACAATCTTTCCTAAGATAATTCACGGTTTAGGAGAACCAGCTGAAGCTGGGGGAAAAAGAAAAATGTAAGCATTTCCCTTAGCTTAGACATTTTATTTTACTAAATACTTATTCAGAGTTTATTCTACACTAGACATTGTGCTTGAGCCTAGTGACATATAGCTGAAAGGCATCTATTGCCTCAAAGGAATTTACAATATAGTAGGAGTGATGGGTGAATATATCGAAAGTAAAACTGGAGGGGTTACTAGTAGGGATATGGGAGCAGTAGGAACACAAAACTAAGAATATCATTTCTTCAGAAACTAACAGAACTAGACTAACAACAATGAATAAAAAAAATAGTAAATCCTTCCTTATCGATAATTACTTTAAATATAAATAGATTAAATTTCTCAATCAAAAGACACAGAGTAGCTGAATGGATAAAAAGAATTACCCAACTATATTCTGTTTACAGGAAACTCACTTTAGATTTAAAGACATACATTGTTTGAAAGTGAATGAATGGAAAAACATATTCCATGCAAATAGTAACCAGAAGTGAGTCAGGTGGCTACACTTATATTAGACAAAATAGACTTTAAGTCAAAAACTACCGTAAGAGACAGAGAAGGACATTATATAATGATACATGGGTTAATTCATCAGGAAAATATAACAATTATAAATATATATGAACCAAACATAAGAACACCCACATATATAAAGCAAACATTGGCAGGAATAAAGGGAGAAATAGACACTTTATAATTGTAATAGGAGACTTCAATTCCTAACTTTCTATATGAATAGAACATGCAGACAGAAGATCAATTAGTAAGATCAAGACTTAAACAACACTGAAGACCAAACAGGCCTAACAGGCATATACAGAACATCTCACCCAATAGCAACAGAATACACATTATTCTCAAGCCCACATAAAATATTCTCGGATGTAGATCAATTATAATTTTATCTAGATCTGGCTGGCTATACAGTCCTGCTACGTCTCCACTAGACTTAATTCCTGAAAATACAGTCTTTTCTAAGAAAATTCACAGTTTAGGAGAGCCAGCTGAAGCTAAGGAAAAAGATCAAATAACAAATTTAAGAAGATCATATCAAGTATCTTTTCTGAGCCAAGTGGAATGAAACTAGAAATCAACACCAGAAGGAAAACTGGAAAATTCACAAATACGTGGAAATTGAACATTGAAGAGGAGAGTACACTTCCAAACTCATTTTATGAGGCCAGCATTACCCTGACACCAATGCCAAAGACAGCACAAGAAAAAACTATTGGCCAATATCCCTGATGAACATAGGTGTGAAAATCCTTAGCAAAATATTAGCAAATTGAATTTAACAGCACATTAAAATAATCAGACACCATAATCAAGTGGGATTTATCCCTGAGATGCAAGGATGGATCAATACATGAAAATCAATTAATGTGATTTATTGCATTAACATAATAAAGCATAAAAATCATTTTATGTGGCTCTGAAACCCAATGGCACCACAACTCAGCTTTTGGAAATTGGAATATGCAGAAAAGGCATTTGATGAAATTTGACACCCTTTCATAAGGAAAAATATCTCAACAAATTAGGTTACATGGAATGTATCTCAACACAGTAAAGGATAATAGGAAAAGGCCATAGCTAACATACAGTCAACAGTGAAAAACTGAAAGCTTTTCCTCAAAATTAAGAACAAGGCAAGGATTCCTGCTCTTACTACTTCTATTTAACTTACTACTGGAAGTCCTGGCCAGAGCAATTAAGCAAGTAAAATAAATAAAAGGCATCCAAATTAGAAAGAAAGATGTAAAATTGTCCATGTTTGCAGATGACATGATCGTACATATAGAGAATTCTAAAGAACCCATAAGAAACCTGAGAACTCAGCCTGGGCGTGGTAGCTCACGCCTGTAATTCCAGCACTTTGGAAGGCCGAGGTGGGCAGACCATGGGGTCAGGAGTTTGAGACCATCCTGGCCAACATGGTGAAACTCCATCTCTACTAAAAATACAAAAATTAGCTGGGTGTGGTGGCAGGTGCCTGTAATCCCAGCTACTCGGGAGGCTGAGGCAGGAGAATCGTTTGAACCCGGGAGGAGGCAGAGGTTGCAGTGAGCCGAGATCGTGCCATTGCACTCCAGCCTGGGAGACAGGGCGAGACTCTGTCTCAAAACAAAACAGGCTGGGCACGGCTCACGCCTGTAATCCCAGCACTTTGGGAGGCCGAGGCGGGCAGATCACGAGGTCAAAAGATTGAGACCATCCTGGCCAACATGGTGAAACCCTGTCTCTACTAAAAGTACAAAAAAATTAGCTGGGCATGGTGGTGTGTGTGCCTGTAGTCCCAGCTACTCGGGAGGCTGAGGCAGGAGAATCGCTTGAACCTAAGAGGGGGAGGTTGCAGTGAGTGGAGATCGTGCCACTGCACTCCAGCCTGGGCGACAGAGTGAGACTCCATCTCAAAAAAAAAAAAAAAATACTGTTCAAAAAAGGCAGAATTCAAAACATGAAAAGGTAAACCATAACAAGAAAAAATATTTGCAAAATATGTGTCTAACAAAGGACTGCTACAACTCAATAATAAAATATCAGTCCATTCAATAAAAACTTGGCAAACATTTAGCTATACTGACCAAGATAAAAGGAGAAAAGATTCAAATTACCAAAATCAGAAATGAAAGCGGAAACATTACTACCAACATTATAGAAATTAAAAGAACTATAAAGGAATACTATGAACAATTTTATACCTAGAAATTATATAATTTAAGTGAAATGAACAAATCCCTAGAATCATAGAAACTATGAAAGCTAACTTGAGAAGAAATAGGATAATCTAAATAGGCATACAACAAGTGAAGAGTAATTAATTCATAATCAAAAAACCACCCACAAAAAATTCCAGGTCCAGACCAGGAAGAGTGGCTCACCCCTGTAATCCCAGCACTGTGGGAGGCCAAGCCACGCAGATCACTTGAGGTCAGGAGTTCAAGACCAACCTGGCCAGCATGGTGAAACCCATCTCTACTAAAAATACAAAAAAAAAAAAAAAAAATTAGCCGGGTCTGGTGGTGCATGCCTGTAGTCCCAGCTACTCAGGAGTCTGAGGCAGGAGAATCGCTTGAACCCAGGATGCGGAGGCTGCAGTGATCCAAGATCACTCCACTGCACTGCACTCCGGCCTGGGCAACAGAGCAAGACTCCATCTAAAAAAAAAAAAAAAAAATTCCAGGTCCAGATGGCTCTACTGCTGAATTTTGCTAAACATTTAACAAAGAATTAATACCAATTCTTTGTGAACTGTTCATTTTATGGACAGTTAACTTATTTTATGAAGCAAGTATTGCCTTGATACCAAAACAAGACAAAGACATCATAAGAAGAGTAAAGTACAGGCCAATATGATTCTTATGAATATGGATGCAAAACTCTCAACAGAATACTAGTAAACAAAGCCCAGTAATACGTAAAAAGAATGTATGCCAGCAATGCAAGGTTGGTTTAACATCCAAAAATAAACTATTGTAATACATAATATCAGTAGAACAAAAAACAAACCATATGGTCATTTCAACACATGCAGAAGAAACATATGACAAAATTCAACATCTTTTCATAATAATAATTTTTTTAATTATTTTTATTTTTTAATATAGAGATGGAATTTTGCCATGTTGCCCAGGCTGTTCTCAAACTGCTGAGCTCAAGCAATCTGCTGGCCTTGGCCTTCCAAAGTGCTGGGATTGCAGGTGTGAGCCACCATGCCTGGCCATAATAATAATTTTTTAAAAACTCAACAAAGTAGTATAAAAATGAACTTCCTCAACCTGATAAGAGCAAGTACAAAAAACCCACGGCAAACAACATAATGATAATTTTTTAAAAACTCAACAAAGTAGTATAAAAATGAACTTCCTCAACCTGATAAGAGCAAGTACAAAAAACCCACGGCAAACATCATAATGATTAAAGTTGGATGCTTTCCCTCTAAGTTTACAAACAAGATTATAGGCTGGGCATAGTGGCTCATGTTTGTAATCCTACCACTTTGGGAGGTTGAGGCAGGCAGATCGCTTGAGCCCAGGAGTTCAAGACCAGCCTAGGTAACATGGCGAAACCCTGTCTCTACAAAAATTACAAAAAAATTAGCCAGACATGGTGGTGGGCACCTGTAGTCCCAACTACTTGGGAGGCTGAGGTGGGAGGATCACCTGAGCCCAGGAGGTCAAGGCTGTGGTAAGCTGTAATCATGCCACTGCATTCCAGCCTGGGTGACAAAGTGAAACTCTGTCTCAAAAAAACAAACAAACAAAACAAAACCAAAAAACAAGATTATAATGTCTACTCTCATCACTTTTATTTATTATTGTACTTGAGTCTCTAGCTAGGGAAATTTGCAGATTAGAGTTATTTTGTGGGGAATGTCCAAAAGAATCCAATGAAAAATCTATTAGAAATAATAAACTAGTTCAGCAGTATTATAAGATATAAATTGATATACAAAAATCAATTGTATTTCTATACACTTGCAATGAATCATCCAAAACTAAAATTAAGTAAACAATTTCATTTACAGTAACATCATAAAGAGTAAAACATTTAGGAATAAATTTAACAAAAACATTTTCAACATATACTCTGAAAACTACAAAACATTGTTTAAAGAGAGTCAAAAATATCTACAGAATAGGAAAAAGAACACACATTCACGAATAAGAAGGCTTGATATTGCTTAAGATGACAATATTCCCCAAACTGATCTACAGATTCAATGCAGTCTCTAGCAGAATCCCAGCTGACCACTTTGTAGAAAGTGATAAGGTGATTGTAAAATTCATATGGAATTGCAAGGAATCCTAAGTAGCCAAACATTTTGAAAAAGAAAAACAGCCGGGCGTGGTGGCTCACTCCTGTGATTCTAGCACTTTGGGAGGCCAAGGCGGGCAGATCACCTGAGGTAAGGAGTTCGAGACCAGCCTGACCAACATGGTGAAATCCCGTCTCTACTAAAAATACAAAAACTAGGCCAGGTATGGTGGCTCACGCCTGTAATCCCAGCACTTTGGGAGGCCAAGGCGGGCGGATCACAAGATCAAGAGATCGAGACCATCCTGGCCAACGTGGTGAAACCCCGTCTCTATTAAAAATATAAAAATTAGGCAGGTGTGGTGGCACGTGCCTATAATCCCAGCTACTCGAGAGGCTGAGGCAGGAGAATTGGCTGAACCAGGGAGTCAGAGGTTGCAGTGAGCCGAGATCATGCCACTGCACTCCAGCCTGGTGACAGAGTGAGACTCCATCTCAAAAAACAAAAAAAGAAGAGGAAAGAAAGAAAAAGAAAAACAAAGTAGGAGAACTCACACTTATTGATTTCAAATATTACTGCAATGGCAATGGGCCAGGCATGGTGGCTCATGCCTGTAATCCCAGCACTTTGGGAGGCCAAGGTGGGAGCATTGCTTGAAGCTGGGAGGTCGAGGCTGCAGTGAGCCATGCTCATATCACTGCACTCCAGCCTGGATGACACAGCCTGTCTCAAAAACAACAAAAACAAAACAAAAGAAAACAAGAGTTATTGCAATGCAATAGTAATCAAGACTGTGTGGTATTGGCACAAGGACAGACATATAGATCAATAAAATAGAATTGTCTACAATTGCATGAAATAAACCCATAAATCTTCTGTTCGATTTTTTAATTATTTCAATCATTTTGTTACATTTCTCTGATAAATTTCTGAATTGCTTTTCGGTATTATCTTGGAAATCACTGTGTTGCCTTAAAACTGCTGTTTCGAATTCCTGATCATAGAGCTTGCCTATCGTCATCTTGCTAGGGTTGGTCACTGGCTCCTTACTTTGTCCGTTTGGGGAGGTTGTGATTCCCTGTCTGCTGTTGTTTCTTATGGATCTACATCTATGTCTTTGCATTGAAGGATGAGTTAGTTATTCCAGCTTTCTCTGTCTGGTTTGTTTTTGTTTTTCTTAGATATGTTTGCTTAGAGATTCTTTGCAGTTTATCTGTTGAGTATCTTCTTCACTAGGTCACGCTCTCCTTTATGGTGCTAAGTGGCACCTTAAGCCCAGGTGTGTCTTTGCTCTAGTGAACATTTTGAGCTTTGCCCATCCTGAATGAGGGAGGTCCCAAAGGGGCTACCCTGGCAGGGTGGGAAGGCTGACTAGGGGTTTCTGCCCAGGAGACCCTCTCATTTGAGTTCTGGGATATTGCTGGTGATTACCTTTGTGCTGGATATTTGTTTCTGTTTTCTGTGGTGAGAGTGAAGCCAGCTTGCTTCTACTCTACCATTTTGGACCTAGTACCAGTATAAAACCCATATATCTTTGGTCAACTGATTTTTTAATAAAGGTGTTAAGACCATTCAATGGGGGAAAAGTAATCTTTCAACAAATAGTGCTGGGGCAACTGGATAGTCACATGCAAAAGAATGAAGTTGGACCATTGCCTTGCACCATATACAAAAATTAACTCAAGGTGAATTGACTACATAAATTAAGAGTTAAAACTATAAAACTTTTAGAAGAAAACATATAGAAAAAGCTTCATGACATTGATTTTGGGAATGGTTTCTTAGATGTGGCAGCAAATAACAAGCAAAAGATAAACTACATAAATTTTTTGTTACATCAAAATGAATAACTTTTGTGCTTCAAAAGATAGCATCAAGAAATTGAAAGTAAAACCCACAGAATGGGAAAAAATATTTGCAAATCATATACGTGATAAGAGGCTTGTACTTATAATGTATAACTCTTACAACTCAATAATGAAAGATAAAAACCTATTTAAAAATAAGCAAAGCATACGAATAGACATTTCTCCAAAGAAGACATACAAATGGTCAATTTGTAAACAAAAAGATGGTTAGCAACATTAGTCATTAGAGAAATGCAAATCAAAACCACAATGATGTCCCATTTCATACCCACTAGGATGGCTAGAATCAAAAAGTCAGATAACAAAAAGTGTTGGCAAAAACCTGGGGAAATTGGAAACTGGAACCTCAAACACTGTTGGTGGGAATGTTGAATGGTGTAGCCACTTTGGAAAACAATCTGTCAGTTTCTCAAACTATCAAAAAGAGTTACTGTATTACCTAGTAATTCTACTTCAAAGCATGTACCCAAGATAAATGAAAGCAACCCATGCCCACACAAAAACTTGTATATGAGTGTTTGCAGCATTATTCACAATGGCTAAAAGGTAGAAACAATCCAAATGCCCAGGTGATTAATGGGTAAACAAAAGTGGTACATCCATATAATAGAATGTTATTTGGTCATAAAAATACATATTATTTAGCCATAAAAACACCCATGCTACAACATGGATGAATCTTGAAAACATTATGCCAAGCAAAAAAAGCCAGACACAAAAGACCATATATCATACAGTTCCATTTATATGAAATGTCCAGAACAGGGGATCCATAGAAACAGAAAGCAGATCAGTGGCTTCGAAGGATTGAAGGATATAGGCTCGTAGCTGAAAAGTAGAGGATTTTCTTGAGATGATAAAAGGTTCTAAAACGGACTCTGGTAATGGTTGTACATATCTATAAATATACTACAAAACACCGAATTATACACTTTGAATGAGTAAATTATATGACTATGTGAACTATATCTCAATAAAGTGTAAAAACAAAACAAAAATTACCAATAGCATGAATAAAAATGGGGCATGAATGCAGATCTGAAAGATTATTAAAAGTACAAAAAGGAACTAAAAATATCTTTCCAAAAAGAAAACTGCAGGTCCAAATGATTTTAATGGTGAATTCTATCAAACACTTAAGAAAGATGTTTTACCAGCATTAAACATACTCTTTCAGAGAATAAAGAAAGCAATTTTTCCTAACTCATTCTGTGTAACTGACATTAGCCTAATATAAAAACCTAGCAAGAAAGGGATGCAATAGATTAATAAACCTCATGAACATAGACATAAAATTCTTTTTTTTTTTTTCTTCTCATTCTGTCACCCAGGCTGGAGCGCAGTAGCACAATCTTGGCTTACTGCAACCTCTGCCTGGGAGGTTCAAGCGATTCTCCTGTCTCAGCCTCCCGAGTAGCTGGAACTACAGGCATGCACCACCATGCCCGGTTAATTTTTGTATTTTTAGTAGAGACAGGGTTTCACCACGTTGGTCAGGCTGGTCTCAAACTCCTGACCTCAGGTGATCCGCCCGCCTCAGCCTCCCAAAGTGCTGGGATTACAGGCATGAGCCACTGCGCCCGGCTGACATAAAATTCTTTCACAACATCTTTGGGAATTAAATTCAACCAAATAGAAAAGAATGACCTAGCATGACCAAGTAGAGTTTGTCCCAGATATGTAAGGTTGGTCTAACATTCAAAATTTAAAATGTAATTCACCATATTAAGAGAACAAACAAAAAGTCATATGATTATCTCAATAGCTTTGGACAAAGTAATTGAAAAAAATTTTAATTCTGGATATCAATCCCTTCTCAAATATATGATTTACAAGTATTTTTTCCAATTGCCTGGGTTGTCTTTTCACTCTGTTAGATAGTGTCTTTTGATGCACAAAATTTTTTAACATGTATTTTTTTGTGGCCTGGCACATTTGTTTTTGTAGTTATGGCAAGAGTTCTGAGATTAATTTTAATACACCTTTGACTCCAGACAAAATAGTTCACAAGCAATCATTACTTAATTTATAAAAACATCTTTTCTATGACAACATGGGTTTCAAGTAATAGTTTTATTTTTCTTTCCAACTTTTATTTTAGGTTTAGGGGAGTACATATGCAGATTTGTGACATGGGTTGAAAAAATTTAACACCTCTTTGAAAAAATTTTTCAGTATAGAAAGAATTGGAGGGAACAGCCTTTACATGATAAAGCACATCTATAAAAGCCTTAAGTTAATAGCACACTGAGCACTTTTCCCCCCCCGATCAGGAGTTGGAAAAGGTTATCTATTGTCTCCACTTGTATTAAACATTTTACTGGAGATCACAGTAACTGTAAAAGGTAAGAAAAATAAAATCATACAGGTTAAAAAGAATATGCATAGAAAACATAATTGTATATGTAGAAAACACTACCCGATATACAAAGAAACTACAAGAGATAAGAAAGGAACTTACTGAGGTGCCATATAAAAAAGCTATTATTTTTGCTGTATCCTACTACATACCAATAGATAGATAGATAGACATAGATATATATGTGCATGTATACATACACATATATGTGAGTACATGCATATATATATATATATAAATGTCTATCTATATGTACACACACACATATACACAAAATGCATACCATGATAGTGGACTGGAAAAAGTTAAGTCATCCACTTAAGATGACATTTAAGAAAGGTAAGTCATCCATTTCAACCAGGACCCGGAAAGTTGTCTATGAAATTATTACCAGAGATATTGGTGTCCATGGGGCATAAGGCTTTTAAGCCAGGATAGATCCTGCACCCACCTGATGTCATCTCATGTCCTTGCCCCCAGGAGGAGATGCCACACACAACTGTGTAGGTAGCTGCAAAGCTCAGTAAGAAAAGAAACGCCCAGTTTTGCTGTGCTAACAATTGTTGGTCTCTGCAAACGTAGAAGGTAACAAAGAGAAATAAAAGTCATGCAGGTGGAAACAGAAGTAAAACTGACTTTATTCATACGTGATGCATGGAAAATATATGTAGAAAACCCAAAGGAATCTGCAAAAAAAAAAAAACTACCAAAAACAATGAATTTAGCAAGATCCCAATAATATAAGGTGTGTATGTATATATGTATGTGTGTATACAAGTACTATACATATACATATATATTTAATGCATTTTCTGTATTCTACCAATGAACTATTTGAAAATAACATTTGCAAATCCCATAACATACTTAGGGATAAATCAGCAAAAGCCGAGTAAGACCTATACACAGAAAACTACAAAAGAGTAGCTGCAAACTTTCTCTGTAAAGGGCCAGGGAGTAAATAATATAGGTTTTATAGGTCACGTATGATCGCTGTCACATATTCTCTGGAATTTTCTGTTGTTTTTAAAGACCTTAACATCATTCTTAGCTAACCAGCCTTACGAAAACAAGCTATGAGTGGGGCATGGTGGCTCACACTCGTAATTCCAGCACTTTGGGAGGCCAAAGCAGGCGGATCATTTGAGGTCAGGAGTTCGAGACCAGCCTGACCAACATGGTGAAACCCGTCTCTGCTTTATACAAAAATTAGCTGGGTGTGGTGGTGGGCGCCTGTAATCTCAGCTACTCAGGAAGCTGAAGCAGGAGAATCGCTTGAACCCAGGGGTGGGTGGAGGTTGCAGTGAGCCAAGATCATGCCACTGCACTCCAGCCTGGGTGACAGAGTGAGACTCCCTCTCAAAAATAAAAATAAAACAGACTATAGGCCACATTTAGCCCATGGGTTGAAATTTGCTGACCCTTGGTATAAAACATTGCTGAGAAAAAAATGTAAAAGATTAAAATATATGGAGATATATCCCATGAGATGGATTAGAAAAGTTAATATTGCTAAGTTTTCCATTTTGGCCAAACTCTGAAATCTGTTCTGTGGAATTATTACAGGAGATCCTGGTCTCTTGGGGCACAAGGATTTTAAGCCAGGGTGAATCTTGCACCCACCTGATGTGCCATCTCCTACGCTTGCTGAGACAGCTGTGTGGTTGGCTGCTGGGGTCCATTTGAAGAGAAAGGCCCTGTGGGATATGCTGACAAGTGGAACTCCCTGCCCTACATCGTCTGAGGAAACTGGAACCCAGCCAAAGAAGACCTTCCAGTAGGCAGTGCCTGTGATCACTGTAGGTGTGCATGGTGCTAAGTACCCTACGGGCTATAAAAAATAGTAATGCACGATGCACACATGATAAGGAGGCATCACAGTACAGGTGGTTAAATTCAGGAACTCTGGAATCCGAGAGCCTGGGTCAAATCCTGACAGGGCCACTACCACCTGTGTGAGCCAAGGAAGGTTCTAAAGTTTTACAAATGCTGTTTCACCAAATTTGCAAAATGAAGAGAACCTGCCTGCCAGGTAGAGATATTGTGGAAAGCAGCATCCAGGAAGGTCTGAGCACCTGGTCCCCAAGTCAGAAACCTTCACAGCCCAGATGGGGATGCCCTAAGTTCATACCCTTCTAGGCGACCACAGAGAAGTCCCGCCTGGCTCCAGGACACGGAAAAGCGCTAGAGAGCTTCCTGGAGGAGGCGGCATCCTCCCATGCTACCTGCATAGAGAAGAGAGAAGAAGGGAAACTGGGTCCTCTGTGGCGGCTGCCTGAAAGGAAGCAGCTGGGGGCTCTTGCTCCCTGCCTGTGCTGGTGTCTTCTCCCCACCTTAGCCCAGGCCGGCTGCAGCGGCGGTGCTGCCTGGGCGGAGTCAGGAGACAGCACCGCCTGGCCCCTCCCCAGGCACCTTCCCTGTGAGCCAGCTCCCTACCCTGGGAGGATCTGGGGAGTTCCCGCCTCTGGCTTTGGGCAAGGTCTGCCTCCAGAGTCACTAGCGGCAAGGGCCGGCGCACCCACGCGCACTGGTTGCCAAATCTCCCGCCTTCAGGCCAGGTGCCGAGCGAGCCTCCACAGTCCCGAACAATCTCCACTTAACGGCGGGGAGCCGCTGGGAGCCTAACGCCTGCAACCGAGTGAGCTCGAGTCCGGCTGGGGTCGGACCGTTGGACCTCCCCGTTGGCCCTTTGTTGTATTTCTTCGCGCCCTGGGCTCGCGCAAGCTTTCTCTGCCACGCGTTCCAACGGCCGCTCACCGGCATCGGGCTGAACAGGGTGCGCTTCGCCTCGGAGTTCCCACTCCACTCGAAGGATCCAACAGCGCACAAGCTGCTCTTCACGGGCAACTACCTCTGCAAGCTTCACCCCCGGACCCGCCACGCCCCGCAGGGTTCCCTGTCTGGTCTGGATCACCTCGCTCTCCCTGCGCCTCTCTCCTTGGCCTAGCTAGACAAGTGCTTCTCAAGATCCAGCGCGCGTTTACCCCTCGGTTTCGTCGCCGCTAAGGGGTGGTGGTGTCTGATCCATCAGGCTCTGAGCTTCTCTCTCGGATCCATCCTCAATGTCCAGGCAGGAGACTCTCACATGAAGCCAGTGCTGTCTGCTGTTCACTCTAAGATGTCCAGCCACTCAGGACAGTTACGATCTATCATCCAGGGCCCAAACCGACTCTCCTCTATTGCTATCTGAGTAGGCAGTCTCCTCTGTGAGGTCGGTCCCATCCATACTGCCTAGATCCCTGCCCAGGAAGACTGAGATGAGGACCCTAGGAGACAGCAGCCAGGGATAGTTAAGGTGGAGGATGAGTATAAATAGTGACCCCAGCGCGATCAGAGAAGCTCCCTTACCCCCACCCATCGCAGTGGGAGTGAGTCATCAGATCTACCCCCAAGACAACGAAATCCTACCCGGGCCATTGAAGGGAAACCTCCACTCCAACCCCCAGAAGACGCCTTAGATGAGAAAGTGAAGAGGTATTGTATGAGCTCATTCATCAAAGGCCATGCCATCACCAGCTCAGGCAGTGCTGCTAGGGGATTCCTACCTCTCTGGAGGTTCAGTTCTCTCTGAAGACAGAGAAGATGCAGGAAGCGTTTCAAACAGGAACTCTCAACCCACGTCTGCCAGTTGTAGACTCTGTAAACAAAGTTCCAATGCGCCTGCTGCTGTCACCGCCGCTGCTATTTTTTGAGGTCAAGGTGAGCTGCCCAAACTCTCCTAAGCTTTTTTGTATAGTCATTGGAGAAGATCTAGGCTTGAAGAAGAAAGCAGAGCCCCAGTCTAACCACATGTTCTTAGAAGATAAAGCCAAGGCCCCTTCAGATAGCAGTGCAGTGCCCCTCAGCCTGCCCCTTCTTTCTTCCGGCTTGTTGCAGGGATGGCAGGCACCCCACCCTTGACCATTTTCACCTTGTAGGTTGCTGATACTACCATGTTATCAGCCACTGAAGACTTGGCTGTTCTGTCTTCCAGGCCCCCAGTCCCTTCTGCCCCTGTATCAGTCCTCACCCCATATACAGATCATTAAATGAAATGCCCATATCCTAACTCTCCTTTTTTTTTTTTTCTGTTCTTGTTGTTTCTCCCCTTAGGTTCAATATCATTTTGGGAGTTCCCCTTTATGGGAATAAAAGCCATTTCCATTTCAGTCCCTCATCTGCAGATTTTTTTTGGGGGGGGGGGTGGGGCAGGGTCCTGCTCTGTCGCCCAGGTTGGAATGTAGTGGTGCAATCATGGTTCACTGCAGCCTAAAACTCCTGGGCTCAAGCAATCCTCCCGCTTCGGCTTCCAGAGCAGCTAGGACCACAGGCATTTTTTTCTTCTAGAGATGGAGTCTTGCTATGTTGCCCAGGCTGGTCTGGAACTCCTGCTTTTGGGTGATCTTTCTGCATCAGCCTCTCAAAAGTGCTGGGATTACAGATGTGAGCCACCATACCCAGCCCAGATCTCTACTTTTTTTTTTTTTGAGACGGAGTATCCCACTGTCACCAGGCTGGAGTGCAGTGGTGCGAACTTGGCTCACTGCAACCTCCGCCTCCAAGGTTCAAGTGATTCTCCTGCCTCAGCCTCCAGAGCAGCTGGGACTGCAGGTGTGTGCCACCATGCCCAGCTAATTTTTGTATTTTTAGTAGAGACGAGGCTTCATCATGTTGGCCAGGATAGTCTCTATCTCCTGACCTCGTGATCTGCCTGCCTCGGCCTCCCAAAGTGCTGAGATTACAGGTGTGAGCCACCACGCCTGGCCGAGACCTCTACTTTTGACCTCACCACATCTCCTAACCCCTTGGCCTTTGCTTCAAGTCTACCTCCTGCAGAACTGAGTCATCTATCAGTTTAGTAATCTAATCAGAATCTGTCTAGTCATCTAATCAGAATTGAGTCATTGTGGATTTTTCTCCCTTTTTCTTACAGACTCTTCCACCTGCATGCCCATCTTCATAGACCGGCCCATCACTGTTGCCTCAAGCATTTTCACTATCACAGCCAGTAATCTGCAGACTCAACCTCAAGCCTACTTTGTACTTTGGTATAAACTACATGGATACCAATCCATTTTCACAGGTTTTCATCTCCTGGTCTCCCCTAGGATCCAGGATGAGTATCCTCCCATTTGACCAGTTCCATCCCAGTATGGTGCAGATATCCCTTGTAAAGAACACAGTCTCCACCAGCCCACCTGCTTTTATGGTCAACAGCCCTACCTGAATTTCCAACATTGCCTTTTGACCCAGGAAACACCTGTCAGCTGAAATCTAGTGTTCCTGACAGGCCTCAACAGGAAACCACTCTCTTCAATGCCCTGCCTTTTCTGGCCCACCTACCACTGCTTCTGCAGTCACCTCCACTATAGTAAGCAGACCCTCTTCAGACTTGGCATCCAAGCCTGCCTTTGACTCTGATGAAATCAACATGGATACTATGCCCATTTCCCCGTCTGTTATCTTCCTGTCTCTCCCTGCAATGTTAACAGCTGTTTCCCTTTGAAGAACCTGGCAGCCCCCAAAAATCCTTCCTACTTAACCTCCACTGCAGCCCTGGAACCCAATGATAGCACCACTCAGTCAGCTTTTGAAAATTTGACTCCCCCATGTCCACCTTTGGCATCTGCTATGGTTTGAATGTGTCAACCAAATTTCGTGTATTAAAAACTCAATCCCCAAATTCATATGTAAATACGTTTGAAGGTGGGGGCCTTTAGGAGGTAATGAGGATTAGATAAAGTCATCAGGGTGGACCCCTATGATGGGACTGGTAAGAGGAAGAGACACCTGAGCTGACAGGCTCTTGCTCTTGCCATGTGATGTGCTCCATCATGTAATGACACACCAAGAAGGCCTTCACCAGATGCCAGCACTGTGCTCTTGAATTGCTATCAGAGAGGATAGTGCCATACCTCTGGTTGGAGACAGATGACTTCAATACAAAGCTTATGACCTCAGTCAGAGTACCTGGGGTTCAACTGGGTGTAGCACATCTGTTGCAGGTGCAAATGTGTGTTTAAAAGTCCCTGTATTCCTGTCTCCCAATCAGAGCAGTAAGGGCTCACCTGGACAAAGCACAGGGCTATAATGGGTGCAGACCACACCATACCTGTGTTTGTATATATGTCTCTTTCTACAATGATTGAGATAGTTCTGACCAGACCATATTTGTTGTAATCAGAGGGTATAACAGCATATAATGTTAGGGAGCCACTCCTATTGTTGCCTTCAGTCAGAACACCCAGAGTCCATCCATTCAGAGTAACACCTTTGACTTTTTTTATTTTTGAGATGGAGTCTTGCTCTGTTTTCCAGGCTGGAGTGCAGTGGCATGATCTTGGCTCACTGCAACCTCCACCTCCCAGGTTCAAGCAATTCTCCCTGCCTCAGCTTCCCGAGTAGCTGGTATTACAGGTGCCCACCACCACACCTGGCTAATTTTTGTATTTTTAGTACAAACAAGGTTTCACCATGTTGGCCAGGCTGGTCTTGAACTCCTGACCTCAGGTGATCCGCCCACCTCAGCCTCCCAAAGTGCTGGGATTACAGACATGAGCCACCGTGCTCAGCCCCCTTTCAGAACCATCAAGAAAATACATGTGCTTGGAAGAATTTGTGTTCCTAGCTTTGGTCAGAGCAATTTCCTCTCTGGTGTGGACATGGCAAGCAACAGTCTTGCTTTTGGGGCACTTTTTTTGCATGCTCAGGGCTCACTGGAGACAGAGATTTGGGGTGACCAATTGATTTATTTTATTTGGTGAAAGAATGAGGATCTCATCAACTAAGGAGCAAAAGCTTCCTCTAGAAGCAAAGAGAGGCCACTATCAGTCATGAATAGACCTTACACTTTGGGATAGAGGCTCAGTCCCACCTAGAGATGTCAAACAAACCAAACCTGTTCTCTGTCCTGCTAAACAAGGTGGAAGCCCACACATTGTGAGACAGATGAGACCAGTCAGAAGTCAACACAGTGGTATCAAGCAGTTCCACTGTGAGGAGTAGAGAAAACTAAATAGTTTTCTGGTATCGTCATGCATCCCTGGCTTTGACTGTCAGCCTGCCAGACCTAACCTCTGGCCCAATTTTCCTGTCTTGAAACTAGAAGGATGCTCAGTGCTACCTGCAGCTGTCTCATTTCCCATCACCCATTTGCCTTGGTGGGCCCTCACCTTTCTTTCTTAGATTATATATAAGATGGGATGACTTATCCTTTCCTCCTCCCTCTGTGCTTCTCCCCCAACCATCTGACCTCAATGTAGGCCAGATATCCTGGACATGTGTTAGATGACACTTGACAATTTTGTCCTTTCAAAATGCTTAACTGGCCGGGGGGTGGTGGCTCAAACCTGTAATCCCAGCACTTTCAGAGGCCAAGGTGGGTGGATCACCTGAGGTCAGGAGTTCAAGACAAGCACGGCCAACATGGTAAAACCCCATCTCTACTAAAAATTTAAAAATCAGCCAGGAGAGGTGTTGCATGCCTGTAGTCCCAGCTATTCAGGAGGCTGAGGTAGGAGAATCACTTGAACCCAAGAGATGGAGGTTGCAGTGAGCCGAGATTGCACCACTGCACTCCAGACTGGGTGAGAGAATGAGATTCTGTCTCGAAAAAACTAAAAATGCTTAAACATCTGAAGTGTCTCTTTCACTTTGACCTAGGTCAATCATCCCAAACATTCAAACTTCAACCAGAGAGAGTGGATTTGGTATCCAGGCTCTTGGGCCTGTAGAAACAAAGGAACTAAAAGCTCATACCTACTCTGTAATTACTGAAAATGTTAAGCCTAGGTGAGCATATTTTTCCATTTCATCTAGGAGAATATGTATATACACACATATATGACAGATATGCACAAATATCCTGTTTTTAGAAGCTGTTAGCATGCTGCTTAAAAAAAAAAATAAAGTTATTTGGCTGGGCGTGGTGGCTCACACCTGCAATCCCAGCACTTTGGGAGGCTGAGGTGGTCAGATCATGAGGTCAGGAGATTGAGACCATACTGGCCAACATGGTGAAACCCTGTCTCTACTAAATATACAAAAATTAGCCTGGCATGGTGGCACATGCCTGTAGTCCTTGCTACTTGGGAGGCTGAGGCAGGAGAATCCCTTGAACCCAGGAGGCGGAGGTTGCAGTGAGCCGAGATCATGTCACTGCACTCCAGCCTGGCGACAAAGCAAGACTCCCAACTCAAAAAAAAAAAAAAATATATATATATATATATATTCAGGGAAATGCCCGGATGAGACCTATTTGGAAAACTAACTAGTCTGGCTGTACTCTAAACTCCTAAAATATTACCCCACAAGTGCTACAATTTCATCCAGATCTGGCTGATGGTAGAGCAGTTCTCATCTCTGCTAGACTTATGTGCTGAAGTAAAATATTTTCATATGCCAGGAGAACCATCAGAAGCTAGTGAACGTGACACATACAAGCATTTCCTCAGCTCCTTACATATTAGTTTATAAAAGTTATGATTCTACATGAGAGTGTTTCTCAGGCCTTACTCATATTGAGTTGAAAGACATCTCTTAGCCGGGCACAGTGACTCATACCTATAACCCCAGCAGTTTGGGAGGCTGAGGCAGGAGGATCACTTGATGCCAGGAGCTGGAGACTAGCCTGGGAAACATAGTAAGACCCCATCTCTACAAAATTAAAAAAATTAACTGGGCTTGGTGGCATGCACCTGTAGTCCCAGACACTCGAGAGGCTAGAGCAGGAGGATCACTTGAGACCAGGAAGTCAAGGCTGCAGTGAGCTGTGATTGCACCAATGCACTCCAATTTGGGTGACAGAGTCAAACCCTGTCTCAAATAAAAAAAAAAAAAAAAAAGAAGAAGAAGACATCTTTCAGCCCGGCAGAATCCACAATGCAGTGTGGGAGATAAATGAATAACCAGAAATTGCAACTGGAAGGAATGGTGATAGGGATAAGGGAGCAGGAAAGGAAGGAGGACATAAAACTAAGTCTGGGGGAGATAAAACATGAATTGTGCCTTAAAGAAGGAAGAACAGCTAAGTAGGTGGAGAAGGGCTATTTCCAAGGTCAAGAAAATAGCATGTGAAGAGGCAGGGAAGAAAGAGAGCCAGTGGGACACCAGGAAGATAGTCAGGTATGCATAGAAACTGAAACCAAAGTGGGAGATGTGGCTGCGGCATTTGGCAAGGACACATTTTGACAAATATATATACAATGATGGGACATTTTTTCATTATCCTGAGCATATAGGGAGTTACCAAAGGATTGGGAACAAAAAAAAAGTGACACAATTCTATGTACACTTGAGAAATACACTGTGGCTACCTGAGAGGGAGATTAGATGGGTGTCACTCCAGGGGTGAGGGGGCTAAGGGACTCCTTGCCATGACTAAAGCAAAGTGAGACAATGGCTAAAGCTGTGACTAAAGCAAAGGTGAGGACCTGACAGTGGGGATGGTGAGGAGGCAACAGAAGAGAAAGTGGAGTAGGCGACAGCAAGGCCAGGGCTATTCTAGCCATCTGGCTTGGACAAATGGACATGATTCATTTGGACAAACATATAGTGAGTTCAGTTTTTAGTTGTGAAGTCCAGGTACTACTCAGAAGGCCATTCGTTCTTTTATCAATTTACCATACTTATTGAGTATCAAGGATGTACTTGGGACAATTTCAAGTAGCATCAATTGCAAAAAAGGTAAATTCCTGCCTTATTGGTGCCTCTATCTTAATGGGGGGTGGGGGGAGAACATGAACAACACACATAAAAAAATGTGCATTATTTTGTAGATTAGCTAGTTAATGAGTGCTATAGAGGATAAAGCAGTCTGTGGGAAACTAAATTTGGGAGTAGGGAGAATCATGGGTTTCTGTTTTTACACAGGATGGACAGGATGGGCCCCACTAGGAAGGTGAAATTTAAGCAAAATCAAGAAGCTGGCAGTTGAGGGAACCATGCAGGTATCTGAGGGAAGAACAACCCAGAGAGTGGGAATAGCCACTGCAAACGTCCAGAGGAGGGCTGCCCGGGGTCCCAGGGAGTAGATATTAAAGCCAATGGAGACAGCATGGAGTCAAGCATGAGAGCAAGATGAGAGAGCAGAGGACAGGGCACAGTCTATGAAGGCCTTGTTAGAGGTCATAAGAAAGGGGCCTTTAACTTAGAGATGGGAATGATTGGAGGATGGCCTGGCCGACTTAGGTTTTTTTTTTTATTTTTAATTTTTATTCTAAGTTCCGGGTACATGTGCAGGTTTGTTACATAGGTAAACATGTGCCATGGTGGTTTGCTGCACCTGTCAACCCATCACCTAGGTGTTAAGCCCAGCACGCATTACCTATTTTTCCTAATGCTCTCCCTCCCCCACCCCGATCCCCAACAAGCCCCAGTGTGTGTTGTTCCCCTCCATATATTCATATGTTCTCATTGTTCAGCTCCCACTTATAAGTGAGAACATGTGGTGTTCCTGAGTTAGTTTGCAGGGGATAATGGCTTCCAGCTCCATCCATGTCCCTGAAAAGGACATGTTCTCATTCCTTTTTATGGCTGCATAGTATTCCATGGTATATATATACCACATTTTCTTTATCCAGTCTACCACTGATGGGCATTTGGGTTGATTCCATGTCTTTGCTAATGTGAATAGTGCTTCAGTGAACATACACATGTGTGTATCTTTGTAACAGGATGATTTATATTCCTTTGCATATATAATTGCTGGGTCAAATGGTATTTCTGGTTCTAGATCTTTGAAGAATCGCCACACCATCTTCCACAATGGTTGAACTAATTTAGATGCCCACAAACCGTGTAAAATATTCCTGTTTCTCTGCAACCCCACTAGCATCTGTTGACTTTTTAATAATAGCCATTCTGACAGCATTGTTCTGTAGCTGGGCAGGAGCATGGAAGCCAGGAGAACACCAAGAGGCTAACACTGTGGTCAGGGCAAGGGACAGTGATGGCTCAGATTTGGCAATAGTGATGGAACATTACCTCTGGCCTGTCTCTATTTCCTTTCCATCTGCTGCTCCCACTAGGTTCATGTTGCTGTGCTTAGAGTTCATCAGAGAAGCCATCCAGTCTGGGCTTTTCTTTGTGTGGGGTTTTTGAAAACTGACTCAGTCTCTTAAAGTTTATTCAGATTTTCTATTTCTTCTTGAGTCAGTTTTGGTAGCTCGTGTGTTTCCAAGACTTGTCCATTTCATCTAGGAGAAAAACATACACACACACACACACACACACAACATATATGTATATATATCCTGGGTTTTTTATATGACCATTTTTTACATAGAAATGTGTATCCTTCCCTTTCTGTGTCAGTAACAAACAAAAGATATACTAAGAATTTGAGTACACTAAAGAGTTTCAGATATGGATGAAAGACACCAAGAATAGGAGGAATGAATCTGCTCCCTGGGTTGCACACGATAATCAGGAGCAGGAAGGTCACAACAACCTTGAAGAATAATGAATTAGCCTTGACAGAACAAGGGGTTGCATAATATTTTTAAAGTAGAAAAAACATTAAGCATTTTATTGTTAATATTTTTAAACATTTAATAATAAAGCAATGTTTTATTATTAAAGAAAATATAAAATTTAGATTGATTGTTTAAATAATCTTATAGGGCCAGGCATTCATGCCTGTAATCCCAGCACTTTGAGAGGCTGAGGTAGGCAGACTGCTTGAGCCCCAGGAGTTCGAAACCAGCCTGGGCAATACAGTGAGACTCTGTCTCTACAAAAAAAAATTAAAAATTAGCCAGGTGTGGTGGCACATACCTGTGGTATTAGCTACTCAGGAGGCTGAGGCGGGAGGATCGCTTGAGCCCAACAGATAGAGGCTGCAGTGAGCTGTGATCGCACTACTGCACTCCAGCCTAGGCAACAGAGTGAGACCCCATCTCTAAATAAATAAACAATCTTATAAGTATAAAAATATTAAAAGGTCTAGCCACGCATGGTGGCACATGCCTATAGTCCCAGCTACTTGGAAGGCAGAGGTGGGAGGGTCATTTGAGCCCAGTGAACTGTAATCACACCACTGGACTCCAGCCTGGACAACAAGACTGAAACTCTATCTCAAAAAAAAAAATAATAATGATAATAATAATAAAATTAAAATAAAAGATTTATCAGTTAATAAGCTGGGCATCATTTAAGGACACAGAAATCCTGCATGGCCTCTGTGGTACTGTTTTTTGATCCATCATTTGATTTCATTTGCATCCTGTTTTGTGAGATTTTTCTTATATGTATATCAACACTCAGTTTGGGAAAATACATTCATCCTACATTTCAGAGAGTATATGTCAACTTGCAAACAATCCCTCTCCTTATTCATATCTACTGACCAACTTCTAAAAATAAAAATAAAACTGAAATCACAGATAATGTAGACAGAAAAATGAAGAGACAGAAGGCCAAGACAAAAAGATGAAGCTGGGTGTGGTGGCTTACCCCTGTAATCCCAGCACTTTGGAAGGCTGAGGTGGGCAGGTTACTTGAGGTCAGGAGCTCAAGACCAGCCTGACAACATGGCGAAACCCCATATCTACTAAAAATACAAAAAAATAGCTACATGTGGTGGTGGGCACTTGCAGTCCCAGCTACTCAGGAGGCTGAGGCAGGAGAATCATTTGAACCTGGGAGGCTGAGGTTGCAGTCAGCTGAGATCGCACCACTGCACTGCAGCCTGGGCAACAAAGCAAGACAAAAGAAAAGAGAAGAAAAGAAAAAAGAAAAGAAGGAAGGAAGGGAAAGGAAGGAAGAAAGGAAAGAAGGAAGAAAGGGAAAGAAAGAAAAAGAGAGAGAGGGAGGGAGGGAGGGGAAATGTGTTATTTTGAGAAAAGGAAATGGATGGAGAAAAAAAGGAAATGGCATCCCTGTAGAGAACTGGCCACTCTGCAGAGGCGTGCAGGGGAAGCGCCCCTCCACACTGTGTTCTGGGCTACTTTAGCACCTCTTGGGGTGATTCTGAGGATCCTGTCCTCAGATATGGAGACGTATCCCACCATGCTCTCTGGGGACCCTTTGAAGTGTGTTCTTCAGAACAGGGAAAGAGAGCATTGTGAAGTTGGTGCTAACATGTTCCAGAAGGGAAAGAACAAGCGGCTGACCTTCATAGAAAGCAGCAGAACCTCCAGCCTGACTAGTTGTGTGGGGAAGAGCTGGCCAGAGCAGTCTCTAAGAAGCCTAGTGAGCACGGGTGCCTGCAAGGGTCTTCAGGGAATAGAACAGGCTGACTCCAAGTTTGTATCTTCGCAGCTGAAAGGTGCTATGTGAGCTCCATTGGTTGTTCCCAAAGTCTACTTCTAGGAGCACTTCAAGGACTGGCCATGTGCCCTGCCATTTTAGCAGGACTCACCACAAGGAATGTCCTTGGAGGTAAGAAGAATATTTACCGACACCCTGCCATGATCAGAAACTTCCTCTAAAATATTGAGAAATATTTTCACTTTCATAAGCAAACTACAAATAGACTACTTCTATATATCATGTCATAGAAGCCCAGATGCTAGAAATGAGACATTTGCTTGGAGTACCCATACCTTTAGGATCTGCTGGGTTAGTGGTCCTAATTCCAAAAGAGGCCACTGTTGACTGGGACACAGCAGGATCCTTTTGAACTAGTTAGCAGTCATGGCTGCTCCCCCTGGGGACTTTGGAAGAGCTGCTCCATGAACGTGCCCAGGCAAGTGGCTCTGTGCAGCATCAGGGGTGGACTGTGGTGGCCATGGAAGTGCTCCCTTGGAACTCCCTTCATGAGACCTGTTGGGGCGCAGGCACAGCTGATGGACAGCTTCCAGGAGCTGTGCTTTAGATCCATCACAGTGTTTATTCCAGGCCTCCCTTCCCCTAGGCTCCTCCCATCTAATGACCATGTACAACAAAGGTACAAGAATCTGGCCTTTCCTGCCCAATGGGATAATCCTCTACAGGGTTTGTGTGGCTCCAGGACTCCCCACTGGTCTGGTCAAAAACTTATCAGAAGTGTGCTGAGATGTGACTCATATGCTACCTAGTTCTTCCTTCTTTCACTGCTTTCACAGGTGGAGGAAAAACTCTCTCCAACCATGTTTTTCCTCTGCACTCACACCACTACCACAATCATCAACACAGAATAAGACTTCTGTGACCAAATGTGGGAGCTTTCCCCACACACCAGGAAGTGGACATCAGTTGGGTGTCTTCCAATTCAATTCCAACACTACTTACCTGGAGATAGCTCCATATCCCACAGGTGGTGGGCTCAGTCCCCAAGACTGCCCCCTCCATACCCTTAGACACCAATCACAAGTCCAGTCCTCCAAAACTTCTGACCAACAGACTTCAAGTTACAGTTCCCACAGCCCCCTCTCTGGGTTTGATTAATTTGCTGGAGCAGCTCACAGAACTCAGGGAAGCACTTATTTACATTTACTATTATACTTTATTATAAAGGGCATTACAAAGGACACAGATGAAGAGATGGTATGGGGGACGGAGCACAGAGCTGCCATGCCCTCCCCATGCACACCATCCTCCAGGAACCCCCATGTGTTCAGCTATCTGAAAGCTCACCAAAGCCAATCCTCTTGGGTTCTTATTGAAGCATTCCTTCCCCCAGTGTATGAGGCAGGACCTTCTCAAGGGAGGGTCTTAAGACCCACAATCAGAAAGGCAGGGGAATGTTTGAAATGCTTGTTTCCTGGTGCCATAAAGAAATAGTACTTGAATGTAAATTTAATTTTCTCAGCAAGGCCATTTTTATGCTTTCTGCAGAAAGGGTACACTTGCCAGAAGTTCTGCCATGAGAGTACACCAAACAAAGGAGACAGGGTCATTTATAACCTGATGCGTCCACCCTACTGCTGTGTCCGGTTTCCATTGGCTGGAATGGGACCTCACATTCTGTATTTGTCCTGATTGGCTAGCAACTTAGAACTTTTTAAAAGAGGCAAAGGCAGATGAGAACAAAGGAAGGAGGATGTAACTTGTGGAATGCGGAGAAAGGTAAAAACACCTTCAAATAAGGAAGAGGAACAGGCTATGACCTAATGCTTGCTTGGACCAGCATAAGCATGCCAGGGCAAATATTTACGCTAAATTGTGGGAGCTAAGAACATAAAGTACATTGATTTCTTTATTATGGTTAGCAGATATTTAAGAATGTTAGCACAGGTCTTTGAATAAATTTTGCTTTTAAGAGAAGTTACTATTTATTCCTAATTAGATGGGGAAGAAAGTCTTTGAAGAGAAACCTCTACTTTACTTTTCACAGAAAGATTACAGTCATGCCCTGGGGCAGGTGAAATGAGGGAGGGAGAGAGATTCTGTTTCCTGAGGCCTGCCCTTGGGGCCCAACACACCCAACATTATAACAAAAGACTGTAACAAGAGCTACGAGAGTTATGAGCTGGGAGCCGTGGATGAAAACCAATATATATAAAACTGCCTTTGCAAAAATTGTAAGAGAAAATTCTGACCAACTCCATCTTGCTTTTAACCTCCAAACTGCCCTTGGTCATTCCTGGGCATAAGTCAGACTAACTTTGGGAGACAATAGCTCTTCCCAAAAACGAAACCACCCTTGTAAAACTAATGAAAGGCTACCAGGTTAGGAAAATCAGAGGGGCCTGAATTCTACTAAAATGTAGGTGCAGTTAAACAATTACCAGCCATTATTCCAGAGGTCCCAAGATCTGCAACTTCTCCAGCTCCTCCTATGTTAATTACTATGTTAATGGTAATTAACATCACTATTGTGGAATCTAAGACAGGCCTTTTGAGATATTTTTTCAGGCTTTTGCATTTCTGACAATCAGATGGCCCCACCCAACCTGTGACCCAAGCAGTCCTGTTGCCCCCACCCAGAAGCAGACTCAGTGCATGAGGACCATTTTCCTCATCCCTATGATTGCATTCCCCAACCAATCAGCAGCACCCATTCCCTAGTCCCCTGCCCACCAAAATATCTTTGAAAAACCCCAGCCTCCAAATTTCAGGGAGATTGATGAGTAATAACTCCATCTCCCTCGTGGCATGGCCAGCCTCTCATCAAACTTTTTCTTTACTGCAAAGCCATGGCCTCAGTGGATTGATTTTTTTCTGTGCAGTGGGCAGGAAGAACCGATCAGGTGAATATATATATATATATAAAATAACACAACAGGAATCCCACAGGTACTGAGTTCTTTATTTTTTTGGGGGGACAGAGTTTCACTCTTGTCGTCCAGGCTGGAGTACAGTGGTGTGATCTCGGCTCACTGCAACCTCCGCCTCCCAGGTTCAAGCAATTCTCCTGCCTCAGCCTCCCAAGTAGCTGGGATTACAGGCATGTGCCACCATGCCTGGATAATTTTGTATTTTTAGTAGGGATGGGGTTTCACCATGTTGGCCAGGCTGGTCTTGAACTCCTGACCTCAGGTGATCTGCCTGTCTCGGACTCCCAAAATGCTGGGATTACAGGCATGAGCCACCACACCCAGCCAGGGTTCTCAAAGCTCTCTCTGCACTTATAGCTTCCCTTTATCCTTTGAAGGTGCTTTGCCCCAACAATTCCCTTGTAAGTCTAATCCTATTGTTGTATCTTCTCTTCAGGGGACACCTGCACTGACAGAAAATGTATATGTTGGTTTGGGACAAAATATGATTTCTAGTTGTCATGCTTACACATAATTTGCTGTCACAATATGAGCTGGAGAAAACTCCCTCCCTATACCTTTAAAATGCTTGTCCACTTCCACTTGGAAACTGTGAATGGCACCAATGCCAGGCTAGTGGTTTTAGAAATTGGCTCTCCAGATCTAAAATGTTTTCATGGATAAACCCCCTGTGTCCTTGTATTCCCCTATTAGCTTTTTAAACTCTTCTGATTTCCACCAAATAGAAGTTGCACGTGGAAATATGCAGTTAGATGGGCCACCTGACTCCAGTTGCAGCCCTCAGTCCACCATCTGAAAAAGCCCAAGAGATCTCAGAATTCTCCTAGTCTAAATTGACCCTTTTATTATAATTATTTTTTCTTGAGATAGGGTCTCACTCTGTCACCCAGGCTGTTAGATCAATGCTTCAAAACATAGCTTCTTGGTCTTCCTCTGAATCTGCAGTACAAAAGATGTTCTGCTATCTCTATTTCTGACAGCCTCTTCCTATACTGATACTTTCTTTACTAGCATATATAGATTGCTTGCTTTAACAATTCAACTGAATATTTGATAACATCAAATTAATTTAACTCTATCACAGGTTGGGTTTGCAGGCAAGCAGACATTGAGATGGAGGTTATCATACAGGACAATTATTTGGAATGGCTCTTGGCCTCAGTACCTGGGGAAGGTGTAGGAAGTAAACAGGATTGGGCAGCAGGAGTAGACATGTTATGCATTCACAACAATGGCCTCAACCAATCCCACAGGAAGCTCTGGATCTGTAAAAGACCTTCAATGTGGTCCCAAGTTGGGAGGGAACCTAGGTTTTATGCTCTCACATTAACTAGTCAATGAATGTGGGCATCCTCCTGCCAAAAGGGCATTGTTCTGACCACTTCTTCATGGAACATCTTCCTGTGTCTCCAAATTGTGGGGAAAAGAAAGGGAGATCAGACTGTTACTGTGTCTACGTAGAAAGAAGTGGACATAAGAGACTCCATTTTGTTCTGTACTAAGAAAAATCCTTCTGCCTTGAGATTCTGTTAATCTGTAACCCTAGCCCCAACCCTGTGCTTGCAGAGACATGTGCTGTGTTGACTCAAGGTTTAACGGATTTAGGGCTATGCAGGATGTGCTTTGTTAAACAAGTGCCTGAAGGCAGTACGCTTGTTAAAAGTCATCACCACTCTCTAATCTCAAGCACCCAGGGACACAATACACTGCCGAAGGCCACAGGAACCTCTGCCTAGGAAAGCCAGGTATTGTCCAAGGTTTCTCCCCATGTGATAGTCTGAGATATGGCCCTGTGGGAAGGGAAAGACCTGACCATTCCCCAGCCCGACACCCTTAAAGGGTCTGTGCTGAGGAGGATTAGTAAAAGAGGAAGGCCTCTTTGCAGTTAAGAGGAAGGCACCTGTCTCCTGCTCGTCCCTGGGCAATGGAATGTCTCAGTGTAAAACCCAATTGTATGTTCCATCTACTGAGATAGGAGAAAACCGCCTTAAGGCTGGAGATGAGACATGCTGGCAGCAATACTGCTCTTTAATGCACCAGATATGTTTATGCATGTGCACATTAAAGCACAGCACCTTTTCTAACCTTGTTTATGACACAGAGACATTTGTTCAGTTTTCCTGCTGACCCTCTCCCTACTATTACCCTATTGTCCTGCCACATCCCCCTCTTCGAGATGGTAGAGATAATGATCAATAAATACTGAAGGAACTCAGAGACTGGTGCCGGCAGGGGTCCTCCATATGCTGAGCGCCAGTACCCTGGGCCCACTTTTCTTTCTCTATACTTTGTCTCTGTGTCTCTTTCTTTTCTCAGTCTCTTGTCCCACCCGATGAGAAACACCCACAACCAGCTTTAAAATTTCTCTCTTTTGTACTCTTTCCCTTTATTTCTCAGACCGGCCGACACTTAGGGAAAATAGAAAGAACCTACATGAAATATCGGGGGCTGAATTTCCCCCGATACAAATCACTTATTCCCTCTCCTCCTTTAAATATTTGCTCAAGTATCATTTTCCCTGTGAGAGCAACCCTACCCCCTCCATTCCCTACTGGAGTCCCTCCTACTCCACAGGCTTCTCATCACTGGGTTCTGCTCCTCATGTTTCCTTTCCTATTGCACTTTTCACCTTATAAGTCACTATGTAACTTATAACATAAGTTATAACATAACATATATAACATAACATAAGTTGTTATGTTATATTGTATATAATATGTTATATTGTATATAATATATACTTGTATATAACATAACTTATAACATATAGCATAAGTTACATATATGTAACATAGGTTACATAGCTTATAACACCTTATAAGTCACTATGTAACATAACATTTCCTTTATTATTTATTGTCTGCTTCTCTCAATTCAAATTAAGGTAGATAAATTTCTTTGTTCACACATCTAGAAATGCATCTGCAACAGGGCAGGTGCTCAGTTAGTATTTGTTAAAACACACGGGAACCATGGCTTTGCACCTGTTTACTCTCTCTAAATCTACCCTCAACGATTCCTTTCTCTCCACATTTATGATTGTTCAATGTTATCAGGAAGAGAAATAAATCGTAATTTGAAGAAATAAAAATGTAATGGTAGCCACAATTCTAGTAGAACCATTACCTCAACTAAATTTCCTCACATCTCAGAACTCAGTATTCCGTACTTACCTCCCACTGGGACTTATCTTTTCCAGACATCACAGATAATTTTCTTCTCCAGCTATCTTATGATTCTTTTTGTATAATTTCATTAATCAACATTAACAGCCTTCTGGGAATCACTCACTTCACAAATGTTTTTTGGAGGTAAGACTCTGTCTCTGCACTTCCAGATGAGAGGAAAATCACTCCCAGAAAGAGATGAGACAATGGAATCCGAAGCCTTTATCTCAGCGTTCGGATGACCTCTCTTGACAAACGCACAAGATAATACAACTGCGGCCACTATCCTAGTTGGAAACACAATTTGGTAAGTGGCTATTCTTTTCAGATAAACGTATGGAACTTAGATGAAATATATTTCTGGAAATGCAGTCAGAAACATTATGGGGGGGGGGGAAGTTCTGCTCTCCTGGATTAGAACATCACTGACAGAGGCCAGAGAAAGTTTCCTAGTTTCCTGAGAGATCAGGGACTGTCATTTTCCACTGGATGCTCAGATTCCAGCTGTAGGGTTTGTGAGTATCCTTCCTCCCTCTTCCATGAGACAGCCTCATCTGAAATCTCCAATTTACCCCCGACAATTAAACACCTAGAACCTCACTATAGTCACACAAGTCTTCACTCAAAACACAAGGGCATAGTAGTAAGATTGTGATCCTTAGCTGTCATCTATGGAGTGATCACTTGGTGTTTGAGGGGCACTTTTTGAATAAATCATTTCAAAATCATTTCAAAAATTTTCTCAAAAAAAACCCCAGTGATTTAAAAATTTCTTTGAGATTCTAAGTATTCTACTAATCTATTGTATTTCCACCTACATTTCCCTCTGCAAAATACAAATTTCTATTGTATTCACCTCTCACCCCAAACATAAATTTATCCTCACAAACAAATTTCTGCCCAGATGACATTTTGACAGCTATTTACACATTCCCGTCTCAGAGAGCACATTGTACATAATTTGGCCCCTAATGGAGCCTCTATGAAAAGTCCTTTAATCAGGGGAATAGATGAGTCCTTATTTGTCTTGAATGTCTCTAGTTCCTCCAGGACGGAAGTGATCAGTGACCACAGCTGGTTCAGGAATCACAGGATCTTGCAAATTTGTCTCCGATTGACATGAATTGGGTGGATTCTCACTCCAGGTCTATCACCTTCTTATTTGTTAATGAAATATTTGTCTTCAGACATTATGATAGATATCCAATGAGTTTCAGAGGGCTTGAAAATGAACATTTTAGACATGAATAGCCTATATGGTGAACTTACAGAGGAGGCGAAGCGACTGGTCAACAAACAGCTGCTCTACCAAAAAAGCCTGGAGTTACAAAGCGGATGAACATTTTTGCAGAGCTGGAAACTAATAATAAGGCTAAGAACTTGCTACTGCTGGTAGGGAAAATCCTAACAATTGACAGTCGAATGCTTTTGATGCGAGGCTATTTAGGTTGATGTTGATAAGGGAAAAGTTCCCTTGTTCCCCAGGCAGGGCGTGCCATGGGGGTGTGGCTCGCTTCTTCAGTGTCCCGCTGCTCATACCTCCAAGGGAGTATACAGACAGGCGGGCTGTGGGGCTCCGACCCCATGGCAGTGTCTAGGGGTGAATCTTTACAGTTGAAGCCCCAGTGGGCGTGTTACAGGGTGCTCTTTTAGTTTAGCCGTCCTCGGGCGGCTTATGTTAGTCAATTCAATTAGATCCCTGCCTTATCGCAAGGACAGAGGGCTTTCTGTATCCCGGGGTTCCTGTCTTGGTGTACCAGAAGAATCAGATCACACATGGGCTTGGAGGATGACTGCAGGGTTTTGAGTGGAAGTAGCTCTCAACAGTTGGGGGAGCCAGAAGGAAGATGGTTTTACCCTGGAGTCCGGCTGCTCCGCAGCACCGGCTCTCCTTGGACTGCCCCAGCCAAACTCCGCGTCCTTCTAGTGGGTGGCCTCCCCGCGTGCCAGCGTCTGTCATGTCTTCTTCCGCCAACATGTTCCTCTGGATGTCCAGCGGCTTGCGTGCCTGCTTGCTAGGGTCTCAGAGTATTTACAGGGACAGGATGCGGTCGGGAACAGGATGGGGGCGTGGCAGGCCAGGGTGGTCTTGGGAAATGCAATATTTGGGCAGGAAAACAGAAATGCCTGCCCTCACCTAGGTCAGTGACCACACCCTCCTGTACCCAGCACTTCCCTTCCGCGCTTCCATATCATTTAAAGGGACCCCGCCCTTCCCTCCCCAGCACTCCCCTTCCCCACCTCCTTATCGATGTCATCACCCTGAACTGACTCCAGGAATCACTGTAATGTGGGCTTAATAAGAACAGAGCTCGGCTGGCCGCGGTGACTCACCCTGTCATCCCAGCACTTTGGGAGGCTGAGGCGGGTGGATCGCTTGAGCCCAGGAGTTCGAGACTAGCCTGGGCAAGATGGCAAAACCCCATCTCTACAAAAAATGTACAAAAATTAACTAGGTGTAGTGGCGCGCGCCTGTAGTCCCAGCTACTCTGGAGGCCGAGGTGGGAGAATCACTTGAACCTGGGAGGCAGAGGTTACAGTGAGCCGAGATCACGCCACTGCATTCCGGTCTGAGCGACAGAGGGAGACCCTGTCTCAAAACAAAACAAACAAAAAGCGAAGCTGACAGTCAAGGTGAATTTCACGTTTGCCTGTATTCAGTTTTAGCATTACATAAACCAAAAGAAGAATGCCATAAAGGCTACAGGCAGATAATACAGAGAAGTATTACTGGAAAAGGAACCAGAAAGAGTAAATATCTCCTAAACGTATGATGGGACAGAAAGATAAATGCCTTTTACATATAGTTAATATCTGTTTGATTAGTCTTATTTACATTCTCCTTTTAAAAAGTCTTACATTTAGCATCTTAGATAGAACTCACAAAATTTAAATATTTAATAGAAACTTAAAATTCCCGTGTGAGAGGACAGAAATATATTTTTCTCACACGTGATTTATTAGTCTAATTGCCACTATTAATCCTATTAATGTTCTGTTAAATAATAGCATTTCTGTAGCGAAAAGCAAACGGTACGGAAAGATAATTTCAAACACCTAGTTTTCATATTTTTGTGTTAAAGTAATAACATATTTTGGTATAGATTATCATTTTTTGTTTGTTTTTGTTTTTGCTTTTTCTGACCTGGTGTGTTAGTGCCCTGGGTTGGCCCTCTAAGAAGCTGGCCACCTACTTCGGGCCTCAGGTGTCAGACGCCCCCTAACTCCCCAAAATCACCCAGCTTGGAGGTCCACAGCGCCCAGCTCTACTAGCGCCTGCGCCTGCGCACTCTCAACCCGACGGAGCGCCCAGAAGTCTCCCGGCGCGGGTGGGCGGCCTTGTGGACCGCGCCGCGCATGCTCGGCGGTGTGACGGCTACGGACTACATTTCCCACAGGCTGCTGCTATCCGGCCAATGTAGTCTGAAACTACATTTCTCAGCGGCCGCTGCAACGACCTCAACCTCTGCCTCTTCGCCAGTTCATTGTGGTCGTTGACCCGGCAGCGAGCTTTGGAGTTCAGCAAGGGAGAAGTCAGCGCCCGGCTCCGAGGTTGGAGCAGCTCCGACGGGCAACTTGAATTTCTGCAAACGAACACAGCACCGGGAGCTCTGCAAACCCGGGTAGGCGCGGAACCCAGATTGAGACAGGCGTGAGCGTTGGGTGGACCGGGCGAGGATCCTGGGCCCGTGAGTGCGGGAGCGGCAGGGCTGGGAGGGTGCGTGGGACGGGGCCGGTGTGCACCCGCGAAGACTGGGTGCATGGTCTCCATGCGAACCTGAGCTATTAATATTTGTTACTATTTTGGATAAAATCGCTGTAATTGATTTATGTAAAGGAGCAAAATACTCAACTCTCAGTTTAAAAAGGAAACGATAGATATGATACTTTGTACATGCAGCGGGAGGAAATGGGATTGCCAGGAAGCCTCTTCTTGTTTGGAAAAAAACTGTATAAAGTATTTACACCTTTTAAAGATGAGAACAATGTCATCTCAAAATTATCAGTGCAGGGAAAAGGACTTCAAAGGATCTGTTGTGCAGATTACTTTCCTAACGACAAAAGTATGTAAGAAAGGAGAGCAAGATGACAGCTGTAAACATTTCCATCAGTCTCCATATTGCACAGAGATAGGACCCAGCCTTTTCTTAAGATTCTTCAATTTTGCATTATCCCACAGCAGTAGCTCTCTCTCTCTAGCTGCTAGGGGACAGAGGAAATTGAAATGTCAGAGAATCTTTTCTGTTGGTTTTTTGTTTGTTTGTTTTTAAAGAAGAGTTGCTCTTAATTTTTTAGTTAGAATTAAAAGAAAACATGCCAGAGAAACTTCGTTTTAAGTAAAAAGTGGAAACAGGTCGGGCGCCATGGCGCATGCCTGTAATCCCAGCACTTTGGGAAGCTGAGGCGGGTGGATTGCCTGAGCTCAGGAGTTCGAGACCAGCAACATGGCAACATGGTGAAACCCCGTCTCTACTAAAAATATAAAAATTAGCCAGGCGTGGTGGCGTGCGCTTGTAGTCGCAGCTACTTGAGAGGCAGAGGTGGGAGAAGTGCTTGAAGCTCGGAGGCAGCGGAGGTTGCAGTGAGCGGAGATGGCACCACCGCAATCCAGCCTGGGCGACAGAGCGAGATCCCGTCTCTAAAAAAAAAAAAAAAAAAAAAGATACATAAATTAATAAAATTAAGTGGAAACAAGTATTTCTTTAATTAAAATGAAATAAAGGATGTATAATGTTTATGTAATAACTCCAATGCAGTAGTGCCCCCTTAACCGGCAGTTTCACTTTCTTCAGTTTGTTACCCTCAGTAAACCGTGGTCTGAAAATAGGTGATTTTGGTACAATAAGATATTTTGAGAGAGAGAGAGACCATGTTCACATAACTTTTATTACAGTATGTTGTTATAATTTTTCTATTTTATTATTAGTTATTGCTGTTACTCAATTATGGTGGCCCGGTGCGGTGGCTCATGCCTGTAATCCCAGCACTTTGAGAGACTGAGGTGGGTGGATCACTTGAGGTCAGGAGTTCGAGACCAGCCTGGCCAACATGGTGAAACCCTGTCTCTAGTAAAAATACAAAAATTAGCCAGGCGTAATGGTGGGCACCTGTAATCCCAGCTACTTGGGAGGCTCCCAGGAGGTGGAGGTTGCAGTGAGCCAAGATCACACCACTGCACTCCAGCTTGGGCAACAGTGTGAGACACTGTCTCAAACAAACAAACAGAAAAATAAAAATCTCTTATGGTGCCTAATTTATAAATTAAACTTAATCATAGGTGTGTATGTATAAGAAAAAACAGTATATATGGGGTTCAGTCAGACATCTACTGAGGATCTTTGAGTGTATCTGCCCCCCGTGGATAAGAGGGAACTACCATAATAAGAGCTAACTCAGCTGCGCGCGGTGGCTCACGCCTGTAATCTCAGCACTTTGAGAGGCTGGGGCGGGCGGATCACGAAGTCAGGAGATGGAGACCATCCTGGCCAACATGGTGAAATTCCGTCTCTACTAAAAATACAAAACTTAGCTGGGTGTGACTATGCGCCTGTAGTCCTAGCTACTCGGGAGGGAGGCAGAGGCAGGAGAATCACTTGAATCTGGGTGGCGGAGGTTGCAGTGAGCCAAGATGGCGCCACTGCACTCACTCCAGCCTGGGTGACAGGGCGAGACTCCGTCTCAAAAAACAACAAAACAAAAGAGCTAACTCATGTTAAGCAAGTATTCTATTAAGTTTTGGGGTGGGTTTTCTTATTCTTCAGGACGACCACATGTTGGAGCTGATATTCCTATTACTATTTTAGTGATGAGAAAACTGAGCCATATTAGTAACTGCCTGATCATTTTCTCCTATGTTCTCTACCTCCCATGTCTTGACCAACCTCAGATTTATACTGCCACCATTAAAGAAGCTCTGGATTGGGGGATGTGGACTCTTTTTTAGGCTTAGAACGTGGGAATGGAGTGAGGAGAATCTGTTCAAGAGAAGACTGTGCAACCCAATTTGAGACCTAGATCAACATTCCCAAAATGGGGGCCTGGTGGGAAAGCTTGTGTCTGACTCTGCCTTCCTTAAGAAGTGCCACACCTCTGCAATCAACTCTATACAGCTTAGTTCACTGGGGCTTGAATTCCACTGTTCTTCTCCAAATTTTGTTTGAGGGTGTTTGTAGCACAGTTTGGAAGCTGAAATGAAGGGACAGGAAGGTTTATTAATGTATGTCATTGAGAACGCTAAAGCCTCCTTTTCCTCTCTCTGGATTTTGTAGCGTTTGAACTTCTCAGATAGAGGAACCCCAGTGAAGACTGATCAGTTCTTACAGTTCTCAAAGCATGGCCCACGTAAGTTGGTGTTTCTTCTTGAAATATTGGGATTTTTATATTTCGTGGCTATTTTCCTTAATTGACCTGAAGCATTCTTCATCAGAGTGTACCATCTAATTGCCTACTTGATGCCTTTTGTTTGGCAGAATGATGTCAAAGTATCATTTCCTCCTTACGAGGTCCTCGTTTCTAATCGGTGTTCATGAATTCATTGAGCAAATTACTAAGCAGGTAAATAGTAAGTCTTAGCTGAAAGGCTGTGATAGAGCAGTGAAGGATTGAAGTCCCGTGGCAGAAGTATTTGAGCTTCCTACATCCATCTGTGGTTTGATGAGTTCGATCTGTTGGCTTCATCTGGCCACACATCAGAAGATTTGAAGTTTTCCACAGAGCTGATAAGGTGGAATTTTGTATTGTTGGTCTCAATATGATGAGATAACATGCTCTATGAGGCTTTTAAGATTGACTGGGGATGTGATTATGATGTGAAACATTGATATCATGGTTCTTCTTGGGATGCCTGAGAGTGATACTAAGGTCAATTTTGTTATGGAATGGGACCTGCCAGACTTGGACAACATGCATTTGGTTCTGAGTCATTTTCACCCTAATCCACTAACTCAAGAACAGCCAAATGGCCAGGTGCAGTGGCTCACACCTGTAAACCCAGGACCTTGGGAGCCCCAGGTGGGAGGATCACTTGAGCGCAGGAGTTCAAGACCAGCCTGGGCAGCATTGCAAGACCCTGTCTCTACCAAAAAAAAAATTTTTTTAATTAGCCAGGCATGGCGGCATATGCCTGTAGTCCTAACTACTTGGGACCCTCAGATAGAAGGACACTTTGAGCCCAGGAGTTCAAGGTTGCAGTGAGCTATGGTCATAGCACTGCACTACAGACTGGGCAACACAGTGAGACTCTGTCTCAAAAAAAAATTTAAAAAAACAACAGCCAAAGTATTAAGTGAAGGATCTTGTATGACGCTATCAGCATATTATTATCAGTAGTAGATGAACAGATTACCAGAACTGGGGAAAACTGAGGCGTTTGGTGCAGTCTTCATTTATAAGTATAAAATCATTACTTTTTTTTTCTTCTTTTTTTTTTTATTTGAGACTGAGTCTCGCTCTGTCACCCAGGCTAGAGTACAGTGGCACAATTTTGACTCACTGCAACCTCCACCTCCTGGATTCAAGTGATTCTCCTGCCTCAGCTTCACAAGTAGCTGGGATTACAGGCACATGCCACAACGCCCAGCTAATTTTTGTATTTTTTATAGAGATGAGTTTCACCACATAGGCCAGGATGGTCTCGAACTCCTGACCTCATGTGATCCACCCACCTCAGCCTTGCAAAGTTACTAACCTTTAATACAGATCCACAAGATAATTTTTATGTCACTTTGGAAAAAAGTGTTTATTAATATAAGGAAAAACACTTATGATGTGACATAATGAACTTGAAGCTTGAGGAGTTATTCAACAAATTTGTGTCATGGCTATTTTCTAAGACAGATTTTATTCTACAGTTGGAGAAAGAAATCATAGCTATTTTCTTCTTAAAGGGAAAGTAATATACAGACTAATTGTTTTTGAGAATTTGTTTCATTGGATACTTAGCAGGCAATATCTTTGTATATACTCTTCTACTTAAAAGGGAAACTAGGATTATTTTATCCATTTCACCACAAATCTGGAGTATTGTGATATCCTACAATATATAGGACATTTTGTCCATAGCAGCAGGATTCTTCCAGAACATACAGATACCATGCTTATCCACTTGGCACATCATAAGCTTCCAGCTTATGTGATTGTTATGTTATTGCTCCCTTACTACATTGAAACGTTTTATTCCCTCTCCTTTCACCTTGAAAGCATTTTCTTTGATTTTACCAGAAATATGTGGGTTTGCAGTTTCAGGGATCAGTGACATTTGAGGATGTGGCCATAGCCTTCTCCCAGCAGGAGTGGGAGAGTCTGGACTCTTCCCAGAGGGTCTTGTACAGAGATGTGATGTTGGAGAACTACAGGAACTTGGTGTCAATGGGTAAGCGTACTTCTCTCAAATAATTGAGAATCTGCTTCCTGTTATACTTTCTCCATTGCAGATTTTAGGGCTATCTTAAGAACTGAACACAATTTCTTCTTGTTGCCAGAGAAATGATTTGAGCTTTGTTAGGTTGGAAATGATCCAATGGCAGGATTAGAATTCTGGATTGTTTATTGCAAAACATTGACAAAAGAGGCCAGGTTTTCTATTATGTTTTTGTTCTAAATTGCTCTAAATGCTCTGTGAAAATCTGACCCACCTTGCAGGCAAAACAACTAGACAAAGGGTCTTGATTTGTTCTATCTGAAGAGCCTATACAACTTATATGCTGGCGGATTGGATAAACAAATCATTTAAAACTGAAGTTACCTCATCTTATTTCGTATAAAATAATCTGATTTTGTGGTTAAAATTCATCATCTCTGAGCTTTGCATTTAAGAGTAAATGTAAATTAAATCTATATCCTATAGATGTAGATGTCTAAGGAGACTTTGTTTTTCTCTTAGCAAAATAACAATAATAATGTTAGTAACACACATTGTGCTTACTGTATGCTGGTTCACTGTTCTCTGCTCTTTATATTAATATATATTTGTATTAACTGATTTTTATCCTTACAAGCACTCTATAGGTGCTAACCATTTTAGATGAGAATGCTAAAGCACAGTCTGTTTAAGTGAGTTACGCAAGATCACACAGCCCATAGGTGACAGTAGCAGAAACTTGAACCCAGGCACTTAGGTTCCACAATCCGTGTTCTCAATCACAATGTCATACTTTCCTTCTTCTTTTTTTTTTTTTTTTTTTTTTTTCTGAGGCGTGGTCTCACTCTGTTGCCCAGGCTGGAGTGCAGTGTAATGATCTCAGCTCACTGCAACCTCCACCTCCCAGGTTCAAGCGATTCTGCTGCCTCAGCCTACCTAGTAGCTGGGATTACAAGCGTACACCACCACACCCAGCTAATTTTTGGATTTTTGGTAGAGACAGGGTTTCACCATGTTGGCCAGCCTGGTCTCGAACTCCTGACCTCAAGTGATCTGCCCACCCTGGCCTCCCAAAGTGCTGGGATTATAGGCATGAGCCACCGGGCCCAGTTTTTTATCAAGACACAAAAAATAAATGAGTATACACTTATCTCTATTTATAATAGATAGATAGAGTTCATTTAAAATAAAACCTTTCAGCTGGGCGTGGTGGTTCATGCCTGTAATCCCAGCACTTTGGGAGGCCAAGGTGGGTAGATCATGAGGTCAAGAGATTGAGACCATCCTGGCCAACATGGTGAAATCCCGTCTCTACTAAAATTAGCTGGGCATGGTGGCACATGCCTATAGTCCCAGCTACTCAGGAGGCTGAGGCAGGAGAATCACTTGAACTCGGGAGGCGAAGGTTGCAGTGAGCGGAGATCGCGCACCGCACTGCAGCCTGGCAACAGAGTGAGACTCCATCTCTAAATAAGTAAATAAATAAAGTCTTTCTCTACCTATCTGGAATTATGAATCCTCTTACCCTTCTCGTCTCTGAGATATAAAGGTCAATATCTTTTGCCCTTTCATTTATAGCAAATTTAACCAAAGCTGAAAGTATTTTTGAACTCATATTTTATTTCTTTTCTACATTCTTATCTCATAAGCAGGACATTCCCTTTCTTAAACCACATGTGATCGCCTTATTGGAACAATGGAAAGAGCCTGAAGTGACAGTGAGGAAAGATGGAAGAAGATGGTGCACAGGTGAGTAAGAGCGTGGCAGGTAGGGAGGCCATTGTTGCTGGAAACAGCCCAGCTGTCAGGGAGGAGGTGCATCTCTGCCATCTTTGGAAGTTTCCTTTCAAAGGCCTAGGGCCTGTGTAGAAAAAGGCTGAGACTTGGGAAAGAAACAAATATCTCACCAGCCTCTCCAAAGGAACTTCATCTTTACCTATTTTAACACTCACTCACCTCTTGTTTCCCTCTCATTTTATTACGGACTTGGTCACTTTCCCAGTGCATTATTCCATCTGTGTATTGAATTTCACTGCTTTCACTTCCTCTTTTACGTTTGGATTTATTCATATATTCTTAGACAGTAATAGTTGAACAGAGACAGGAACAAGAAGTGAGGGTTCAGGCCGTGTAATTATTTTTATGTAAGACATGCCAAGCAGAGGGAATAGCAGATGTGGACCATGCTTTGGGTGGGAAAGAGCTTTGTGTGCTTCAGGAGAGTAAGCAGGCTCAGGCAGAATTAATGGGAGGAGTAAGAAGAAAAAAGCTAGAGTGCTAGCAGGAATTTGAATTTGTTTGTTTTGTTTTGTTTTTGAGTGAGACAGTCTTCTTTTGTCACCTAGGCTGGCATACAGTGGTGCAATCATAGCTCACTGCAGCCTCGAACTCCTGGGCTCAAGCCATTTTCCTGCCTCAGCCTCCTGAGTAGCTGGGACTGCAGGCACACACCACCACACCTGGCTAATTTTTTTAATCTTCAGTAGAGACAAGGTCTCACTATGTGGCTCAGGCTGGTCTTGAAATCCTGGGCTCAAGTGATCCTCCTGCCTTGGCCTCCCAAAGTACTGAGATTACAGGCATGAGCCATCGTGCCCGGCCAGGAATTTGGATTATTTTCTAATGTAACTAGAAACTATGACCTAATTTACATTTTTCCAATTTTTGAATTTTGGAAAATTCTAATAAATAGGAAACAGATACCAGAAAAACCATGTTAAAATGTACAGCTTGATTAGTTATTATGAGGCAGATACCTTTGTAACTGTCACTCTGGTCAAAAGATAAAACATTTTTACGGGGGCTGGGGGACAACAAGAGGGAGAGCATTAGGACAAATACATAATGAACGCAGGGCTTAAAACCTAGATGATGGATTGATGGATGCAGCAAACAACCGTGGCACATGTATACCTATGTAACAGACCTGCACATTCTACACACATATCCCAGAACTTAAAGTAAAATAAAAAATTTAAAAAACAGGCCGGGCACGGTGGCTCACGCCTGTAATCCCAGCACTTTGGGAGGCCGAGGTGGGTGGATCAGGAGGTCAGGAGATCGAGACCATCCTGGCTAACACGGCGAAACCCCGTCTCTACTAAAAAAATACAAAAAATTAGCCGGGCGTGTTGGCAGGCGCCTGTGGTCCCAGCTGCTCGGGAGGCTGAGGCAGGAGAATGGTGTGAACCTGGGAGGCGGAGCTTGCAGTGAGCCGAGATTGTGCCACTGCGCTCCAGCCTGGGTGACAGAGCAAGACTCCGTCTAAAAAAAAAAAAAAAAAAAAAAATTTAAAAACAATTTTTATAAAATAATGTCAGGCTTACAGAAAAGTTGGAAAGTTGTACTAAGAATTTTCATGTACCCTTCACCCAGATTCTCCAAATGAAGAGAGAAAACTCTACTACCTTCCCTTAAGGCTTTCATGCCCTGTACCTAATCACAGTTACCTTTCTCCCTCCCTGATTAATCACCTCTAGCCACTTCAAACTTTGCCAGGCATCCCATATTCTTACTCCCAGTCTTACCTGCTCTTCTCAAATCAGCCTGCTATGCTTATGGACACCTGCTGGTTATTTTGAGGTTCTCAGGTCTGTCAGACACCCCATGTTGTCCCCCTCTGCCTTTTCCTGGACAGATGCCAAGACCACACAAGTCTTAGCTATAGTATTTCGTCTCTGTCTGCTAGAATTTTGCCATTTTGAGGGTACCTCTTCCTGTAGTTTTGTTGTATATGTTGTCTGTAGTTTTTTTTTTTGTTTTTTTTTTTTTACAGTTTTGCTATCCTGTTTGCTCTGTTTTTATGGGGTTATTTGTTTAAATTCAAAAACAAGGCTACCACTTCCACCATTGTGGTGGTCCGTTTTCATGCTGCTGATAAAACATACCCAAGACTGGGTAATTTATAAAGAAAAAGAGGTTTAATGGACTCACAGTTCCATGTGGCTGAGGAGGCCTCACAATCATGGCGGAAGGCAAAAGGCATGTCTTACATGGCAGCAGACAAGAGAGAATGAGGGCCAAGTGACAGGGGTTTCCCCTTAGAAAGCCAACAGATCTCGTGAGACTTATTCACTACCGTGAGAACAGTATGGGGGAAACTGCCCCCGTGAATCAATTATCTCCCACCAAGTCCCTCCCACAACACGCGGGCATTATGGGAGCTACAATTCAAGATGAGATTTGGGTGGGGACACAGCCAAACCCTATCAACCATCATCCTAGTTTATGTTTTTAGATAATTACTCCAGGTATTTGTAGTGGGTAGTCTGAATGGGGGCAAGAGCAGTGCAAGCTGGGGGCCTGAGTGGTTTGGATTAGGATGTTAATGGTGGACAGTGGTGAGAAGGCAGAGTGTTCATGATACATTTTTAATGTAAAACCCACAACATATTGGTGGATTGTAAATGGATATGGAGGCAAAGAGGGAAATCAAGAAGGATCAACAGGTTTGGACTTGAGCAGCTGAATGGGGGTACAGTCACGTGAGATGGTAAAGAGGGAAGGGCAAGTTGGAGGGCAGCTCTAAAGGTGTCTGCTTTCCAGATGTTAAGTTGGAGGTGACTACTACTCATCCAAGCAAAGATGCCAAGTAGGCTGTGGAATATGCAAGTCTGGAGCTCAGGGAGAGTTTAGGCTTACACATGAGAACTTGGGATGCAGCTGTGCTTGGTGGCTCATGGCTGGAATCCCAACACTTTGGGAGGCCAAGTTGGGAGGATCACTTGAGCCCAGGAGTTTGAGACCAGCCTGGGCAACATAGGGATATCCCATCTCTATATAAAATGTACAAATTTGCTATGCATGGTGGTACATACCTGTAGTCCCAGCTACTTGGGAGACTGAGGCAGGAGGATGGCTTGAGCCCAGGAAGTCAAGGCTGCAGTGAGCTATGATCACACCACTGCACTCTAGCCTGGGCAACAGAGAAAACCCCTGTCTCAAAAAAAAAAAAAAAAAAAAATTGGGATTCATTGGCATTTGGCTGCTATTTAAAGCCATGACACTGGCTGCGGTCCCTTGAGAGTCAGTGCAGGTAGCGACTATTTTTTTGTTTTTGTTTTTGTTTCTGTTTTTGTTTGAGACAGAGTTTCACTCTTGTTGCCCAGGCTGGAGTGCAGTGGCGCGATCTCAGCTCGCTGCAACCTCTGCCTCCCCAGTTAAAGTGATTCTCCTGCCTCAGCCTCCTGAGTAGCTGGGATTATAGGCACCTGCCACCATGCCTGACTAATTTTTTATATTTTTAGTAGAGATGGGGTTTCATCATGTTGGCCAGGCCAGTTTCAAACTCCTGACCTTAGGTGATCCACCTGCCTTGGCCTCCCAAAGTGCAGGGATTACTGCACTGGCGTGAGCTACTGCACCTGGCCGGTAGTGACTACTCTTAACATTTAAAGGTCTTCTAGAGGAGGCTGCAAAAGAGACTGCCTCTTTTAAGGTAGAATTAAAACCGGAAAGTGGTGCCACCAAAGACAAATGAAGAAAGCGTTTCAAGATAGAAGAGTAGGCCAGACACAATGACTTATTCCTATAATCCCAACACTTTGGGAGGACAAGGCAGGGGGAATCACTTCAAGCCAGGAGTTCAAGACCAGCCTGGGCAACATAGCAGGACCCCCATCTCTACAAAAAGTTTAAAAATTAGCCAGGCATGGAGTCATGCCCCTGTAGTCCTAGCTACTCATGAGGCTGATGCAAGAAAACTGCTTGAGCCTAGGAGTTCGAGGCTGCAGTGAGTCTGCACTCCAGCCTGGGTGACAGAGCAAGACCCCATCTCTTAAAAAGAAAAAAAAAATAGAAGAATGATCACCTGAAAAGTGAACTAAGCTAAGCAGTGATGAGAATTGACCACAATATATATATATTTTTTCAAGACGGAGTCCCACTCTGTCACCCAGGCTAGAGTGCAGTGGTGCAATCTCGGCTCACTGCAACCTCTGCCTCCAAAGTACAAGTGATTCTCCTGCCTCAGCCTCTTGGGTAGCTGGGACTACAGGTGCCTGCCACCATGCCTGGCTAATTTTTGTATGTTTAGTAGAGGTAGGGTTTCATCGTGTTGTCCAGGCTGGTCTCAAACTTCTGACTTAAGGTGATCCGCCAACCTCGGCCTCCCAAAGTGCTGGGATTACAGGTGTGAGCCATGGTGCCCAGTCTGACCACAATATTTAGCCTTGCTAAAGGAGGAAATTTTCAGGGGCATCTAGGGGTGAAAGCCTGACTGGTCTGGTAAAAACAGAATGGGAGGCAAGGCAGTGCCAAGAATGAGCACAGCAGTCCTCTTGAGGCATTTGGTTCTGAAGAGATTTTTAAAAATAATAATAAAAAAATAAATAAAAATAAGGTCACATTCTGAAGTACCTTATTTTTAAGGTGGACAGGAGTTTGGGGGACACTGTTCAAACCAATACACCTTGTATCCTATCAGTCTCCTTATATTACTTTGAGGATTTTCTTTTCTTTTTTTTTTTTATAATATCTCTTAATATCTAGAAGTATTATACCATTCTTAAAAGTCCAGATTTGGGAACTTTTTTTGCATTTTGCCAACTGAGTTAAAAACTCCATAATAATCTTCACCTAGATTCACTAGTTCTTAATAATTTACCACTTTGCTCTATATCTGTATATATAAAAATTTTTTGCTGTACCATTTAAGTTGTGCAATTGCAAGACTTTATTCCTAAATACTCCATAAGGTACTAAGAATTAAGGATATGATTCTTGATAGTCAAACACACAAAAACCCATTTCACCTGCAGTACCCACCAGAGGTTCATCTTAGGCTCCACTGCGCATTCAGACTAAGACTGCCTGTGGTTGTCTTGGCTCTATCTGTTTAGGAAATGCCATAACAGGAACCCCAGCTTGCCAGCAGGGCAGCCTCACCTGTTCTGTCAGGCTGCATCCTTACAGTGGTTCACGCAGGATACACTCACATAGCCCTCCAAAAGTAAGGTGCAGAGAGACGAGACACACACCAGGTGAGTTGGCGAGCTGCCATGACTTAAAGAAGATACAAGCATTTCACAGAACTCAGTACCCATAGCAATTCCACAGGCATGGTTTCCAGGGTCCCCACAGAAGACATGCCATTTAAAAGAGATTCTACATTTAGGGAAGCTCAGAGTATGGAGTTCCCATCAGCTACTTAGAGTTCCACTCAGTCCACATGCAACTTACCTATCAGTGTCTCGTCTCCTCTCCCCTCCCCTCCCCTCCCCTCCCTTCCCCTCCCCTCCCCTCCCCTCCCTCTTCTCTTTTCTTTCAGATGGAGTCTTGCTCTGTCACCCAGGCTGGAGTGCAGTGGCGCAATTTCAGCTCACTGCAACCTCTGCCTCCCAGGTTCAAGCAGTTCTCCTGCCTTAGCCTCCGGAGTAGCTGGGATTACAAGCATGTACCACCACACTGGATAATTTTGTATTTTTAGTAGAGACAGGGTTTCACCATGTTGGCCAGGCTGGTCTCGAGCTCCTGACCTGGTGTTCCACCCATCTCGGCCTCCCAAAGTGCTAGGATTACAGGCGTGAGCCACCGTGCCCAGCCTAACTTTTGTATTTTTAGTAGAGATGGGGTTTCACCATGTTGGCCAGGCTGGTCTTAAATTCCTGACCTCAATTGATCCACACTCCTTGGCTTCCCAAGGGGCTGAGATTACAGGCATAAGCCACCATGCCCAGCCTAAAAGCTAATTTTTAAAAAAAAAGACATGCAGGTGATGTGTCCAGACTTTTTTCAAGCTTTCAAAGGTGTGCAGGTTTTCGAGCAACACAGTAAGGATACGGAAGGATGGCACAGCGTTGATTTATTTCACTACTGCATCATCCTTCTAGGCAGTGCCATCATTCATCCACTTTCTCATTTAGTCTTTCTTTTTTCACATGCTTGGGCATAATTGACAAATAATGATGAAATAACTCTTAGGATGGTGAGACAGAAAAATGTTCCCAGGAAACTTATTCTTACACAAGATTCTTACTGGAAAAAATAAGATTACTGTCTCGTAGTAGATTGTAGTTTTATAAAAAGGTGTAGTAGAGCCCTAATTGTAAAATTGAATGAAATTTAGTATATTTTGAAAATAAGTAAGTTTTCTTTGTTCTTTTGAAGGCCTTTAAGAAAGACTAAAAGTCATGAAATACTAATTCTTACAAATAGTTAGAATTGCTTGAAAAAGAAACTCAAAAACTAAAAATTGACCCCATGGGCCCTGATAGAATATTGAAGGTTAAGACAGGTTTGGGGAGTATGCTGGTCTCAGTTTTCTTTAACACAGAGATAGGGGATTTCGTTGATTTCTGTTCTCAGTGTCCCCTGTCTCCTTTTTGGTCATGCTTCAGCCTTATCTGAAGATAGACCATTATCTTCTTGGGACCATGATTATCCAAAAGTACACAACTATGTCATTTCAACTTCCAAAAGTTTTTTTTTTCTATTCTTTTATTTCGAATATCATTTGGAGCTGGGCATGGTGGCACACACCTGTAATCCCAGCACTTTGGGAGGTCAAGACAGGCAGATCACCTGAGGTTAGGAGTTCGACACCAGCCTGGCCAACATGGTGAAACCCCATCTTTACTAAAAATACAAAAATTAGCTGGGTGTGGTGGTGCACATCTGTAATCCCAGCTACTCGGGAGGCTAAGGCAGGAGAATCACTTGAACCCAAGAGGCAGAGGTTGCAGTGAGCTGTGATCGTACCAGTGCACTCCTGCTTGGGCAACAGAGTGAGACTCTGTCTCAAAAAAAAAAAAAAAAAAAAAAAAAAAATTAGAATATCATTTGGATTGTTTGACAAGAAAATTGTTGCACAATAGCATTTATGACTCTAGGCATTTGAACCCTAGAGTATAGACAAGTCCTAAGAGAATGGTTACGATCAGAATTTATAGTTCAGTTCTAGGCCAGGATCAAAGACTTGTACCCAAACGTAACCACATGAACAGATCCCATCCCTAATCCAAAGAGCCCACAGAACCAGATATGGAAGAATTATCCCAATTATCTAATTTCCTGATTTCTTATGTCTTTCCTAAATCATTTTAGAGTTTTTAAAGATTTCAGAGGTCTTTAAAGATGTGAGTACAACATTCTTCTCATAAGAATAATATTTCTTGCTTGAAAGGCACGGTACTTTTTCTAAACAATGTATTTTGAACCAGTTGCCTATCCAGTTTCATGGACATGAATTTGTGTCTTTGTGACATTGTCCAGATCTGTTATCGGGATTACAGTGCTAACATGGTTCTCCCCATTTTGAGGGTCCTCTTGTGTAGCGTGACATTAAAAGGCTTGGAGGTAGAAGAAAACAGTCCGAAGTTCTGTTTCAGTGGTGACTGAAGTTTTGTTTTGTTTTGTTTTGTTTTGTTTTGAGATGGAGTCTCACTCTGTTGCCCAGGCTAGAGTGCAGTGGCGCGATCTTGGCTTACTGCAGCCTCGGCCTCCCAAGTAGCTGGGATTACAAGTGCCTGCCACCATGCCCAGCTAGTTTTTGTATTTTTAGTAGAGACAGGGTTTTGCCATGTTGGCCAGGCTGGTCTTGAACTCCTGACCTCATGATCTGCCCGCCAGTTTCCCCAAGTGCTGGGATTACAGGCATGAGCCACTGCACCCAGCCTGACTGAAGTTTTTTGACACAAACTGAGGTCCAGTTTCTCTCCTCTTTGAATTAAGTTATCTAAAGGTCTCTTTTTCTGACAAGGGGGATGAATGGGCCACAGTGATCCTAGGAGATAACAGGAACCATCCTAAAGGCAGATATTGAGTTCAGTGAGTTAACATATCTAATCCAGTTTTGCAGTTGGTTTTTGTGTACAAACCCAGTGCTTTAGCGGCCACCCCAGTGATCTCGTCCTATGGGCTTATCAAATAATATAATAATATTTTAAAAGGTGGTAAACAGTTTTGTCTCAATATATCAAAGGAGGCAATGTGTATCTTATCAGGAGACATCTAATGTCTGGCTGTGCTCCTCATTAAAAGACTGTCTACTAGATTACAGTGATAATGGTCCAACCCCACATTATTGAGTTATATGTTTCTCCATGTGACTAAACAATAATCTGTGTGATCTTAGTTTATTCTCAAGGAGTATACATTTCTTCAGTTTAGCAGTATATCTTGTATCAACAAATGATACAACAAATGATAATACAACATTTGTTGGTTTTAACAACAAATGATAATTCTCATTGGAATTATAAAATATCATTCTTTGTATGGAGATATTTTATTACTATTATTTCTTTTGTATAGGAGGCTGGACTCATTGGCTCACACCTGTAATCCCAGCACTTTGGGAGGATGAAGTGGGAGGATGACTTGAGCCTAGGAATTGGAGGCCAGTCTGGGCAATGTGGCAAGACCCCATCTCTATAAAAATTACAAAAAAATTAGCTGGGCATGGTGGCACACACCTATAGTCCCAGCTACCCAGGAGGCTGAGATGGGAGGGAATCACCTGAGCCTGGGAGGTTGAGGCTACATTGAGCTGTGGTTGTGCCACTGCACTCCAGCCTGGGCAAGAGTGAGATCCTATCTCAAAAAAAAAAAAAAGAAAAGAAAAAGAAAACCAGTAGGAAAGCAAAGAATGAAGTGCTAGAAAATAAAGACATGGACGTCCTTAGACAAAGTTAGCAGTTTACCATATTCCTGATAAAGTGACATTTTATTTTAAACATGGATAGGATAAGAAAGCTCCAGTCTACAAACAAAACATGCCAGAAGATTTTTAGGCGATGATGCCACCTGCACATGGAACCAAAAGGTGAGAAAATTTGTAAGAACATCAAGGTGCTAAAAGGGGGAAATTAGGTCAGTATGGGACAGAGGGAGTTGTGTCTTGATATGAGGTCTGAGAGGTGAGCAGGGACCATATTATTTGTGGAAAGATACATGGATTTTAATGTAAGTGCCACAAGAAACCCCTAGAAGGAACAATAAAATATGGATTATAAAAATTTCATCTGCATCAGAAACATTTGTTAGAAAGGTTGACAGTATTGATGCCCAGGAACTTCCCCTATATCTGATTCAGAGGGCCGGGATGCTGCTTGAACATCCATTTTTTAACAGGCTCTTCAAAGATTTTTATCCACACCTAAATGAAAACTGTTTCACTAATCACCAACCTTACTATTTTACATAAACACTTGTTAATCTCTGCATTCCTTCTTTTTTTTTGAATTTCATAATGGTGTTTTAATATTACTGAGCTGTTTATTTCTAGTTGGTGTTATTTTCAGTTTTTCTCTTTTCTTCCCTAGAATTTTTTTTCATACAGAAAAATAAGATATTTTTAAAATTTTCTTTCAGATTTGCAGTTGGAAGATGATACAATCGGCCATAAAGAAATGCCCACCTCTGAAAACTGTCCATCTTTTGCTCTACATCAGAAAATAAGTAGACAGAAACCATGTGAATGTTGGGAATATGGAAAGACTCTTTGTCAAGACTCAAAGCCTGTTCAACATGAAAGAATACATAGTAGTGAAAAACCCAACAGATGTAAAGAATGTGGGAAGAACTTTAGTAATGGACATCAACTCACCATACATCAGAGATTGCATGTTGGTGAGAAACCCTATAAATGTGAGAAATGTGGGAAGGTCTTTATCAGTGGCTCAGCCTTTGTTAAGCATGGGAGAATTCACACTGGTGAGAAGCCACTCAAACGTAAGCAATGTGGAAAGACTATTAGCGGTAGCTATCAACTTACAGTACATAAGAGTATTCATACTGGGAAGAAACCATATGAGTGCGGGGAATGTGGGAAAGCTTTTCTAGTATATGGAAAGCTTACCCGGCATCAGAGTACTCACACTGGTGAAAAACCCTTTGGGTGTGAGGAGTGTGGGAAGGCCTTCAGTACCTTTTCGTACCTGGTTCAACATCAGCGAATTCATACCGGTGAAAAACCCTATGAATGCAAAGAATGTGGGAAGGCCTTTAGCACTAGCTCACCCCTTGCTAAGCATCAGAGAATTCATACTGGTGAGAAACCCTATGAATGTAAGGAGTGTGGGAAGGCCTTCACTGTGTATGGACAGCTTACTCGACATCAGAGTATTCATACTGGTGAGAAACCTTTTGAATGTAAGGAATGTGGAAAGGCCTTTAGACTTAGCTCCTTCCTTCATGCACATCAGCGAATTCACGCAGGGATAAAGCCCTACGGATGCAAGGAATGTGGGAAAACCTTCAGTCGTGCCTCATATCTTGTTCAACATGGAAGACTTCACACTGGTGAGAAGCTCTATGAATGTAAGGAGTGTGGCAAGGCCTTTAGTACTGGCTCATACCTTGTTCAGCATCAGAGGATCCATACTGGGGAGAAACCCTATGAATGTAAGGAATGTGGCAAAGCCTTTATTAGTTGCCATCAGCTTACCGTACATCAAAGGGTTCATACTGGAGAGAAACCCTATGAGTGTAAGGAATGTGGCAAGGCCTTCAGAGTGCACGTACATCTCTCACAGCATCGGAAAATTCATACTGATGTAAAGCCCTATGAATGTAAGGAATGTGGAAAGACTTTTAGTCGAGCCTCGTACCTTGTACAACATGGCAGAATCCATACTGGTAAGAAGCCCTATGAGTGTAAGGTGTGTGGCAAGGCCTTCAGTTCTGGCTCATACCTTGTTCAGCATCAAAGAATTCATACTGGGGAGAAACCCTATGAATGTAACAAATGTGGGAAAGCCTTTACTGTTTATGGACAACTTATTGGACATCAGAGTGTTCACACTGGTGAGAAACCTTTTGAATGTAAGGAATGTGGGAAGGCCTTTAGACTTAATTCATTCCTTACTGAACATCAGCAGGTACACACTGGTGAGAAACCCTTTAAATGTAAAAAATGTGGGAAGACCTTTAGATACAGTTCAGCCCTTAAAGTGCATCTGAGAAAGCATATGAGTGTTATACCCTAAGAGTCTGAGGAGTGTGGGAAGTGCTTCCTGTGTGGCTCAAACATTGTTGAACATCAGGGAATTTATGCGGGTAGGAAACTTTCAAATGTGAAGAATATTGGCAGGTCTATTCTCATCTTTCTTATAAGATAATTCATAATATAATTCAGAAAACATAAGAATCTTCATTTGTCATTTCTAGGTTTGTAATACCAATATTTATACTGGCAGACCATTCAGAAAAAGTGGGAAACATTATTACTTAATGGTTACAGCATTGACAGCATGAAATTTTATATGATGTATTTATTCTAATGTGATCGTATGAACAAGTGAATAAAAAACCTTGTACCTCCTAAACCACTGTGGAACTTCAAATAATTCATCATTATTTTTTAAAACCAGTTAACAATGTAATGAAAGCCTTTAGCCATGGCACTCACATTAACTATCATCATTGTTATTCCACTGCCTTGCAGCCAGTTAGATATTAGGCACTACACTTATCACCTGACAGCATTGTTTTAAAATGGTGATAATAGAACCTACATTCTTATTTAAAAAAAAAAAAATATGCCAGGCTTGGTGGCTCAAGCCTGTAATCCCAGCACTTTGGGAGGCCGAGGAGGGCGGATCACGAGGTCAGGAGATCAAGACCATCCTGGCTAACACGGTGAAACCCCATCTCCACTAAAAATACAAAAAAAAAAAAATAGCTGGGCGTGGTGGTGGGCGCCTGTAGTCCCAGCTACTCGGGAGGCTGAGACGAGAAAGGCATGAACCTGGGAGGTGGAGCTTGCAGTGAGCCAAGATCATGCCACTGCACTTCAGCCTGGTGACAGAGCTAGACTCTGTCTCAAAAAAAAGAAAAAGAAAAAAGAAAAATTGAGACCTCAATTAAACTGGACATCTGAGCTGGGCACAGTTCAAATGGGAGGTCAGGAGGCTGAGGTGGGAGGTTCACTTGAGCCCAGGAGCTCGAGATCAGCCTGGGCAATGTAAAGAGACCCTGTCTCCACAAAAAAAAAACAAATAAAAATAAAATAGAATAAACTGGCTATCTGGCACCTATCAGGGACATGAGAGTTCCATTGGATAGCTTTACCAAGAACCCAGAATTGTGTATTCTGGGAAGTGAAATGTGTGCCTTTGTTATTATCAGTAATATCTAACACTGAAGGAAATAAGGAGTTATTTGGCCTTGTATTGTGGCCATAGTATATCTAGAGACATGTGTGATTTACATTTATATTTTAGGTATCTAAGGTAGGAGATTTTTACTCTGAAGTGCACAACTCTTAGGCAATGGCCTAATAGTCTGCAATAAATGTGAAGATGAGGCCATTTGTTGACCAGGTCATCCAGTGCTAAGATGACTGCCTGAAGTTTGGCCAATTGTGTTGATTGTTGGGGACATCCTGTCTAAGATGCAAAGTAGCAAGATTCCACTAATTTAAAAAACAACACACAAAAAAATCAATATTTATGATGGTTGGCAGTGTCGTTCATACAGTCTGCAGACTGTTATTGCTGTTTACTTGGCTAATCCCAAGGGTCTCCCCAGGTAGCCAACCAGCCTAGGAGAGGGGGTGACTTCCTCCAGTACCATGGCATGTGGCAAGAGACTGAGGACAAAGGAGACCACCTCTCCTGTAGATGGAATATGCCAGAGGGCCCAGATTTGTCTCTATCCTGTATTAAGGAGGCCTCGGTAGCCATGCCAAGTTTGTAGGTTGCTGTTTCTTGACTCAAAACAAATGGGCAGCTAAATATTAGGTCTGTGAAAGTCTCTATTTCTAGAAGAGCCTAGTATGTAGCTAGTCAGTTTGTTTTAATGGAGGCATAGCATGAGTTTGAGAAGGGCAGTTTCTTGTATCAGAAGCCCTTTCAAAACTTCTGGCCATCAGAGGTGGTCTAGAGACTCAAGGACACATGAGAAGAGGTTGCCAAAGCCTTGACAGTGAAGGGATCTCTTAGGGCGCTAACAAATGTGTCTGTTGAGGTCAATGTGGACACATTTTAAAGACTGCTGGGGGGAATCACCCCTGTCTGATGTTATAGGTTATTATATAGCTAAGGATACAAGACACTGTGGTACCGGGGAGGGATAAACAACATAGGTCTAAAGAACAGAATAGATAACCCAGAAACGTGCAAAGAAATATAACCAACTGATTTTTTACAAACCAGGAAAAGCAAATAAATGAAGGCAGATAAGGCTTTTCAGCAAATAATGCTGGAGAAATTGAACGTCCATAGACAAAAGACGTGAACATCAATTTAATCCCATACTTTAAACACAATTCACTCAAAATGGATCACAGACTAAAATATAAAATAAAAAAGTACAAAATGTTCAGAATACAGGAGAAAATTGTCAGAACTGAAGGCTAGGTTTACCCTAGGTTTAATGGGTTAGGTAAACCCATTAAACAAAAGAAAAAATATCCAAAAATAAGAGTATCAGTTTCCACATTAAAAAACTAACAAAGAGAAATGCAAAACGAGCAGAAGAGATTATATAATAAAGATTAAACTGGAAGTCAATGAAATAAACAGAATGAACTGTAAAGAAAATCAGTGAAACCAAAAGCCTTAAGAACAATACAACTGATAAACCTCTAGCCAAGGATTATCAAGTTACAAAGAAGCACATAAATTACCCAGATTGGGAATGAGAGACACGACAGATTCTACAGATATTGAAAGGAAAATCATGAACCCATTTATGCCAATAAATCTGGTAAATAAAATAAAATGAACAAACTCTCTTTGAAGACACAAACCACTAAAGTTCACGTAAGAAAAATAAATAAAAGTGTATATCCCTATATTTATTTTTAAAATCAGATTTGTAATTAGAAACCTTCCTACAAAGCAAACTGTGGCTTAAATGGCTTCAGTGGTATATTCTACCAAACATTCAGGGAAGAAAACCTAAGAATGCAGAAACTTTTCCAAAAAAGTGGAAGCATAAGGAATGCTTTCCAACTTAATTGGCGAAGCTATTATAGTGATACCAAAACCACACAAAGGCATTACAAGAAAACCACAGATCAATATCCTTCATGAACATAGATATAGAAACTTCAACAAAATTTTGGCAAATCAAACCCAGCAATACAAAAAAAGGATAACACATCAAGAAAATGTAGATTTACCCTCAAAATATAAAAGTTCACTTGATATTTGAAAATCAATGCAATTTACCATTAAAAGACTTTAAGGCCAGGTGCGGTGGCTCACACCTGTAATCCTAGCGCTTTGGGAGGCTGAGGGAAGCGGATCACTTGAGGTCGGGAGTTTGAGACCAGCCTGACTAACATGGAGAAACCCCGTCTCTACTAAAAATACAAAATCAGCTGGGCGTGGTGGTGCATGCCTGTAATCCCAGCTACTCAGGAGGCTGAGGCAGGAGAATCGCTTGAACCTGGGAGGCGGAGGTTGCGGTGAGCCAAGACCGCGCCATTGCACTCCAGCCTGGGCAACAAGACTGAAACTCTGTCTCAAAAAAAAAAAGACTTTAAAACAAGGTAAAACGTGATTGTAGCAGGTAAACTCTAAAAAGAACCCCAAATCTCTACTTCCTGGAATTCTTACCCTTGGGTACCCCTCACACATTTTACAAGGGTTGATCTGTAAAGCTTGTATAAAACAGAAAACATGAGGACATGTAACTTCCAATTTTAGGTTATCAAAGACACTGGTCTCCTTCTTGGATAGACTCTCCTGCTGTTGGATCACTTTCTCTGTTTGAAAGAATGCATGTGACGAGCATCCCATCAGAGAGATCCATGTGGCAAGGAACTAAAGCTTCCTGTCAACTGCCATGGAAAAGAGATTAGAATTGAATCTTCCAGCCTCCAGCAAGTCTCCTGAGACTGTAGATCCAGACACAGCAGCTCCAGAGACAGCTTAACTGCAATTTCATGGGGGGATTCTCAACCTTGACCTACCTAAGCTGCTCCCAGATTAATGTAATATTCTAAAATATGTAAACAAATGTAGAGTGACAGAAAGCAGATCAGTGGTTTCCTAAAGACGGGTAGGTGGGTAAGGAGGAAGAGATTACAAAGAGCCCAAGAAAACCTTTAATTTCATGGCTATAAAGATGTACCAAAACTTGTACATGTGAAATATGTGTAGTTTAGACTTCAATAAAGCTGTTTTTCTAAAAAGAAAAAAAAACTTTAAAAATCCTCATTTCCTAATTATTTTACTATTATCTACGCTTTAGAGGTTATTTACATTTATTGCATCTATTCAGTGGAAACAGAATACAATGGCGTGCTATTGCACGTATCTTCCCAACTCCATATTCAGAGACATTGTGTTGTAGCTTGAAATTGGCCAAGACAGAAGTATTTACACCTAAGGTATTGGTAAACACTACAAACCAGAACTTGATCTGTTGTTTTATTGGCCACGTAGACTTAAGAAAGTAGAGAATATGTTAATAATTCAGATTAAACTTAAAAGTGTTTCATGTCTCTAGTTTCCCATTGTGAACAGCACAAAATTTTGAGGAAATATTCTTCCAGTATTCAAAATTACTCTATAAAACAAATAAGTCACTGGCATTATTGATAAATGACTGCAGTTCCAAAAAATTTCTTTACTATTTCAATATCAACTAATATTTACTTTTAAAATAGGCAAGATATATCAGTAGACATTTTACCATAGAAGTTATATGGGTGGCAAATAAAAACATGATTTAAAATATGCTCAAAATCATGAAGCCTTAGAGAAATGCAAATTAAAACTACCATAAGATACTATTACTCCATCCCTAGTAGCATTATGAACATTAAAAACACAGATCATAGCAATTGTTGGTGATTATGTGACGAAACTGGAACTCTTGCTCACAATCGGGGATGCAGGGGATGTAAAATGGTATAATAACTTTAGAACACAATTTGGCAGTTTCTTAAAATGTAAAATATTCACCTACCCTGCAACAAAGGCATTGCACTTTTAGATAATAACACAAGAGAAGAGAAAGAATATTCCCACACAAAGACCTACACACTAATGATTACAGTAGCTCAATTTGTAATGGACAAAAACCAACATGTAGCTAATAGAAGAAAAGGTGGGAGTTCCAGAGGAAAGAGAGAAACAAGGAGGAAGAGGGACTATTTTTAAGAAATGGCCAAAACTACCCAAATTTGATGAAAGACTTTTTTTTTTATTTTAATGCACTATACAGATGTAAAAAGACATAAATATAAACACCCAAGAAGCTCAATGAGCTCCAAGAGGGATGAATTCAAAGAGACTCACGCTGAGGCACATTATAATCAAACTGTCAAAAGACAGAGACATAAAGAGAATACTGAAAGCAGCAAAAAAGAAGTGACTCATTACATTCAAGGGATACTCACTAAGATTATCATATTTCTCATCAGAAACCTTAGAGGGCAGAAGGCAGAAGGCAGAAGGCAGAAGGCAGTGGGCTGACATGTTCAAAGTGTGCCATGAGAAGAAATAAGGATCTCTAGTAAAGGCAAATACCTGGGAAAAATTTAAAGTTCATATTATTGTAACTTTGGTTTGTACTCCACTTTTTGTTTTTTACGTGATTTAAGAGATGAATGCATTAAAAAAATATTAATCTATGTTTTTGGACACACAATATATAAAGAGGTTATTTTGTGACACTACTATCTAAAAGTGTTGGGGATGGAGTTGTATAGGATCAGAGTTTTTCTGTGTTATTAATGGTAAGCTGGTAAAAGTTCAAATCAGAGTATTACAAATCTAGGATGTGAAATGTAATCTCCATGGTAACCACAAAGAAAATAGTTATGGAATATACACAAAATGAAATGAGAATGAAATTAAAATGTTTCACATTTGAAAAATCAAACACACAAAAAGAGAGTAATATAGGAAATAAGGGACAAAAAAGTTAAAATCACATAGAAAATAAATAGCAGAATGACAGAAGTAAGTCCCTCCTTATCAGTAATTACTTTAAATATAACTGGATTAAATCCTCAGAGCAAAACACAGAAACTGGCAAAATGAGTTTAAAAACAAACAACAACAACAAGAAAACACCCATGATCCAACTATATGCTGTCTACAAAGTTTCACTTTAGATCCAAAGACAGAAATAGATTGAAAGTAAAAGAATGGGAAAAGATATTCCATGCAAATAGTAACCAAAAGAAAGCAGGGATGGACATACTGGTATCAAACAAAATAGACCTTAAATCAAAATGAGGTTCCATGAGACAAAGAGAGACATTACATATTAAGAAAAGATTCAAGACAGCAAGGACATATAACAATTATAAGCATTTATATACCTAATAACAGACCATCAAAATATGCGAAGCAAAAATGGACAGAATTAACAGAAGAAATAGACAGTTCTACAACAATAGTTAGAGACTTCAATAACTGATTCTCAATAATAAATAAAACAATCAGAAGACCAATAAGGAAATAGAGGGCTTGAACAATATAATAAGCTAATTAGATCTAACAGAAAATATATAGAATACACGATAACAACAGAATACACTTGCACATGGGATATTCTCCAAAATAGACCATGTTAGGCCATAAATTAAGGATCAATAGATTTAAAAAGATATACATCATATAAAATATCTTCCCTGATCACAAGAGGATAAAGTTAGGAAAACTTGAAAATTCACAAATTTGTAGAAAGTAAATGACACTCTTAAATAATGATTATATCAAAGAAATCACAAAGGAAATTATAAAATAGAGATGAAAGAAAATGAAAACAATATACAAAAACTTGTAGGATACAACAAAAGCAGTGCCTAAGTAGGAAATTTATAGCTATAAAGATTATATTAAAACAGAAGAAAGATCTCAAATCAAAAATCTAAATTTACAACTTAAAAAAACTTTATAACTTAAGAAACTTAAGAACAACCAGCCAGGCGCAGTGGCTCATGCCTGTAATCCCAGCACTTTGGAAGGCCAAGGTGGGCAGATCATGAGGTCAGGAGTTCGAGACCAGCCTGACCAACATGGTGAAACCCTGTCTCTACTAAAAATACAAAAATTAGCCGGGCGTGGTGGCACGCACCTATAATCCCAGCTACTCAGGAGGCTGAGGCAGGAGAATTGCTTGAACCTGGCAGGCGGAGGTTGCAGTGAGCTAAGATCGTGCCACTGCACGCCAGCCTGGCAAAAGAGCAAAGCTCTGTCTCAAAAACAAACAAACAAAAAAAAACACTAAGCCAAAAAGTTAGCAGGAGGAAGGAAATAATAAAGATTAGAGCAAAGATAACTAGAGAATATAAAAGCAACAGAGAAAATCAACAAAACCAAAAGTTGGTTGTTAGAAAGGATTAACAAAACTTTAGTTAGAAATGACTAAAAAAAAAGACAGAAGATTCAAATTAATAAAATTAGAAATTAAAATAAAGACACTATGATAGAGTCTATATAAATAAGAAAAATTACAAGAGAGCTATGAACAATTGTATGCCAACAAATTGGTTGACCTAGAATGGATATAGTCTGTGAAACACAAAATCTACCAAGACTGAATCATGAAAAACTAAAAGGCTGAGTACCATGGTTCATGCCAGTGATCCTAGCACTTTGGGAGACCAAGGCAGGAGGATGCTTAAGCCTAGGAGTTTGAAACTGGCCTGGGCAACATAGAGAGACCCTGTCTCTATAAAAATAAAAATTAGCTGGATATGATGATGCATGCCTGTAGTCCCAGCTACTCAGGAAGCTGAAGTGGGAGGATTGCTGAGCCCAGCAGGTTGAGGCTGCAGTGAGCCATGATCATGCCACTGCACTCCAGCCTGGGTGACAAAGCGAGACTCTTTCTCTCTCTTTCTCACTCTCTCTCTCGATGATGAAGAAGAAGAGGAAGAGGAAGGAGAGGAATAGGAAGAAGAATAAGAAGAGGAAGAAGAAAAAGAAAAGAAAAAAGAAAAGTTTGAATAGGCCTATCAACAGTAAAGATAGAGAATCAAAAACCTCTCAACAAGAACAACACAAAAGCCCTGACCTGACAGCTTATCTGGTGAATACTACTATACACTTAAAGAACTAACACCAATCCTTCTTAAACTCTTCCAAAAAACTGAAGGAGAGAACACTTGCTAACTCATTTTATGAAGCCAGAATTGCCCTGATGCCAAAGCCAGACAAACATAAGAAAACTACAGACCAATATCCCTTATGAACACTGATGCCAAAATCCTCAATCAAATATTAGCAAGCCAAATTAAGCATCATGTTAAAAGGATTATACACCATGTCCAAGTGGGATTTATTCCTAGAATGCAAGGATGGTTCAATGCATGAAAAACAATCAATATACTATTCCATATTAACAGAATAAAGGAAAAAAAACCAATCACCTCTTTTGATGCAGAAAAAGCATTTGACAAAAATTCAATACCATTTCATGTAAAAAAAACTCAAAAAATGAAATAAAAGGAAACTACGTCAACGTAATAAAAGCCATATATAAAAAACCCATAGCTAACATCATTCTCAATGGTGAAAAACCAAAAGCTTTCTGATCAGGAACAAGGCAAAGATGTCCTCTTTCTCTGTTTCTGTTCAACATGGTACTGGAAGTCCTAGCCAAAGTAATTACGGAAGAAAAGAAGTAAAAGGCAACCAAATTGGAAAGGAAGAAGTAAAATTATTTCTGATCACAGGTGATATTATATGTAGATAATTCTAAAGTTTTCACACACACACACACACAAAGACTGTTAAAATTAATAAATGAATTCAGCAAACTAGCAGGATAAAAAAAATCAACACAGAAAAATGACTTACATTTCCATACACTAACAATGAACAATCTGAAAAGGAAATCATGAAAACAGTTCCATTTACATTAGCATCAAAAGTAATAGAATGCTTAGGAATTAACCAAGAAGGTGAAAACTTGTACAATGAAACTACAAAACACTCCTGAAAGAAAACAAAGACATAAATAAATGGAATGAAATTCCATATTCACAGACTGAGTAACTTAATATTATTAAGATGTCAATAACACCCAAATTGATCTATAGATTTAGTGGAATCCCTACTAAAATCCCAATAATATCTTGTGCAGAAATATAAAGATCCATTCTAAAATTAATATGGAATCTCAAGGGATCCTGAACAGCCAAAAGAATATTGCAAAAGAACAAAGTTGAAGGTCTCACACTTCCTAATTTTAAAGCTTACTACAAAGCTACAGTAATCAAAACAGCATGAAACTGGTGTAAGGACAGACATACACACCAATAGAATACAATGGAGCTCAGAAGTAAACCCTCACATACATGCTCAAATGATTTTTGACAGGGGTGCCAAGACCAACCAATGGGGAAAAGACAGTCTTTTGAACAAATGGTGTTACGAAAATGGGATATCCACACGCAAAACAATGAAGCTGGACCCTTACCTAACACCATATACAAAAATTAACTCCAAAAAGTGACTCAAAATGAATCAAAGACCTAGACGTAGGAGCTAAAACTATAAAAACTCTTAGAGACATAGGTGGCATGGTTCCTTAGATATGACACCAAAGGCAAAGACACCAAAAGAAAACATAGACAAATTGAACCTCATGAAAATTTAAAATTTTCTGATCAAAGGACACTGTGAACAGAGTAAAAAGGTCCACAGAATGGGAGAAAATATCTGATAAGGGATTAGTACCCAGAATATACAGAAAAGTTGTAAAACTCAACAACAAAACAACTCAATTCAAAAATGGAGATAAGAAGCCGGGCACAGTGGCTCATGCCTGTAATCCCAGCACTTTGGGAGGCCGAGGTGGGTGGATCGCGAGGTCAGGAGATCGAGACCATCCTGGCTAACACAGTGAAACCCCGTCTCTACCAAAAATACAAAAAATTAGCCGGGCGTGGTGGCAGACGCCTGTAGTCCCTGCTACTTGGGAGGCTGAGGCAGGAGAATGGCATGAACCCAGGAGGCGGAGCTTGCAGTGAGCCGAGATTGTGCCACTGCACTCCAGCCTCGGCGACAGAGCGAGACTCTGTCTCAGAAAAAAAAAAAAAAAAAAAATTGGAGATAAGGAGGGATGAGTGAAAAAAAAAATGGAGAAAATACTTGAATAGAAATTTCTCCAAAGATAAATGGCCAGTAAGCACATGAAATGATACTTAAAGTCACAAATCATTAGGGAAAGCATATCAAATGAGATACTACTTCACACCCATTAGAATGGCTACCACCAAAAAAAAAACAAAAACAAGTGCTGGTGAGGATGTAGAAAAACAATTTGGTTTTTTTTTTTGAGATGGAGTCTTGCTCTGCTGCCCAGGCTGCAGTGCAGTGGCACGATCTCGACTCACTGCAAGCTCCACCTTCTGGGTTCACGCCATTCTCCTGCCTCAGCCTCCCGAGCAGCTGAGACTACAGGTGCCCACCACCACGCCCAGCTAATTTTTTGTATTTTTAGTAGAGACGGGGTTTCACCATGTTAACCAGGATGGTCTCGATCTCCTGACCTCATGACCCCGCCCGCCTCAGCCTCCCAAAGTGTTGGGATTACAGGCGTGAGCCACCGCACCCGGCCCTGAAAAATTTAAAACTTTGTTTATTGTTGGTAAGAATGTGAAAGGGTGCAGCTCTGTGGAAAACAGTGTATGTCAGGTCCTCAAAAAACTAAAAATAGATTTACTATATCATCTAGTAATTCTACTTCTGAGCATATACCCAACAGAGTTGAAAGTAGGGTCTTGAAGAGATATTTGTTGTGCACTCATGTTTGGAGCAGCATTATTCGCAATAGGCAAAAGGTGGAGGCAACCCAAGCATCCATTGACACGTGATAGATAAGCAAAATGCAGCATATACAAGGAAATACTAATCCCCTAAAAAGGAAATTCTGACATATGCTCCAACATTGATGAACCTTGAGGATATTATGCTAAGTGTGAAATAAGCTAGCCATAAAAAGACAAATACTTATTATTCTACTTATATGAGGTACCTAGAGTGGTCAGATTCATACAGACAGAAAGTAGAATGGTGGTTTTGAGGGGCTGGAGAAGGGAAAATGGGAAATTATTGCTTGACAGGTACAGAATTTCAGTTTTGCAAGATTGAAGAGTTCTGGAGACAAATGGTGGTGATGGTTGCATAACAATACGAATCTACTTAATACCATTGAAGTATACACTAAAAATGGTTAGGATAGTAAATTTGATGTTAAGTATATTTCATCAGATTTTTTTAACATTTTTAAATAAACCATAAAAAACTATGGTGCACTCACCCAGTATAGCACTACTCAGTAGTAAAAGGAATGAACTATATATGCACACAGGATGGATGATTCTCAAGATAATTATGCTGCATGAAAGAAACCAGACCAAAAGAGAGTATAAATACTTTATGATTCCAATTGTGTTAATTCTAGAAAAGGCAAACAAATCTAAAGTAAAAAATGTAAATCAACGGTTTCCTGGGGAAGGCAAGGAGGGACTGTCAAGGGGCATGAGGTAGCTTTGCAGGTGATGGATACGTTCATTATCATGATTATGGTATTGGTTCCCTGAGTGTACATAATGTATGTACAAAACTTACCAAATATGAATAATTATTGCATGACAATTACATATCAACAAAGCATTAAAAGAAACCGTTGCACATAAAAATCCAACCTCCCATTCATTTTAGAAATCCGATTTGGCAACCCTATATTGACTCTGCCATCTCTTTCTTCTTGCCTTGGGAGCAAAGAATGACTGGCTATGTCATAGATACTACAGTCCCTATAGTATAGGATCTGCTTTTTCTCAGTCCCTATTTTCCTACTAGCACAGCACTGGCCTTGAGATGCACAGCACAGAGATGGTAATCCACAAAACCAAAACCTTTAGATTATTTGCTCTGCCAGTAACATTAGTCATAGGACAGAGGTCTGAGGTCCTGAGAACTTCTGCAAACCCTGAATCGTGCACAGTCACATTCAAGGGAGCATTCACAGATGCACCTTTAGCACAGGTCCATTTCTGCTGGTTTGCTATAATCTCGCCTACTCCCTATTAATCACGTCCAGTTGTTTCTGTACAAATTATGGTCCCAGCTGGGCCTGGTATGTCTTACAGTTAAGAGATACCTGCCTAATGCTGAACTTCAGGGCATATGGCTCCTTGGCAGGTGCTAAACAGCATCTGCTTTACAGTGTTGGGGAATATGGGGCACCCCCTGGGAATAAGGGACCCAATTCATGCTGTTCCCACATGCACTGGAGGTTGTCACAACTGCCCCCTCCTCAGGGTAAAAATTCATGCCATTCAGACAATATTATACCCATAAATTCCTACAATTTTTCCTAGGAGGCCTTGGTGGCAATGCAAATGAGGTCAAATCTGGATTGACAGTTGTTCTCTGCCATCCTCCTGTCCACTCCAAGATAATCTGGAGACCCCTTCAGTTTGGTAGATCTTAACCCTGTTCTTGAACGACCCTACACAGTGATCAGAACATGGAAGATTAAAGGCGGCTTTATCATAAGGCCGTTATCATCGCATGAACCAGGGCAATGCACAGGAGATAAGTTGTTCTGCAGAGTAACATGAAGGCTGGACAAATCCTTCACAGGCATAACATGAGACCCACAATGTCCCAGAAAAAGGGAAACCTTCTCTAGAACAAGCTGTTGGCAAAACCCTACTCAGGTCTTCACAGCCAAAAGTTGGTCATGTCCACAGCTAAACCAGCCATACAGGGCAGGAGTGACATCGTCCCATGGCTTCAGACTACTCCTAATTCCCTTTAGGGATTGGAAAGAGAGAGGAGAGGTCTGCCTTCCCTGAGCACAGTGGAGTGGTGGACACACTCTTTGGAGAGCTGCAGTGTGTGGTGCTGACATGGCTTCTATCACAACCCCAGCAGTGAAAAAACGCTGATAAAATCCACGGTAAGATAATTTAACTTGTCTCCAGAAAGCTTCCAACACAGCTAGCATTCCTAGGGAAACTCCCCAGGGTGGGTACTTGGATAAACAAGTTTCAGCTTGTAGTTGACAACGCCCTCATAAGATCTGTTCTCAGAGCTTATCTCTGGTGTGTGCTGTGAACAGGGAAGGAGCACATTCTCCATGCTCCTTTCTCTGGTGTGAATCTTCTGATGCCGAATGAGGGTAGGCCTTTGGTTGAAGGCTTTCCCACATTCGCTGCATTCATAGGGCCTATCTGGTTTGTGAACTTTTAGGTGCTGCCTCAGATTGGACCTCTGCCTGAAGGTTTTCCCACATTCGCTGCACTCATAAGGCCGCTCGCCGGTGTGAAGTCTCCGGTGGTTATTGAGGCTGGAGCTTTGGTTAAAGAATTTCCCACATTCACTGCACTGGTAAGGCCGTTCGCCAGTGTGAAGTCTCCGGTGGCTATTGAGGCTGGAGCTCTGGCTAAATAACTTCCCACATTCATTGCATTCATAAGGCCGCTCACCAGTGTGAACTCGCTGATGTTTCATGAGGTCAGAGCTTCGGCTGAAGGCTTTCCCACACTCGCCGCACCCGTGAGGCCGCTCGCCAGTGTGAACTATCTGATGTTGAATGAGGCTGGCGATGTGGCTGAAGAATTTCCCACATTCGTTACACTTGTAAGGTCTTTCTCCAGTGTGAACTCTCCAATGTTTAATTAGGCTGGAGTTGCAGTTGAAAGATTTCCCACATTCACTGCACTCATGGGCACTTCTGCCCGTATGAACCCTCTTATGATGAATAAGGTTGGAACGCTGGCTGAAGAACTTCCCACAGTCGCTGCACTCATATGGCTTTTCACCAGTGTGAACCCTCTTATGCTGAATGAGGTTGGAGCTTCGGCTGAAGAATTTCCCACAGTCACCACACACGTGAGGGCTTTCACCAGTGTGAACCCTGCGATGTTTAACAAGGCTGGAGTGCTGGCTGAAGAATTTCCCACATTCACAGCACTCATACGGTTTTCCTCTATTGTGAACTTTCTGGTGTTGAGTGAGGTCAGCGGCGTAACTGAAGAAGATTCCACATTTGCTGCATTCATAAGGCCTTTCTCTGCTGTGGATTCTCTGGTGCTGAACAAGAGTGGATTTGTCATTGAAGGCATCCCTAGATTCACAGCACTTGTTATGCCTTAGTGCAATGTGAAAATCCACCACACCTTCGGTGGCCTTGTGCGGCTCCCCATTGCTGGGAGCGATCTCATGCTGCAGAAACCCTGCTGTGGCCACAAAGTCCTTCCCACCCTCCCTGCAGGTGGAAAGCTGATCTGATGTGTGGTCTCCGCAGGTCTTTACAGGGGAAACCTGGCCCTCCTCCCTTCTGATAGGGTTGTGTACGTTCTGTTGCACCTGTTTCTGGGGAAGGTTTGCACTGAACTCAGAGGCTTTCACATATGCCTCACACACAAATGGTTTCTGCCTGGGATGTGTTGTCTGATGTTCAGCCAAATGCAAAATGTCTTTCAAACGTAGGCCACATATGTCACAGGGGCAGGTCTTCTGGGGGCACAGAGTTGCCTCGGGACTCCTGTCCTGTGCCACTCCTTCTACAGAAACATTATGCTCAGAAGGTAAGTCCTTGCCCTCTGTTCCACGGCAAAAATCTGAAAGCAAAGAAATGCTGGTGAAGTTCATATAAACTTTAATAGAAGGAAAGAGCCCCATCACCTATGCTTGGCTGACCCTAGAATAAGCCCATGGAATTGTTGGCAACACAAGAAGGCTCAGGTCAGGGTAAGGAATAATCTGCTCTGCCATACTGTGCCTAGCCAGGTCACAAAATACAGGAGGCCTTATCAGGACCAGGGACACAAGGATGGGGGACAGTATTGGGCAGAGAGGCAGGGTCTCCCACTCACTTCTCTTTAAAGGCCTTTTGGCAGGGCTTGGGCTGCTGGTAACCTGTGAGGGCTATGCAGTGAGAAGATCTAGACCCAGCAAAACCTGCAACTGAGTAGCTGGTGTTCAAGCACATCAAGGAAAAGCACGTATCTCACAACATATTAAGTGTAGGCCGGTGTTGGAAAGTGCCACAGAGGAAGCTGAAAGAGAGAAACGGAGGCCAGAAAAGTGGGGCACAGCCAAGGGGCCCAACTCAGAATAGTAATGACAAGTAGATAATGTGTCAAGCATGGGGAAGGAAAAGCAGAGACGTGGTCTGGCTACTGGCATTGGTATCAAATGATGATGAATACGAGAGAAGATGCTGGTATGATGTAAACACAGTGGTGATGTCACATCCTCCCCTAGCTCCCATCGCTGCTTACCAGAGCCAGGCCTGCCATAAGCCCCTCTGGCCATGGCTGAAGTCATATCCACACTGTCAGGCACCCAGGGCTCTTTCCCCATCTCCAACTGGGAAACGATGTGGGACCTGAAAGATATAAGTCCTAAGGGAAAGACAGAATGGATCAGTGGACAGCACCTGCCCAGTTGAACTACCCCATGATAGACTACAGGACAGGAAACTCCGTATGACACAGGGACATTGGGTGGTCACGGCAAGCAGTAACCACATCAGTGATTGGAATTCCTGGCACAGTCAGGCTTAGGAAATATTAGCAAGAGGAAAGGCACAGAATCTAAACCACAGAACTGTCAGATCTGGATAATCACCCAGGAGGGAATGGCCAAGTCAGAGGGAGTCATGCAGCTAACCGCAAGACCCCTCATGCCTGGAGCTTTCCTGCAAGGCTTCAGGCAACAGGTGTGGGGGCCGCCGAGGGAGAGGAGGGAACAATGCACATAGCTCAGCCCCAGAAGCCACAACACACTTACCAGGAAAGTGGGGATGGAAGTGCCAGCGGTCTGGCTGTGGGAAGGAAAGAGCTGTTTCTTGGGCAAAGGGGACAGGCAAGTGGGGATGGAAGTGCCAGCGGTCTGGCTGTGGGAAGGAAAGAGCTGTTTCTTGGGCAAAGGGGACAGGCAGAGAGGAGCTCAGGACACCGGGGTAGGGGTGACAGCCTTACCCAGCGAGGCTATAAGTGCAAAGTTTTCCAGCATCACATCGCAGTACAGGAGTCTCTGAGCCTCATCGAGGAGCACCCACTCCTCCTGGGAGAAGTAAATGGTCACGTCCTCAAAGGTCACGCAGCCCTGCCATGATGGGGACAGTTCGTTCCATGATCAGTCTCTGTCCTTGGGACTCCCTACCCATCCCCTGCTCACTCTCCTCCCCAGCTCCACAGCTCCAGGAGGTAGCAGGCCCTGGTTCTGTGGGCGCCTCATGTGACCACTGTGTCAGCCCACAGCAGCAACAGGCAGGGCGCAGAGAGGTACTCTCTAAGCTCTGGGCCTAAAGTCCAGGGCCCAGCTCCCTCTTCTGCCAGCCTCTTCCCCTAGTGTCACCAACGTCATGCTTCTCAGACACAAATGTGGGCTTCTCCTTTAAACCCCAGTCCAGAGCCCTGGGGTGAACAGCTCACACTCCCTCCCACGTGCATTTCACTCTTTGGACTGCACCACCCTCACAGCTCCAGACCTTCACCACGGCCTCCCACTGCCACTGCTACCCTCTCCCCATCCTGGCCCCTATCCTAGCCATCTCCATGGGCTCCCATGTGTCACTCTGCACATGGCATCCAGAGAGTGCCTGGCAAACACAACCACCATCCCAGCCTGCCCCAGACCTTTGATGGCCTCCACTGCCAAGGGCAACACCCAGGTAAGGGGGAGAGGGAGCGCTCCACCCTTGCCTTGTAGCCCCCTACCTCCCCTGGCCTGGCTTCAACCTAAGCCACCCACGGCACACATGGGTGTCACTTACCCTTGGCCTTCTTTGTTGCACATTCTGACCCTGTCATCACTCACACTCATTAAAAAAAAAAAAAAAAAAAAGCCAACCCCAATCCCTCTGGCCATCCTACCCCCACCCACCTAAGGCCAGCAACTCTGCCAGCTGACCCCTCTTGCCCCAAGCTAATTCCCCAGCCTGAGGACAAACCCCATCAAAGGTCACCACAGAAGCCTGGTGAGAACATAGGTGAGTGTGTAAGCACCAGCCCAGGCCTCACTGCAATATTACCTCCTCTACTGCTAAGCCTCAGCATCCATCTCATTCATGTCTACACTCTTTGGGATGATCTGGCCACCTGCCAGACCCTCTGATACACCCACATAGCCCACCATGACCACTACTGTTCCTCACCTGTCTTTATGATGCCAAACAAGCCACAGTCCCCAAGCAAGAACCCTGCTCTCAGTTTTCCAGCCCCACCTTCCTCTTTTTTTTTAACATCATTGTCACCATGACCTGAAGTTTCACCTCCTAAATCTGACACACAGCTACGCTCCCGTCCACACACCAGATGTCACATTTTGGATGTTTCTAACTGTTGAAATAAACAAAGACCAATGAAATGAGAAAAGCCAAGGCTACTTACTCAAAGCTCACTATAGCAAGAGAGACTCAATGCAAGCCGGGAGTGGGAGAGTTTTATAGCAAAAGAAAAGGAAGGCTTCAGGCGTGCCCTGGTTGGAGGCTCCTGTTCGTAGGTGGGTGAACTAGAAATGGGCATCCTATGTGATTGGTTAGGGTGCATATCTGCCTTTCTCTGGTTGTTCTTAAATCAGAAGCAGGAGCAAAAATTAGGAAAGCTGTCTGTTATTAATCAAACCTTGGCCATTTGGGACTGCTCATTACAGAAGTTATTGTTTTAACTTCCTGGATTGTCAGTCCAGATAGCAATCTGGCTTCCTGTGGGTCTGACAGACAGCAGGCTGGCTTCCTGCTGTATGGGTTGTTTATTGTAGATAAGGGGGTTGGTTTCCTGGGCAGGTTCTGGGGCAGAATTCTTTTTGTATACATGATCTGGCCATTGTTCAAATGAATATCCAGTCTCTCATAACCTTAACAACTCCCTCAGAACACTCTAACTGTGTGTTTAGCTGCCCACTCTTCAACTCCATTTGGGGGTCTCTGGGACATCACAGGCTCAACCTGGCCAAAACCTAACTTCTACTGCTTCCATGGAAAATTCCTCCTACAACCAACTTCTCAGTTCATAAAGCTGGATTCATCAAACCAAAAACCATGGATTCTTCCCTCCTCTTTCTCACCCTCCACATCGGAAAATTTGGTCAGCTTGACTTAAAAGACATCAAGTTCCCAATCACTTCCTCTACCTCCAGTCCCCACTCTGGTCCGGCCAGCAGCAGCACTGGCCCGGCCAGCAGCAGCACTGGCCTGGGCTATTCCGTTGGGCTACTCCTTGGCATCCCTGCTTGCGGCTCAGTCCACATTCAGTTCTCCACTGTGCATCCACAGGGAGCCTGTTAAGACCTGAGTCACAGCATCTTCCTCCTCTGCCCTAAACCTTCCAACACCCTCAGAACAGAGGCCCAGCTCTCCAGCCTGCCGTTCTGGGCTGTCTTCAGCCCACCTGCTCTCTGGTTCCAGCAGACATAATATTAATAACAGTGACCTGGGTGGGGTTCCTTGAACACTCCCAACTCAGTCTCCACACCGTGCCCCACCCCACCCCCCAAGCTTTTGCGCATGCTGGTTCCTGTGCCTACAAAGCCCTTTCTCCCTTCATCCCATTACATTTCAGCAACGGAAGCCACTTTATATAAACCCTGACCTGATTCAGGATCCTAGCTGGGAGCGACTCCCTTCCAGGGTCCCCTGACTCAAAAGCAAGGAAATGGGAAAGGCGAAAAGTCCTAGAACAAAGCCATCTTTTGCGTCTCAACACCGGGAACAGAAGCATGGGGGGCTGACAGCGAAGGGCCTAACGTCCAAGCACTCACCTGCGCGGGGTCCCGCAGCGCCGCCGCCGCCATCGGAGTCTGTGGTCAGAGCAGGGCCCCACGGTGAGGCGACCACGGGGCGGGGGGAGGGGGTCTCGCAGGCTGAGGCTACCACCCACCTGGCCGTGCCCCAGGCGAGGTGTGACCCCGGGCTGAGGGTCGCACTCCTAGCCTCAGTCTCCCCCGTGCAAAATGCGCACGGGGCCCGGGGCGCAGGCTCTGGCGGCGCTGAGAGCGCGCAGCCCCGCCGGGTACCCCAGTTGCAAGGGGTCACGGCTGGTGCAAAGGCGCGGAGGGGGTCCCGGCCTCACTGTCCCCCGCGCGGTCCGGGAAAGCCGGCGCGGCAGCTTCACGGGCGCAGCCCCACCCGCCCCGCCCCCAACCCGGGGTCCCCAGCTCCTGGGGACTCAGCCTCCCCGCCGGGAAATGACCTGCGAGGCTGCAGTGCAGGAAGTTCCGGCCCCCACCGAGGCGGCCGGGACAGTCGCCATCTCCCGTACTGTCATTGGCCTGGCGCCAGCCGCTGGTGCACAGGCAGGGCCTAGGGATCGCGAGTTTCTGCCCAGCCTCTCGTCAGGCTGGGGGTCCAGGACGGGAAGGAGAGCGGATCTCGTCGGGGCTCCACCGCCGCAGCCTGCAGCCCTCAGGCCTTCCCCTTAAAGGGGCCGCTCCCGAGCCTGCGGCCGTCCGCGCTAAACCCCGCCCACCCTCGGAGGTCCAGGAGGAGAGGCCCAGTGCTCTTCCTGCGCGTGTGGGCATCGGCCAGCCGCTTCACCCCTAAGGGACCTAAATTCACACTGGAAAATGGGGATAGTACCCAATGGGCGGGGTCTTTGCATTGTAATATTAAATGTCGCTCTGATTCAGGGCTTCTCAAACCAGCAACATCAGCATCACCTGGGGACTGGCTGAAAATGCAAGTTCTGAAAATGCAACAACTTAAATCTAAGGACTCAGAAATTCTGGGGATGGGATTCAGCCTTCTCTACTTTTTGGGGAGGGGGAGGTGGGGGATGGGTCTCGTTCTGTTGTCCAGGCTGGAGTGCAGTGGCCTGATCATAGCTCACTGCAGCCTCCATCTCGGGCTCAAGCTATCCTCCTGCCTCAGCCTACCAGGTAGATGGGATACAGGCGTGCACCATCATACACAGCTAATTTTAAAATTTTTTGTAGAGACTGGATCTCCCTGTGTTGCCTAGGCTGGTCTCAAACTCCTGAGCTCAAGCGATCCTCTCACCTCGGCCTCCCGAAGTGTTGGGAATTGCAGGCGTGAGCCAAGGTGCCAGGCCTCCTTCTCTGTTTTAACAAGCCCTCTGGGGACTCCAATGCTGGCTCCAACCTTACAGCAGGGACTCTCATTGAAATCCAGTAAATAAAATGGGAAAAATAACACTACATTGTTGCAGGAAGTCAGGCACCCCGAACGGAGGCTCCTGCTGAAGCCGTGACAGAAGAACATAATTGTGAAGATTTCATGGACATTTATTAGTTCCCCAAATTAATACTTTTATAATTTCTTATGCCTGTCTTTACTGCAATCTCTGAACATAAATTGTGAAGATTTCATGGACATGTATCGCTTCCCCAATCAATACTCTTGTGATTTCCTATGCCTGACTTTACTTTAATCTCTTAATCCCGTCATCTTCGTAAGCTGAGGATGTATGTCACCTCAGGACCCTGTGATGATTGCGTTAACTGCACAAATTGTCTGTAGGGCATGTGTGTTTGAACAATATGAAATCTGGGCACCTTAAGAACAGGATAACAGCGATTTTCAGGGAAAAAGGGAGATAACCTTAAAGTCTGGCTGCCTGTGGGATGGGCAGGACAGAGCCATATTTCTCCTATTACCGAAACCGGGTAAGAGAAATATCGCTGAATTCTTTCCCCAGTAAGGAATATTAATAATTAACAGCCCTGGGAAAATAATGCATTCCCAGGGCAGGGCCTCTAAAATGGCTGCCCTGGGAGTGTCTGCCTTATGCAGATGTAGATAGGGATGAAACACACCCTAGTCTCCTGCAGTGCCCCCAGGCTTGCTAGGATTAGGAAATTCCAGCCTGGCAAATTCTAGTCAGACCAGACCAGACCAGTTCTCTGCTCTTGAACCCTGTTAAGATGTTTATAAATGACAATGCGTGCACAGCGGGACATGGAAGCTCATGAGTGATTCTAGTTTTGCCTTGACCTTGTGACCTCACCCTGACCTTCTGCCTTGTGATCTTTTGTTGCCCTTAAAGCACGTGATCTCTGTGATCCACACCCTATTCGTACACTCCCACCCCTTTGAAAATTGCCAATAAAAACTTGCTGGTTTTACGGCTCGGGGGCATCACGGAACCTGCTGACATGTGATGTCTCCCCCAGACACCCAGCTTTAAAATTTCTCTCTTTTGTACCCTTTCCCTTTATTTCTCAGACTGGCCGACACTTAGGGAAAATAGAAAAGAACCCACATTGAATTATCAGGGGTGGGTTCCCCCGATACTACATGTCACATGGTGAAACCACCTTTGTAAAAATTATAACTGAGAAAATTATGACAGTGAGAGATCTGACCTAACCGACTCCATCTTGCTTCTAACCTCCAAGCTGTCCTTGTTCATTCCTGAGCATAGGCCTAACTAACTTTGGGAGAAACTTAGTTTATAGTTTAACTTTGAAACAGATAACAGCCCTTTCCCTCTAGGCCGGGCGTGGTGGTTCACCCCTGTAATCCCAGCACTTTGGCAGGCCAAGGCAGGCAGATCACGAATTCAAGAGATCGAGGCCATTCTGGCTAACACGGTGAAACCCCATCTCTACTAAAAATACAAAAAATTAGCCAGGCGTGGTGGCAGGCGCCTGTAGTCCCAGCTACTCAGGAGGCTGAGGCAGGAGAATGGCATGAACCCCAGGAGATGGAGCTTGCAGTGAGCTGAGATCGCCTCCAGCCCGGGCAACAGAGTGAGACTCCGTCTCAAAAACAAAAACAAACAAACAAAAAAACCCAACCCTTTCCTGAAACAAACCCTCTTCTTGCCTGGGGACCAGACTGCCTTTGCAGGATTAACAAAAGCCACAAGATTAGAAAGTATGGTTTAGGAGTCATGCAGCCAGCGGCCAGGGGTCACAAGATTCTAAACCTTCCCATTTGCTCCTGGGCATAACGTCACTATTGTAAAACCTAAGATTGGTGCTCGAGATATTTTTCAGACCCAGCTCTCAATGGATCAGCTAGTGCCACCCAGATTGATAAACTGGGTCATCTGGTCCTGTGGTCCCCACCCAGGAATTTACTCAGTGCAGTTAGACAACTTTGATTTCTCCCTGTGATTTCATCTCTAACCCAACTAATCAGCACTCCCCACTACCTGGCCCCCCCACCCACCAAATTATCCCTGAAAACCTCTGATCACTGAATTTTCAGGGAGATCAAGTTGAGTAATAACTCTATTTCTCCCATGGCATGGCTGGCCCTGTGCCATTTAAACACTGTTTACTGCAATGCCAAGGTCTTTTTGTAGCAGGTAAGAAGGACCTATTGGGTGGTTACAATGGTAGATAACAGGGCCCAGGACAGAATTCCTGCTGGCTAGCAGAATTCTCAGGAATTCATTCAATAGCATAAAAGCTATTGTCATTACCAACATCATCATCACAAGAGTCTTACAAACACTGCTGTGGGGCGGCAGAGAAGAGACACTTCTGTGCAGTCTTTTGGATATTGTCAAAATATACAATGACTCTAACTCAGCAAGTACCGCCTCAGAGGGAATAGTTATGATTTTTACATGAAAGCACACCATAGTAATATTTGCCTACTTGATTTTATCTTATTATTTTCTTATAGCTGCATTTTTTTGTTTTTCTAAATTGATAAAATCATATATAATTATTGTATGCAACATGATGTTTTGAAATATAGATACATTGTGGAATTGATAGGGACAGAAGGAAGGGAAATTCTGGGCAGAAGAGGCCAGGTCCATCAAGCTGAAAAGCTTGATACCACGGCCCAAAGTGAGAACTTACATCCCTATTTTCCCACTCAAATGTTGCCTTTTCCAAAACCACCCATGGCTCACCCTGCTGCCCATCCTATGCCCATAAAAACCCCAGGCTCAGCTGGCAGAGAGAAGAAAAGCAGCTGGACATTGGAGACTATGGTTGGATGTTGGAGAGAAGCAGCCTGACTTCAAAAGGACAGCTTGACAGCATAGCTTTGGAGAGGATGGCCAGGGATGGCCAAACTTCAGGGGACGATTACCTTCCTGCTCCATCCCCTTTTCCGCTCCTCTTCCTGCTGAGAGCCACTTTCACTGGCAATAAAATCCCCTGCATTTACCATCTTCAATTTGTTTGTGTGACCTCATTCCTCCTGGATGCCAGACAAAAACTTGGGTGCCATGAGTGTGGGTGCAAAAGGCTGTCACACTGACCCTCCACTGAGCTGTTAACACTTAAGCTATGCATGGATGGCAAAGCTAAAAGGGCACTGTAGCACTTCCTCAGGGGCTTCAGGGGTCACAGACACCTTCCCCTAGACGCTGCCATGGGGCCAGTATGGAATTCGCTCTTGCCAGCACCCAAAAGCACTCACCCCGTCTCCTGCACTCACTCACCTGCGCTCCCCCTCCCATGAGGGGTGGAACAACAAATGAGTGGAGTTCGTCCCTGCCAGCGCCCGTGCACTTTAGTTCCCATCCAAGAAAGGGTCAGGGAAATATCCTGCTTCAGAATGACTAAATCAAGTTCATTAACATATGCATCACTTCACATTGTTTTGTTTTGAGACAGGGTCTCATTCTCTCACCCAGGCTGGAGTACAGTGGCACTATCATGGCTCACAGCAGCCTTGACTTCTTGGGCTCAAGCCATCCTCCCACTTCAGCCTCCCGAGTAGTTAAGACTACAGACATGCACCACAACACCCAGCCAGTTTTTTGTATCTTCTGCAGAGATGGGGTTTCACCGTGTTGCCCAGGCTGGTCTCAAACTCCTGGGCTCAAGCATTCCTCCTTGCCTTCGTTTCCCAAAGTGCTGTGATTGCTGGTGTGAACCATGGCACCAGCCTTAGTTATCTTTTTTGTGTTGAGAAGACTTAAAATCTACTCTTTAAGCACTTGTCAAGAATACAACATAACTACAGTCACCAGGTTGTACAATAGATCTTTTGAACTTATTCCTCCTAGCTACCTGAAATTTTATATCCTTTGACCAGCATTGCCCCACTCCCACCACCTGGCAACCTCAGCCTCTGGTAACCAACATTTCACTGTATTTCTATGAGACAACTTTTTTAGTTTCCGTATATGAGTGGGATTATGTAGTATTTGTCCTCTGTGCCTGACTTATTTCACTTAATATAATGTCCTCCCATTCAACCTTGTTGTCCCAGTTGACAGGATTTTCTTCTCTTTTATGACTGAATAGTATTCAGTTGTGTATCTCTACCATATTGTACAAATCCATTTATCTGTTGATGGGCACTTCAGTCGCTTGACTATTGTGAATAGTGCTGCAATAAATATGGCAGTGCAGATATCTTTTTGACATACCAATTTCAACTCCTTGGGATGTATACTCAGTAGTGGGATTCCTGGGTCATATGGTAATTTTATTTTTATTTTTATTGATTTATTTCTTTGGGACAGGGTCTTGCTCTAAAGCCCACTTTGGAGTGCTGTGGCATGATCATAGCTCACTGCCATTTTGACCTCCCAGACTCAAGTGATCCTCCCGCCTCAGCCTCCTGAGTAGGTGGGACCACAGGAATGTGCCACCACACCCAGCTTATTTATTTATTTATTTATTTTTGAGACAGGGTCTGGCTTTGTTACCCAGGCTGGAGTGCAGTGGTGCAATCTTGGCTCACTGCAATCTCCATCTCCTGGATTCAAGCAATTCTACTGCCTTAGTCTCCCAAGTAGCTGAGACTACAGATGCGCGCCACCATACCTGGCTATTTTTTGTATTTTTAGTAGAGACAGGGTTTCACCATGTTGACCAGGCTGGTCTCTAACTCCTGACCTCAAGTGATCTGCCTGCCTCAGCCCCCAAAGTGCTGGCATTACAGGAGTGAGCCACTGTGCCCAGCCACTAATTTATTTTTATCTGGAAAAGAAAAGAGGTTCATTTGGCTCAAGGTTCTACAGGCTGTACAGGAAACATGACGTCAGCATCAGCTTCTGATGAGGCCTCAGGAAGCTTCCATTCATGATGGCAGGTGAAGGGGACCTGGTGTGTAGAGACTACATGGCAGGAAGCAAGGGAGAACTATTATTACTGTGGGGTCAGCATCAACACATTCATGAGGGATCTGCTCCCAAGAACAAAACACCTCCCACCAGGCCCCACCTCCGACACTGGGGATCAAATTTTAACCTGGGATTTGGAGGGGACAAATATCCAAATTATATCAGGTGGACAATGTGGCTGAAGCTTTCCCTGCTTCAGACGGAATTGGACACAGGCTCTGGGAGAGAAGATACAAAGTGCCAAGACCAGCTCTGTCGGGGAGACCCTAACCCAGCAGTGCTAGAGGAATTAAAGACACACACACACAGAAATATAGAGGTGTGGAGTGGGAAATCAGGGTTCTCATAACCTTCAGAGCTGAGAGCCTTGAACAGAGATTTACCCACATATTTATTAACAGCAAGCCAGTGATAAGCATTGTTTCTATAGATTATAGATTAACTAAAAGTATTCCTTACGGGAAACAAAGGGATGGCCGAAATAAAGGGATGGGTCTGGCTAGTTATCTGCAGCAGGAGCATGTCCTTAAGGCACAAATCGCTCATGCTATTGTTTGTGGTTTAAGAATGCCTTTAAGCGGTTTTCCACCCTGGGTGGGCCAGGTGTTCCTTGCTCTCATTCCGGTAAACCCACAACCTTTCAGCGTGGGCGTCATGGCCATCATGAACATGTCACCATGCTGTAGAGATTTTGTTTATGGCCAGTTTGGGGGCCAGTTTATGGCCAGATTTTGGGGGGCCTGCTCCCAACACAAAGGGGTGAGGAATGAGGTCGAGTGTTCTGACACAGTTTTAGCAAATGCAGGTACAGACACCCAGGCTGGGTGTAACTGAAATGCATGCTTCATGGAGATGCGCTCATCTGAAACGCCTGGTGTGTGTGGGGAGGGTGGGTGCGGATTAGCCTGAGCATGGTAGCAGCATGGGATTCGGACACAGAAATGATTTGCAGGAGCCAGAGGAGGGTCAGTGTGGTAGTTACCTACTGCTGCACAACAAATTATCCAAAAACGCAGAGGCTTAAAACAACACCCTTTTATTATCTATTCGTTTCTGTGGGTCTGGAACCCAGGCATGGCTCTGCTGGGTTCCCTGTTTCATGTTCTCTCCCAAGAATGCAATCAAGGTGCCAGCCAGGACAAATATCTCATCTCATGGCTCAACTGGAAAGGGGTCACTTCCAAGTTCATTCACTTCATACAACCTGTGGGACTGAGGGCCTCAGTTCTTCCCTGGCTTTTGGCCTGAAGCTGCTTTCAATTCCTTCCCTCTTGGGCCTTGCAGAACGGAGAGCTTGCTTCATTAAAGCACGCAACCCAAGAAGGCAGTTGAGTTTGCCATAAGACAGAAGTCACAATCTTTTGTAATCTCATCATAGAAGCCACCTCCCACCACCTTTGCCGTATTCTTTGGGTTAGAAGCAAAGTCATAAAGCCGGGCCCACACTCAAGGGAAGAAAATGACACAAGGGCACCCAAAACAGGAGGTGGAGGTTGTTGGAGGCCCTCTTAGAAGTCTGCCTAACACCAGACTCCTAAGTGGAGAGGTCCCAGGAGAAAAATATCTCAAACTACCCTTCCCCCGGGTCTGGACTGTCCTTGAGAACTATTTAAAGAGAGAATCTTTTAAGTGAAGTAAGTGGCAAAGAAAAAAAGTTATAAAAATGCTAATATTCCAAAAACTTTCTGGGGAGTTCCTAATGGTTTATAAGCACTGTGCTTAGTTTCTCATGAGACTGCCTTTTAAAAATAGTAATTAATGGGCTGGGCACAGTGGCTCACATCTGTATTCCCAGCACTTTGGGAGGCCGAGGCAGGCAGATCACCTGAGGTCAGGAGTTGCAGACCAGCCCGGCCAACATAGTGAAACCCCGTCTCTACTAAAAATCCAAAATATTAGCTAGGCGTGGTGGTGGGCGCCTGTACTCCCAGCTACTCAGGAGGCTGAGGCAGCAGAATCACTTGAACTCAGGAGGCAGAGATTGCAGCGAACCACGATCGTGCCACTGCACTCCAGCCTGAGCAACAGAGTGAGACTCCATCTCAACAAAACAAAACAAAAAATAGTAATTAATAGAAAACAGGTAATTCACCTGTAATTTATCAAAACCAAAGGTTCCTCACCCCAACCCCTACACGGGGTCAAATTCAGTGTTTTGTTCTCGGGAAAAACCTGACAGTGTTCTAGTTTTCTTTTGCTGCATCACAATCATCCCAAAGTTTCGTGGCTTAGAGCGATGTGGGGTTTTTTTGGTTTGGGGTTTTTTGTTTGTTTGTTTTTTGAGACAGAGTCTGGGTCTATCACCCAGGCTGGAGTGCAGTGGTGCAATCACTGTTCACTGAAGCTTTGACCTCCCGGGTTCAAGCAATTCTCCTGCCTCAGCCTCCCTAGTAGCTAAGACCACAGGCTCACACCAACACACCCAGTTAATTTTTTTATTTTTTGTAGAGACAGGGTTTTGCCATGTTGCCCAGGCTGGTCTCAAACTCCTGGCCCCAAGCATTCATCCCACCCCAGCCTACCAAAGTGCTGGGATTGCAGGCATGAGCCACTGCTCCAGAATCAAAACAATGTTTATTCTGCTCACAAATCCACAACTTGGATAGGACTCACTGGGGCTCATGTCTGCTTCACTCAGCATCAGCTGGGCCACTTGAAGACAGGGGGCTGGAACCTTCTGAAAGCTCTCTCACTTATAAGTCTGGCAATTGATGCTGGCTCTCAGATGGGGCTGTGACCAGGATACCTATAGGTGGCTTTTCTGTGCATCTGCTTGGGCTTCCTCACAGCATGGAGCCTGGGTTCCGAGGATGAGCACCCTGAGAAAGAGAGAGCCAGGCAGAAGTTATCCCCTTTTATGACTTAGCCTTCAAAGTCACCTGGGGTCACTCCTGCCACAGTCTCAGGCCTGCTAGATTGAAGGGATGGGAACATAAATCCCATGTCTCCATGAAGGAGATCAAGTCATCAAGGTCATTGTAAGGAGGGCATGTGGCATGGGATATATCCGTGCATTCACCTTTGGAAAATACAATCAGCCACAGAGAGCAAACAACCCCACCACCATCCCACCCCTGAGCTTTCACGGGTGTCAGTGACAACAAGCATCGTAGGATGAAAAGAAGTCAGCAGTCATGAAAAAGTAAGGCAGCAAGAAGTACAATCCTTTCCACCTCGTCTCCCATGAGAGCAGGAGGTTGGGAATGAATCCACCTGCCTGAACTAGAAAAGAGACGTTGTGCAAGGTCACTGGGTCGAGCCTGTGGGTTTGGGCTTCTCAGCCGGCCTGTTACGATGAAGCTTGTTCTTGCCTATTGCTGCACACCAAATTACCATAAATTTAGCAGCTTCAAACAACACCCGTTTATTATCTCACAGTTTTGTAGGTCAGGAGTCCAAGCAGGCTTGGCTGGGTTCTGCTCCGGTTATTACAAGGCTGAAATCCAGGTGTCCGCCAGAAATTCTGTTAGCCAGGGCTTCTATCATCAGTTCTTCTCTGCGGGGCGCTGCTAGGGAGGTCCTGACCACCAGAGGGCACTAGAACCACAATCCCGGTCCCAGGGAACTTTGCTTGTGCTCCAGCCCCTTTCTGTCAAAATGCGGTCCGGCCACCAGCGGCAGCAGCTTCTGGGAACTTGTTTGAAAAGCAGAACCTCAGGACTTAAAACCAGACCAGCTGAATCAAAATCTGCATTTTTGTCAACCCCCTCACCCAGGCAATTCATGTACACCCTTGAGGGCCAGGCTGTAACTCAGTGGTTCTCTACCTTGGCTGCATGTTAGAACCACCAGAGGAACTGTGTGTGTGTGTGTGTGTGTGTGTGTGTGTGTGTGTGTGTGTGTGTGTTTGAGATGGAGTCTCCCTCGTGTGTGTGTGTTTGAGATGGAGTCTCCCTCTGTCACCCAGGCTGGAGTGCAACGGCACGATCTCAGTTCACTGCAACCTCCGCCTCTGGGGTTCAAGCGACTCTCCCGCCTCAGCCTCCAGAGTAGCTGGGATTACAGGCTCTCGCCATTATGCCCAGCTAATTTTTGTATTTTTGTAGAGATGGGGTTTCACCATGTTGACCAGGCTGGTCTCAAACTCCTCACCTCATGTGATCCGCCCAGCTCAGCGTCCCAAAGTGCTGGGATTACAGGCGTGAGCCACCGTGCCTGGCCTGGAGGAACTTTTAAAATCCCTGATGCAAGGGACTACCCCCAGAGATTTTGATTGCATTGGTCTGGGGTGCAGCCTGCTGCCCGGATTGTTAAAAGTTTCCCTGGGGATTCTACTGTACAGTTAAGGTTGAGAAGGGCTGCAAGCCTGGGTCATTGCACACTGTAAGAACCTTGTGTACAAATGCAACTGTGCCACGAAACAACTCCACGCCACCTGTGTGTGTAGGCACAGGAGAAACACATAAAGCCCTGACCCTCAAGGGCCTCCTGGAATGCAAGACCTCAGACCTCAGGGGCCTTCAGATAATGGTGCGGTCAGGGCAAACATGGAACACCAAGGACGTGTGATCTTATTTTCCAGGTGCTTCAAAGACTCAAGTCAAACACCAACTGCTCAGATAGCAAATTCTAGCTCACCCACCACCACCCATGCTCAGTGATGGGGCTCACGGCAGTTTCCTGTAAGTGTTTGCTGGTCTCGCCTTTCTAACTCCATTGAGGGCCCCCTGAGAGAAGTAATGAGTTGGGTCCCCCCTCAATGGAGCCCCGTTCGCAATTGCTTTTGTGACCTAGGAAGAAACCAGCTGATGGTGGAATTGGTGAGTTGTGCTCCAGGAAAGAAGGTGCCTGGAAGACAGAGATCAGCGATGTTAGGAGGGACTCTAAAAAAGTGTATTCTTTCCTATTTATATAGAACTTCATGGTTCCCAACGCACTCTTAGGTGCACTGTTGCATTTATATAACACCCATCTGCATTAGATTAGAGTAGGTTATCTGTACAGATGACGAAAACTGAGTGACAGAGGCGTAAATAGATATGCCAGAATTTGCATGAATCAGGCAGAATTAGAACAAGAAATCACCTTCCTAAATTTCCTAATTTCCTATGTGCTGTTTCCAGGATGTAGCAATACCCAGCTTTTGACCTCTCTTTCTTCACTGTTGAGAGCATTTCTGGGGGATTTTGTCTTCATTCTTTCTTTTTGTTCTCCTCCCCAAAATTGTGGGTTTGTTTAGTCATTCTGGAATTCTCTGTTAATCTCCCACCAAATGTCCATTGACGTACTTGATTTCTCATTTTTGAAGGAAGATTCACCAGGTGTAAATTCTTAATATATGCTAGCAAAGACAATGATTTCATCACATTATAAACTTCTTGAATGCAAGAAACTTATTTCCCATTGTATCTCTCGCACCTTTGACAAATATTTGTGGAATGAATGAATAATGAATGAAGGGGATTTGCAAAGTTAAATGTGAGCAAGGGAGGAAGCTGACCCAGGAAATTAATCTGGAGCCAGTCTGCAGGTGGTGTGGTGGGCGCGGTTGTAATCTCTGGACTAAGAGCTGTGAACGATGGTGCACAAAGAAATACTATCAGCACCACAGAGAGTGGGTTTTATCTTCTCAAATAATGGCCAACTTTCCTGCATCTTCTTCCCTTTTCCTGCTCCTCTTGAGGATGTATTCTCTGCTCCTCTTGAGGATGTATTCCCTGCTCAATTGAAACGCTGAAACATGGCTGGGTGCAGTGGCTCACACCTGTAAACCCAGCACTTTGGGAGGCTGAGGCGGATGGATCACCTGAGGTCAGGAGTTTGAGACCAGCCTGGCCAACATGGGGAAACCCTATCTCTACTAAAAATATAAACATTAGCCAGGCATGGTGGTGCAGGCCTGTAATCTTAGCTACTCGGGAGGCTGAGGCAGGAGAATTGCTTGAACCCAGGAGGTGGAGGTTGCAGTGAGCCAAGATTGTGCCACTGCACTCCAGCCGGGGTGACAGAGTGAGACTCCGTCGCAAAAAAAAAAAAAAAAAAAAGGGCTGAAACGTTCTTGGAAGAATTCAGCGAGCCTTTGGATACTGACTTTCAGTAAAGGCCTCCCCGGCTCCCTGCCTTTTTTTCTATAAAGTGTCCTTATTCCTCTGGGATCAGAAACCCTTCTCCTTCTGGGGTCCCCAAACAATGCTCCTCCCTGAAACAAATGAGGTGCAGGAAGGATGTGAGTGGCATGCCCTTCCTCCACCACCAGTGTTTCTGCTGAAACCATATTCACTTTATTAAATTAATCAGGGAAGAAGGGAGGGGGAGAAATGAAAATAAATCAAGCTTGCAGCACATTCAGCATTCATCATGAGGTCATCCTGCTCTCTGACCTGCCCTTCCTCACAGTGGTTTGGTGCCTGTTTTTCTAGAATCACACAGACCTGTTCCAAGATGATAGTTCCCCTTAACTGCTCTAGAGATAAGAACTTGAACGTTATGAAATGTTAAGTTTTGGCCGGGTGCAGTGGCTCACGCCTGTAATCCCAGCACTTTGGGAGGCCGAGGTGTGTGGATCTCTTGGTCAGGAGTTCGCAACAAGCCTGGCCAACATGGTGAAACCCCGTCTCTACTGAAAATACAAAAATTAGCCGGGCATGGTGGCAGGTGCCTGTAATCCCAGCCACTCAGGAGGCTGAGGCAGGAGAATCGCTTGAACCCAGGAGGCAGAGGTTGCAGTGAGCCAAGATGGTGCCACTGCACTCCAGCCTAAGTGCCAAGAGCAAAACTCTGCCTCAAACAAACAAACAAACAAAAGAAATGTTAAGTTTTCCATTTGAGATATTTTTTCAGGTTCTGTATACTGATGAAACCACTGATGCCATTTGGTCTGAAGGAACCCACAGGAGCTGCTGACTCACTAAAGAATGCAGTTTTCACACCCTGATTTCAACCCCCTAACCTGAAGCAATCAACCACCCCAATTCTCCAGCTCCTCGTCCTTCCATGATCCCCTTAAAATCGCCAGCCCAGAACTCCTTGGGGAGACGGATTTGCGGGTTTCCTCTCATGTCCTCACTTGGCGCCCTGTGATCATGAAACTCTTTCTCTGCTGCCAACCCTGCTGTCTCAGTGGAATGGTCTGTCACTGCACAGTGGGTGTGTGAGCCTGTTGGTCCTATAACACTGCTTCATCAGAATGTTCTGAGGCTCCATACCCCAGGCCCACCCTGCACTGGCCAGCTCCCCCTGCCCTTCTCCCCATTGCCGTACTCCCACCCTCCTCCACTTTCTTCCCTGAGAGCTGGCTCCCAGGGTCTGCAGGGCTCATCCAGGTTGGTTCCGTGGCCAAGGGGCATGGTTCCAGCTCAACCCCTTCTGCCCCTTGGACTGAGAACCAGGGTCTGCAGTCCACAGTGGAGTAGGCCTTGTATATGGGCTCTGGGTCCATACTTAGGATCTTATGAGGGGCAGGTGATGGTAGAGGAAGAGGCTACCCCTAGTGGGCATTTGATTGGCAATGGGAAGGCTTAGAAAGGGGTCACAGGCTGGAGAGCTTCATGGACTGCATCCCACCATGAAGGAAATGGAAACTTGGCTTTTCCATTCTCAGGTTACAAGGGAAGAAACTTTCATGATGGTGTTGATAAAGAATATTCTGACTGAATAAGTTGGGGCCAATTTGGGGTTGGGTCTCAGGGAAATGAAGAGGCTGTAAAAGCCCAAATCTTTCCCTTCACGTGACCCCCAGAGTCTTTAAACTCACCTGCTTCTTCAAGTCCCGAGCCCCTTCCTTCAACTCATCTTGGATCACATGCGAACAAAGTAACAAACATTTATTAAGAATTTGTATTCACAGCCCGGCACGGTGGCTCATGCCTGTAATCCCAGCACTTTGGGAGGCCGAGGCTGGTGGATCACCTGAGGTCAGGAGTTCGAGACCAGCCTGACCGACATGGCGAAACCCCATCTGTACTAAAAATCCAAAAAATTAGCCAGGTGTGGTGGCGGGCACCTGTAATCCCAGCAACTTGGAAGGCTGAGGCAGAGAATCGCTTGAACCCGGGAGGCAGATGTTGCAGTGAGCCGAGATCACACCATTGCACTTCAACCGGGCAACAAGAGCAAAATTCTGTCTCAAAAAAAAAAAAAAAAAAAGAATTTGTATTCACAAAACTTCATGCCAGGCTGGATGTGGTGGCTCATACCTGTAATCCTAGCACTTTGGGAGGCCAAGGCAGGAGGATCACTTGAGCCCAGGAGGTGGAGGCTGCAGTGAGTTATGATCGAACCACTGCACTCCACTCTGGGTGACAGAGCAAGATCTTATCTCAAAAAAACAAAAAATCACCCAATTCTTTGCCACAGGGAAACTTTTGGGGACTATGGATGCACACATTTGCTAGAAGCCATTGAAGTATACACTCAAAATGAGTACACTGTTTGTGTAAATTATACCTCAATAAATTGATTTTAAAAAACTGCATCAGAAGATTGGCAAGAATATTGATAATTGTCACAGATGGATGATGGACACGTGGCAGCTCATTATGCTTCTCTCTCTACTTTTGAGAATGTTTAAATTTTTCGTAATAAAATTAAAAAATAAATTTACTCTGTGCTAATACATTTAGCTGTGGGAAGCAAAGTGTCATTGGGTATGTAAGATTCACACACTTTAATTCTTCCATGTCACAAGCAATTCACTGAGCACCAGCCTTGTGCCAAACATTGGGCTGGTGCACTGGAACTCTTATGACAAGGTCACAGTCTGCCCCTGTCCTGATGGTGTGCACAGTGGAGGGAAAGAGATGGGTGCTTAACAAATAATTGCCCAGGTAAATGGTGACTTTCATAATCCATACAAAGAAGCCAGATGCCAACATATCTCATGGCAGAACCCACCTTGCTCTAGGCAATCAGAAAGGCTTTCTAGAGGAGGTGGTGGTTAAACTGGGTGCTGAAGGATGAATAGGAGAGTGAGAGAAAAATACAGGAGCATTTGTTGTTATTGTTGTTGTTTTTTTGAGACAGGGTCTCACTCTGCTTCCCAGACTGGAGTGCAGTGGCACTCACTATATAGTGGTACTCATAGCTCACCATAAACTCGACCTACTGAGCTCAAGCGATCATCCCGCCTCAGCTTCCCCATTAGCTGAGACCACAGGTGCACACCACTATGTCTGGCTAATTTTTTTTCTTTTATTTTTTGCTAGAGACAGGGTCTTGCTATGTTGCCCAGGCTGGTCTTGAACTCCTGGCCTCAAGTGAGCCTCCCATCTCAGCCTCCCAAAGTGCTGGGATTACAGGTGTGAGCCACAATGCCAAGCCATACACAGGAATGTCTTAATTCAGCAAGCTTTTATGGCATCAATGCTATGTGATTAATTCCAAGTACTTTTCCCTGGGGAACTCTTATTCTACCAAGGGATTCCAAATGGTGGTAAACACTTTATTATGATTCAAAGCGTTAATTACTATAATGGAAAAAACCTATCTCATCGGGAACCAAGGAGAAAAAGAATTCTTGGAGAGAATTATTGCTGAAGTATTTACAATGGAAGTTGCTGCTAAACTGGGTGTTAAAACACAGTTGATGTTCACTAGGTGCACCAAAAGGTCTGCACGAAGCAGAAGTGCTCCAGCTATTCAAAACCTCAAATGAGCACTTTGTTCCAGGACAAGGGCCTGAAACTGGACTTTGGAAAGCGGGTGGATTTGTAGAGGAAAGAAGAGTATTGCAGGCAGGTGGATCGCACAGGTTTTAAGGGGTACCTTCTGGTGGTGTGTGAGAGACAGAGTGAGTGGAGCTGAGGGAGCACCCTGAAGAGCAGGGGGATATTTGGCTGGGTGTTTAGCTAGGGTAGGGTCAACACGGAACCCCTGGATGCCAAGATGACGAGGTTGGAAAGGACCCTGACAATGGGACCTCACTCCCAGTTGCATTCCCTTCTCACTGCCTCAACTTTAGGTGTGTGGAAGAGCAGACCCTGGTGGCCTTTCAGTACCAAGAGTCATCTTTGGTCAAAATTGCTGAGGATCAGGTCTGGCTGGGAGCACCTAGTCTGGCTGGAGGCAGAGGTGGCCAGGAGCCAAGCACCAGGGGAGAGAGAGCTCTCAGCATGATGAGGAGAGCACCGTCCAGTTTACATATTTCTTTCTGGAGGAATCTTCAGGTTCTCCCAACCTGATTCAGGACAGGTGACCCCCAAACTGGGGCTTAGCATGTGAGGGTTCTTGGCTTTGCTCAAGAAAGAATTCAAGGGTGAGTCAGTATGGGCCAGTGGTAGGGGAGAAGAAAAGAGGCTCATTGAAGAAGCCGTGTTACAGCTCCATGACTGCTCCTGCAGAGCAGGACTACCCGGTCCTGTAGGCAGACAGCAGCAGCTCAGAGCAGTTCTGCAGTCAGATTTATGCTCACATTTAATTGCATGTAGATTAAGGGGCGGTTTATGCAGACATTTCTAGGGAAGGGGTAGTAGCTTTGGGGTCGTTATATCATTGCCATGGAAAGGGATGGTGACTCTCGGATGTTGCCATGGCAATGGTAAACTGACATGGCGCACTGGTGGTCGTGTCTTGTGGAAAACTGCTTCCCTCCCATCCCTGTTTTAGCTAGTTCTCAGTTTGGTCAGTTGTCTGAGCCTCACCTCTGGAGTTGAGCCCGCCTCCTACCTCATGGGTATACTGCAGCCAGTGAGTGTCATTGAGTCCCTGCATATAACAAACAGACTCCGAGATCTGCCTTCACCCAGTGGCAGTTCATGACCATATGGACATGGCGCATAGATAGTGATAGAATAGAATGGCAGTAACGTCATCCACTATGCATTGTCTTCGTTCTAATCGCAAAATAAGTGAAAAATTAAGCATTGTATTTTCAGGTGCCTTTCAAATTCTAGACCCAGCATAAATACATACACACACACACAGACACACACACACACATATATATATATAAAATGCATAACTATATATGTGCTGTATTTCTTTTTTTTTTTTTTTTTTTTGAGACTAAGTCTCCCTCTGTTGCCCAGGCTGGAGTGCAGTGGCGCCATCTTGGCTCATTGCAAGCTCCGCCTCCCAGGTTCAAGTGATTCTCCTGCCTCAGCCACCCGAGTAGCTAGGATTTCAGGCATGCGCCACCACGCCCAGCTAATTTTTGTATTTTTAGTAGAGATGGGGTTTTCCCATGTTGGCCAGGCTGGTCTTGAACTCCTGACCGGCCTCCCAAAGTGCTAGGATTACAGCATGAGCCACCGCGCCCAGCCTTTATTTACTTTATAACTGTACTTACCTTATGTAGTGAGTACATATGAAGTAGTGTTAAAATATACATATTTAACATTTAAATATCATGCAGCATTAAAAGACATGGCTGGGTCCAGTGGCTCCCATCTATAATTCCAGCACTTTGGGAGACAGAATGAACCCAGGGTTTTGAGACCAGCCTGGGCAAGATGGTGAGACTCCATGCCTACAAACAATACAAAAATGAGCCAGGCATGGTGGCATGTGCCTGTAGTCCCAGCTACTCAGGAGGCTGGGGTGGGAGGATGGCTTGGGCGTGGAAGACCGAGGCTGCGGTGAGCTGGGATGGCATCACTGCACTCCAGCCTGGGTGACAGAGCAAGACCCTGTCACAACAAATAAATAAACAAACAAACAATAAAAGACATATAAATAAATAACTGTCCTCTGCCTTGCATCCACATCCCGTAATCAATCATTTTCATCTTTTGGCTCTTCTATTATTGCTTTATGTTGCTGAACAATTTGCATATTCTAATAGCTCTTTTGCATTTTAATCAGTATTGTTGAAGGATAGTTTATATACAATAAAATGCATCTCTTTTTTGTTACTTATCGTTTTGAAACACCTTTATTCCACATGTGTTTATTAGGTGTTTACAATGCTCTGAAAGTGCATTACAAATAAGTTATCAAACCACTAGCTTAGCATATTCACACAGGCATGTCAGCAGTGGGGAAAATAAAACAATTAATTATAATGTCTCATTAATAATATCCTGTAAATATCAAACAAAACGCATTTTTTTTCTTTGTCCTCATTGCAAACTATACTGCCTAGGCCACCCGTAAACAAAAATTTTTGTGTGTATTATAAGTATTTCCATCAGTTTGGGATTCTTAAACTCAAAATTCTTGGCCCTACCAGTTGCAAACTTTTAAAATTTTAATTCTAATCAGTCATATAAATACACAATAGAAAAAGTCAAAGAATTCAACAGGATTTCTAAACCCAGCAGCTCTCTGCTCTACCCCATGCCTTCCCAACCCATCCCCCTCTCCAGAATTAGCCACTCTCTCTTTTAGTGAATAGTTCTATTTTCATCTCCTTTTTTTTTTTGAGTTGGAGTCTCACTCTGTTGCCCAGGCTGTAGGGCAGCGGTGCCATCTCCACTCACTGCAACCTCTGCCACCCGGGTTCAAGCGATTCTCCAGCCTCAGCCTCTCAAGTAACTGGGATTACAGGCATGCACCGCCACACCAGGCTAATTTTTGTATTTTTAGTAGAGACAGGGTTTCACCATGTTGGCCAGGCTTGTCTCAAACTCCTGACCTCAAGTGATCTGCCCACCTGAGCCTCCCAAAGTTCTGGAATTGCAGGCATGAGCCACTGTGCCCGGCTCCATGTTTATAAATAGCTGGTTTATATACAGTCTTGAATTTGAGTGCTGTATATTATCAACTTACTTTTTACTAGAAGATGATGAATTTGCTCTTTTCACTCCTCTCCCACACACATATTTCCTTCACCTCCCTCCATCCTCCCAGAATTGTCATGTCATGATTTTTATTAAGTTCAGTGATTATGTTATGGTGATCAGGAAAATGTTAGAAATGAGCTATGTCATGTGCTGGCCTTACATTTCTTTCTCATGCAAACTTTTTGCTTTTCTTTACAACTGTAGTTAAGATTTGTCCTTTTCCCCGCTTTGAATAAGTTAAACTCCAATCTCTGTCCTGCTCCAATCTATACTTTCTTTAAGTCAGCTGTATGATCCTCCTGCTGGGACTTCACTTCACCATCTAGTCATGTTGGTCCTCCATTTTCTCTTTCCTGGTTTACTCCCTTGTTTAGGGTGAAAATATCTTCCAGGAGCTTCCTGAGAAAGATTGTTTGGGAGGAAATTTTTTGAGACGTTGTCTGTGTGAAAATGTCTAACCCTGTTTCCACTTGACTGATAATTTGATAAAAGTCTAGGTTAAATAGCATTTTTTCCCCAGAGTGTCCAATGTCCTCCCACCTATGATCCTTTGACTGTGATCTGTTTGGCTTTTTTTTTTGCCTCTCTGGAAACCTTTAGAACTGATGTTCTGAAATATTATTACCATATTTTAACAATTGTGGAGCACTCTGCAGGCTCTTCAAATTTCTTTCAGTTGTGGGGACATTTCTTTAATACTTTCTTCACTACTGGAGTTTCTGTTTTCTCTTTTTTGGAATTTCTGAATTTATCCTCTAATTTTCTTATATTTTCTCTTATTATCCACTTTTGTCTTTTATTCTACTTTCCAGAAGTTTTCCTTTTAGTTTGTCATTGTTGTTTTTTAGAGACAAATTCTCAGCAGCTGGGCACGGTGGCTCACGCCTGTAATCCCAGCACTTTGGGAGGCCGAGGCAGGCAGATCACAAGGTCAGGAGATCGAGACCATCCTGGCTAACGCGGTGAAACCCCGTCTCTACTAAAAATACAAAAAATTAGCCGGGCATGGTGGTGGGCGCCTGTGGTCCCAGCTACTCGGAAGGCTGAGGCAGGAGGATGGCGTGAACCCGGGAGGCGGAGCTTGCAGTGAGCCGAGATTGAGCCACTGCACTCCAGCCTGGGCGTCAGAGGGAGATTCTGTCTCAAAAAAAAAAAAAAAAAAAAAGAGAGAGACAAATTCTCGCTCTGTCACTCAGGCTGGAGTGCAGTGGCACTATCATAGCCCACTGCAGCCTCAAACTCCTGGGCTCAAGCAATCCTCCTGCCTCAGCTTCCCAAGTAGCTAGGACTGCAGGCAGGCTTGTACCACTTGTACCACCATGCCCTGTTAATTTTTTAATAGAGATAGGGTTTCACTATGTTGCCCAGGCTGATCTCAAACTCCTGGCCTTAAGAGATCCTCCCACTTTGGTCCCCAGTGGGGTGGTGTTGGGTGACGGGACTTTGAAGAGGTGATTTGGTCATTAAGAGAGACTGATGCCATTCTCTTGAGACTGGGTTAATGCTGGAGGCAGTGAGTTCTCACTCTTTTGGGACTGGATTGGTTATTGCAAGGGCAGGCTGTTATAAAGTGAGGTTCCCCTTAAGTTTTTCCCCTTTGACACACACCTGCTTCTCTTCTGCTTTTCCATCATGTTATGATGCAGAACTAGCCCCTCCCCCAAAGCCAACCAGATGCCACCTGCTTGGTATTGGACTTCCCAGCCTCCAGAACCATGAGCTAAATAAATTTCTGTTCACTATAAATTACCCAGTCTGTAATTTATAGTGGTATATTCTGTTATACCAACAAAAAATGGACTAAAACAATCACTGTCCATTTAGATTTGCCCACACATTTATCATTTTCATTGCTTGTTATTCCATCTTACAGCTCACATTTTCCCTCTGATGCTGCTTTTCTTTCTTCTGACCTAATTTTTTAAGAATTTCCTTTAGGGGGATACGTTCGTAACAGAATATTTCAGTTTTTCTCTGAAAGTGTATTCAGTTCATCTTCATCCTTGAACAATTCTTGGGCCTGCAGCTCTAGATTGACGTGTGTTTTCTCCCAGCACATCAAAGGTATTGTTCCATTGTCTTCTCGTTCCCATTTTTGCTATTGAGAAATCAGTAGAAAGTCTAATTTTGTTTTCATATATGTAATCCATCCTTTATTTCCAGCCACTTTTAAGATTATGTCATTGTCTTTGGTATTCTGTGATTTCTAGGTATGCTTTTTAAATTATTCTTTTAAAAAGTGAATTGAGGCCAGGTGTGGTGGCTCATGCCTGTAATCCCAACACTTTGGGAGACCGAGGTAGGTGGATCACCTGAGGTCAGAAGTTTGAGACCAGTCTGGCCAACATGGTGAAACCCTGTCTCTACTAAAAATACAAAAATTAGCCGGGTGTGGTGGCACATGCCTGTAGTCCCAGCTACTCAGGAGGCTGAGACAGGAGAATCACCTGAACCCAGGAGGCGGAGGCTGCAGTGAGCCGAGATCACGCCACTGCACTCCAGCCTGGGCGAGACAGAGTGAGAATCCATCTCAAAAAAAAAAAAAAGTGAATTGGATTAATGTTTAATTTTATTTATTTTATTCCTTTTTTATCTATTTCATTCTATTTATTTATTCTTTGGATTTGTTGGGCTTCCTAGACTACCAGCATTTTTCAGTGGCATATTCTTCATCTGATTTTTTTTTTTGAGATAGAGTCTTGCTCTGTCACCCTGGCTGCAGTACAGTGGCATGACCTTGGCTGACTGCAACCTCCACCTCCTGGGTTCAAGCCCTTCTTGTTCTTCAGCCTTCTGAGCAGCTGGGATTACAGGCATGCACCACCACACCTGGCTAATTTTTGTATTTTTGGTAGAGACGGGGTTTCACCATGTTGGCCAGGCTAGTCTCGAACTCCTGACCTCAAGTGATCCACCCGCCCTGGCCTCCCAAGGTGCTGGGATTACAGGTGTGAGCCACTGTGCCTGGCCTCTGAATTTTTTTTAATGTTGCTTTTATCCTTTTTCTTTTGATAACTTTGTTCAGTTTCTTTGTATACCCTTTCTTCTCTATCTTTTTAATGAAACTTTCCAAACACAGAAAAGTCGAAAGAACTATACAGCAAATATCTGTATACATACCACCTATGCCCTTAACATTTCACTCTACTTGCTCTATATGACTTTTCTATGTGTCTAAAGTGAGTTGCAGACATCAGGTTCCTAACCCTATATCTGCCGGTCACGCATTTCTCTTTTAGCTACCTTTGACTTGGAGGGAACTCTTCCTGTGACAAGTAATTGAAGACATTTGTGTAGAGTAGGGGGAGGCTTTTGTTTCTGCCTAGCAGGAAGCATCTCCGGTTTCCAGGAACGTTGCTAATTTAGAGGAATATGTGTATGTGTGAGTTGCTTAAACTTCCTTTGCCCCAGCTGGCCAAGAACAGCAGCCAGAAAGCCACTTACAGTGCAGCAGCTCAGCCCCGCCTCCTCCTGGCAAGCAGGCAGCATCCTGTCCAGACAACTGTGTGTTGATCCCTCCTCCAGCACTGCTTCCCTGGCCCCAGACATCAATGGCAGCAAGTGCCAGGAAGGTTCCAGCGGCCAAGCTGTATCTCTCACTCTTTGTGTTCCAAACAGGTGACTGCTGGTTTGCCCATCACAATGAGCCTCTTGTGCCTTGTAGGCTTAGTCTAAGATCAGAACCATGGGCACTCCTTGGCTTCCTCCTGGACTCACTTGACTTTTCCTGTGTTGGTAGCTCTTCCTCCTCTGACCTTTCAGATACCCCCTAGTTATGCCAGAAGTGCAGAGTGCATTTATGTTTCTGAATCCTCCTTGCTGGTCTGGTGTAATTCCTGAAAGACGGCATACTGCAGTAATTTTGCTTGTGATTCTTTTTGCTACTAGCAAGATCAACCAGGTATTTATTTATTTTTATTTTTTAGAAAATTTTAGTATAATTTTAATGTTGTAGGGAGCATGGGGAATATGGAGAAGGGCAGGAAGAGACTTTTGTGGGTGATGTTGGTTAGCTTGATTGTGGTGGTGATTTCATGGATATATACAAATGTCAATATCAAAGATCAAAATTGTATAATTTAAATATGTGCAGTGTATCGTATATCAGTTATACTTCAATAAGCCTGTGAAAATAGTTTTAACAATGATGATAGATTGCAACTTGTCATTAAAATTTTATTTATCTTAAACTAATTGAGTTTTTATACACGAAATTGTACATGTAATTGAGTTTAAAATACATAAAATTTTAATGACAAGTTAAATTTTATAACATACATGCAGTAAAGCATGTAAATCTTAAATGCATGGTATAATTAATTTTTTATATGACTTCCACTGCCACTCAGATGAAAATATAGAATACTGGCTGGAAGCAAATGGCTCACACCTGTAATCCCAGCATTTTGGGAGACCAAAGCAGGAGGATCACTTGTGGCCAGGTATTTGAGACCAGCCTAGGCAACATAGCGAGACCCCATCTCTACAAAAAATAAAAAGTAAAAATATTAGCCAGATGCGGTAGCACATACCTGTAGTCCCAGCTACTCGGGAGGCTGAAATGAGAGGATCAGTTGAGTCCGGGAGGTTGGGGTTACAGTGAGCTATGATTGTGTCACTTCACTCCAGCCTGGGCTACAGAGCAAGACGCTGTCTCTAAAAGAATAAAAAATATATATGGAATACTTCCAACACTTCAGAAGATCCCTCGTGCCCTCCTAGTCATTATCCCCAGAGGGTAAGCACTATTCTGACCTCCATCACCATGGATTAGTTTTGCCTGTTCTTGAACTTTATATTAATGGAGATGCATTCATGCTGATACTTGTGGCAATAGTTTGCTCATTTTCGTTGCCATGTAGTATTCCACTGTATGAATATATCACAATTTATTTATTCATTCTCTAGTTGATGGACATTAGGGTTGTTTCAAGGTTTTGGCTGTTATGGATAAAGCTAGAATGATCATTCTTATTCAGGACCTTTAATGGACATTTGTGGTCTTTTTACCTGAGTGTTGTAGTAAGTAGTATAACAGCCCCCCAAAAGATATGTCCACTTCCCAACCCTCAGAACCTGTGACAGTGACTTTACTTGGAAAAGGAGTCTTTGTACATGTAATTTTTTTTTTTTTTTTTGAGATGGAGTCTCACTCTGTTGCCCAGGCTGGAGTGTGGTGGTGCAATCTCGGCTCACTGCAACCTCTGCCTCCTGAGTTCAAGCAATTCTCCTGCCTTAGCCTCCCAGGTAGCTGGGATTACAGGCATGCACCACCACACCCAGCTAATTTTTTTTTTTTTAGAGATGGGATTTCACCATGTTGGCCAGCCTTCACCATGTTGGCCAGGCTAGTCTCCAATTCCTGACCTCAGATGATCTGCCCACCTCGGCCTCCCAAAATGCTGGGATTGTGGGTGTGAGCCACCGCACACAGCTTGTACATGTAATTAAATTAAGGATCTCAAGATAAGATCAGCTTGTATTATCTGAGTGGGCTGTAAATCCAATGACAAGGGTCCTTGTAAGAGACACAGGAAGTAGGAGAAGGCCATGTGGAGACAGAGGCGAAGATGAGGTTATGCAGCCCCAAGCTAAGGACTGTTTAGAGCCAACAGAAGCTGGAAGAGGCAGGGAAGGATTAGAGCCTTCAGAGGGAGCATGGCGTGGCTGACACCTTGACTTTGGCCTTCTGGTCTCTAGAACACTGAGATAATAATTCTGTTGTTTCAAGCCACAAAGTTTGGGATCATTTGTGACGGCAGCCAAAGGAAATTAATAATACAAAAGTTCACTTTATTAATACCCATTTATATTTGTTTGTGATGTGCACAACACTCCAGTGGAAATTTTAAAAAGTGTTTGGAGTATAGACTTTCCCAAGCCTGGCTAACTTTTTCTTCCTTCTCTGGGAACGGATGTTTTGCATGGTGTACAGAAGTGTGGAGAGTGACCCCAATGTCCTTGTCGACGTGTGTCTGCAAATCTTACCTGTTACAGTGTGGGCCACTCTGAGAGCCCTGTGTCCCCGCCAGAAGCATCTGTTCCTTATGCAGCCTGAGTGTCCTCTGCTAGGGTGGCCAGTTCCCCTCCTCCTGCCCTGCCTTTTTGCAGGTTCACAGGTGCAAGACTGGCTGTTTTCTGTTAATATTAACTATACTTGAATTTTCAAGGATTTTTTTTTTAAGAAAAAAATGTATAATGCCAATACCAAAACAAACAAACAAACAAACAAACAAAAAAAAAACACAGGAAACAAAAATTAACCTTATTAAACTAAACCTGCCCTGATAGGAGGGTTCCTCTCACAAACCTGACTGCAGAGCAAAATGGAACTGTTCCAATTTCTCCCTTTGCAAACAGGTGTGCATCAACTTCTCATTTTAACAACTTTCTTTCTTTCTCTTTCTTTTTCTTTCTTTCTTTCTCTCTCTCTCTTTCTTTCTTTTTTTCTTTCTTTTTTTTTTTTTTTCCCAGACAGTCTTGCTCTGTCACCCAGGCTGGAGTGTAGTGGTGCGATCTCAGCTCACTGCAACCTCCATCTCCTGGGTTCAAGCGATTCTCCTGTCTCAGCCTCCTGAGTAGCTGGGACTACAGGTGCATACCATCACACCCAGCTAATTTTTTGTATTTTTAGTAGAGAGGGGGTTTCACATGTTGGCCAGGCTGGTCTTGAACTCCTGGCCTCAAGTGATCCACCCGCCTTAGCCTCCCAAAGTGCTGGGATTACAGGCATGAGCCACCGCGCCCAGCCTTTAACAACTTTCTTAATAAGTGGTGTGGGAAAACACCCAGAGCTAAACAAAACCAACATGGGGAAGTGACAAGCATTTGAGAATTCTTACATTTCTCGTAGCTGTATTCCCCCAGAATCTGGTTTCCAGCTTTTTTTTTTTTTTAGTCTGGAGACAGGTTGGAGTGCAGTGGTGCGATCAGTGCTTACTGCAACCTTGCCTTCGTGGGCTCAAGCAATCTGTCTGCCTCAGCCTCCCAAGTAGATGGGTCCACAGGCATGTGCCATCAGCTTGGCTAATTTTTCTATTTTTTGGTGAAGATGAGGTCTTGTTATGTTGTCCAGGCTAGTCTCAAACTCCTGGGCTCAAGCAATCCTCCCGCTTCTGCCTCCCAAAGTGCAGAGATGATAGGCGGAAGCCATTCCAGCATCTCGTATGATGTGGTCGTTGAAATCAACCCTTTCAGGAACATTTAACAATAGCTAAAACAGTGAGTGGGCACTGGGTGTGTGCTCCAGTTCAGGCTCTTACTTATTTCGTTAGATTCTCTCAAAACCCCTGGAGATGGGGGATTTCCTTGAGGTGGGGGTTTTCCACGCTTTCCAGATGAGGGCTGTACGCTCACTGACTAGAGGCACCATGTCTAAGTGTCTGAGGCTTAATTCCTATTCTCTAGAAGAGCAGCTGACTATGTGTATGTCAGTGGGAGAGGGGAGAGCCCAGAAAACCATTGCAGTTTATCACAGCCACCCCCACCCCCTCCATCACTGCAGAAACCGAGCCTCCACTATCTTGGAGTTTCCTTGAAGAGTTCCCAGTCTTGGTGAAATATGGGATGGACGGCCAGGCACAGTGGCTCACGCCTGTGATCCCAGCACTTTGGGAGGCCAAGGTGGGTGGATCACTTTAGGTCAGGAGTCCGAGACCAGCCTGACCAACATGGTGAAACCCCATCTCTACTAAAAATACAAAAATTAGCCAGGCGTGGTGGCGCATGCCTGTAATCCCAGCTACTCGGGAGACTGATGTAGGAGAATCTCTTGAACCCAGGAGGTGGAGCTTGCAGTGAGCTGAGATTGCGCCACTGCATTCCATCCTGGGCAACAGAGTGAGACTCTGTCTCAATAATAATAATAAGAATAAGAAGAAGAAGAAGAAGAAGAAGAAGAAGAAATATGAGATGGAATTTCCATTGGATGTTAAAGATCCTTCCAAAACAGATATTTTCTACAGAAAATGTTACATTTGGTCTGACATCTTGCAAAAATGAACTCAAATGGTCAGAAATATTTGCTGCTCTAGGTTTTCAGAAGCAGAACGGGCATCCTTTCTTAGAATACATCCTGGGCCCCTCAGGGTGTTCACGGTGGGAATAAAGTATATAAAATGAGAAGTCAAAACAGGGAAGAGGTACTAGGGAGGAAGCTGGGCAGAGGAAAGGAACCCTTGGGAGGCCCAAACTTTAATGCTCTGGTTCATAAAATGCAAAAAAAAAAAAAAAAAAAAAAAATCCATTCTCATCCCTCCTGTCCTGTTACTGTCAAGATGCTAGCTCCTTGGATAATTCAAGATACACCAAGCTTCCTCCCCGAATAGCCCCAAGTTTAAGGGCAGGAAATGGCCTTGGACTGGGTGTCTTTGCCGAGAGAACAGCAGCACTTTGATCCAAGATGTCCGAAAGACAAAGCAGAAGTTCATGAGAAACAGAGGCCCCAGCATCACTTGGGGTGGTGGGGAGGGACCTGTGCAGCTTGCGTCATGGACACCTCGTTAGCGCATAGGAGCGCATCAGTTTTACAGAAACGGGGCTCCATCTAGCCCAAAGGGAGAACACCCAGGCTGTGATCAAAGGATTGAGGGTAGGACATCAAAGGTTAGGGATTTTCCGGAGTGGAAAATATGGGAAGGGATTCGGTCAAAACCAGTCACACGTAGGGAAGAAACATTAGGCCTTACAGAGAATGTGGGCGAGATTTGGTAAGATGTCAAAACTTACCACACCCAAGTGGGCATATTTAGGGGAAAACCAGAAGTCATAGTTCATTGGAAACAGACAGATACAGTCAACAAATCTTCATTTATCTGGGGAGTGCAAATATCACGTTATTCCTTATTGTGTGTCAGAAATACGCAAGCCCACACTGTGTTGAGTACCTGCGTGGGAGTGGGAGATGTTCAGGCCTGCACACAACTTATCTGTGCCTCAGCTCTTCTTGTGGAAAAATGCTATAGAAACAGCACAAGATCTGGACCATCCAACTCACCAACCCACCCCAGCTGGAATTCAGTGGGCAGTCCCCTGACCCTGTTATTCCTCTGAATATGAGAAAGGCAGAGACAATAGAATAGGAGGGCGATGGTTTCAATCCACAGGGCTCTTTGGATGAGAAAACATGGGGGTGTTGTTAGGTAGCCCTGGTCTGCTTGAGATTTCATTTCTGGCTCGGTGCAGTGGCACACGCCTGTAATCCTGGCACTTTGGGAGGCAGAGGCGGGTGGATCACTTGAGGTCAGGAGTTCCAGAGTAGCCTGGCCAACATGGTGAAACCCCGTCTCTGCCAAAAATACAAAAATTAGCTATGTGTGGTGGTGCACGCCTGTAATCCCAGCTACTTGGGAGGCTGAGACAGGAGAATCACTTGAACCCGCGAGGCAGAGGCTGCAGTGAGCTGAGATTGTGCCACTGTGACAGGCGTGGGCCACAGCACAGAGCCTGGTAACCACCATTCTATTGTCTGTTTCTATGTATTTGAGTTTTTTTCAGGTTCCACATATAAATGAGATCATGCAGTATTTGTCCTTCTGTGTCTGGCTTAGTTCACTTAGCATAAAGTCCTCCAGATTCATCCAAATGGCAGGGTCTCCTCCTTTGAAGGCTGTATAGTATTCTGTTGTATTGTATACCAAGTATCTTTATCTATTCATCACTGATGGACACTTACGGTGTTTCTGGGTCTTGGCTATGGTGAATAATGCCACAATGAACCTAGTCCAAAACGGGAAGTCCTCAAATATCCATCAATGTTAAATCATTAAGTAAATAGTGGTATTTATTCACAATTTATTTCATAGATGAAATGCTACACAATGGTAAAAATGAACAAAGTTTAGCCATACACAATAAGGCGGATGACTCACAACCATAATGGTAAATCAGAGCAGCTGGGCTGGGCACAGTGGCTCACACCAGTAATCTTTGGGAGGCTGAGGTGGGAGGATTGCTTGAGCCCAGTTCGAGACCAGCCTGGGCAACATAGTGAGACCCTGTCTTTTAAAAAAATACAAAAATTAGGCAGGTGTAAAAGCACACCAGATACTTGAGAGGCTTAGGTCAGAGGATTGCTTGAGTGCAGGAGTTCAAGGCTGCAGTGAGCTGTGATTGTGCCACTGCACTCCGGCCTGAGCAACAGGGCAAAACCCTGTTTCAAAAAACAAAAAAGGAAGAAGAAGAAGCCTAAACAAAAGAATTCTAAGTGTATTGCTCTATTTGTATGATGTTCAGAAACTGGCAAAACTAGAGCTTTTGGGAATATGCACTCAAGTAGTAAAACTCTAAAGAAAAGCAAAAGGGCCAGGCACAGTGGCTGATGCCTGTAATCTCAGCACGTTGGAAGGCCAAGGCAGGTGGATCCCTTGAGGCCAGGAGTTCGAGACCAGCCTGGCCAACATGGTGAAACCCCCGTCTCTACTAAAAATACAACAATTAGCCGGGCGTGGTGGCGTGCACTGTAATCTCAGCTACTCAGGAGGCTGAGGCAGGAGAATCGCTTGAACCTGGGAGACGGAGGTTGCAGTGAGCCGAGATTGTGCCACTGCACTCCGACCTGGGTGATAGAGCTAGTCTCTGCCCACCCACCCCCCAAAAAAAGCAAAGGAAGGGGAGAGGGCTGTGCTTGTCTTCAAGGGGAAGAGTGTTTGGTGGGAAGACACTTGTGTCTAAGGGTGCTGACCACATGCTTTTTCTTGATCTCAGTGGCGGTTGCAAGGTGTATACTTTATAATTACATATTAAGCTGTGCATTGATATTTTAGTCCCTTTTCTGTGTGTATCACCTGTCATAAAAAGGTTTTAAAAAACATGAAGCAACAAAGAAAAAATTGCTGATGGACACTTATGTGTCTTCACACAAGATATGAAAGAACTTTACAAGAAAAACTTAAAAAAAGAAATAGAGATGGGATCTCACCATCTTGCCCAGGCTGGTCTCGAACTCCTGGGCTCAAGCAGTCCTCTAACCTCAGCCTCCCAAAGTCCTAGGATTACAGGTGTCAACCACCATGACCAGCACCCCCCACCAAAAAAAAAAAAAAAAACCCTTTACTTTAAAAATTGCCTAAATTAGGCTGGGCACGGTGGCTCACACCTGTAATCCCAGCACTTTGGGAGGCTAAAGCAGGCAGATCACGAGGTCAGGAGATCGATACCATCCTACCTAACACGGTGAAACCCCGTCTCTACTAAAAATACAAAAAATTAGCCAGGCATGGTGGCGGGAGCCTGTAGTCCCAGCTACTCAGGAGGCTGAGGCAGGAAAATGGTGTGAACCCGAGAGGCGGAGCTTGCAGTGAGCCGAGATTGCGCCACTGCACTCCAGCCTGGGCGACAGAGTGAGACTCCATCTCAAAAAAAAAAAAAAAAAAAAAAACTTTAATGTTTACACAACAGTGTGAATGTACTAAGTACTACTGAACTGCACATTTAAGAATGGTTACGATGGTAAATTTTGTCACGTGTGTATTTTACCACAGGTTTTTTTTGCGTGTTTTTGCTTTGTTTTGCTTTGTTTTGTTTTTTGAGGCAGTGTCTCACTGTCACCCAGGCTGGAGTGCAGTGGCCTGATCATAGCTCACTGCAGCCTCTACCTCCCGGGCTCAGTTACTCCTCCCACTTCAGCCTCTGGAGCAGCTGGGACTGCAGGTGTGTGCAACTATACCCAGCTAATTGTTTGTATTTTTTTTTTAAATGGGGTCTTGCTATGTTTTCCAGGCTGGTCTTGAACTGGCCTCAAGCCATCCTCCCACCTCAGCTTTCCAAAGTGCTGGGATTACAGGTGTGAGCCAACACACCTGGCCCCACAATTTTAAAAAATACCTGAACACATAGAGTGACATTAAAACATACCTAAATACTTGGAGAGTGACGCCACGTAGTCACTTTGGAAAACCCGGTATTGTAAAGATATCAATTGTTGGTTATAGCATAACAATCAAATTCTCACTGTCGATTTTCCTGGCTTTGGAGCTTGACTAGCTGACTCTGTGTAAGAAGAACAACACAAGAACACTTACTTTATCCAATATCAAGAGGTACTATAGAGCTAAGTAATTGAAACAAAGTCTTTTTTTTTTTTAAAGACAGTCTTGCTCTGTCACCCAGGCTGGAGTGCAGTGGTGGGAACACAGCTCACTGCAGCCTCAAGCCCTGGCCTCAAGCAATCCTCCCACCTCAGCCTCCCAAGTAGCTGGGACCACAGGCATTCGCCACCATGCCGTGCTAATTTTTTTTAATTTTGTAGAGATGGACTTTCTCCATGTTGCCCAGGCTGTTCTTGAACTCCTGGCCTCAAGTGATCCTCCTACCTTGGCCTCCCAAAGTGCTGGGTTTACAGGCGTGAGCCACCACACCTGGCTATAAGCAACACTTTATAGGGTTAGGGCTAGACGGTAGATCCACAGAATCAACCTGGGCACTCAGAGACAGACCCACACACAAGGAAGGGGTGGCTGGACTATTGGTGGGCCCCTGGCTTACCCAGGAGCATTCATGACAGCTCCGTTCCTCATAGCACGAAACTAGAAACAACCCAGTGTCCACAGGCAGGCAAAATGGATAAATGAACTGTGATGTGTTTCCACAATGGAATATCATGCACCTGTGATATGGTTAGGCTTTGTGACCCCACCCAAATCTCCTATTGAATTGTAATTCCCAGGTGCTTAGGGAGAGACCTGGTGGGAAAAGATTAGATTATGGGGGCAGTTTCCTCTATGCTGTTCCCGTGATAGTGAGTGAATTCTCCCGAGACCTGATGGTATTAAAAATGGTAGTTTTTTCTGTGCTAACATGCACTGTCTCTCACCTGCCACCATGTAAGACGTGCCTCCTTCCACTTCCACTTCCGCCATGACTGTAAGTTTCCTGAGGTCTCCCCAGCCATGGGGAACTGTGAGTCAATTAAACCTCTTTTTTTTTTTTTTTTAAATAAATTACCCAGTCTGTGGTATGTCTTTATAACAGTGTGAAAATGGACTAATACAACCAGCAAAAATTGATGAAGTATAGTTAACCTGCAGCCATGTGGATGAATCTTAGGAATAATGTGAGTGAGAAAACTAAGTCACAGAAGATGACACGTTATGATTTTATTTTTAGAAGCTCAGCTAGGTGCAGTGACTCATGCCTGTAATCCCAGCACTTTGAGAGGTCATGGTTGGCAGATCACCTAAGGTCAAGAGTTTGAGACCAGCCTAATCAACATGGAGAAACCCCGTCTCTACTAAAAGTACAACATTAGCCGGGCGTGGTGGTGCATGCCTTTAATCCCAGCTACTCAGGAGGCTGAGGCAGGAGAATCACTTGAACCCGGGAGGCGGAGGTTTCAGTGAGCCAAGATCACACCATTGTACTCCAGCCTGGGCAACAAGAGTGAAACTCTGTCTTAAATAAATAAATAAATAAATGCTCAAAAGCAAGGAAAACTAAAAATCATATTGTTTAAGGCTGGGCGCAGTGACTCACGCCTGTAATCCCAGTACTTTGGGAGGCCGAGAGGGGCAGATCATGAGGTCAGGAGATCGAGACCATCCTGGCTAACACGGTGAAACCCCGTCTCTACTAAAAATACAAAAAATTAGCCGGGCGTGATGGCGGGCGCCTGTGGTCCCAGCTACTTGGAAGGCTGAGGCAGAAGAATGGCGTGAACCCGGGAGGCGGAGCTTGCAGTGAGCCGAGATCTCGCCACTGCACTCCAGCCTGGGTGACAGAGCGAGACTGCGTCTCAAAAAAAAAAAAAAAACTAAACTAAAAATCGTATTGTTTAGAGATGCATACCAATATGATAATAACTATTAAAAATGTAAGGGACTGGGCTGGGCATGGTGGCTCACGCCTGTAATCTCAGCACTTTGGGAGGCTGAGGCAGGAGGATCACTTGAGCCCAGGAGTTTAAGATGAGCCTGGGCAATAAGGCAAAACCCCATCTCTATAAAAAAAAAGGAAAAAAAAGTAGCCAGGTGTGGTAATGCATGCCTGTAATCCTAGCACTTTGGGAGACTAAGGTAGGAGAATCCCTTGAGCCCAGGAGTTCAAGAGCAGCCTCAGCAACGTGGCAAAACCCCACCTCTGCAAAAAATTTTAAAAATTAGCCACATGTGGTAGTGTGTGCCTGTAATCTCATCACTTGGGGAAGCTGAAGCAGGAGAATCACTTGAGCCCAGGAGTTGAAGACCAGCCTGGGCAATATAGGGAGACCTCATCTCTACCAAAAATTTAAAAATTGGCCAAGTGTGGTGGTATACACCTGTAGTCCCAGCTACTCAGGAGGCTGAGGCAGGAGGATTGCTTGAGTCCAGGAGTTGGAGGCTACAATGAGTATGATGGCAGCCTGGGAGAGTGAAACCCTGTCTCTAATAAATAAATAATAAAATTAAATAAAAAAATTAAAATGTAAGGGAATGATAACTATCAAACAAAGGGCAACAGAGACTTTTGAAAGGAAGACAAAAGTGGAATGGGGAGCGGCCCAAGGCAGTCACAGGGTACTCCCTGGTGACGTGCTGGTTCTTAAACTGAGTTGGTAGATGGAGTTAGGGGGTCGTTTTATTGTTATACACCCTATATCTTATAACATTTTATTGTTATACATTATAACCCACATCTACGGGTATATGTCAATTCTCATATAATAAAACTGGCACGGTGACTCATGCCTGTAATCCCACCACTTTTGGAGGCCGAGGTGGGAGGATCACTTGAGGTCAGGAGTTTGGGACCAGCCTGGCCAACATGGTGAAACCCCGTTTCTACTAAAAAAATTAGCCGGGCATGGTGATGCATGCCTGTAATTCCAGCTACTTGGGAGACTGAAGCCAGAGAATTGCTTGAACCCGGGCAGTAGAGGTTGCAGTGAGCTGAGATCGTGCCATTGCACTCCAGCCGGGCAACAGAGCGAGACTCCATCCGCCCCCCACCCCCAAAAAAAAGAAAAGAAAAGAAAAAAAAAGAAACTGGAAAAGTAAGAGAAAAGTTCCCAGACCTCAGCCTTGGGGAATGCCAGCTTTTACGGACCAGGGAGAGGGGCAGGAGTTGTGCACGAAACGAGATGGAGCTGCATGAGGTGGGAGAAGAGGAAACTGTGACATCACAGTGGCCAAGGGAGCCTTCCAAGAGGAAGAAGCATCTCCCAGGGTCAGGGCTTCTAAGAGCAGTTGGGGAAGACGAGGACTAGAATTTGGATTTGGCCACCTGGGGGTGTTTTCTGAACTTGGAGGAGCATTCTTGGGGAGTTGGAGTTGGGGGATGCCCCTACGATGCTTGCAGCGGCTGAGGACTCCAGACCTGCAGAGTCTGTCCTGAGACAGGTCAGACCTCGGCGGTGGGATGGGAAAGGGGGCCTCTCTGTCTAGGGACTTGCACTCCGATGTAGTCGGAGGTGCTACACTGTGGCTGGCCACAGACCAACACGAGCAATGGACCACGAGAGGCCTGGGGTAGGTAGCCTTTCCTTCCTGTGCAGCCAAGAACAGAAGGATGAGAGGGATTCCTTCTGCCTTCTCCTTGGTATGAGCACCCCCACCTCCATCCCCACTCTGTCCTTTCTCCCAGGAGCAGCTGGCCGGAGAGTAACACGACTCCAGCCGGACATGGTCATGACTGTTCCAGCCTGCAAGGTCATGACTCTCTGGCCCAGCTACGACTCCTAGGGGAAAGGAAGTGCCTGGTCTACCGCCCTTTCCCTGCAAGTCTGAACCCTGTGTGGACAGAAGGAGGAGGACCCCATAAGGTAGGGGTACTGGGGTACTCGGGTGCCTGGGAAGATCCAAGCCTGGCCTATAGGGTCAAGGTCTTTTCCAAAACAGGGGAAACCCTTTCTGGTTCCCGAAGGTCCTCCCTTCCCTATTCCCTGAACAGGTGGGTGCCAAGAAGCCCCTGTCTTGAGGACAGAGAGACTGCAGTCTGGCCTCCCCAGACCCAGGCAGCCTCTAACATCACAGCCGCAGCGCAGAAACTGGCCTGGCTTCCTCCCAGGCCCAGAAGGCCCCAGCTGGCCACCTCCCTTTGTTTGTCTTGGGAGGGGCGACTGCTAAGCAAACAGGGAAGGGGAATCCCGATTCGGCCTCTCTGTCTGTCCGGCCAGCGGTTACCCAGGCCCGGGCCTCTGGTGCCCACTGAGGCCTGGCTCCTTCCTGGCCCTTTGCGTGGAAGGGACACAGGGCAGGAGTGGGTACAGAGAACACCCAGGGCTTTCCGAAAAAAATAGCCCAGGCCTCCCACAGATGAGATAGGAGCTATGTGGTTCAGTAAACCTCAGCTCCAGCTACAGGCAAATGGGATTAACTGAGCACTTACTGTGTTGGGGCCTTGGCCTAGTGCCGTGCATGTCAGAGCCCTCCAGATACTGCCTGGCCACCCTACGGGGTCCTATCAGGATCTCAAGTTTCCAAAAGAGGAAACAGGCTTGGGGTCATAAGGGAATGAGGTTAGCAGGGGTGGTAATCCCACCCAGATCTCTCTGACTCCCAGATCATGCTTTTTTTTTTTTTTTTTTTTTTTTTCCTGAGACACGGTCTCGCTCTGTTGCCCAGGCTAGAGTGCAATGGCACAATCATAGCTCACTGCAGCCTCAAATTCCGGGATTCTCATGTGATCCTACTGCCTCGGCCTCCCGAGTAGCCAGGGCTATAGGGACATGCCACCATGCTTAGCTAATTTTTAACTTTTTGTAGAGATAGGGTCTTACTATGCTGCCCAGACTGGTCTCAAACTCCTGGCTTCAAGTGATCCTTCTGCCTCAGCCTCCCAGAGAGCTGGGATTACAGGCATGAGCCACCGCGCCTGGCCCCCAAATGTGCTCTTAATCATAGCTCATTTCTCTTAGTGGAACCACGGGGGAAGGTGGTAAGGGGGCTTAAGCAGGAGCTCTACCCCTCACCTCTCTTTTCTCTTTCCCAGAGACCACACCGCTGTTCCAGACCCTCTCCATGGATGAGGTCCTGCCCCTGATGCCTTGGGAGACCCTGTTGGCACAGGGCAGTCCCCAGGGCTCGCCTGACCTCCCAGCTGGGCAGCGGAAGCAGCAGCCACAGGGTGATAGGGCCCAGGGCCTGGCCTCTGAGTCCTGGAAGCTCCTGAAGGTGCCCATCATTCACATAACGCCATCCAGTGATGGGGAGTCCCCTGCCTGCACCCCGACCCCCCGACGCCGGGAGCAGCTGAGGATGCCAGACCCGCAGAGTCTGTCCCAGGACAGGTCAGACCTGGGCAGTGGGACAGGAAAGAGGGTCTCTCTGTCTAGGGAGGGTTCTCTCTGTCAAGGATGGGTTCCTTGTGGCTGCGGGTCAAAGCGCAAACTTAGCCCCACAGAGGGCTGACTCAAAGCCACGAAATAGATGCACAAACAAAAGGTAAAAACTGAGGGTGTGCATTGGGACAACCAGCTATGAGTGAGCTCAGCTGAGTTCTGTCTACTAAGAGTGGAGGGGAAGCTGGGCACGGTGGCTCACGCCTGTAATCCCAGCACTTTGGGAGGATGAAGCTGGTGGATCACCTGAGGTCGACAGTTCAAGACCAGCCTGGCCAACATGGTAAAACCCCATCTCGACTAAAAATACAAAATTAGCCAGCGATGGTGGTGGATGCCTGTAATCCAAGCCATTCAGGAGGCTGGGGCAGGCGGTTCGCTTGAACCTGGTAGGCGGAGGTTGCACTGAGCCGAGATTGCGCCACTGCTCCAGCCTGCATGACAGAGCAAGACTCTGTCTCAAGAAGAAAAAAAAAAAGAGTGGATGGGTGGAGAGGGACCCCACCCAGTGTTTTTCAAACTGTAGGTCAAGACCCATTTAAGGGCCATAAAACTAATATAGTGAATTGTAATCAGCCCTTGTTTTTTGTTTTTTGTTTTTTTCTTTTTGAGACAGCATCTCTCTCTGTCACCCAGGCTGAAGTGCAGTGGCACGATCTTGGCTCACTGCAACTTCCACTGCTCCCCCCTCCACCCAGTAGCTGGGACCACAAATGTGCACCACCACACCCGTCTATTTTTTTGTATTTTTAGTAGAGACAAGGTCTGACCATGTTGCCCAGGCTGGTCTTGAACTCCTGAGCTCAGGTGATGCACCCTCCTCGGCCTCCTAAGGTGCTGGGATTGTGAAATGCAGCACCCGGCCACAATCAGCACTTCTTTATCCAAATCAAAATAAAATAGAATTGCAAATAACACCATGCGTGAGGCCTAATGATGGTAAGTGTGGTTTCTTACAACTTCTGTGGCATTATGTGTATTTCTAAGTGCGTGCTGGAAGCCCATGTGAAAGGTATTTCCTGCTGTAGATCACAGGCCAAAAAAAAAAGAAGAAGAAGAAAAACAAAGAAAAAAGAAAGTTTAAACAACACTTCTGCAAAGAAACACTCTCTCTGGTACAAGGAGACAGGAAATGGGAGGTTCAGGGCCATAGGGGGAAGAGGAAAGAACTCTACCGACCCTGAATAGAACAAGTAGCCACTGTGGTTTCTTCTAACAAGGTACACTTGATAAGAGTTAAAGTTTATGAAGCAGAGCTTTGTGCATGGATGTGGAGAAATCACAGAAACAATGATGATGGGGGACAGCAAGTTGCAAATGAAACAGAGGGAGCCTAATTGTGTATCTTTTAAAAAAGATACTGGATAATAGGTGATAGTGTTGGTGGATGCCTCCTGATGTAGAAAAAGGACAGAAAAGTACACAGGGTCCAGGCGTGCTGGCTCATGCCTGTAATCCCAGCACTTTGGGAGGCCGAGGCAGGCAGATCACCTGAGGTCAGGAGTTCAAGACCAGCCTGACCAACACAGTGAAACCCCATCTCTACTAAAAATACAAAAATTAGCCAGGCATGGTAGCACATGCCTGTAATCCCAGCTATTCAGGAAGCTGGGGCAAGAGAATTGCTTGAACCGAGGAGGTGGAGGCTGCAGTGAGCCAAGATCGAGCCACTGCACCACTCCAGCCTGAGCCGACAGAGCAAGACCTTGTCTCAAAAAAAAAAAAAAAAAAGCACAGGAAGGAAACACACCAACTGCACAGCAGGCAGAAGGCTCCTTAGGGGGCACGGGAAGGGAAAGGAGGGATGGGGAGCCAGGCCTTTGGTTTTAAGTGCAATCATTTCTTTCTTTTAAAAAAAGGACCTGAAGCAAAATGGCAAAATGTCCACATCTATTCTATATAGGTACAGGGGACATAGAGGACCGTTATATTTTTTTCCTTTTTTTTTTTTTGAGATGGAGTCTTGCTCTGTTGTCCAGGCTGCAGCGCAGTGGTGTGATCCTGGCTCACTGCAACTTCCACCTCCTGGGTTCAAGCAATTCTCCTGCCTCAGCCTCCTGGGTAGCTGGGATTACAGGTGCAAGCCACTACACCTGGCTAATTTTTTTTTGTATTTTTGGTAGAGATGGGGTTTCACTCTGTTGGCCAGGCTGGTCTCAAACTCCTGATAGGTGATCCACCCTCCTTGGCCTCCCAAAGTGCTGGGATTACAGGCGTGAGCCAACGCGCCCAACCTGAAATAAATATTATTTAATTAAAAAAGTAAAAGCATTACACTAGAAGAAACAGACCGAAGAGAAATCTAAAGAGATCAGTTGGACAGAGGAAGGTGGTGGGAGGAGGGCGTCTCTTACATTGGCCGGTGGCAGGCAGCAAATGTCAGAGGGCGGATGGGGATTTTAGAGGTGGGGGGTAGCACGAGAGGTAGGGCACGGCAAGAGGGGGGTGCTGTCCGTGCAGAGGGAATAGCCAGTGCAAAGGTCTTGGGGTAGGAGGCAGGAAGGTGCCTGGTGAGTTAGAAGAACAGCGGGAAGGCTGGATGGAGGGTGTGAGCCAGAGGGAGATGAGGAGCTGAAGTCGGAGAGCTGACAGGGGCCTTGGGTGCCAAGGTGAGGACTTTGCTTTTACCTGGAGTGAGGTACAGCTGGGGCAGGGCTCTGAGCCAGGAGAGTAGTTAACTGACTCAGGTGGTCCCAGGCTCTCTCTGGCTGCAGGTGAGAACAGACAGTAGGGGCAGAGATGGGAGTAGGGAGATCAGGCAGGAGACTGCTGGGATATCCAGGCAGGAGAGGATGGAGGCTGGGCCAGGGCGTGGGCAGCGGAGGAAGAAGAGTTTAGAATCTGGAGCGATTTGATTTTATACGTGGAGCCCACAGAGTTTGTGATAGATTGGATGTGGAAAAGAGGAAGGAAAAGAGAGGGTCAGAAAAGACTCTGAAGTTCTGGGCCTGCCATTCATCAAAATGGAGAAGTCAGGTGGGCTTCTTTTGCAGGAGGAGGGGAATGGTTGATGGAGAGGGATGGGAAGGGAGTTTTTTCAAAAGAGGCGGGGACAGCGTACCCTGGAGAGCGCTGGGAAGCCGCAGCCCCGGAGCTGTGAGGTGGGACTCGCATTTCTGTGGGGTTGGGCCAGGAGTCCAGGACACCACCTGACTCTGACCTCTTGCAGACGTGGGGGACGCAGGTTATGGCGTCAGAGCAGGATCGAATCCAACTCTGCCGCTTCCCTACCGGGTGACCCCAACAAGTCACTTCCCATCTTAGAGGCCGGGCTTCTCCTTCCGTAAAAGGACTGGTTTTGCTCGTTCCTGCGCTGTCCCCGGGAAAAGCCCTTACCACTGAGTTAGTGGGACTCCCAGCACTGGGGTGATGAGCGCAAGTTCTCAGCACAGATAAGAGCCAGGGAGGCTGGATTCTGACTTGGTACTTGGCCTGGCTGACCAAGACTGGGAAGTCCCTAGAAACGGAGGCACGGGACCTCCTGGGACCAGGAACCCGGGCTCAGAGCCTGGGAGAGGGAAGGAGGAGGCGGCCAACCGGCCCCACCCCTTCCCGCCAGCTTCGGGCCTCTCCCCCATACACACACCTCGGTTTCCCAGCATCTCCAGTCCTCCCCCACCTTCGCTCCGGCTCTCGGGTTCCTCCCTGGGAGGTCTAGGAGCTTCTGGCCAGGGGCATAGTAGTTGCTAGGGACCCTTTTCTAGGTACTAGGGGAGGGGGCTCCCCAACCTGCGGTCTGGCAGCTGCCTCCACGATGTTTGGTTTTAATAAAGTCTCTTTGTTTCTTCCTCTGTCTCTCTGCCCCTCTGTTTTCCCTTCTCTGTCCAGTCCCTCTCTCCCCGGCTTCTCCCTCCTTCTAGGCCTCTGCGGCCCCTCCCCGCCTTCCCTCCCGGGCGGGGGGCGGCGCCGTGACGCGGCGGGGCGGGGGAAGGAAGGGGGTGTCGCTGACGCCGCGGCGGCCTCCGGCGGCTCCGGCCTTTTGTGCGGGCGGCTGGGTTGGGTGGGGGCGGCGGCCGCGGAAGGCCAGGCCGGTGCCCTGCGGGGACGCCCAGCGCAGTCCAGCCCCGCGCAGCCCAGCCCTGCCCTGCCCTGCCCTGCGCCCGGGGCGCGCCCGCCGCGCCGCATCCATGTTCGAGTAAGGACCGGGCGACTAAAGCTCAGGGACCGGGCTCGCGGGGGAGGCCACCGGAGGGAGGCGGCGCCGCGGGCTTGGGGAGGGGGCGGCGCGGCCGCTGCAGAGGTGGGGGGCCTCTGCATGTGGCCCTGGCCGGGGCGATCGGGGTGGGGGCGGAGCAGGGGGCCCCCGGGCGAGGGGTGCAGCTGGGGGGTGGGGCGCGGACGCAGGGCAGGGCCCGAGGTCTGGGTCGCCACTGCCGGCCCGCGACGCACTGGGTTGCGGGGTTTGGCTGGGGGCCCGCGAGCTCATCTGGCGGGGAGGGCCCTCAGGCCTGGCACCCCCCTACCTGGTAAGCCAGGGGTGAGCGCGAGGCCGAATTGGGGCTCCGGCCTGGGATGGAGACAGGATCGGGACCAGCCCAGACCCACAGGCCGCGGAGCCCTGGGCGCGCCGAGAGTAGCCAGCCCCTCCTGGCTGGGCCCCCTCCCACCGTCCTTGGCTGTTGCGGGTCTCGGGGCTGCCGGGGGTGGGGGCTTCCTGCGTCTCTCCAGGACCGCGTGCTTGAGATCTTGGAGGGCGGGGGGGTCCTGTGTGCTCGGAATTGACTTCTTACTCCCTTTCCGGTCCAGGTGGGCGCATGTGCTTCCGACTGTGAATTGTCTTGCAAGTGTGTGTACGTGTGTCTGGGGCTGCTAGCCTGCAGCAGCTTTGGGCCTCTGATAGGGTTCCTGCGTGTAACTTAACCATTAATTCTGACCGCGGCTCTGTGTGTTACTGTAAGTTATCTATGTGTGTCTGGGGCTCCAAGTCTGTGGCTGTGAGCAGCTGGTTGTGTGCGTGTTGTGTGTTTCATTCCATCTGTAGCTCCCTGTGCCAATATAAATTACCCCTGTGTGTCTAAGTGTGACGTTGGAGTGTGTGTACGTGTGTCTGGAGTTACTGTGTGTAGCAGCTCTGATCCTTCTTGGGCTGTGTGTGTTTTACCATTAATTCTATCTGTGGCTCCAAGTGTCGCTGTAAGTTACCAGTGTGCGTCCCATTGTGACTTAGTGGTGTGTGTACAAGTGTGCCTGGGGCTCTGGGTTCTACCATGACCCTCTGTGCCTGCATATGCATGTAATTTAGCTCTGAAACGCTCTTCTTTTTTTTTTTTTTTTGAAATAGAGTCTGGCTCTGTCACCCAGGCTGGAGTGCAGTGGCAAGATCTCAGCCCACTGCAACCTCCTCCTCCTAGGTTCAAGCAATTCTCCTGCCTCAGCCTCCCAAGTAGCTGGGATTACAGGAGTGCGCCACCACGCCTGGCTAAGTTTTGTATTTTTAGTAGAGATGGGGTTTCACCATGTTGACCAGGCTGATCTCGAACTCCTGACCTCAGGTGATCCACCCGCCTCGGCCTCCCAAAGTGCTGAGATTACAGGCTTAAGCCACCGCGCCTGGCTTGAAACTCTCATTTAGCTCTGTGTGCCAATGTAAGTTACATTTGTGACATTGTTGTGTGTCTGGGGCTCTGTGAGTGTGGCTGTAATTTAATCTGATTCCATCTTTGTGTGAACATTCCCTTGTGTATTCCTTTGTGACAGTATTGAGTGGTGCCTAGGCCTCTCTGTGTACAGCTGAGACCCTCTGTGGTTTTGTGTGTGTGTGAACAGTGTGAGACCCCTTGTGGTTCTCTGTGGGCTTGGAACCCTCCCTTCTAAGACCCTGGGAGTACCCAGGGCACTTTGGAGGCAATAATGATAACTGATGTTGTCCACCTGTTACAGTTAGTATAGCATGTGCCACGCATTATTCCACTACCTGGCCACTGTGTCCTCAAGATCCACACCCCGCTCGGCTGCGTTATTCCCAAGTCCTGCTTGACTGTGTGAGCATCAGGGCTCTCCACCAGCAACAGCCACTGACACCTCCACCCCTTGCCACTTTATTTTTTCTTTTCCTTTTTCTCTTTTTTTTAGATGCAGCCTCGCTCTGTCGCCCAGGGTGGAGTGCAGTGGCACGATCTTGTCTCACTGCAACCTCCGCCTCCTGGGTTCAAGCGATTCTTCTGCCTCAGCCTCCCGAGTAGCTGGGATTACAGGTGCGTGCCACCACACCTGGCTAATTTTTGTATTTTTAGTAGAGATGGGGTTTCACCATGTTGGCCAGGCTGGTCTCAAACTCCTGACCTCAGGTGATCCACCCGCCTCAGCCTTCCAAAGTGCTGGGATTTCAGGCGTCAGCCACTGCGACCAGCCCCTTGCCACTTTAGAAGTAGCCTTTGCTCTGTCTTCCCTGCCAGACAGTGAGCCCAGTGCGGGCACAGGAACAACTCGGTGGGGATGTGTTGGCCGGCCGTGGGACCTGATTTACCTGGGATTATGTGTGTGTCCCCTGGGGTCTTTCGGGACCAGTCTTTCACTGTATGGCTGTCTTTGGCTCTTTTCTGAGACTTCCTCGTGGCTATGTGTGTGAATATAATTTATCCGGGACTTTCTGTGGGTCGCTGTATGTTTCTGTGACCCTCTGCAGCTCTGTGTCTATGTGCACACATGCATGTGTCTGGATAACTTTTCTGGGAAATTGCCATGTGACTGTAGCAGACTAGCAATGCTGCAGGGGTGTGTGTGTGTGTGTGTGTGTAATTACTCTCTGGCTCTCTGTAGCATACCTGTGATGCTGTTGCTCTGTGCGTGTGTGTGCGCGCGTATGTGTGCGCGAGCATATGAGAGAGAGAGAGGAAAGACTCCTTGCAATTGTAGGGAAATGCAGTTTACCCCTGACACCTACTGTGTGACAATCATTGAGTTTCCCTTTTATGCACACCTGTGGATGCATCCACCCTTTTCTGACTAGAGGCAGCTCTGGGTCCATGGGGGCCTGGGAAGTTGGAGGTCAGGTGTCTGCGGAAGCAAAACAACATCCCTTCCAAGTCTCCTCACCCCTATAACAGTCCCCCAGGCTCCTCCCTTCACTCTGCCTTCAGCTAGCTGGTTGGGCAGCCGCAGGGCCCGCCCTTGAGTACTTCCTCTTTGCCCAGCCCTGGAGCAAAAACTGGGGGCGTGGTCCCTGCCCTGCCTGTGTGCCTTGAACCTCTCTTCAGGATTCCTGCCCCCAGGCCCTGCCCCTAGATCTGTGGCTGTGGGAAAGTAGGGCAGGTCTGTGTTTCAGGCTAGAGGGCTGAGAAAAGCAGGCAGGGGAGGATGTGGTCCCTGCTGCTTAGGAGTCCCTCCCTGCTCACCAGTGCCGTCTGGGTGAAGCCAAACTCCTGACTAGGGTCACCAGGCCTGTGCACCTCCACTACTCCTCCAGCCCCACTGGCCACCTCACTCATGCTCAGACATGCCAGGCTCAGTCCTGTCCCTGAGCTTGATGTTCTCCACCTGGAACAGTCTTCTCCCAGCCTTTGCCACATCTGTTCTTTGTCCTCAGGTGAACAAGTGGGCTTTGTTCAGGCAGGCTTTTGCTGACTCTTACTAAAGAAATTGGTTGGGCACAGTGGCTCATGCCTGTAATCCCAGCACTTTGGGAGGCCAAGATGGGAGGATCACTTGAGGTCAGGAGTTTGAGACCAGCCTGGGCAACATAGCAAGACCCCATCTCTACAAAAAAAAACTATAAAAATCAGCTAGACATGGTGATGTGAGACTGTAGTCCCAGCTACCAAGGAAGCTAAGGCTGGAGGATCGCTTGAGCCCGAGAGTTCGGGCCTGGAGTGACCTGGGAGGCTGAGGATTGAGAATTGCTACAGCCCAGGAGTTCGGAGCTGCAGTTAACCATGATTTCGCCACTGTATCACAGCCTTGGTGACAGAGTGTGACCGTGTCTCTAAAAAAACTTTAAAAAGCATCTCTGCCACCCTAGTTGTCCCATCCCTTATCTCTGTGGTCCTCAAACTTGAATGTGCATTGGAATCTCTGGCCCCACCCCAGTTCTGATTCAGAAGGTTGGGAGTGGGTCCTGGACTCTGCCTTTTGAACACTTTCCAAGTCCTGTCTGCTGCTCTCTGGGGCCCATACTGAGCAGCATTGCTTTATGGCGTTCACCAGTGTCTGAGGTCGCCATCCCTGCTCACTTGTTTTCTTACTGACGGTCTATGTTTCCCTGTTTCAGCATCAGGTCCCTTCAGGCAGGGGCTTGTATGGGCTTTGCTCACTTCCTTGTGGCGGGTGCAGGGTATTTAGAGGTGAAAGGCTGGAGTTGAGGGTCAGTCATGGAGGCTCCTAACATCAGGCGTAGTGCTTGTGAGGTCCCTGTCAGGGTCAGCAGAGCATCATGGACAGTGGTTCACTGGGCTGGCAGCCGGGCTGTACACTCCATTTTAGTCCGCCAGTCCCTGCGGGAGGGAAAGCAGCGTAGTTAAACCAGGTGCCCTCCAGGTACTGGGCTTTGTGGATCTCACCTCACCTCCAACCCTAGGAGGTGGGCACTAATTCCCATCATACCCAAGAGGAAACTGAGGCACAGGAGGGTTCAGACACTGGCTCAGGATCACATGGAAAGGACGCGGCTGCACTTGACTGGAAGCTCCTTGGACTGTGGGGCCCACACTCCAGGCTGCTGCCCTGGGGACCTGCAGGGTCCAAGGAGTCGTGCACCTGCTGGAACCCAAGTTCTATGAGGGGCAGGGGAGGAGGGCCAATCACCCAGGCCATCCCCAACAGTATGTGCTCACGGAGCACCTCCTGTGCGCCAGGCCCTGCTCTAGGTGATGGGGACACTCATATCGTGGGTGGGGGGTGGGGGTGGGGAGAGAAGGATAAGAACTAGGGGGAAATACTGAAGGTCCCGGGAGGCAGCAGGGAGACGTGCTTCGCAGAAAGAGAGCAGGGAGGGGGATTGGGAGGGCGGGGTAGGGGGTGTTAAATAGGGAGATAGGGAAGGTGTCCACTGAGCAGAGACCTGAGGGAGGTGGGGGAGTCCTGTGGATGTGGATGTCTGGGAGGAACGGCATTTTGAGCAGAGGCACCGACCAAGGCAGGAGCTGGGAGAGGGAGCGCAGGGCTGATGAGGGCAGAGAGGGACTAGCCAGGAGGGCCCTGATAGACTCAGGTGATCCCAGGCTCCCTCCCACTACAGGTGTGGGCAGGGATGGGAACAAGGAGACCAGGGAGGAGGCTGCTGGGATGGCCCAGGGGAAAAGCAGTGGCCTGGGCCACTGGCTGTTTAATTATTTTATTCATGTATTTTATTCCACAAATTTATTTTACAAGTGTTACATGAATGCCTACCCTGCATCCTGTCCCTTGTGCTGGGGACAGAGCAGTGACCCACAGACCTGTGAGGGACTTGGACCTGTCATCAGACAGTGATGGCCCAGAGTAGTCCAGGATGGGAGCTGCCCAGAGGACTGTGGGGTCACGCATGAGCCAAAGTCCTGAAGGACAAATAAGGATTTGCTAGGTAAAGAACTATGATCTGGACAGACAGAATGGCATATGTTAAGGCTTGGAGGTAAGAGAGACAACTTTGAGTTGCCCCAGGTGGTGGAGGGAATCCCACCTGCACCCCAGAATACATCAAGGCCCCCAATCCTGCCTTGAAATAAACCAAGCCCATGGCCAGGTGCAGTGGTTCACACCTGTAATCTCCTAGCACTTTGGGAGGCTGAGGCAGGTGGATTACCTGAGCTCAGGAGTTTGAGACCAGCCTGGGCAACATGGTGGAACCCTGTCTCTACTAAAATACAAAAAATTAGCTGGGCATGGTGGTGGGTGCCTGTAATCCCAGCTACTCGGGAGGCTGAGGCAGGAGAATCACTTGCACCTGGGAGGGCAGGTTGCATTGAGCTGAGATAGTGCCACTGCACTCCAGCCTGGGCGACAGCATGACTCTTTGTCTCCAAAAAAGAAATAAAAAAGAAATAAACCAGGCCTGTATCCTATGGCAAGTGGTTTGCTGCTTTGAGCTAGTTTCCTCCTCTGTAAAGCAGGGATGGTTAATCGTATCAAAGGCACCGGCTTGAGAAATAATACAGTTAATCATACGGAGAGCTTGACATAGTTCCTGATAAGGAGTCAACAAAGAACGTCCTTTTAAAGTTCCCGACGCCATCCCCACAGTCCTTATTACAGTTCGTGTTTGCACAGTCAAGTTGGGAGTGTCCTGTTTGTTCAGTGTCTGCCTCCCCACCAGAAGGCTCATTCCCCAAGGGCAGGGGCCGTGTCCTGCGGGCTCTACTGATGCCAGCTCCAGCCAGCGTGCAGATTATTCATTTAGCCTCTGGTGGTTATTGAGCATTCCCTATGTGCCTAGAGTTTTGGGCTCTAGGGACCCGGTGGTAACCAAGACCTGAAGGTGACAGTCTGGGTAGACAGTAAACAAACAGTAAACAAGCAGGACACTCCAGATAGCCTGGGGTGTGGCGACAGAGGTGCCTGCCTTAGGCTGGATGACGGGGAAGGAGAGCATTTGAGCTGAAGGGGACAGAGCTGGTGATGCCGGGGCCATGGAAGGACATTCAGGCGGAGGGACTACAAGTGTGGAGGCCTTGGCATGGGAATGAGGTTGGAGAGCTTAGGGACAAAAGCAGGCTGGGATGGCCAGGGTGGAGGGAGGACATGAGGTCAGCGAGGTTCCAGGGCCAAATCGCCACAGCAAGGTGAGGTCTTTGCTTCTACCTGAAGTGAGGTGCACCCACGGCAGGGCTCAGACCTGACTCAGACGGTCACAGGCCCCCTCTGGTTGTAGGACACCAGTGAAGAGGCTGCTGGGGTGTCCAGGCTGGAGGTGATGGAGGCTGGAGCAGGGAGAAATGGGTATAATAAAAATAATGGATGCTGGGTGTGGTGGCCCATGCCTATAATCCCAGAATTTTGGGAGGCCAAGGTGGGCGGATCACCTGAGGTCAGGAAGGAGTTCAAGACCAACCTGGCCAACATGGTGAAACCCCATCTCTATAAAAAAATGCAAAAATTAGCAGGGCGTGATGGCGGGTGCCTATAATCCCAGCTACTGGGGGGGCTAGGGCGGAAGAATCGCTTGAACCTGGGAGGTGGAGGTTGCAGTGAGTCGAGATCATGCCATTGCACTGCAGCCTGGGCGACAGAGTGAGACCCCATCTCAAAAAAATAAAAATAATAGAAATAGAGCTGGGTGCAGTGGCTCACACCTGTAATACCAGCACTTTGGTAGTGTCCAAGGTGGGAGGATCACTTGAGGTCAGGAGTTTGAGAACAGCCTGGGCAACATAGCTAGACCCCATCTGTACAAAAATTTTTTTAAAATAAAAAAGCTGATAACAGTGGTGTGCACCTATAGTCCCAGCTACCCGGGAGGCTGAGGCAGGAGGATCACTTAAGCCTGGGAGCTCGAGGCTGCAGTGAGCCGTGATTGTGCCACTGCACTCCAGCCTGGGTGACAGAGTGAGACCCTAACTCTAAAAATAAAAATAAATAATGGAAATAGATTTTGAAATGAGAGATGAAGAAAATAAAGAAATTAAGAAAGATGCTTAGCGTTTTAGCTCCAACAACTGAGTGAAAAGTCGCTGTTCAATAAATATTTGTTGTATGAATTAGTAAGTTAATTTAAAAAATAGCAGGTATAGGCCAGGCGTGATGGCTCACACCTGTAATCCCAGCATTTTGGGAGGCTGAGGTAGGCAGATCACTTGAGGTCAGGGGTTCGAGACCAGCCTGGCCAACATAGTGAACCCCCGTCTCTACAAAAAATACAAAAATTAGCGAGGCATGGTAGTGGGATCCTGTAATCCCAGCTACTCAGGAGGTTGAGGCAGGAGAATCTCTTGAACCCAGGAGGCGAAAGTTATAGTGAGCTGAGATCACACCACTGCACTCCAGCCTGGGCGACAGAGCGAGAGATTCCATCTTAAAATAAAATAAAATAAAATAAAACATAGCAGGTGTCGTTGAGAGCTCGCTATGTGCCATGCTCTGTTAAAATTACTTTACATGGGCTGGGCTTGGTGGCTCATGCCTGTAATCCCAGCATTTTGGGAGGCTGAGGCCAGAGGATCGCTTGAGGCCAGGATTTTGAGACCAGCTTGGGCAACTTAGGAAGACCCCGTCTCAAAAAAATTAAAAGTAGGCTGGGCACGGTGGCTCCCACCTGTAATCCCAGCACTTGGGAGGCCAAGGTGGGCAGATCATGAGGTCAAGAGTTCGAGACCAGCCCGGCCAACATGGTGAAACCCCATCTACTAAAAATATAAAAGTTATCCATGTGTGGTGGCAGGAACCTGTAGTCCCAGCTACTTGGGAGGCTGAGGAAGGAGAATCAGTCGAACCCAGGAGGCAGAGTTTGCAGTGAGCCGAGATCATGCCACTGACTCCAGCCTGGGCAACAAAGCAAGACTGTCGCAAAAAATAAATAAATAAAATAAAGTAAGATAAAGGAAGTGCTTTACATGTCCTGCTTTGTTTAAGCCCCAAAACAACCAGATGAGGACATGTATTTATTATCCCCGGATTACTGATGAAGTAACCGTAGCACAGAGACGTTAAGGAGCATGTTCTGAGTCTCACTGCTGGGAAGAGGAACAGGATGGCTGGGTGGATGGGTGTGTATTCAGGGATCAATGGGTGGGCCTCTGAAAATAGGCCTATCCCTGAATCCCAGCCTGTTTTTTTCCAGTTAACACTTCTCTTCCTCTTCCTGCCCCCAGCACCACACCCCACTCTGGCCGGAGCACGCCAAGCAGCTCCCCATCGCTCCGGAAACGGCTGCAGCTCCTGCCCCCAAGCCGGCCCCCACCTGAGCCAGAACCAGGCACCATGGTGGAGAAGGGATCAGATAGCTCCTCAGAGAAGGGTGGGGTGCCTGGGACCCCCAGCACCCAGAGCCTAGGCAGCCGGAACTTCATCCGCAACAGCAAGGTTGGTGCAAGCCCAGGTGGGGTGGGGAGAGGGCTGGGGGGGTGCTGGCCGGTGATCTAGGGGCTCATCCTGACTCCTCTCCTTTTCTTTGCAGAAGATGCAGAGCTGGTACAGTGTAAGTGTCTGGGCAAGGGGCTTGCTGGAGGGCTGGGAGGACAGGGTGCTGAGCCAGGAGCCCCAGGCTGCAACAATCAAGGAGTGCATGCTGAGATGGAGTGGGTGCAGACCTAGGGTCACCTTCTGTGCTATTATTTATGTGCTGTGTGACCTTGGGTGAGTTACTTAACCTCTCTGGGCCTCTCTCTGTCCTTGAGAAACAGCCCCACCTTACAAGGCTGAAGGGAACATTGAATGAGTCAGTGATGCTGGTGGGTGCTTGGTACAGGGCCGGGCTTACATAAGAAATCTGTAAATGGCAGCTGTCATTGTGGCTACTGGTGTGTTGTGTGCATTGGAATCTGTCAGGGACTTAAGAGACTGAGGGGGTTCCAGGAGCTTTGTGGGGCAGAATTGGGAGTGTGAACTCCATCCAGATTCTCACCTCCCAAACTTCCTCAGATGCTGAGCCCCACTTACAAGCAGCGTAATGAGGACTTCCGGAAACTGTTCAGCAAACTTCCCGAAGCAGAACGCCTCATTGTGGGTGAGTCCCGGACCCCCAGTCCCAGCTCCTAGCCCAGCCCCGCGACTCCCCACCAGCCTGCGGGCGCCGGCTGAGCCTCGTGACTTGGGTGTCCTTTGGTCTCTTCCCGGCCACTCTCAGATTACTCCTGCGCCCTGCAGCGTGAGATCCTGCTCCAGGGCCGCCTCTACCTCTCTGAGAACTGGATCTGCTTCTACAGCAACATCTTCCGCTGGGAGACCACAGTGAGCCCACAGCGGAGCGGTGTGCAGGGGCAGGGGCCCCCATGGCCAGGCCCCACCCCACTCCTATTGACCCTCCTGCTGTCCTCAGATCTCCATCCAGCTGAAGGAAGTGACATGTCTGAAGAAGGAAAAGACGGCCAAGCTGATCCCCAACGCCATCCAGATCTGCACGGAGAGCGAGAAGGTGACGGAGGACCCGGTGACGGGACCACGCGGTCCCCCCTCTCAGCAGGCCGCCTCCCCCAACCATGCAAAGCCCCGTTTGTTCTGCACCCTGAGTTCTCTCCGAGCTGTCCCCTTCTTTCTGTTCTCCTGGCCCAGGCACCCATCACCCCTGACCTGATCCCCGCACCAGTCTCTCCTCTCTTTCCCTGCAACCTGTTACCTCACACAGCTGCTCAGGAACAGCAGAAATAGTAAAACTCTTCCATGTATGTGGCACCTCAGCCGCCCCTCCCTTTGTAAGTCTCCCCGATGCTGTGTCCTATCTCTGTCATTGTGGCCTCATGTCCGTTGGTTGCAAGATGGCTTTCTCACCAGTGGTCCAACAAGAAGGGGGACAGGTGTGGGGGACACTTCCCAGCAGACTTCTTTTTGTGTTTTGTTGGTTAAAAGTGGATCTGGCCAGGTGCAGTGGCTCATGCCTGTAATCCTAGCATTTTGGGGAGGCTGAGGCGGGAAGATTGCTTAAGCCCAAGAGGCCGAGGCTAGCCTGGGCAACATAGTGAGACCCTGTCTCTTAAAAAAGCAAAAAATTAACCAGGTGTGGTGGCACGCACCTGTAGTCCCAGCTACTCACTCAGGAGGCTGAGACTGGAGGATGGCTTGAGCCCAGGAGATTGAGGCTGCAGTGAGCTGTGATCATGCCACTGCACTCCAGCCTGGGTGACAAAGCCAGACCCTGTCTTGAAAAAAAAAAAAAAAAAAAGGATTAACCGACCATTCTTAGTGGCAAAGGAGGCTGGGCAAGTTCCCTGGGCTTCCCCCATCACATCCCAGCCCCTCTGGGCTGACCCTGTCTAGAGATGCATCTGTCCCCTCCCTGGACTGGGAGCTCCAAGGACAAGGCCGGGGCCGTCTCCCCATCCCAGTGATTCTGGCATTGTCCAGCGCAGGAAAGACGTTTTGTGGAACTAATGCAGGGGTGAATTAGTGGATTCATGGGGCCAAAAATGTGGCATCAGCGCAGATGAGGGTGGCGCTTCCCCGCCTCTGTCCTGGTCGCTCCCCAACCTGCTCACACCTCTCTCTCTCTCTCTCCCTGACAGCATTTCTTCACTTCCTTTGGGGCCCGTGACCGCTGCTTCCTCCTCATCTTCCGCCTCTGGCAGAATGCACTGCTTGAAAAGGTGGGCCTGGGTGAGGCATGGAGGGTTCCCAGGGGGACCATGGAGCCAGGGACCCCAGAACTTGCGGAGCTGGAGGCAGCCCTGGCTCTTCTCCATGGGCACCAGGCCCAGTGCTCCTGCAGCTCCTCCCGGGGCCCCACCTGACCCTGCAGCTGAGTCTCTGGCAAAGGGACGTGAATTGGTGTAAACCGTCGTAATTCTTCCCTGGGGCTGGGGATGATTTTCACCCTGAAGGAAATCCAGGTTCCACTGGCAGTGGGGGAGCGTGGATAGAGGTTGGGTGGTCATCACAGGATACCGGCTATGGCTGGCCCACAGCACCTCAGACAGCCCCAGCCCCATCCTCCGGCTGAGCAGCACTCACGTGCTGCCTTCTCAGAGGCTCCGATGTCCCTGGAGCAGGCAGGAGTGCTGAGGGGTCCCATTCAGCATCCTGAGAGAGGGTCAGCGCACAGTCAGGCCCTAAGGAGAACAAGGCAGAGCCCCAGGATTCCAGCCCCATCCCCTGGGGCAAGTGATTGAACCCCATCTGTCAAATGGGAGCCATCACCACTTCACAGCACCCAGAATTTTGCCCAGAATAAGTACTCAGTCATGTCAGCTCTTATGAGCAGAGTAGCCCAGTGGTTAGCTCCCTCGCCACCCCCTCTGCCCCCCGGCTGTAGACCAGCTCCCCTGGGGTCACATCTCAGCACTGCTACTTCCTGGCTGGACCTTGGCATGTCACCTTGCACTTCTCAGCACCATTGTCTTAAAAGGATGATGAGGTTAGCACCTACTTTCCAGACGGTTTTGAAGATACAGTGAGTGAGCACATCTGTAAAGTGGTTAGAAGAATGCACCTAGTTGACAAGGTGGCAAATGTCTGCTGCTATCATCACTTACTGTTATCTGTCATCACTGTCATTCAGCCACTCTGGCCATGGGTGGCTGAAAGCTCAAGGCTCCCGAGGACACCTGGGACAAGATTCGGGGGGCCACGATGGCATAGGCGTGGGAGACTCAGCCCTGGAGTCTGGCAGGGCTTGACCAAGTCACTTGGTGACCTTGAACACATGACTTTCCCTACATGACTTCCCCTTCCTGGGCCTCCGTATTCTCTGTAAAGATGGGAACATTCATGGCTGGGCACGGTGGCTCATGCCTGTAATCCCAGCACTTTGGTAGGCTGAGACAGGCGGATTGTGGTGCCCACGAGGTCAGGAGTTCAAGACCAGCCTGGCCAACATGGTGAAACCCCGTCTCTACTAAAATTGCAAAAATTAGCTGGGCGTGGTAGCACGCATCTGTAATCCCAGCTCCTTGGGAAGCTGAGATAGGAGAATCGCTTGAACCCAGGAGGGAGAGGTTGCAGTGAGCTGAGATCACACCACTGCACTCCAGCCTGAGCGACAGAGCCAGACTCCATCTCCAAAAAACAAACAAACAAAAAAAGTTGTAAAAAAAAAAAAAAAAAATGGGAACATTCTCTGGCCAGACTATTGTGGGGACTTGGGAAGTGGGAGGTTTGAGTCCTGGGCTCAGGCCCCGGAGGGGCTGTAGCAGGGGATTTCCCACGTGCTGGGGCCAGGTCTGGTGCGGGAGATCGTGGCTGCCTCCTTGTGGAAGTCAGGGGAACTGCAGAGGCCGAGGGCTGGTGGGGAATCTGGCGGGCCGGGTTCTGGCTGGGGTGAGATGGAGGCCAACCCCAGGTACCACCTCCCCAGACGCTGAGTCCCCGCGAGCTCTGGCATCTGGTACATCAGTGCTACGGCTCAGAGCTGGGCCTCACCAGTGAGGATGAGGACTATGTCTGCCCCTTGCAGCTGAACGGTCTGGGGTGAGTTGGAGGTCAAAGGAGGTTGAAGGGTTTGGGGGAGAACAGGACGGTCGGCGTGCAGAGTTCCTGGAGTGCTGGGGGGCCTGAGGTGGTTGTATGAAGTCTGGAGGATTCAGGAGGGTGTGTGGGGTCTCAAGGACACAGCAGTCCTGCTTCCTCCCCTTCCCCACAGGACCCCCAAGGAAGTGGGAGATGTGATCGCCCTGAGCGACATCACCTCCTCGGGGGCAGCTGACCGCAGCCAGGAGCCAAGCCCAGTGGGTTCACGCCGTGGCCGCGTCACACCCAACCTTTCCCGAGCCAGCAGCGACGCAGACCATGGGGTGAGTGGTGGGGTGGAAGAGGGGTGGGATACTGATAGGAAGAGAGAGGAGGGCTGGGGGTGCAGTGGGAGAACAGCCTGACAGATTTGGAGGGGAATGGATAGGGGGACAGGGGAGGCCTGGATGGAGGAACAGGACGGGGAGGGAAAGACGGACATGCGACAGATAGGGAAAGAGAGACAGGGAAGAGAGGTGACAGACAGCAAGGATGAGAGACAGAAGGGGTGGGAGATGGGTGGATAGATGAAGCAGCAGACAGACAAATGGACAGGACGGGTAAGAAAGCTTATGGCTCGGGCATCTGAGACAAGCCTGGCAGGGGCTGAGAGGGGCCCTCATCTGGGTGGCCCCAGGCTGCTCGCAGCTCAGCCGTGAACCCTCGGTGCACACACCACCCAGGGTCTGCACAGGCTCTGGAATCCTTGTGACAAGTGAGGACTTGGGAGCCCTGGGGCTGGGATGGAGGTGGCCAAGGCTGCATCGGGCCTTTCTCCACAGGCAGAGGAGGACAAGGAGGAGCAGGTAGACAGCCAGCCAGACGCCTCCTCCAGCCAGACAGTGACCCCAGTGGCTGAACCCCTGAGCACAGAGCCCACCCAGCCTGACGGGCCCACCACCCTGGGCCCCTTGGATCTGCTGCCCAGCGAGGAGCTACTGACAGACACAAGTAACTCCTCTTCATCCACTGGGGAGGAAGGTGAGGCAGGCGGGCACAATTCATTTGCCTCCGGTACTTGTAAGCCTCGCTCAGTCTTAAGCAAGAGGGGATGGATTCGCCCACAGCACTGAGAATCCAGGGGCAGGCGGGGATGGCGTTCAGGCGCTGTTGCTAGAAATCTCTGTCTTTACTCTGTTTTGAAGGCAGCATGGCAGGGTGAACACGAGCACAGACTGAAGGCAGCTTGCTGGGGTTCAACAACCTGGTCACACCACTTCCTGACCATGTCACGTGGGCTAATTATGTAACTTCTCTGAGCTTTGCTTTCCTCCTCTGAAAATGGGGTTAACAATGATAATACCCACTTCATAGGATTGTTGTTAAGAGACTATAAATGAGGCCGGGTGTGATGGCTCACACCTGTAATCCCAGCACTTTGGGAGGCCAAGGTAGGAAGGATTGCTTGAGGCCAAGAGTTGGAGAACAGCCTGGGCAGCAAAGCAAGACCCGTTTTGTACAAAAAAGAAAAAAAAAAGGAAAAAAACTAGGTGTGGTGGTGCACACCTATAGTCCCAGCTGCTTGGTAGACCAAGGCAAGAGGATCCCATGAGGCCAAGAGTTTGAGACAAGCCTGGGCAACATAGTGAGACCCCTGTCTTTACAAAAAATTTAAAAATTAGCCAGGCATGGTGTCATGCACCCTGTGTAGTCTTAGCTACTAGGGAGGCTGAGGCAGGAGGACCGCTTGAGCCCAGGAGTTGGAGGCTGCAGTGAGCTATGATTGCACCACTGCACTCCAGCCTGAGCAACAGAGCGAGACCCTGTCTCTAAAACGAACAAAGGGAGAGAATTAAGTGATTTCATACATCTGAAGCACTTGGGCCAGTTAGTAAGCATTGACTATTAGTATTTCTATTATCATTATTATATTCATTTTCTCTCTCCACTAATTTTCAGCTAGCCTCTACTCATGTCTCTTACGGGGCAGAGATGGCCTCAGCCCTGCCCCAGACCAGTCCAGTGAGAGAGAGCAGCCTATTTTTCCTAGTGTCTACAGCGGACACTCGGGTTGGCTCTGATTGGGCCAACTTGAGGGCGTGCCTGCCCCTGAACCAATCACTGTGGTTGATCGGATAGACCTGGGCCGCCCACTCACCCCTGAACCAATTGCTGTGCTCCTAGGTTGATGCTCCCAGGAGCGCGTGCTATCTGGTAATGAATCCCTGTGATTTAAATCTCAGGGCCTAGGTGTGTTCTCCGCCCAGAACCAAGCACAGTGGTTCTGTCTGTCTGGGCCTGGAGCACATGCCCACCCTCAACCCATCCCTGAGTCACAGGAGGGCTCTGTGTCAGTGTCCTGCTCTGCTCCAGGAGGTTGGGTCCGCCCATGCACACTACAAGGCCTGGGAGTGGGGAGGCGTGGCCCGCAGAGGGAGGGAGGGAGGAGTGGAGGCAGTCATCATCCTCGGCTCTCCTCTGTCTCCAGCGGACTTGGCTGCCCTGCTTCCCGACCTCTCCGGCCGCCTCCTCATCAACTCTGTCTTCCATGTGGGCGCTGAGCGGCTCCAGCAGATGCTCTTCTCGGACTCGCCCTTCCTCCAGGGCTTCCTACAGCAGTGCAAGTTCACAGGTCAGCGGGCACATGAAGAAGAGGCTGAGGTTACCCAGGTGCAGGAGAGGGGTGAGGAAGGGTAGCCCAGGACAGGGGAAGGCACTGCTAGCCAGTGGGGCAGGGCGGGGTGGTGAAAAGCAATGTCTGTCAGACCAGAAGCAGTTCTGCCTCTTACTAGCTGTGTAGGCTTGGGTGGAGTTCTGAGACTCTCTGTGCCTCAGTTTCTCCTTCTGTATAATGGGGGTATGATAATAGTACCTGGCTTATTGGTTATCATGAGAACTAAGTGAGTTCATACTAGAAAAGTGCTTAGAGCAATGCCATATAGGAAGTGTTTAATAAATACAAGTTAAGAGGCTGAGATGGGGCTGGGTGCGGTGGCTCACACCTGTAATCCCAACACTTTGGGAGGCTGAGGTGGGCAGATCACTCGAGGTCAGGAGTGCGAGACCAGCCAGGGCAACATGGTGAAACCTCATCTCTACTAAAAATAACAAAAATCAGCTAGGGGTGGTGGCGCACGCCTATAGTCCCAGCTACTTGGGAGGCTGAAGTGGGAGAATTGCTTGAACCTCGGAGGCGGAGGTTGCAGTGAGCTGAGATCACACTGCACTCCAGCCTGGGCGACACAGCGAAACTCTGTCTCAAAAAAACAGGGGCGGGGGGTGGGGTGCTGGGCACAGTGGCTCATGCTTATAATCCCAGCGCTTTGGGAGGCCGAGGCAGATGGATCACCTGAGGTCAGGAGTGGCAGATGGATCACCTGAGGTCAGGAGTTTGAGACCAGCCTGGCCAACATGGCGAAACCCCATCTCCACTAAAAATACACCAGGCATGGTGGCAAGCACCTGTAATCCCAGCTACTCAGGAGGCTAAGGCAGGAGAATCACTTGAACTCGGGAGGCAGAGGTTGCAGTGAGCTAAGATCGTGCCGTTGCACTCCAGCCTGGGCGACAGAGCGAGACTCTGTCTCAAAAAAAAAAAAAAAAAAAAAGGCGGGAGGAGGGCCGAGGTGGGAAGATCATGTCAACCCAGAAGTTGGAGACCGGCCTGGGCAACATAATGAGACTCAGTCTTTACAAAAATTAAAAAAAAAAATTAGCTGAGCATGATGCTGAACACCTGTAATCCCAGCTACTCTGGAGGCTCAAGTGAGAGAATTGCTTCAACCCAGGAGGTGGAGGTTGCAGTGAGCCAAGATCATGCCACTGCACTTCAGCCTGGGTGACAGAGAGAGACTCCATTAAAAAAAAAAAAAAAAAAAGCTCCTGAGGGCTCCCCAGAAGCCGAGCAGACGCTGGCATCATGCTTCCTGTACAGCCTGTGGAACTGCGAACCCATTAAACCTCTTTTCTTTATAAGTTACTGAGCCTCAGGTATTTATAGTAATGTAAGAATGGCCTAATACAGAGCTCCTCAGCCTGACACGCCAGCCCTTTTAGGACATAAGCATAGTTTTGGGGGCCTTGTAGCCCCCCAACACCAGGCACCATCTTCCTGACTGCAGGGGATACTACATGTCTCATCAATACAGAAAAAGAAACAGAAACTCCCATCTGACATGTTTCTCCCCTGCTTGAGTCTCTTTCGTAGCCTCCCAAGTTCCTTGGCTGGTCCCATGTCAACCCTTCAGCCTCACCCAGCGCTGTGGCTGCCCCCTCTCCATACCTGGCTGCCCCATCCCAGCCTCAGGGGACTTCTGTCAATATTGGCCTCCAGCCTCAGGGCCTTTACTGGTACCACGCGGCCTCCTGGGCTCCTCCGCCCCCACCCCCTTCCTTCCTCAGTTCCTCCTTCAGGCCTTGGTTTTGATTTCACATCCTCCTGGCAGCCTTCCCTTACCTTCCTCAGATCCCAGATATCCCCAGATACTCAACAGCCTCTGCCCTTAACTCACGCCATGCCGGTAGTGTGTGGTTTTTATTTATAGATATTTCCTGTTGTTCTCAAGAGATTCTGGGTGCTAAGGACGGGAGTTCATCTATTCTGGTCTCCCACCGGCCTCCAAGCCCTGCATAGGCCTGACTTAGTGGACATTAAATTTGTGATCATTAACACGTATTTATTTATTTATTTATTTATTTATTTTTGAGTCGGGGTCTTGCTGTCGCCCCAGCTGGAATGCAGTGGCACAGTCTTGGGTCACTGTAGCCTCTGCCTCCTGTGTTCAAGCCATTCTCCTGCCTCATCCTCCTGAGTAGCCGGGATTACAGGCGCCCACCACCACGCCCGGCTAATTTTTGTATTTTTGGTAGAGACGGGGTTTCACCATGTTGGCCAGGCTGGTTTCAAACTCTTGACCTCAGGTGATCCTCCTGCCTCGGCCTCCCAAATTTCCCAAAGTGCTGAGATTACAGGCGTGAGCCACCGTGCCCGGCTGCCTCAGGGAGCTTTTGATCATGGTGGAAAGCAAAGGGGGAGCAAGTGAGAGAGAGTGGAGGGGAGGTGCCACACACTTAAATGACCAGATCTCGGAAGAACTCACTATCATGAAGACAGCAGCAAACCATGAGGGATCCACCCCCATGATCCAAACACCTCTCACCAGGCCCTACCTGCAGCATTGGGGATTACAATTCAACATGAGATTTGGGTGGGGACAAATATCCAAACTATACCAAATTCAGACTCTGTTCTAGCGGTACTGGGGAGCCATGGAGTGTTCTAGGCAGAGAAGGGATAGAGTCAGGCTTGGCTTTAACATGATGCCCCTGGACCAGATGGGGAGACTGAGGCCAGACACTCAAGGGAAGGCTGGGAGGGGCACTGGGCAGGCAAAGATGGGCTGAACCAGGAGTGACGCTCAGGAAGTTTGGTGAACACACAGTGTAGGTAACCATCTAGGGGTCTGACTAGGGGGTGTCCAGGGCAAGGCCTACCGCTCCAGTGCGAGCCTGGAGGACCCTGGGCCACCCCTGAGTGGGGGCCTGGGAGATGCAGCAGGTTTGGGGAGATGCTGAGGCTGTGTGGAGCTCGGTGGGTTCGAGGGGTCCAGGGACCTTCCAGGGGAAGGTGTTCAAAAGATTACAGGTCCAATGCTCAGGGCAGAAGCCAGGATGGGTGCAGAGGGGGAAACTGAGGCTGCAGCAGTGGATGAGATGGCCCTACCCCAACAGCTAAGGTTTTAGGCTCCTGGAAGGAAGGTAGGGACACAGAGGAGTGGTGGGGATTGGGACAAGTCCCCAGAGAGACCTCCCAGAAGGCTGAGTCTCCTGCGGCCTGTGGGCAAAGGACTGGGGTGTGGCCTCCTCATGCTGCTCCTCCCTCCCCTAGACGTGACCCTGAGCCCCTGGAGCGGGGACAGCAAGTGCCACCAGCGCCGGGTGCTGACGTATACCATCCCCATCAGCAACCCACTGGGCCCCAAGAGCGCCTCCGTGGTGGAGACACAGGTGGGCCAGGTGGGGCAGCCGGGTGGGTGGGGCAGCTGGGTGAGTGGGGTGACCCTGACTCCTCCGGCTCTGTCCCTGCAGACGCTGTTCCGGCGCGGCCCCCAGGCCGGCGGGTGTGTGGTGGACTCTGAGGTGCTGACGCAGGGCATCCCCTACCAGGACTACTTCTACACTGCCCACCGCTACTGCATCCTGGGTCTGGCCCGGAACAAGGCGCGGCTCCGGTGAGTGGCGGCTGGGCCCCTCCATCCAATGCCCTGTTGGCCCCAGGGCCTCCTGTCCACTCCTCAAGTCAACAGCAGAGCTTTGGTTCCCACCCTGGTGGAGGAACAGAAGAGCGGGGTTCCTGAGGCCCTTGTCCTCCGAATAGTGGAGGGTAGAGGAAGAGTGGCCCTAGGATGGCTCCTCCCATCTACAGAGGGTGTTTGAGCCTCAAGACTCTGAGGATACAGCAAAGCCAGGCAATATCACCTCTCTCAGGGAGCTCATATTCTAGTGGGGAACTGGACAATAGAGAAATAATCAGGAAAATCTGCAGAACATTCACTGGCAGTGAGGCCTATGGAGAAAAATGAGGAAAACACGGCAGGCTAAAGAAGCGGGGCGTGGAGGCTTTTACACCCGACACGCTGGTCAGGGAAGGGCCCGCTGGGAAAGAAATGTTTCACCAAGAACCTGAAGGAGCTGAGAGCAACTCATTTGGGACAGCAGGTGCAAAGGCCCTGAGGCAGGGGCGTGGGCAATGGCTGGAGTGGAGTAAGATTGAGTGAGTAGGAGCTGAGGTTAAAGTGGTGAACCGGGGCCCGGCGCAGTGGCTCACACCTGTAATCCCAGCACTTTGGGAGGCTGAGGCAGGAGTATCACTTGAGCCCAGGAGTTCAAGAGTAGCCTGGGTAATGTACGGAGGCCCTGTCTCTACAAAAAAATTTTTTTTTTAATTAGCCAGGGGCCAGGCGCAGTGGCTTACGCCTGTAATCCCAGCAATTTGGGAGGCTGAGGTGGGTGGATCACTTGAGGTCAGGAGTTCAAGACCAGCCTGGCCAATATGGTGAAACCCCATCTCTACTAAAAATACAAAAATTAGTAGGGGGTGGTGGTGCACGTCTGTAATCCCTACTACTTGGGAGGCTGAGGCACAAGAATTACTTGAACCTAGGAGGTGGAGGTTGCAGTGAGCCGAGATCGGGCCACTGCACTTCAGCCTGGGTGACAGAGGGAAACTCTGTCTCAAAAAAACAAACAAACAAACAAAAAACAAGTTAAAAAATTAGCCAGACATGGTGGAGATTTCAGTGAGCCATGATCACACCGTTGCACTTCAGCCTGGGCGACAGAGCAAGACCGTGTCTCAAAAAAAAAAAAAAAAAAAAGGTGAACCAGTCTTCATGGTGAAAACTTGACTTTACCTAGAGTGAGGTGCAACCAGGCCAGGGCTCTGCACCAGGAGGGCACTGACCTGACTCAGGTGGTCCCAGGCTCCTTCTAGCTCCCTCTGTTCTGGTGGGAACAGACTGCAAAGACAGGTACAGGAGCAGGGAGGCCAGGGAGGAGGCTGCTGGGACATCCAGGCTGGAGGGGACGGAGGCTGAATCAGGGTGGGGAAATGGAGGGGGAAGAGTTTAGATTCTGGAGAGATTTTGTAGGTTTAACTGACAGGATTTGCTGAGAGATTGGATGTGGCGATGAGGGAAAGAGAGCTCAAGGAGTACCCCGAGGCATTTGGCCCAAATCACTACAACGTCGGAGCTGCCCTTGACCCAGATGGGGGTGGCAGGGAGGAATGGGTTTGGGGAAAGACCAGGAGGTCAGTTTGGGACTGAGCTGTCTATGTTGAGCTGAGCCCATATGGAGCTGGGGTGCAGCAGCTGAATGGAAGAGGTTCAGGGGCATGGTCTGGCTAAGATGTCAGTCTGTGAGTAGACCAGGCTCAGGCCGCCGGGAGCATTGCCCAGGTAGTGGGAATGGGTGGAGAAGGACCGAGGGCTGAGTTGGCTGGCATTTGGGCTGGGCAGGGTGGTGTATGGGGTATCCAGGAAAGCCATGGGGGGTAGGGAACCCATCTGTTTTGTCTGTGAGTGACAAGAGGCCCTCTCTGAATTAGGGGAAGGAAAGAATTCAGCTTGGGGGACTGGGCAGCCAGGGCTGGAGTCAGACGCTTACCTCCTTTCCCTGATCTCCCAATGCCAGAGTATCCTCTGAGATCCGCTACCGAAAGCAGCCGTGGAGCCTGGTGAAGTCGCTCATTGAGAAGAACTCGTGGAGCGGCATTGAAGACTATTTCCACCATCTGGGTAGGGACAGAAGGCCGGCCGGGGCACGGGTTGGGGGATGGCCTGGCCAGGTATGGACATCCAGAGCCCCCTGTCTTATGCAGAGCGAGAGCTTGCCAAGGCTGAGAAGCTGTCTCTGGAGGAAGGCGGGAAGGATGCCCGGGGCTTGCTATCCGGCCTGCGGCGGCGGAAGCGGCCCCTGAGCTGGCGGGCTCACGGGGACGGGCCCCAGCACCCAGATCCTGACCCCTGTGCCCGGGCCGGCATGCACACCTCGGGTGCGTTCCGTTGGGGCCGGGTTGGGGTAGGCGGAGGATCGGGGGTCCTGGACCAGGCCATCTGACTCCAAGCCGCTCTCCTGCAGGCTCCCTCAGCTCCCGCTTCTCCGAACCGTCTGTGGACCAGGGCCCCGGGGCAGGCATCCCCAGTGCCCTGGTTCTCATCAGCATTGTGTGAGTAAGAGACAGGAGCAGTGGCCACACAGGCCTGAACCTGCCTCCTGGCTGTGTGACCTTGGGCAAGTGTGTGGCCTCTTTGAGCTCTCTGCTTAAGTGGGAGCGTGGGTTTGCTCACAGCAAGGATGAGACGAGGCGACGTTTGGGATGTGCCGGTTTGTCATGGAGAAGCCTTCCCTGCTAGAACAGCAGAGCCCGGGGGGCTATGGGAGATCAGAGGGGCCTGACCTCACCCAAGGATCAAGGGGGGCTTTCTGGAGGAGCAGGCACACAACGATTCTGGAATTAGGTGCACAGGGAGAGGTGTGCCTAACAAGTGAGGTTATTTATGCACGTTATGTTCTCAGTGCCCACCCCTAAGCTGGGCGATGCTGAGGATGCAGCAGTGACCTTGAGGAAAAGATAGACCTCACACCAGACCAGAGTGATCCGGGCTGGGATGGGGGAGGTATGGGCAGAGGGGTCGGGGCCGGGAGTGGGGAAGCCCTGGGAGGCCAGCGGCGGCTTCCTCCCAGGCCACAGGGGGCGGTCAGGATGGGCGTCCTGAGAGAGTGGAGACCGCGTAGGCTAAGGGCTTGGGCAGGGAGAACCCACACTCTTGCCCAGAAGCCTGCAGGAGTTGGCGGGCAGGATGCTGGAGGAAACAGAAGCAGGATCCCGGGGTTGAGCAGACCCTGGGAGGTGAGGGTCAGGCCAGCTACATTCTCAGCCTCTGAGCCTCAGCTCTCAGCTCTCATCCAGTGAGGGGGTGTGGTGCACTCAGCCAAGAGCTGCCCAGGGTGAGGAGGGCTGGGGGTGGTGGGGGCAGGCCAGGCGGCGCTCATCTCTCTGTCTCCCCTCACTGCTGCTGCTGCAGGATCTGTGTGAGGTAGGGTCCTGAGTCCTACCCCTGCCCTCCCCTCCCTGCGCCCCACCCCTGCTGCAGCCTCTTCTCCTCACCCCACTCCCCCCAGCTCCCCCAGGGAGGTGGCCTGGCATGGCAGTCAAGGGTATGGGCATCAGACAGACCTGGATTTGAACCCTGACTTTCCTGCTATGGACTGTGCAACCCTTGGCATGTCTCTCACCCTCTCTGAGCCTCATTCTCCTCCTCTGCAATGGGGGATAGAGGTGTCCCTACAAGGTGTAGTTGCATGGGGGGGTTCAGAGCATCTAGACCCCAGGAATCCTGACCTCTGACCCCTGTCCCCAGCCTTATCATCCTCATCGCCCTCAATGTCCTGCTCTTCTACCGCCTCTGGTCCCTGGAAAGGACAGCCCACACCTTTGAGTCCTGGCACAGCCTGGCCCTGGCCAAGGGGTGAGTGGGTAGCCTGGGGAAATGGGGGAGCTTGGGCACACGGGGGGAGGCCAAGGCCCTGCTCAGGCCCGGCATCCCCACAGCAAGTTCCCCCAGACGGCCACAGAGTGGGCCGAGATCCTGGCGCTGCAGAAGCAATTCCACAGCGTGGAGGTGCACAAGTGGAGGCAGATCCTGCGGGCCTCCGTGGAGCTCCTGGATGAGGTAGGAGGCGCCGCTCGGGCAGGGCTCGGAGCTGCAGGGCTGCAGGGTCCTGTGTTGATTCTCCACCATGCGGCAGGCACTTTCCCTCTCCGAGTCTCAGTGTCCTCTGTAAAATGAGGAAGCCACTCAGAGTCCCCACCCCACAGCATTGCATGGGAAAGCATGGAAGCATGGATGGAAGAAAGAACTGATTGGCTCACGTCCTGGAGAAAAGTCCAGAGGCGTCTCACGTTAGGCACGGCCGGGTTCGGTCACTCAGTGGCAGTAAGAGTCAGTCTCTCGTGCCCACTCTGCCCTGTGCCCATCTCCAGGGTTGGCTTCATTGGAGGCCACCCTTTTCCCCCCACAGGGGACCACGGAGCTTACTCTGATTGGCTGCTGGGGTCCCAGGCCCACCCCTGACACATCACAGCAGCCAGGGCAGGCCAGGTGTGGTCCCTCTACTCGCTACCCCCGTCTGGGGTAACTAAGGGGTCACATGGTCTGAAGGGGAGAGACTCCAAAGGACCTGAGGTCTCATCTCCAAAACGGAGTGGACCCAGACATCCAGTGTAGTTCAGGGACAGTGTCTACTCAGTCAACCAGGTTCCAATTCCAGTGTGTGACCTCGTGCAAGTGATTTTGCCATGGTGGCCGTGGCCTCCTCTGTGCACCGGATAATGACTGATGCTACCTCAAAGACTATTGTGAGGATGAGACAAGTTGACACTGGGAGTGGTGCCAGGCCCACAGGAAACACTGGATGTGGGCTGGCTGTCCTGAGTGTGAGCCTAGTGCCAGGGACAAAGCAGATGCCCAATAAATGTGATATCATCACACGGCAATGCCCTCAGGCCCCAGCAGACTTAGGCCAGCAATTGCAGTGGGTCAGAGCAAGTGTCAGGCCAGCAGTTGCGGTGGGTCAGAGCAAGTGTCAGGCCAGCAGTTGCGGTGGGTCAGAGCAAGTGTTAGGCACTGGGGAAGGTGTCGAGGGGGAAAGCGGATGGGAAACAGGGAGTCTGGCATTGCCTGCATTTCCAAGGCCATCAGAGCTGAAGTTGTGGGTGACGGTGAAAATCTTGTCTCGTCCGACCCTTCCATATCAGAAGGCTCATCTTTAGGGGTCTCATTCCCCCCTGCAATGAAGCTTGAGAGAGGCTCACACGGGAAAGGGCAGGGCAGGACGGGGTGGGGAGGGGATGAAGGCTGAGGCCCCATCGCTCATAGAGAGGGCGGGCAAGGCCCCCCATCCTGCGTTATTTTATTTTATTCTTTTGAGACAGGATCTCACTCTGTTGCCCAGGCTGGAGTGCAGTGGCACGATCATGGCTCATCGCTGCCTCGAATTCCTGGCTCAAGTGATCCTCCTGCCTCAGCCTCCTGAGTAGCTGGGACTATAGGCATGCACCACCACGCCTGGCCAATTTTAAAATTTTTTGTAGAGACCGGAGTCTCTCACCATGTTGCCCAGGCTGGTCTCAAACTCCTGGCCTCAGGCAATCCTCCCAAAGTCCTGGGATTGCAGGTGTGATCCACCACGCCTGGCCCTGAGTTAAATTTTTATCATTTTCTTCTCTCTCAAACTGCCAAGGGTGCAGAGTTGACGTCACAGATTGGTGCTCACAGTAGATGTAGACTGAGCACTTACCTGCAGATGGGCTGTTCTGAGTTTTAAGCATGACTGCTTTATCCCCACAGGCAGCCTCTGAGGAAGATGCTCTTGTTATCCCAGTTTTTTTGAGACAGTCTCGATCTGTCACCCAGGCTGCCGTGCAGTGGTGTGACCTCTGCCTTCCAGGTTAAAGCGATTCTCGTGCCTCAGCTTCCCAAGTAGCTGGGATTACAGGCACCCGCCACCACGCCTGGCTAATTTTTGTATTTTTAGTAGAGATGGGGTTTCACCATGTTGGCTAGGCTGGTCTTGAACTCCTGACTTTAAGTGATCCACCAGTCTCAGCCTCCCAAAGTGCTGAGATTACAGGCATGAGGCACTGCGCCCGGCCGTTATCCCGGTTTTATACATAGGTAGGCGATATGAGGCATCCAGAGGTTCGAGGAGCTCAGGAGCTTCCCCGAGGTCACAGAGTGGGTAATGGTGACAGCTGACATGTGCTGAGCACTTAGTGTACACCGGGTTCTCAGTGCTCTTCAGAACCCTGAAATAATCCTGTGGAGCAGATGTGTTATAGACCCGTATTTCAAATGAGGGGATTTTGGCTCAGGGTGGTTACGGGACTTGCCTGAGGTTAACTGAGGTAACAAGCAGCAGAGCCAGGATTTGAACCCAGGCCATCAGGGTCCCAGGCACACACTAAGCCCCTTCCTCTGCTGCCTCTGAGAAGTTAAACTGGGTGCAGTGTGGCTATGTTCTTTTCACCAAGGGACCCTGGGGTGGGGCAGTATGGCCTCTAGACCGTCCTCAGTTTCTCAGTGGCGGGATGGGGGTGGGCGACATCACCCCCCAGCCTCCAGCGTTGACCCCCGACCCTGCTCACCTCCTCCCCGCAGATGAAGTTCTCGCTGGAGAAGCTGCACCAAGGCATCACAGTCTCAGACCCTCCCTTTGACACCCAGCCCCGGCCCGATGACAGCTTTTCCTGAGGACCCTGGCCACGCAGCTGTTCCCCCACATGGACAGATGGACACACAGAGCCTCGGCGGCCACTGCTGGCACGGTGTGAGCGCCAGGCATCTCCCACCCGCCCCTCCCGACGGCCCAGCCAGGGGCTGTGCAGACGTGGGGGCCACAGAACCGAGATGCACTTTAGACCAGGGAGCTGGCCCGGCCTCTGGCAGGCCCCCCACTAACTTATTTTGCCTGGCTGAGGTTGTGGGGGGCACCTCCTGGGGTGCACGATTCCCTCAGCTCTGGGTTTAATGTATTATATTTATTTGGGGCTGACAGTGCCCCAATAAAGGGTCAGAAGTGGCTGTGGCTGTGCCTGTGGGGCCCTGGGAGTGGGTGGGAGCCTCCTGTTGCACTCAGATCCTGCCATGGTGGGGAGGGGACCTCTGTCTGTGTTCTGGGGCCATAGTCACTGAAACGATCTGGAATTCCCCCAGCATCTTACACAAGCTTTACATCATCTGAGGTCAACGCAGGAACTCCGGGGACAGACTCTGGTAGCCGGAATTCAAATCCTGCTTCCTAGCAGTGGTGTAACTGCAGCAGGTCAACCCCCTGGAGCTCCAGTGCCCTTTCCTGTGCAATGGGTAGAATGGCAGTAGCTGTCTCTCAGGGTTGTTAGAAGGGAGTGGTTCTCAAACTTGAACTGCATTAGAATCTCCTGGAGGGCTTGATGAAAAACAGACTGTGGGTCCCTCCCTCCAAATTTCTGGTTCAGTAGGTCTGGGGCAGGGCTGGGATTCTGCCTTTATAACGAGTTCCCAGGAGATGCTCATGGTGCCATCCCAGACGACACTTTGTTTTTTTGTTTGTTAAGTTAGGGTCTCTCGCCCAGGCTGGAGTGCAGTGGCACAAACATGGCTCACAGCAGCTTCAACCTCCTGTGCTCAAGCCATCCTCCCACCTCAGCCTTCTGAGTAGCTGGGACTACAGGTGTAAGCCACCACGCCCGGCTGATTTTTTATTTCTTTTTGGAGATGGGATCTCACTATGTTGCCCAAGCCGGTCTTGAACTCCTGGCCTTAAGCGATCCTCCCGCCTCAACTTCCCAAAGTGTTGGGATTTCAGGCGTGAGCCACCACGCCCAGCCCCAGACCACACTTTGAGAACCAGTATTATAGGTTCAAGGAGTTCATAAATGTGGCTACTTATAATAGGGCCTGGCACAGATGGAATGGAGTAAGTATTCAATAAATGTTACACTTATTGCATAAAAATAGAGGGAAAAAAGTAACTCGTGTAGTGAGTACCAAGTACGTACGTACCCAGCTCTGTGCCAAGATCTGATGTTCATTTTATTCTCACAGTGATTCCATGAGGTGGAGACAAAGATGTACACGCCTGAGGCAACCCAGCAGGGAGGCAGACTCCAGGCCTGACCCCTGGGGTCTCCACATTTACATGCAAGGTCCTAACCCCCTCAGGATCCCACCACAGCCCATTCAGGCTGTGTTGGTTGGATTCCTGTTTTATAGATGAGGAAATGAGCTTGGAGGCAAAGTCCCTGGTCCAGAAAGAACCCAGGTCCACCTCACGCAAACCTTGTCCTGGTTCCAGAGGGAGTGTGTGGGGTAGCGACACCTTTGGCATGTCACACCCCCGGCTATAAGAATCATCCTAACTGATGGCTTGGAGCAGGGGACTGGAGGAGGGATTGGAGAGTGGATCAGGAGTGGCATAGGAGGCAGAGCCAGCCTCTCCTATCCTCTAGCTGTGTGATCATGGCAAGGTACCCATGCTGAGCCTCAGTCTTCTATATCTGTAACATGGGTATAATAATAATATCACCTATAGGAAGAATTAAATGAGCTAATGTTAGTAAAGTGCTTAGAATGCTTAGAACAGCACCAAGCCCATACATAGTAGGTGCTCACTGAACATAGCTTATAGGGCTGTGAGGTGCCTCCTGTCCAGTGCTGAGGCCTGACCTCACTGTGCCTTCACCTACCATCCCCCACCAGTGGAAGGGCCCGGAACAGCAAGAGGGTTATTCTCTGCAGGGGAATTTCACAGCTCAGGAGGTGCTGGCGTAAAAGTCTAGACCACAGAGGTGTCGGATGTCCCTGGCTCCCTGCCCCTCTGCCATGGTCCTGCCCCACACCCTGGCTCCTCTTGCCTGGCAGGGCTGGGCCAGGGGGATTCTGAGACCTTATGCCACCCGGAATTGGAGGCTAGGATCTGGGTAGTGACCCTTCAGCCGAGAGTCTCACTCCCACCCTTGTCCTGACAGCCCAGAACTCCCACCTCCATTCTCTCCATTTGGCAGAACCTACTGGTGGGACAGGCCACTCACCACTGCTGGGGCAGGATTCCATATCCATCCTAGGCCAGCTACGTGACTCTGGGCAAGGGCATGGCCCTCTCCCAGCCTCAGTTTCTTCATCTGTAAAATGGGGATAATAGAACTTGCCGAAGGTTTGGGGCAGTAGAAGTGGGTTCCGCAAATCCCAAGGACTTAGTGAACATTGGCATTCATTTATTTGTTTGACAAATATTGATTGAGTACCTGCAATGTGCCAGGAACAGTTCAAGTTGCAAGAGACATGGTGGTACCCAAGACAGTATCCTCACCTGGGAGATTTTTTTTTTTTTTACATGGAGTCTCACTCTTGTCACCAGGCTGGAGTGCAGTGGCGTGATCTCGGCTCACTGCCACCTCTGCCTCCCCGGTTCAAGCGATTCTCCTGCCTCAGCCTCCCGAGTAGCTGGGACTACAGGCATGCGCCACCACGCCCAGCTAATTTTTGTATTTTTAGTAGAGATGGGGTTTCACCATGTTGGCCAGGATGGTCTCGATCTCTTGACCTCGTGATCCGCCCACCTCCGCCTCCCAGAATGCTGGAATTACAAGCGTGAGCCACTGCGCCCGGCCTTTTTTTTTTGAGACAGAGTTTCGCTCTTGTTGCCCAGGCTGGAGTGCAGTGACCCGATCTTGGCTTACTGCAACCTCTGCCTCCCGGGTTCAAGCGATTCTTCTTCCTCAGCCTCCCGAGTAACTGGGATTACAGGCTCCCACCATCACTCCCGGCTAATTTTTTTGTATTTTTAGTAGAGACGGGGTTTCACCATGCTGGCCAGGCTGGTCTCAAACTCCTGCCCTCAGGTGATCTGCCCCCCTTGGCCTCCCAAAGTGCTGGGATGGCGGGGGGCGGCTCACACCTGTAATCCCAGCATGGTCAACATGGTGAAACCCTGTCTCTACTAAGAAATAAAAAAATTAGCCAGGCATGATGGTACACACCCGTACTCCCAGCTACTCGGGAGGTTGCGGCAGGAGAATCGCTTGAACCCGGGAGGCGGAGGTTGCAGTGAGACGACATCGGCCACTGCACTCCAGCCTGGGCGACAGAGCCAGACCCTGTCTCAAGAAAAAAAAAAAAAAAAAAAGAGGAAGAACGTAATGTCAGGTAGTGAGGCTGCTGTGGAAAACACTCAACAAGAGTAAAAGAGGTCAAGTTAGGAGCGGGGCAGGCAGTGTACCCTGAAGGGACACAGAAGACCTGACGAAGGTGACATTGGAGCCATGGAGGCCCAGGGAGAGGGGCAGGGCAGTGGGGGAGAGCAGGGGCCAAGGCCCTGAGGCAGGAATGGGTTCCCTGTGTTGGGAACAGCAGGAGGGCCTGAACAGCCAGAGTGGAGAGGGAGGAAAGAGGGGTGGAAGGTGACATCAGGGACATAAAGGGGTGCAGGGGATCATAAAGGGGTCCTCCTCCTGAAACAGCACCTCCAGATTCCCGGGGCTGCTTCTCTCCAGGATGCCCCGCCTGCTTGGGTGAGGTCTGGATTGTAGCTGTAGTCCTAGCCTGACGGCCCCCCACCCTCCTCTAATGCCTACTTGGGGTCCCTGCACGTTGACCCCCAGGCCTGGATATCAGGGCTCAGGGGAGATAACTTGGAGGTTCGCCCTCTCGAACTCCCGAGGATGACCTCCATCATTTGAAGTCGGAAATCCGGCCCCCAAACTGCGCTCTAAGTCCTCCTGTGACTCTGGGGTGACCTTTCCAGACTCCCTGGGAAGGTGGGGGGGGTGGTCCTCAGAGCCCCAGTGGGGTCGGAGACACCCAGACCACCCTCCCCGTTCCCAGAAGTCGCGGTCCCTGCGCCACCCGGAGAGGCCGGTGCAGCGGGCGCCTCCCGGGCCGCTGCGGCAAAGGCTGGGCGGCCGCGCCCTCCCCCCGCGGTGATTCATCCCGCCCCCTCCCTCTCCTCCCTCCTCCCTCCCTAGGCCGCCGCCGCCGCCGCCGCCGCCGCTGCAGTGCGCAGGAGACCGCGGTCCGCGCCCGAGCGCGCCCGAGCCGGAGCGGGACCGGGGTCGGTGCACCTAGCGGATGTGCCCGGCTGCGCGCGCCAGCCCAGCAGCCCGAGCAGCGGCCGCCGCCCGCGCGGCGGGGATGCCCGGACGCCGGGCCCCGGGGCTGGGCCCCCGGCGGTAACCGGAGCGGGGGGGCCGCGCCCCCCCTCCTCCCCCCTCGCCGGTCCCAGAGCCGCAGCTGCTGCGCCCGCGCGCTCCCGGGGACATTCTAACCGCCGCCGGGTCCCGCCGCCTCTCGCCCCGCTATTAATACCGGCGGCCCGGGAGGGGGGCGCAGCACGCGCCGCGCAGCCATGGGAAGGCTGCTGGCCTTAGTGGTCGGCGCGGCACTCGGTGAGTGCGCGGGGGGCGCGCGCGGCCAGGGGCACCGCGGGGGCACTGGCGGGGCGGCGGGAGTGGCGCTCGGGACTCGGGGCAGCCGCGCGAGGGCCACCCCCGGCCCATCCCCGGGCCCCGCCAAGTCAGCTTCAGAAGTTGTGCGCGCGGGAGCCGGGCTTGGGGCGGGCAGTGGAGGTGAGGGTGGGCTCCAGCGGGCAGGGGCCGGGGTGGCACGGCCTCGCGGCTGCAGGCGCCCAGCCGGGGGCGAGGAAACGCGGAGTCAGCTGCTCCCGGAGCCCCGCAGGCTGCAATGTGACACCCACAGCCGCGGGAGGGGGTGGGGGGAAGGCGGCGCCCGGAGACTGGGACGGGAAAGACGGAGGGACAGGGAGAGATGAAGATGGGAGGAGGGGGGCGAGAGACAGAGAAGGACTCGGAGCGCACCGGAGTGGTCCGCTGAGAGGCTGGGGACATGGGAGTCAGGGGGAGACGGAGACAGAGGGAGGGGTGTTGGAGAGAGAGAGAGAGAGAGTTAAGAGACTAAGCGCGATGGAGAAAGGGAAACTTGAGAAAGACAGAAGGAGATGGAGAGAAGAGAGAGGGAGATGGGGGTGCCCGTGAACACCGGGAGAGAATCTGGCATGGAGTTTGAAAAGGGATAGACGTGGAAAGGTGGAAAGAGATTAGGAGAGGTCTCCTTCTGAGCCCAGAGAGTGGACAAAAAGTGGAGGGACCTTCAGAGAGTCCCCTGAGAGGGACAAAGATAGGAGGGACTGAGACAGAGGCCCTCAGGCAGTCTGAAAGGGACCGCAGGGGAGGCGGATGGATGAGAAGTCCTGAGGATCAGGAGACAAGGACAGCACAGGGCTGCAGCAGAAGAGACACAGCGTTAGCTACAGAGTGCTGGGAGGCAGAAAGGAGGTGCCAGCTAAGAGTGTGAAGGAATTCTAAGACTGGAATTCAGTGGGGTGCAAAAGCCCTGGGGCAGGAGAGAGCTCAGGAGAGCTTTGAGTAGTGGATGGGGTTGGGGTGGGAAGAGCTCTAGAGGCGAGGAGCCTGGGGAAGAGGGGATGATGGAGGCAGGAGGGGCTGGTGAGGGTATGGCTCCCACAGGGGCTTGTGGGGCTGGGGAGAGGGGCTGAGTGTGGGTCAGCCCCGGTTTCAGTGCCCACCTCCCCACAATCCCCCACCCCCAGACCTTCTTTTCTCCCAACCCATTTCTCCTGGAGCTAGCTGGTTTTGCGATTTAATGGTGAAAATGACTGCCACCTTCAACTTCTAACTTAGCTGGAATTCTCGTTCGACCACCTAGATGCTTGGGTTCCTCCAGCAAAAGGGACTTTCTGAGGAAGGGGCACTCGGGTAGCAAAAAGTCTGGGTTACCGGCAACGCTGACGGTCCCACTTATGGGGCCTCCCATGTACAAGGCCCTGCCTAATGTATGAAAATGGGCCCAAGCCATTGCTGGAAGCAAAGGACCATTTCTTTCAACAAGAGAGAGGGAAACTGAGACTTAGAGATGAATGACTTGCTGAGGTCACGCAGTGAGTGACAGGGCTCAGCCTGGCATCCAGTCCTATCTGCTGGTAATCATTGAGGGGGGAACAGATGGTTTGTGAGGGGTCTGGCATTGCTTAGGGCAATGGGTGCCTCTGCCTGACCTGAGCCTGCTGTCCCCACAGTGTCCTCAGCCTGTGGGGGCTGCGTGGAGGTGGACTCGGAGACCGAGGCCGTGTATGGGATGACCTTCAAAATTCTTTGCATCTCCTGCAAGCGCCGCAGCGAGACCAACGCTGAGACCTTCACCGAGTGGACCTTCCGCCAGAAGGGCACTGAGGAGTTTGTCAAGGTGTGCGGGTGCCAGGCACGGGCATGGGAGGGCAGGGGTCCACGAGTGGGAGGCGGTGGGGCTGGATCTTAGGGAGGGGGCTTATTTGTTTAATAATATGCTGTGATTGCTGACCTGGATTCAGATTCTGGCTCCGCCAGTGGCCAGCTGGTGACCTTGGCCAAGTCAGTGAACCTCTCTGAAAGTCAGTTTCCTCCTCGGTAAAGACGGGGTGGCGGTGGTCTCTAGCCCAAAGGTTTGTGTGAGGACTGAATGCATTGACGCACCTGGCACATGGTTGGCATGAAATAAATGTCAATGGACTTATTTGGCACCAGCAAACAATGTCTCTGATAGTCACTACGGAGGGAAGACAGAACTTTTTTTTTAACCTCCTTTAAAATATGTGTGTATTTTGCATTACATATCGGTGAGGGAACCATAAACTTCTATGACGTGCTGGAGAATTGGGGTCTCCAGCTGCTGGAATCAGGCTGCCCTGTCTCTGCTGGAGGAGTGTATCTGGTGGCTGGGAAAGAACTGCAGAGAATGATGGCCTAGAGGCCAGATGGGGCTTGGGAGGATGACTGGGGAACGTGTGTGCGCGCATGTGCATCTCGGCTAGAGGCAAAAGCGGGGTCTGGATGACTCCAGGCATGATCCTAGCCCCCCACCCCTGTGCCCTCCCTGCCTGAGGTCAAGGCGTCTGAGCCCATCTGTGTGCCATCTGTGTCTGTGGGTTTCAGGGCAGGGGACAGAATCAGGGTCAGGTGAGGGAAGAGAGGCCCAGGCAGTGACACACCTTCCCCTCCCTGGCTACCCCTAGATCCTGCGCTATGAGAATGAGGTGTTGCAGCTGGAGGAGGATGAGCGCTTCGAGGGCCGCGTGGTGTGGAATGGCAGCCGGGGCACCAAAGACCTGCAGGATCTGTCTATCTTCATCACCAACGTCACCTACAACCACTCGGGCGACTACGAGTGCCACGTCTACCGCCTGCTCTTCTTCGAAAACTACGAGCACAACACCAGCGTCGTCAAGAAGATCCACATTGAGGTAGTGGACAAAGGTGAGTCGGGCGCTGCCTGCCCCTTTACCGTCACCCACCGGTGAGCCAGATGGAGGGACAGATGGCAGGTAGCGGACAGGACAGGCTGGCTCTGTGCCTGGCCAGCCAACCACCCACAGCAGCGGGCTGGAGGGGAGGGGAGCAGCCCCTCCCGCCCACTCCAGCTCTGGCCTCTGTTTCCCTCCAGCCCACGGAGAGGTCAAAGCATGCCTCTCCCCCACAGACGCTCCGGGTACAGAACCCAGCTCTGTCACCTGTGCTGTATGACCTCTGGCAGGTGCCTTCTATCTCTGAGCCAAAGGGTTGTCCTGGGCTCGCCCAGGATAATAATCCGATGTGTTTCTTGGGGTGTGATTTGAGCCATTCTTCCATCATGGGGATCATGAGGATTGAGCAGCTGCAGGCATGTGCCCGGCTTCCAGCAGAGCCGTGCAGGTGGTGGCGAGGGTGGCGGTTCTTACTGTTTGAGCAGCTCAGCCATGCTGCCCTCTGTCATGATGAGGCAAGAGAGCGTGCCACCTAGAGCAGAGTTCCACACACCCCTCTGCACTCCTGCCCCAGGGGAGCTGCGCTGGCCTGCAGAGTCTCACTCAACACCTCTGGGGCGGGCCCAGGGGTCCTTTCTAAAGCTCTCAGGTGAGACAGTGAGGGGCCACAGGTGTGGGGCCCACCCTCTGAGCAGCAAGGGTCTACAGCGCTTTCGAATGTCTCATCATTTTGCCTCAGCCACCCTAGACCCCTTTTTTGAGGGAGGTCCACCCCTTCTCTGATTCATCTTCTGCTCAGCATCAATTGCAATTGTCCAGGGCCCTGTGGCCACTGGCTTAGAGTTGGGGAGACAGCCCAGGCTTTGAAGCAGCTACAAGCCGTGGCAGAGAGGTCTCTCAGGGCCACAGCACACACATCCTCATAGGCAACACTCACTGCCCGTCTTTTCCGTGAGATGGGTGCTGGCCTCAGTGCCTTACACGGAGTCCCTTAGTGAATCCTCTCCCCACCCTCTGGGGTAGGGGCTCTTCCTATCCCCATTTTACAGATGAGAAAACCGAGGCTCAGGGAGGGAAGGTTATGTGGCCAAGGTCATGTGATTGGGAGCTGGACTTGAATCCAGAGGAGCTTGGGTGACTGTGTTTCTGTTCTTGGCATGATTCACTGTACTCTGTAATCAGCCAGAGCCTGTGGGTTTCTTTTTATAATTAGCATTTTTACGTTTATTGTCAAATTGGTGTAGCGGAATGCAATTCAGCAGGCATGTCTGAGCCACTCTGGTGTTTGTCACGATGCTGGGGGGTGGGGGTCACCTGCAGACATGGACGATGGAGCCCTGCCCGCGGAGTTGCTGTGACAAAGATGCCCGCCGTACTGGGGCTTTACAAAACCTATGTTATTGCTCTTGCAAATCTGCAGAGGTGAGATGGGGAGAGGGTGGGAGGCTCCAGGGCACTGTTCAGCCACCCAGGTTCTTTCCATCTTGTTGTTTGGCAATTGGCCAGGGTGTTGTGTCCTCTGTACGCCGTGACCCAGTAGAGCCTCTTTTTTTTTTTTTTTAATTTAAATTTTTATTTTTTGAGATGGAGTTTTGCTCTTGTTGCCCAGGCTGGAGTGCAATGGTGTGACCTCGGCCCACTGCAACCTCCGCCTCCTGGGTTCAAGTGATTCTCCTGCTTCAGCCTCCTGAGTAGCTGGGATTACAGGCATGTGCCATCAAGCCCAGCTAATTTTTATATTTTTAGTAGATTATGGGGTTTCCCCACATTGGCCAGGCAGGTCTCGAACTCCTGACCTTAGGTAATGATCCACCTGCCTTGGCCTCCCAAGGTGCTGGGATTACAGGCGTGAGCCACTGCGCGTGGCCCGAGCCTCTCTTTTTTAGGATTGTCCACTGTATCGCACTACATCCCAGAGCCTGTGCTTTTACCAGCATTTACCATCGTATGCAGTTCCTTATGTTGGCCCTGCAGAGTTTGTGTTTTCTGCACTATCCACCCAGTTCTAGTGTTTTTTACCCACCATATGTAGTATTGCCTTTTAAACATTACCCACTATATTACAGTATTTTATATTACCCACTATAGTATATTTTATATTACACAACATATTATACTATCATAATATTGCTAAACACAACAGTTTTTTGTTTTTTGTTAAAGAGAGACCAAGTCTTGCTCTGTTGCCCAGGCTGGGATACTGTGGCGTGATCATAGCCCACTGCAGCCTTGAACTCCCGAAATCCAGCGATCCTTCTGCTTGAGCCTCCCAAGTAGCTGGGACTACAGGTGTGAGCCACTATGCCCGGCTATTTTTTTTTTTTTGTAGAGACTGGATCTTGCTATGTTGCCCAGGATGGTCTGGAACTCCTGGCCTCAAACAATCTTCCCTCCTTAGCCACCGTAAGTGCTGAGATTACGGGAGTGAGCCTCCGTGCCTGGCCTACAGTATTTTTATTATAATCCATCATACTAGAGTATTTTTAACATTCCCCACCATGGTGGGTATTTTTATTACCCACCATGCTATGCTATAGTATTTTTAAAATCAATCCTATTGTAGCATTTAAAAATATTCCATTCTATACTATACTATATTCATCATTACCCCTGATACTATAGTATTTTTAACATGACTCACTGTGCTACTGTATTTTTTCATTACCCCAATACCACAGTATTACTGTATTTGTTAGCACTGCCTGCCGTTCCTTATTATTATTATTTTTGCAATGGAGTCTCGCTCTGTCACCCAGGCAGGCTGGAGTGCAGTAGCACAGTGTCGGCTCACTGCACTTCCCGGGCTCAAGCGATTCTTCTGCCTCAGCCTCCCAAGTAGGTGGGATTACAGGTGCACACCACCATGCCCAACTAATTTTTGTACTTGTAGTAGAGACGGAGTTTTACCATGTTGACCAGGCTGGTCTCGAGCTCCTGATCTCAGGTGATCCACCCACCTCAGCCTCCCAAAGTGCTGGGATTACAGGCGTGAGTTACCATGCCCGGCCTATTATTATTATTATTATTATTTTGAGTTAGAGTCTCACTCTGTCGCCCAGGCTGGAGTGCAGTGGCACGATCTTGGCTCACTGCAGCCTCCACCTCCCGGGTTCAAGCGATTCTCCTGCCTCAGCCTCCGAAGTAGCTGGGATTACAGGCGCCTGCCACCACGCCCGGCTAATTCTTTTGTATTTTTAGTAGAGACAGGGTTTCGCTATGTAGACCAGGCTGGTCTCGCACTCCTGGCCTCCAGTGATTCACCCACCTCGGCCTCCCAGAGTGCTGGAATGACACGTATGAACCACCACACCGACCTTTTTATTATTTTTATCCACCATCTCGCTGCAGTTTCAGTATTGCCCATCGACCTATATTGCCTCCTGGTAATGACCCCTGAGGAATGAGCCATGCCATTTCCATAAGTGGAGGCGACAGGTCATGGTGGTGAGAACTTCACTGACCTGGAAGAGGTGGAGAAGATGCTGGGAAGCTGCTGGGGGCTGCCCACCTGTGGTAGGAGCAGGCAGATGGGGACCCATGGGGACAGTAATACTATTTTGGATCCACACAACATGAGTGGAAAATGCCTTAAGGCACAGCAGCGTCTGAGGCGGGTGAGAAATCCGGCCTGCAGAGTCGCGGCTGGCCTTCAGATCTGCAGGCTGCCTGTGAGATGCCGTGTTACCTAAATCCGTTTGGGCACTGAGTTCCAGGAGTGGGGGCAAGAATTCTGATGACGGGGCTTTATCCGGTGCGCATCCAGCTCAGAGTGGTTCCTGAGATCAGCCACTATGGGCAGCCAGGATGTGCTCGTCCTTGAGGCTTTCTGAGGCATCAAGGAGACGGTTGGATAAAGAATTTAGCACAGAGCTTGACTGACGGCAGGCGCCCTCTACATGAGACACATTAGTAATGTCTGTGGAGGCCAGGTGCAGTGGTTCATGCCTGTCACCCCAGCACTTTGGGAGGCAGAGGTGGGAAGATTTCTTGAGGCCAGGAGTTCAAGACCAGCCTGGGCAACACAGCGAGACCTCATCTCTACCAAAAAAAAAAAGGAAAAAATTCACCTGGCCTGGTGGTGCACACCTGTAGTCTCCGCTACTCAGGAGGCTGAGGCAGGAGGATTGCTTGAGCTCAGGAGTTCCAGGCTGCAGTGAGCTATGATTGCATCACTGAACTCCAGTCTGGGCAATAGAGCAAGACCCTGTCTCTTAAAAAAATAAAGTCTCTTGAAAAGAATGAATGAAGGAAGGAAGGAAGGAATGAGAAGGAAACCCTGTCTCTGCTCCTCCAGCAGGGAAGCTGGGGCAGGGCAGGCAGGGGGAGCATCCGGCCCCGCTCCCTCCCTTACTCTGGCCCAGAAAGCACTGGTGCCATCTGCACAGGGTGGAGCCAAAGTAAGTGCCCCACTCACAGCAGAGGGAGGCCATTTGAGGACAGCAGGGAAAATGGGATCTCAGCCATCTACGAGGGGGCCAGAGATGTGGGATGGACACCTAGGAAATCCAGCCGAGGACACCAGAGTGGCTTTTGACTCTGGTCCCCTGGCTGAACGCGTTCCCTTTACAGTTTAAATTTAGGCTCAAGGAGAAGAAGCTGGCAATTGGCAGGGCCAGTGCTGTAGAGAGGATGTAGGGTTTCCGGGAAATAGCCAACACTTCAGCAGTGCTGGCTGTGTGCTCATCCAAGCATGTTACGGATGTTAACTCATTTCCTCTCCAGCAACCCTGTGAGAGGGTCTGAGTGTTCCCATCTCCATTTTACAGAGGCTCAGAGAGGTGCAGTCCTTTGCCTGAGGTCACACAGCTAGTAAGAGGCAGAGCCGGGATTCGAACCCTGGCAGTCTGGCCCTAGAGCCCCCGGCTGTTAACCGTTAGGCTTTACTGCCCCAGTTATAACAATAATACTACTACTAATAAAAGTGAATCTTCATTGAGTGCTATTTATAGATCAAGCACTATTCTAAGGATTTTAAAGCATATTTAATTCTCACAGCACTCTGATGAAGGAGGTATTCATTTTACAATTGAAGAAACAGAGGCCTAGAGACATTGAGTCACTTGCGCAAGGTCACACAGCTGGCCAGTGGCAGAGCCAGCCTTTGAACCTGAGCCTTCTGGTTGCAGAGCTACGGCTTTTAGGAACTGTGCTGAGGGCCTCCAGAATGACACAGATGTGCCCTCGAGTTACACAGGGAGGCAGGTTGAGGGTGACCCCCACCAGGCCTACCCAAGGCTGGGTGTTAATAATCACAGTGCATACACCAGGCCCAGGGAGGTTGAGCCACTTGTCCAAGTTCACACAGCAAGCTCACAGCACACTCAGGCTGTCATGCAGCCTGGGCCACCCCCTTAACCCTGCCTGGCCCCTGCAGCCAACAGAGACATGGCATCCATCGTGTCTGAGATCATGATGTATGTGCTCATTGTGGTGTTGACCATATGGCTCGTGGCAGAGATGATTTACTGCTACAAGAAGATCGCTGCCGCCACGGAGACTGCTGCACAAGAGAACGCGTGAGTAGGGTGGCTGGGAGGCGGGAGGGCACCCAGGGCACCGTCACACTTGCCAGAGAGGAACTCCGGAGCCCGGGCAGGGAGGAGGCAGCGGAGCGGCCCAGGGCGCCATCTCTCAGTACTACCCAGAGGGGAGCGCTCCCTGTCAGACACAGGATAGGGGTTGTCAGACCCAGCCCCTTCCTCCCTCAAACTCAGGAGCCCAGGCTCCCAGCCAGATTCCTCAAAGACCCTGAGGAGTCCACCCATAGACTCCTTCTCTCTCTAACTAAGGAGCCCTGTGTACCTGGGGTGGAGACCGCTATCTTCCCCCATCCCCTGGGGGTTGGGTCGGTCTGATGATGGGGTCACTGTATACCTGGCCTTTCCCCCACAGCTCGGAATACCTGGCCATCACCTCCGAAAGCAAAGAGAACTGTACGGGCGTCCAGGTGGCCGAATAGCCCTGGTAAGGCAGATGGGCGGGCAGAGGAGGAGGGGATTGGGAGGGGCCGAAGTCCCCCAGGTCCCTAATTCCCCCTCTCTTGCTCCCCTTCAGGCCCTGGGCCCCGCCTCAAGGAAGAGCCAGCCCTAATGGGGACTCTCCAGGCACCGCCTGCCCCCAGTGTGGGGGTGGCCACTCCTGGGCCCCAGAAAGCCTCAGAGTCCTGCCGACGGAGCCGCTGGGGTGGGAGGGGGCGGGGGGCTTGGCTCGCACCCCCCACTTTCGCCTCCTCCAGCTCCTGCCCCGCCGGCCGCGCACCGCCATGCATGATGGGTAAAGCAATACTGCCGCTGCCCCCACCCTGCTTCTGCTGCCTGTTTGGGGAGGGGGGCGGTGAGGTGGGGGCAGCGGCCCCGCACCCCTCCTCCTTGCTGATTTGCACACATTGGCCCCTTCAGACACGCACTTCTGGGGCCAGCCCCTCCCCGCCTCCCCCCTGCCTGGCGGCAGGGGTCGCGATGATGGGCTGGAGCAGTTTGGGGCAGGGGGATCTGGGACCCACTCCGACTCCCCCTCCCCGGCATCATTTCCCCTTCCGCTTCCTCCGGCTGGACCTGGGGTCCCCCGTCCCTGTAATGCACTCCTGCCCCGGCCCAACCTCGCCCTCTCTCACCAGCCTTGAACTGTGGCCCCCTAGAAAGGGGCCCATTCAGCCTCGTCTCTCTTTACAGAAGTAGTTTTGTTCATGAAATAAAGACTCTTGGACTTGATGCAGTTTCGATTCTGAGCCCCGTCACCTTCCCCCCATTCCCGTCCCCGAATCTTAGAGCCGGCTTTCCAGGGACCCTACCTGAGGGCCCACAGGTGAAGCCACTTAGTGCCTGATCTGTGTCGGGGTTGGGGGAGCCATTCGCTCAGGGGTGAGGGAGAGTGGAACGGAGCCAGGAAGGGGGGGCATGCCGTGGAGGGAAGAGAATCGAGGCTGATGCTGGGGTGCAGGGGTGGCATGGGGTGTGCGATGTGCCCAGCAGTGTGGGTCTCTGGAGAGGTGGGCGCTGGGGAGAAGGAGAGGGAAGGAGAGACGGGTATGGATGGAAAGACAGAGGAAGCCAGGCTAAACCAGCGTGTCCCAATGAGGGGCCCTGGGCTGAGTGGAGGAAATGGGTGCGGTGGAGGTGGGTTTGGCTGGGCACAGCGGGCACGTGTGGGTAAGCGGGTGGAGCCGGTTGTGCGGGAGGCCTATCTGGGGCAAGCAGCCGAGGCCGACTGTGTCCAGCGTGTGGTTGAGCACGGGCAGGTGTCTGGCGGTGACCCTGCACGTCTGGTGTTTACCTGGCTCTGGGTCTGACGTAGACCGCGCCTGGCTGCTGGCGGGACAGTGTGTTATCTGCCCGCGGACGCTTCCGGCCACTTGGCCTGGGCCTCTGCCCTTAGCGCTGTTTTTTCCGGGCCAAGCCCCCCATCCCCCCTATCTAGTGCTAGGACTTTCTGGCTCCAGAGGTCACCGCGGCCGGGCGGAGGCTGCCAAAGCAAACCAGCCCCGTGACTTGTAGGAAGCCAGCGGGGGAGGGGCCGGGGCAGGATGAGCAGGGCAGGCGGGAGAGGCTGGGGCTGGGGTTGGGGCCCAGGAATTGGGCAGGAATTAGGCAGAGGTGCAGCAAGTGGCGGGCACAGCCAGGACCTGGGGCTGGAGGACGCAGAAAGGGCCGGGGGGAAGGGGTCACTGGGCTAGGGTGGAGTGGGCTTAGGGCAACTGGGGCCCTCCATCTGATCTCTTCTGGTCAGACCCCCACCCTTCAGCCTGCACTTTCTCCCTAAACCCCCAGCCTCCAGCCAGGCCTGTCCCTGTTCCCACATCCCCGCAGACAGGCACACCTGGGTCCCCCTGGAGGTCCAAGGCGAGCCCCGTAGCTGGGCCCGCCTGGTCCAGCCCCCGTAAGCCCGGCCCCATCAGCCAGGTGGCCTCCAGCGCTGCCAATCGAATGGTCCGGCCCCTCCACGCCCCTTCGCCCGCCCCTCGCCCAGCCCCCTCCTCCTCAGGTGAGGCAGCCTGGCCTAGCAGGCCCCACGCCACCGCCTCTGCCTCCAGGCCGCCCGCTGCTGCGGGGCCACCATGCTCCTGCCCAGGCCTGGAGACTGACCCGACCCCGGCACCACCTCGAGGCTCCGCCCCCACCTGCTGGACCCCAGGGTAAGGACAAGGGTCCCCAGACTCACAGTTCCAGCCCTGAGGACAGGGGTTCCCTCATCCCCCCACCCAGCCTAATGCCCACCTCCTAATAGAGGGGTTCCTGGGGACCTGAAGAGGGGGCACTATGACGTCCCCCCAAGCACCTAGGTGTTCTGGCCTGCTCTTCCTTCAGACTCAGCGGTTGGACCCCAGTCCTTTCCTCCCCAGACCCAGGAGTTCCAGCCCTCAGGCCCCTCCTCCCTCATACTAAGGAGTCCTGGCCCCCAAATTCCTCCTTTCCCAAGACATGATTTCAGGTCCTCAGCTGTCTCCTCCCTCAAACCCGGATCCTCAGTCCCCTGCTCCACCGGGTTCAGGCATGGGGGTCCCCATCCCTGCAAATCCAGGCGTCCCCCCGCTGCTGGTCAGACACTGACCCCATCCTTGAACCCAGCCCAATCTGCGTCCGTGATCACGGCGTGCTCTGGCCAAGGCCCAGTCCCTACAGCCTGCCTGGATGGACGCCTGGGACTGGGGGCGCCAGGACTGGGCTGGGCTGGGCTCCCCCAGGCCCTGCCTCCCCGTCCATCTCCTCACAGGTCCCACCCTGGCCCAGGAGGTCAGCCAGGGAATCATTAACAAGAGGCGGTGACATGGCGCAGAAGGAGGGTGAGTCCCCTTCCCTGAGCCCCAGCTTTGGCTCTGCCTGGCGCCCCACCCTCTGTGCTCTCTTCTCTACCCTCTACTCTTCGGAGCCCCATCTCTCTGGGCACCCCTCCCAGATGCATCCCCACCCCCTCTTAGTCCTCCTGCACCTGATTAACTATTAACCACATTTTCTGTGCAGCTGTGCCACCACCAGCCTCTCTTCTACCCTATATGACCTTCCTGGCACACTGCCTCAGTTTCCCCTCATCCCCCAGTGATTTCTCAGCTGACTCAGGACTTGTCCTCTACTGGGGCTGAGGCAGGGAGGCTGTAGCTGTCATAGTTAAGGACACAGTTTTGAAGTCAAACACACAGGCTTGCATTTGAATTTGCTCTTGCCACCTTTTTTGCTGTGTGATCTTCTGCAAGTGACATTATTCTCAGGGCTTTGGTCTCCCTCTGGGTCAAGCATGGATCCGAGTCCTCCCTCTGTGAGGTTGTTGAGTGCATGACACACACCAGGCACTGGTCTGGGGCTCTGCATATAAGACGCATGCCATCAAGCAGAGCTGTCATGACAAAGGTTGGCAGACTCAGAGTCCCAGAGACCCAGGACCCCCACCGATTCCAGACATTCCTCCACCTCCTGGCTCTGTGGGCAAAAGAGCAGAGGGAGGACTTTGGACTGGGCCTGGATGGATGGAGAGGGGAGAGACGGCAGAGAAACCACCATATGGATGATAGAGAGAGACTGCATCATGGAGTTGCTGGCCCTTGGGAGTCTCTGGGCAGCCCCCGGCTAGCCTGGCTTCCTTTCTACCTCTCACACATGATACCCAGCTGGAGGGGCGTATGGAGGGGTGGCTTGTTCTTTCTACCTTCCCCTAGCTGGGGCTGACTCCCTCTCTTCTTCCTGCAACCAGGCTAGCCGGGCTCATTCCTGGGCAGTAGCACTTTCTAGCTGTGTGGCTCTGGACAGATGGCGTGTTCTCCCTGGGCCTCCATTCTCTCATCTGTGAAATGGAGAGGGTGACAGTGCATGTCCAACAGCGTGGGGCGAGGCCTGAAATGCCAGGATGGGCAGGAAGCACTGAGCGTGTTGGCTGAAATGATTAGTTCCGATCTCTGGCCTCCTTGGGTCTCGGCACAGCTGGCAATTCAGACCCCAAATCATTCAGCTGCGGTCCAGAAGGAACCCAGGCTCCCAGTTACTCAGGAGAAGGCATTGCACCCTAGCCTAGCAGGTGGATGACAGAGTCCAGCTCCTTGGGGACAATCTCTTTCCTGGAGCTGCTGGAAGGACAGCACCAGGGCTTGGGCCCAAGGGTGAATGAGCCAGGGAAGAAAAGCAGAAAATGCCCGGATGGACAGAGATGGCCTGGGTACAAAGAGAAACAGACACAAAGTGGGCTCTGGTGCCTCCCTGGCAGCTCCGGGCTGGTCTCGGAGGGGAGTCCTGCTGTCAGGGCTAGGGGTGTGGGGGTCGAACCTGGACACAGATGCTGAAGGGTTCCGATTCTGCGCTTACTTGCCGGATGACCCGGGTTTGGTGGCTGCCAGACTTTGGGCCTCCTTTTCTCATCTGTAAACTGGGGGTGATGGCGATGGGGCCTTCCTCGTGAACAGCTGCAAGGATTTAAGGATGCTGTGCAGGACTGGACGGGGTTAGGGTAGGGCGGTGCGTCCGTGTGTGATTTGGAGAGCCGTTGTGGCTGCAGCGGCTGCTGTTGTTGGTGTCACTGTTATTGCTGCTGTCTTCTTGGTGCTGCCTGGGAACTTGGAATTGGAGGAGGTGATACTGGAGTTGCAATTCCAAGGATGCCAGGCAGAGGGAAGAGCAAGGCTCTTGCTCTTCTCTGGGAAGCTGGAAGGTGACACAGCGCTGGTGTGCACATAGCCAGTTGTGGTATTTCTGGAGGTGAAGTTGGAAGTGGAGCTGGGTGGGAGAAGAGGTGTGCAAGCTGGACCAGGCAGGGGTGGGACTGTTTTGGGGAAGAGCCGGCCAATTCCTCGCAGTGCCAGGTCTCTCCACAAGGTGGCGCCAGTGGTTAGTCCCTGCTTCTCTTGTCTAACTTGTATTTTACAAGTTCTACTGTTTGGGTTGCTTTTTGGAAGCTCTCTCTGGTGCCTGATAATGACCCACATGGTTGTCTGGGAATTGGGGGGAAACATACTCCCAAATCTCTAAAAGCCATGCTTATACCCTAGTGGGGCTGGAAATGCCAGGCTGAGGGACTTAAGCTGTCCGGGGGGTACTAGGGAGTCACAGAGGGTTCTATAGGTAAAGAGGGGACAGGTTGGATTTCGTGTCTCAGTAGGTTCCCCAAGCCTCCGTGTGGAGGGTGCGCTAGAAGGGAGACTGAGCCCAGCGGTTGGATGGGGCCGGAGCAAGGTGCAGATGGAGGGAAAGAAGGAACCGGGAGAAGGAGAGTCACTCAGGAGGATTGGCAGGCTGTGGGGGGAGGGGAATGTTATGCAGATGGGGATGGTCCTAGGAGTGAGGGCCTCTGAGACAGGACCTGGGAGGAAGAATATACTTGGGGAGACATTGAGGCCATTCTGGGACCTGGTAGGGGCAAAGGGACTAGGAGGTCCCAGGGAAAGGTATTTAAAAGGTATTTAAAGGACTGCAGGAGCCCTGACCTGGGACCTGGAAGAGGGTCTAGGGCTGGGGACAGAGGGGAAACTGAGTCCACAGAGGTGGGTGAGACAGACTTAGGGGCAGGGAGGAGTAGGGGGAGGCTGCGGCCAGCCCTACAAACTCCGGATTTTACGGAGTAGGTAGAGGGTGGGTGGAGACAGCAGCCTCAGAGACGGGAAGGAAAATCAGGTGTGCGTGGTGTTCCAGAAGTCCAAAGAGGAGAGCATTTATTCAGGAAGCTGCAGTCATGTAAGATGAGGCCCGAGACACGGAGCCACCAGTTGAGTGGATTTTCAGAGCCAGAGAGCCAAAGGTGTCACGTGTGGGGGTCTTCACACCCAAATGGTGGAGGCGGAAGAACTGACCTATGAGAAGACCCGAGGCATCCGGAGGGGCCTGGAGAAGCAGGGGCAGAGAGTCTCAGGGAGACATGGGGGTGGGGGAGGTCTGGCTTACCAAGGGACATGGCCCTGCTGCTGGGATCAAAGAATTGATGATGACATGCTGCCTATCCCAGTAGAGACACGCAGGGAGGATGAGGATGCGTCCCACACCCCGGGCCAGATGAGGATGCTGCCTGTCCCAATAGAGACATGCAGGGAGGGTACCTCTCATACTGGGGGAACCCCAGGATGCAGATGCTTCCTGTCCCACTGGAGGCGCTGAAGTCCTCTGAACCACACAGCATGGAAGGAGGTTCTTCCTCTCACCCTAGGAGACACATACATAGTGGCATTGCTTCCTGTCCCACCAGATGTGCCAAGGCCTCTAAGCTGTATTCTGCGTGGCCTAGAGCCCTGGCAGGCACAGCTGAAAACAAAGGAAGCAAGACCAGCCCAGTGGCTGTCAGGAGCCAAGACCTCCTGCTGGAACCTGGAGAGTGGTCCTGGGCAGAGTTGGGGGGCAGGCCTGAGAGCCCCTCGCAGGACAGGCAGGGGTCAGCCGGCAGTAGTTGGGCTGGTCTGGCCCACTGGGGCCTCTTTTGGGGAGGAGAGTGTTTCCTCATGCCTTGATGGGAGCCACTGAGCTTTCAATTTTTTTTTTTTTTTTTAGACAGAGTCTCGCTCTGTTGCCCAGGCTAGAGTACAGTGGTGCAATCTTGGTTCACTGCAACCTCCACCTCCCGGGTTCAAGCGATTCTCCTGCCTCAGCTTCCCGAGTAGCTGGGACTACAGGTGCCCGCCACCACACCCAGCTAATTTTTGTATTTTTAGTAGATATTGGGTTTCACCATGTTGGCCAGGCTGGTCTGGAGCTCCTGACCTCAAGTGATCCACCTGCCTCAGCCTCCCAAAGGGCCGGGATTACAGGCATGAGCCACCGTGCCTGCCCAGTCTGAGCTCTCAAATTCTTAAGACACCCAGATAATGGCCACACCAGGAAGGTCCTAGACCACTCCCTGCTCTGTTCTGGGTGCTGGCCTGGTGCCGGGCTAACCAGCCACACCGCCATGGGTGCAGATGGGCGAGCTGGGAGCTCCTGCCGCCTTGGGGGTGCTTTGCAGCTGCCAAGGGCAGTTGAGCCCAAGCCAGGCCCAGCTGAAGGCTTTCAGCAGCCTTTACTCTTTGGCCCTCTTATAATCCCTAGTGAAGGGGTTGGCTTTTATTTATTTATGTATTTATTTATTTATTTTTTGAGACGGAGTCTCGCTCTGTCGCCCAAGCTGAAGTGCAGTGGCGCGATCTTGGCTCACTGCAAGCTCTGCCTCCCGGGTTCACGCCATTCTCCTGCCTCAGCCTCCCGAGTAGCTGGGACTACAGGTGCCTGCCACTGCACCCGGCTAATTTTTCATATTCTTAGTAGAGACAGGGTTTCACCGTGTTAGCCAGGATGGTCTCGATCTCCTGACCTCGTGATCCGCCCGCCTCGGCCTCCCAAAGTGCTGGGATTACAGGTGTGAGCCACCGAGCCCGGCTAGGAGTTGACTTTTAATCTCCAGGACCTCTTTGCCCTGGGAATAAAATCCCTTTTCTTGTGTCACCAGGCCTCCCCAGCTGGCCCCAGCCTTGGTTTCCACTACCTCCCCCAAGCTCCGGCCATCTGGCCGTCTCGATGGCCTCTCCAGCCTCTGACATAACAGAGCCTGCTTATTCTTGCCTCAAGGCCTTTGCCTGTGCTGTTCCCTCTGCCCACAGTGCCCTTCCTTGCGGTCTGTGCATGGCTGGCACCTCACCTTTCAGAGCTTAGCTTAGAAGTCTCCTCTATGGGAGGCCCTGTGATCCCTGATCCCCTTGCAGAAGCCCACCTGCTGCCCCAGCCTGCACGGTTTTCTTCACAGCCTCTGCCACAATCTGGAAATTATCAGGTTCATTTACTTGTTTACTTGTTAATGTCTCCCACTCCCCACCTACACGCATGAGAACGTGAACCCCTGAGAGCCGTAACCTTCTCTGTCTTCTTTGGGTTATGTTCCCAGAACCTAGAAAGGTGCTAGGCACACAGCGGATGTTCAGTAGGATGGTAAACAAATAAAGCTTCTTTAGGCTGATGAAAAAACTGAGGGTCAGGCGCGGTGGCTCACGCCTGCAAACCCAACACTTTGTTTGGGAGGCTGAGGCAAGCAGATAGCTTGAGTCTAGGAGTTCACGACCAGCCTGGCCAACATGGCAAACTCCGTCTCTATAAAAAATACAAAAATTAGCCAGGTGTGGTGGTGTGTGCCTATAATCCCAGCTACTCAGGAGGCTCAGAATTACCTGAGCCTGAGCGCTTGAGACTGCAGTGTGCCATGATCGCGCCACTGCACTCCAGCCTGGGCAGCACAGTGAGACCCTGTCTCAAAAAAAAAAAAAAAAAAGAAAGAAAGAAAGAGAGAAAGAAAAGAAAAAAAAAACTGAGGCTGAGGCTCAGAGAGGGGAGGGGAGTTGCTCAGGCCCACACAGCTCTAATGATTTATAAAGCATTTATAGAGAACTTCCTATGTGCCAGGCACTTCCGCACAGTGAGAGCCAGGATGGCTTCGTGGCTGTACACAGGGGACCTGGCATCAAACCTGCCCAGGGTTCTGGACGCTGCTCTGCCTCTTCCAGGCTGTCACTGTGGGCACGTGACCCCACTTCTCTGAGCTATCCGAAAAACAGGAATCATAGTTGTGGGACTGAAATAAGGACTAAGTGAACTAATGTATTTAGAGCGGTGCTTAGCACCTAGGAGGCATCAATACAATTTGAGCTATTCTTCTTCTTCTTGAAAATAACTTTAAATTATTATTTTTAGAAGTAGGTGCTCAGTGGATGCCCATTTAATAGATAAGAAAGTTGAGGCTCAAAGATATGATGGCACCTGCCTTAGGTTCCAGCTAGGAAGGGGTAGGGTCAATATTTTTAAATGAGGCTGGCCAGACGCAGTGGCCCACTCCTGTAATCTCAGCCCTTTGGGAGGCTGAGGAAGGAAGATCGCTTCAGCCCAGGAGTTTGAGACCAGCCTGGGCAACACAGCAAGACCACGTCGCTAAAAAAATTAATACATAAAATAAAATGAGGCTGGCAGATTTTCAAGTGGAGGGGCAAATTTGATCTTGCAACTGGGTACCATGAGAGAGGTCTGATTTAGGGGGTATCTAGGGGCAAAGCGTCTAGAACAGCAGAAACAACTGAGGCAGCGAGGAAATGCCAGCGGCAGGGAAGAGAGCTACCAAGAGGGCAAAGGTTGGGGGTCACAGTCCCAAGAAGAGATGGCCCAAAGCAAAGACAGAAATACAAAAGCACAGTGTCACTGGGGAGGAGACATTCCCTAAGTGCCAGGAAAGTGCAGGGTGGAGGTGGAGACCGTGGCAGGTGGCCCGGCCATGCCCCCCTCCCAGCTGGAACCCTGGGGAAGCTGGGCACCTGGTTGTTCACACGGCAGGGGAGGAACAGCCCTGTCAACTGCCAGCCCCGGGAAACTGGGCCTGGGGAGGGCATGCTTGGGCATACTAAGTTAGCCCTGGGGGCAGGGCAGAGCTGGCCTCGGGCCCAGACCCTGCCGCAATGAGGACAGGCCTGGCTGTGGCCCCAGCATGGTGTCTGTTGCAGGTGGCCGGACTGTGCCATGCTGCTCCAGACCCAAGGTGGCAGCTCTCACTGCGGGGACCCTGCTACTTCTGACAGCCATCGGGGCGGCATCCTGGGCCATTGGTGAGAGCGGTTCCTGTACCTCTGACCTCCCCTGGCCCCTGCAGCCTCCAGCCTGCCTGCCCTCACCCCTCCCTTCTCTGCAGTGGCTGTTCTCCTCAGGAGTGACCAGGAGCCGCTGTACCCAGGTGAGTGGAGCAGGCTGGGACCCTCTGGGGGAGCCCTGGAGGACACATGTATCTGGCGGGAGCTCAACAAGCGTATTTGTTGAATAAATGTACAAATGCATGCAGAAATGCTAATCATAATAGTGCATTTGTATCGAGTGCCTGCTATGTACCAGGCACTATTCTAAGCACTCCACATGTCTAACCCAGACTTTTTCAGACACCAGTGTATTACTCATGAGTGCCTCATAAAATTAAATTAGTGAGTTGGAAAACCATGCTTTTTTTTAAAGTATGAAATAGATTACATTACAGACTATCACAGTGCATCTCTCAGTAACTAAAGGTTTGCTAATTTTTGTTTGTTTGTTTGTTTTTTGCATCCATATACATGTAATTCCACTGCATCCCCACACTGTGAGGGTGGGACTGTTATTCTCCCTGTTTTACAGATGGGGAAACTGAGGCTTTGAGCAATGTGGTAGTTTGCCCCAGACCACAGAGCTATGGGCTACATCAGGATGTAAAAGTGTGTTTCTTACTGCGGGGCATGGTGAAAACATCTTGGGGAGGCATGGTATAAATTCAGTGGGCCCTTCTAACTCTCCTAGGAGGTAGTTTTTTGTTTGTTTGTTTAAAAAAAAAAAAAAGTCTTGCTCTGTCACCCAGGCTAGAGTGCAATGGTGCGGTCTCAGCTCACTGCAACCTCCGCCTCCCAGGTTCAAGCGATTCTCCTGCTTCAGCTTCCCAAGTACCTGGGAATACAGGCGTGTGCCACCATGCCCGGCTAATTTTTTGTATTTTTAGTAGAGATGGGGTTTCACCATGTTGGCCAGGACGGTCTCGATCTCCTGACCTTGTGATCCACCCGCCTCAGCCTCCCAAAGTGCTGGGATTACAGACGTGAGCCACCGCGCCTGTCCCTGGTATTAGCTCCATTTTACAGATGTGCAAAATGAGGACCAGAGAGGACATGCAGCTGGGGAACGAGGGGCCAGGAACAGCTCTTAGACTTATCCACTGTAAGTGTGTCTGCAGGCATGTGGAATGAATGGCCACACAAATAAATAGATAAAGAAACTAACTGTGGGATGAATGAATGAATCTTCCCAAATGCCAACTTCAAGCTGCCATTCCCTGATGCAGGACAGCAGGAAAAAAGGGGAAGTTGGGTAGTAGGATGTATTTTTCATGTCTGTGAGCCTCATCTAATTCCATAAAGGATTCAGTTCACACTAAAATCAGAAATGAAAATCCAGACAAGAAAAGCCAACATCAACATTAATCATCATTACCAGCACTTAGCATTTGTATGCACCAGGCAAGGCCTTGGGACCTTATGGTATCAACTCATTAAGTCTTCACAATAACCTGTTTTTTAATTTTCTTTTTTTTCTTTCTTTTTTTTTTTTTTTTTTGAGATAGGGTCTTGCTCTGTCGCCCAGGCTGGAGTGCAGTGGCACGATCTTAGCTCATTGTAACCTACATCTCCCGGGCTCAAGCAATCCTCCCATCTCAGCCTTCTGAGTAGCTGGGACTATAGGCTAATGCCACCATGCCTACACAAAATTATTTTGTCAATAACAAAATTATTGTTATTTTTATCTTTTTGAGCTGGAGTCTCGCTCTGTCGCCCAGGCAGGAGTGCTGTGGTGCAATCTCGGCTCACTGCAATCTCCATCTCCCAGGTTCAAGCGATTCTCCTGCCTCAGCCTCCTGAGTAGCTGGGACTACAGTCATGTGCCACTATGCCCAGCTGACTTTTGTATTTTTAGTAGAGACGGGGTTTCACCATGTTGGCCGGGATGGTCTCAAACTCCTGACCTCAGGTGATCAACCCGTCTCGGCCTCCCAAAGTGCTGGGACTACAGGCATGAGCCACCACACCCAACCTCATTTTTTAAATTTTTAGTAGAGATGGGATCTTGCTATGTTGCCCAGTCTGATCTTGAACTCCTGAGCTCAAAGAAGTCCTCTCAGATCAGCCTCCCAAAGTGCAGGGATTACAGGTGCACACCACCACAACCCATTTTCCTATGGGGACGCTGAGGCACAGAAAGGCTGAGTGACTTGCCCTGGGTCATGGAGCTAGTCAGTGTCAGGGCTGGGATTTGAACCCAGGCAGCCTGTGTAGTAACTGTATATAATGTCTACACTTGATTGCTTGTTAAAAGAAAAAAAAAAAAGAACAGCTGAATTCATTGCCATAGTAAAGACTAACATATGCCAGGCCCTGGCGGCAGCCTTTACCCAGTAGGCCTATGAAGTTAGAGCTGTTACATCCCAACATTTTGCATTTGGGGGAAATTGAGTCCCAGTGAAACAAACTGACTTGCCCGAGGCCGACCACACATCAGATAAGAGACAGAGCGAAGGGATCACGCCCCTGCCAAAAGCCCCTCCGTGACAACACGTGGCATTGAGATAAAATCCCAACCCATCACAGGCTCCAAGGCTCCTAGTGTGGATGCCCCTCTCCACCCCCACCTCACACTGGCTTCTAGCACCCTCGGGGCCCAGTCCCTCGCTCAAATGACCTGCTCACACAGAAGTCTCTACTCACCCACTTCTTTCTAGCTCACACCTAGAGGCAGATTTCAGTTCTGCACAGTTCCTTCTGAGCTGTGGGGCCTCCCACCAGTCCCTACCCTCTCCGAGCCTCAGTTTCCTCATCTGTGAGATGGGGGTAAGAAGAATCAGTGAGAATAAGAGGAGATAAAAATCTGTGCAGTACTTGGACGGGTTGCGGTGGCTCACCCCTGTAATCCCAGCACTTTGGGAGGCCGAGGCGGGCAGATCACCTGAGGTCAGGAGTTCGAGACCAGCTTGGCCAACATGGTGAAACCTCATCTCTACTAAAAACACAAAAATTGGTCAGGCATGGTGGCAGGCGCCTGTAATCCCAGCTACTCAGGAGGCTGAGGCAGGAGAACTGTTTGAACCCAGGAGGCGCAGGTTGCAGGTTGCAGTGAACTGAGATCACGCCACTGCACTCCAGCCTGGGCGACAGAGTAAGACTCTGTCTCAAAAAAAAAAAAAATTAATTAATTTAAAAAAGCTGTGCAGTACTTGTCTCTTAGCCAGCACAATGGACATTGGCTTTTGTATCTCACTCTTGAAATTCTTTCTTGAAATTTCTTGAGCAAGATCTTCCTGGACTTCCAGACCCTATGGTGGTGTCCCTGCCACCCCAGTAAAACCCTCCTCACTCATTGTGAATTATTTACTCCTGGCGAACTCCAGGAGGGCAGGGACCTTTTGTGGTCAGACGGTGCCTGGCACATAGTAGGTGCTCAGGAAATCCTTGAGTTATGAATGCACCCAAAGCCAAAACACTGAGATGAACTAGAGAGTCATGGGCCTCCAGCTGGAAAGGAGCGAGGCCACCACTCACACCCGGCTCTGGCCAGCGCCACGCCCCCGCCCTGCAGAGGTACTTGGGTTTTTCAACAACTCAGGGAAATGATGAAACAAACAAACAAACAAAAACAACCCCAAGCTTGTATCCCCACCTCGCTTTTTTTTTTCCTGGGATTTTCACACTTCTAAATATATCCAACAACTTGGCAGGCACACCAGGTGACCCAGAACATCCTTTTTGTGTTGCCTGAAATGATAGGAACATGAATAAAGAATTTAAAAGTGAGAAACAGCAGCAGAGAGTGTGACTTTAAAAATAGCCAGAGGGGACATTTGATGTTCTCTCCCCACTCCCATCTCCCCCAACACACATCTATAAAGTGATTTTTCCCCCCTAAAACCTCACACTTTCTGGAAATCACATTTCCAGAGCAGTTAACAGTCATTTTAAAATAAGAATCCACCCCTCTCCCTGCCCCAGCTGGTGTTTCAAACTCCAAACTTGGCTTTCATGGGGGTGATGAGGACCCCCCAGCTAGAGGTGCCAGGCATTCCCTGCGCCAACCCCAGAGCAGGAGACCGTAATTAAGGCAGGCCAGGCCGGTGCGGCGGCTCACACCTGTAATCCCAGCACTTTGGGAGGCCCAAATGGGCAGATCGCTTGAGGTCAGGAGACCAGCCTGGCCAACATGGCAAAACCCCATCTCTACTAAAAATACAAAAATTAGCCGGGCGTGGTGGCTGGTGCCTGTAATCCCAGCTATTTGGGAGGCTGAGGCATGAGAATCGCTTGAACTCAGGAGGCAGAAGTTGCAGTGAGCTGAGATCGTGCCACTGCACTCTAGCCTGGGAGACAGAGCAAGACTCCATCTCAAAACAAACTTAAAATAGAATAAAATAAAATAAGAATCCACCCCCCTCCTCGCCCCAGTTGGTGTTTCAAACCCTGAGCCTTGGCCTTGGAATTCATGGGGTGATGAGGACCCCACAGCCAGAGGTGCCAGGCGTTCCCTGCCCTAACCCCAGAGCAGGAGGCCATCATTAAGGCAGGCCAGCCAGGTGGCTTTTCAGTGCTGGCCGTAGCTGAATATATTAGGCAGGGAGACAGGCAAGGGTTTGTATGAGACCCACAGAAGGAACAGGGAATATGCAGGTCTGGGTTCAAGTCCCGGTTTTGCTGGTTAGCCGTGTGCCCCTGGGCAGGTTTATTCCTCTGAGGCTTAGTTTTCCCATCTGTAAGATGGGCATAGAAGTGGTCACTATTGGCTGGGCACGGTGGCTCATGCCTGTAATCCCAACACTTTGGGAGGCCGAGTCAGGTGGATCACCTGAGGCCAGGAGTTCAAGACCAGCCTGGCCAACATGGTGAAACCCTGTTTCTACTACGAACACAAAAGTTAGCCGGGCGTGGTAGCATGCGCCTGTAGTCCCAGCTACTCGGGAGGCTGAGGCAGGAGGATCGCTTGAACCCGGGAGGCAGAGGTTGCAGTGAGCCGAGATCACGCCACTGCACTCCAGCCTGAGCAACAGAGCGAGATTATGTCTCAAAAACAAACAAACAAACAAAACTGAAGTGGTCACTATCTCCGAGGATGGTTGTGGGATTCAGAGAGCCACCTGGATAGGATGCATAGCATGGGGCCAGCCCACTGACACTCCCCAGTAAACGTAGCCAGTGCTATTATTACTATGCTGTTGTTTAACCCTCCAGAGGGGAAGCCTCTTGAGAGGCTGTCCCGGGCAATGTTAAAAGCTTGGGGTTTGAAGTCACTCAGACCTGATTTCGAATCCTCTCTCCCTGCTTTTCGTGCACTTGGTGATGTTGGGGAAGCCACCCCACGTCTCTGAGCTTCAGGTTCCCCGTCTGGAAATTGGGGATGATCTTTGTGGCTCCTGGGGCATGCGACGAGGCCTTGGTTGATGGTGGGGCAGAGGTAGCCTAGCCCCGGGCACACAGTAGGTCTTCAGCTGGGGAGAGTTCTACTTGGAAGTCCTGCTTCTCCTTGTGCTGACCTGCGGGGCTGTGGGAAGACCCCTCAGCTGGTGTGTGGCCTCACCAGGTTCCTTCTAAGAGGATGCAAAAACAAGTTTTCGTTTGACTCAGTTTCCCAGAATGCACTCTCAGAACCCAGGCCAGGCAGGAGGCTCCTGAGAAAAGGAGAAAAAGGCTGGGCACGGTGGCTCACACCTGCCATCCCAGCACTTTGGGAGGCCAAGGTGGGAGGATTGCTTGAGGCCAGGAGTTTGAGACCAGCCTGGACAATATAGCAATACCCTGTCTCTACAGAAAAAAATAAATTTAAAAGGCGTTTTTAGCTTAGGCTTTGCTGGGTTCTAACCTGGCTATTGTCACTCAGCTTTATCCTAACATAAAAAAGTAAACAAATTAGCAGGGTGTGGTGGTATGCCCCTGTGGTCCTAGCTACTTGGGAGGTTGAGGCGGGAGGATCGTTTGAGCCCGGGAGGTTGAGGCTGCAATGAGCTATGATCGTGCCACTGCACTCCAGCCTGGGTGGTGGAGCGAGACCCTGTCTCAAAAAAGAAAAAAAAAGGTGGCAGGGAGAAGGAAAGGAAAGGACAAAGAGGTTCACAGCTGATCTCTCCCTGAACCTGCTCCCTCCATCCCCATCTCTGTCAGCCCCATCTTTTCAGGCTCAGGCCAAACCCCTCGGTTACCCTCCCAGTTCCTCCAGTCACCCATGAATCAGATCTTGCAGGAAACCCTGTCAGCTCCACCTACAGAACCTCTCCAAAATCTGAACTCTTCTCCCCCTCCACTGCCCCCACCCTGCTCCAGCCCCCTTCCCCTCCCCTCTGAACATCCCAGAGCCTCCTCCCTGGCCTCCCTGCTCCCATCCCTGCCCCCTAATCATATCCCACAAAGGGGATGTGACTCACTCACTTAACCGGCAACTCTGGAGGGTCTTAAAACCTGGCTGCCTCAAAAGGCTTTAAAATGTTATCAGATGGGGGCCGGGTACAGTGGCTCATGCTGGTTCCCCACTTGCAGCCAGAGGGAGCTGGTGACCACCTGAGTCAGGTCAGGGCCCTCCCCTGGATGCACCTCACACCAGGTACCAGCAAAGCCCTGATGTTGCTCTATTTCTAGCTCCCATCTGATCTGCCCCTCCCTGGCTCACTCTGCTCCGGCCTCCCACTGTTCCTGGAGCATTCCCCCCAGTCCCCCACACCAGCCTTGGGATCTTTGCACCTGCAAGTCCCTCTGTCTCCGTGCTGATCTCACACACCTCCTGACACTTTCTCACCTCCTGCAGGTCTTTGTTCCTGCACCACCTTCCCAGGGACGCTCTCCTTGCAGCGATTGAAGAGTGCAACCTCACCCTACCCTCCACGCCAGCACTCCCCTCCCTCGGTGGCATTTTATTTTTCTCTGTGGCCCCTTCCTATCTTGTGACACATAATATATCCTACTTATTTGTCCCTTTCTCGATTTGTCTCACCTACTGAGCTTTGAGCTCCACAGAGGTCGGGGTTTTTGTCTGATTTGTTCATTGCAGTGGTGATTCGTTCACTGCCTAAAATAGAGCCTGGCAGGTACAAAGTGTTTGGTAAATAGAAATCAATACCCCAGGGTCTGTGACCTGACTTAGGTGTTAACAGGTTCCTCTGAGGTGTGTGGGGAACAGACTGAGGGGTTTCAGGGGACATCCGTTCTCACCACAAATTGCCCCCCAACCAGCCCCAGACATGAACAGTCTCCCGTGAGCTCCCTCTAGCCTTCTCGTATATCCCAGCCCTGCCCCATGTCACAATTTGTAATGATGTATTTGGCTGGGTGACATTTTATGGCCATCTGTCTCCCTATCCCCCATAATGTGGTTTGCCGAAAGCAAAGCCCAGGACTGTCTCGGCCATCTGTGTCTCCAGCATCACCCCTCACTGGGCATGGAGTATGTGTCCAGTTAACGCTTGCTGAGTGAATGAATGAATACTCCATCCTCTGCTTGGAGAATTATGCACTTTAGCATATTCAAGGCTCTGACAAGTCCTTCATAAAAGATCATTATTGTTTTCTTTCTTTCTTTCCTTCTTTTCTTCTTCTTTTCTTTCTGACTGTAGGATATTGATTATCAATCTGGCAATAGTCAAGATTGGCAATCTGGTGTATTAGTCAAAGGTTTTCAGCCTACAAAAAACAAAAAGAAAAAATAAACTGGCTAAAAACAAAAGGGGATATGATTAACTCGCTTAACCAATAATCACAGAGGTTCTTCAAACCTGGCTGTATCAAGGCCCTTTAAAATGTTATCAGATGGGGGCCAGGTGCAGTGGCTCACACCTGTCATCCCAGCACTTTAGGAGGCCAAGACAGGCAGATCACTTGAGGTCAGGAGTTCGAGACCAGCCTGGCCAACATGACGAAACCCCGTCTCTACTAAAAATACAAAAAATTAGCCAGGTGTGGTGGCACATGTCTGTAGCTCCAGCTACTCGGGAGGCTGAGGCAGGAGAATGGCTTGAATCCGGGAGGCGGAGGTTACAGTGACCCAAGATTGCACCAGTGCATTCCAGCCTGGGTGACAGAGCGAGACTCTGTCTCAAAAAAAAAAAAAAAGTTATCAGATGGGAAATGAATTCTGATATTAAAAATTGATGTTTATTTATACTATATTATTAAAGTTATTTTTCATAAAACATAGAAGGGTAAGTTTAAGAAATGAGAAGTATTTATACCAAAATGATTAAATATTATTTAATTTAAACATATAAATGTCTTGTTGGACAAATAATTCAAAATTTCCATTAGACAGGAAAAATAAGTTCAAGAGATATATTGAACAACATGGTGATTATAGTTAATAACAATATATTATATACTTGAACATTGCTAAAAGATATTTTAAGTGTTCTCACCACACACAAAGGGGTAGTGCATGTGTTAATTAGCTTGATATAGCTGTTCCACAACGTATACATATTTCACATCATCTTGTACACCATCAATGTATATAATTTTGTCAATTAAAATAAATACATATTTTAAGGCTGGGTGCAGTGGCTCACACCTATAATCCCAGCACTTTGGGAGGCTGAGGCAGGCAGATCACCTGAGGTCAGGAGTTTGAGACTAGCCTGGCCCACATGGTGAAACCCCGTCTCTACTTAAAATACAAAAAAATTAGCTGGGCATGGTGGTGCATGTCTGTAATCCCAGCCACTTGGGAGGCTGAGGCAGAAGAATCGCTTGAACCCGGGAGGCAGAGGTTGCAGTGAGCTGAGATTGCACCATTGCACACCAGCCTGGACAACAGAGTGAGACTCTGTCTCAAAAAAATAAATAAATAAAAATAAAATAAATACATATATATATATATTTTTTTGAGATGGAGTCTCACTCTGTCGCCCAAACTGGAGTGCAGTGGCACGATCTCGGCTTACTGCAACCTCTGCTGCCCAGGTTCAAGCAATTCTCCTGCCTCAGCCTCCCGAGTAGCTGGGATTACAGGCACCTGCCACCACGCCTGGCTAATTTTTGTAGTTTTCGTAGAGACGAGGTTTCATCATCTTGGCCAGGCTGGTCTTGAACTCCTGACCTTGTGATCCACCCATCTCGGCCTCCCAAATAAATACATATTTTAAAAGATAGAAATCACTCTGGAAGGAGAGTTAATCTGTTCGATATAATAATAATATATTAATATTATATTATATAATAATAATAATAATACTCCATATAGCTATGGAAAAGTTCATATGAAGAAACCAGGCTATGATCTACAAACTGGCAACAAACTTGTTCTTCTATTTTCCATATGCTGTCTGTGTACATATAAAGTGAGAGGTCTTTTTATATGAGTTAAGGGTGTGGCCAAAGACAAATGGAAAAAGACAAATGACAAACGTACTAATAAAGAGCTTCAGTTTCTCCACAAAAAATACAATAATAAAATAAAATGTCAGAAATCTCTTGGCTCTCCTCCACGTTAGCTTACTTTTTCCCTCAAGAGGGTGAAGATGACCCTTAACAGATCCAGCCTCATGTGCTGGATTCTCTTGGGAACTTGGTTAAATGGTTTTTTTTCTTCCCGAATGTCCAAGTCACCTTCCAGACCTGCAGCTCCTGAGCAGCCAACTTAGGACTTCTAATGGAGAGTGAAGTTCCCCTGGTTCGCCGAGGGGCCGGCCACAGCCCCAAGGCTGCTGTTGATTGGTCCGACCTGAGTCCTTGAGTCTGGCAGAGTGCCATGGTGCTCTGTAATTCCACCTGTAATCCCAGCATTTTAGGAGGCTGAGGCAGGAAGACTGCTTGAGCCCAGGAGTTCAAGACCAGCCTGGGCAACATGGCAAGACCCGTCTCTACAAAAAAAAAAAAAAAAAAATACAAAAATTAGCCAGGTGTGGTGGTGCACGCCTGTGGTCCCAGCTACTCAGGAGGTTGAGGTAGGAGGATTTCTTGAGTCTGGGAGGTCAAGGCTACAGTGAGCCAAGATCACACCACTACACTCCAGCCTGGGCAACAGAGCGAGACCCTGTCTTAAAAAAAAAAAAAAAAAAAAAAGTCCTTGAGTCATTATTCCAGATGCAATCGCAGATGTGGGGGCTGCAACCCTCCGATGGGCTGGGGTTCACGTCTAGACCACATGGCTGGAGCACAGGCCAGGAGGGGCTCTGGCTGGGGAAGCGCGTGGGGAGCCTGGCTGTGGGACCCAGGCGGCCCCGGGCCCTGTCGCCCTGCAGTGCAGGTCAGCTCTGCGGACGCTCGGCTCATGGTCTTTGACAAGACGGAAGGGACGTGGCGGCTGCTGTGCTCCTCGCGCTCCAACGCCAGGGTAGCCGGACTCAGCTGCGAGGAGATGGGCTTCCTCAGGTACTGGGGGCCCTCGGAGGGGTGGGAGCCGGGAGGGGCTGGGGAGCAGGCCTAACCCCTGCCCCGCCCAGGGCGCTGACCCACTCCGAGCTGGACGTGCGAACGGCGGGCGCGAACGGCACGTCGGGCTTCTTCTGTGTGGACGAGGGGAGGCTGCCCCACACCCAGAGGCTGCTGGAGGTCATCTCCGTGTGGTGAGGAGGGCAGCAGGCAGGTGGGGCAACACCTCAGACCCCCAAGGCACTCCCTCTCCCCGTTTTCCTTCCACCTGTCTTAACTGGTCTCTATTTCCTTTCTTTCTGTGTCTCCAATCCCATCTCTCCCAGTGATTGCCCCAGAGGCCGTTTCTTGGCCACCATCTGCCAAGGTGAGACCCTAAAACTCAGAACCCTTTCCTTTAGGCCCTTGGGGAGGCCACATCCCCTCAAGCTCCCCAGGATGGGGCCGTGTACTTTCAGACCCCCTAGGGCAGGGCCAAGCCTGGGCTCTGGGGACCTGGGCTCCAGTCCCCTGTCACCGCCCCGGCTGACCCCTGTCCCACAGACTGTGGCCGCAGGAAGCTGCCCGTGGACCGCATCGTGGGAGGCCGGGACACCAGCTTGGGCCGGTGGCCGTGGCAAGTCAGCCTTCGCTATGATGGAGCACACCTTTGTGGGGGGTCCCTGCTCTCCGGGGACTGGGTGCTGACAGCCGCCCACTGCTTCCCAGAGTGAGTGCCCCCCATGGCGCTGATGATAGGGAGGCAGAGGAGCGGAGAGACGGTGGGGAGGGGGCGGATTGTGCCCAGGCAGGTGACCCTCCACCCCTTTCCCTGGTAGGCGGAACCGGGTCCTGTCCCGATGGCGAGTGTTTGCCGGTGCCGTGGCCCAGGCCTCTCCCCACGGCCTGCAGCTGGCGGTGCAGGCTGTGGTCTACCATGGGGGCTATCTTCCCTTTCGGGACCCCAACAGCGAGGAGAACAGCAACGATATTGCCCTGGTCCACCTCTCCAGCCCCCTGCCCCTCACAGGTAAGTCTAAGGGCTGAGCCTTGGGGCTTGAGGACCTGAGGCCAGGAGGACAGAGGAGGGGACCAGGGGCACAGGGCAATCAACTTATGGTTCAGGCATCCTTGGCAATAAGGGAAATGATCTCGAGGGAGCACAAAGTGGGCCTTAACTATCAACAATCAGTGCAGCCAATTTGGAAAACTTGCCAGCATTTCCCCAAGAAGTATACATAAAGTTACCGTTGGACCCAACACTTCCACTCCCAGGACAGGAGGTATATATACCTAAGATGAATGGAAGCTGTGTCTGCACCAAAACTCGTACATCAATGTTCATAGCAGCATTATTCATAATAGCCCAAAGATGGAAACAGCCCAAGAGTGTTTCATCGGACATATGCATAAAGAAAATGTGGTATATTGGCCGGGTGCGGTGGCTCATGCCTGTAATCTTTGGGAGGCCGAGGTGGGTGGATCACGAGGTCAGGAGTTTGAAACCAGCCTGACCAACATGGTGAAACTCCATCTCTACTAAAAATACAAAAATTAGCCTGGCCAACATGGTGAAACTCCATCTCTACTAAAAATACAAAAATTAGCCTGGCGTGGTGGCATATGCCTGTAATCCCAGGTACTCGGGAGGATGAGGCAGGAGAATCGCTTGAACCCGGGAGGTGGAGATTGCAGTGAGCCGAGATCACACCACTGCACTCCAGCCTGGCTGACAGAGCAAGGCTCTGTCATCTCGAAAATAAATAAATAAATAACCAAAAAAATGTGGTATATCCATACAATGGGAGAATATTGGACCTTAGAAATGAATGAGGTGCTGATTCATGCTACCACAAGGATGAAACTTGAGAACAGTGCTGAATGAGACAAGCCAGCCGCAGAGGCCACATACTGTAGGATGCCACTTGTATGAAATGTCCAAGGCTGGGCATTGTGGCTCATGCCTGTAATCCCCGCACTCTGGGCAGCTGCGATGGGGGGATTGTTTGTGCTCAGGAGTTTAAGATCAGCCTAGGCAACATAGCAAGACCCCATCACTTAAAAAAATGAGCTAGGTGTGGTGGCGGATGCCTGTAGTTCCAGTTACTCAGGAGGCTAAGGCAGGAGGATCACCTGAGCCCAGGAGTTTGAGGCTGCAGTGAGCTAAGATTGTGCCACTGCACTCCAGCCTGGGTAACAGAGCAAAACCTTGTCTGTTAAAAAAAAGAAGAAGAAAGAAAGAGAAAGAAAAGAAAGGAAGGAAGGAAGAAAAGAAGAAAAGAAAAGGAAAGAAAGATGTCTAGAATAGGCACATCGGTAGAGATAGAAATTTGACTGATGGTGGCAGGGTGGGAGGTGGGGATGGGAGATTGGGAGGTGACTGGTGAAGGACACAGGGTTTCTTGGCGAGGTGATGAAAGATTCTAAGTCAATCATGATGATGGTTGCACTTGTCTGTGACTGTACAAAAAGCCAGTGACTTGTGCCTTTAAAAGGAATTGTGTAATATGTGAATAATAGTTCAATCAAGCCGTTACCAAAAAACTCATAAAATGAAAAGAAAATGTGTTAAAAAAATGAATGAATCAGATTTAGAAAGTAAGTTAGGAGTCATTCCCTCTGCAATTCCCTGGAGTATTCCCTTGGTCTTACTGAGACTCACTTGGGTGCCAACGTGTCCTTAACACCTCTCCAACACATACATCTTCCTTTTGGATTAAAAGCAGGCCCTGGGCTTCAGATTCAGCAGGCCACAGTGTAATAATAATAATAAAAATAGGCTGGGCATGTAATCCCACGTCAAGGCGGGGGTATCGCTTGAGCTCAGGAGTTCAAGACTCGCCTGGGCAAAATGGCAAAACCCCATCTCTACAAACAATAAAAAAAATTAACTGGCCGTGGTGATGCACGCCTGTGGTCCCAGCTACTTGGAAGGCGGAGGCAGGAGAATCACCTGATCACCCAGGAGATCAAGGCTGCAGTGAGCCATGATCGCACCACTGCATTCTAGCCTGGGTGATAGAGCGAGACCCTGTCTCAAAACATAATAATAATAACGATGATAATGATGATCATGAAGTAGTAATAGCGAGCAGTATTCGAGTTCGTGATCGAGTATTCAAGTATAGCGAGTTCATGATAATGAAGTAGTAAAAGGGAGTAAGGGAGTACATGATGAGTGTACTCAACACAGTAAAATAATCTGGTAAACATAGCAGTGAACACCAATGCTGGCACGCAGCCTCCTGTGTGCCAGGCACCATTCCAAATATGTCCTGTGTATGGACTCACTTAGTTCTCACAGCAACCCCAGCACACCCTGGTAAGGAGGATTCTCTTAAGATCCTGTTTTCCACCCGGGAAAAGGTCCCAACCCAAAGAAGGCAAACAATGCCCCAAATTCGTACAGCTGGTGAACGGCAAAGATTTGTGCCCAGGTGGACTGGCACTGGGATCTGTGCTTGTGGCCCCCACGCTGTGGTGACGGAGAATCCAGGGCCATGTTGGGGTTCGCATTATGTTTATTTTTATGTTTATTTTATTTTTCATGATCTGTGGTACTGGTTTCCCATTGAAGGGAGTGATACATGCTTTTCTTTAAAACCAAACCCTGCCCTGACACGGTGGCTCACGCCTGTAATCCCAGCACTTTGAGAGGCTGAGGCAGGCAGATCAGTTGAGGTCAGGAGTTCGAGACCAGCCTGGCCAACGTGGTGAAACCCCATCTTTACCAAAAACACAAAAATTAGCCAGGTGTAGTGGCAGGCGCCTGTAGTCTCAGCTACTCTGGAGGCAGAGGCAGGAGAATCACTCGAACCCAGGAGGTGAAGGTTGCAGTGAGCCAAGATCATTGCCACACCCTTCTCCTTAGTGAAAAGAGTGAGAGAGTTAATATTGGAGTAAGGATGCATCTTTGAGGACAGGTAGACAGGTGGAAGCGGCTGGGGTTTCAGACACAGGGTTGAGGGGCTCACAGCATGGGCTTTGGGGTCAGATTCAGGTATTTGCCAACTGTGTGATCTTGGACACATGGCTTCACCTCACCGTGCCTCAGTTTCCCTTATCTGTAAAATGACTTCCTAGGGTTTATTGAGACAATTAAAAGGGTTAATATGAGTAAAGAGCTTAGAGAACTGCCAGCACATAGTGAACACTGGTAAATGTTAGCAGCAATTGCTACTGTTGTTGTTTAATACTTTTACTAGTTATATGAACATTTGCTGTTTGCCTGGCATGCAACTCAATGACTCACCAATTTCTCACTACAACTTCTGGGGATAAGTGATTATTATTTCCATTCTACATCTGAGAGCTCTAAGACTCAGGCAGGTGATGTCATCAGCAGGCAGCAGGCAGCAGGCAACAGGCAGGGCTGCCAGGAACCGTTGCATAGGTTGTGCACTGCACAAAGGACACCACATCTCAGGGTTACCATTCTCTCTGTAGACCTGTGTGTGTATTATTATGATTTTCTGCCAGGTGGAAGTCAAATGTCTCAAGATAGGAGTGTCTCTCTCTCTCTTTCTTTCTTTCTCTCTCTCTTTTATTTCTTCTCTCTCTCTCTCTTTCTTTCTTCTCTCTCTCTTTCTTTTTTTTTTGAGACAGAGTCTTGCTCTGTCACCCAGGCTGGAGTGCAACGGCGCAATCTCGGCTCCCTGCAACCTCTGCCTTCCAGGTTCAAGTGATTCTCCTGCCTCAGCCTCCTGAGTAGCTGGGATTACAGGCGCCTGCCACCTATAATACCAGTGCTTTGGGAGACTGAGGCAGGAGGATTGCTTGAGCCCAGGAGGTTGAGGCTGCAGTGAGCCATGTTCCTGCCACTGCACTCTGGCCTGGGTGACACTGCAGGCTTAGAAATGAAAACAAGCTGTGTTAAAACATACTTGTTATGAAACGTTGGACACGTGACTTGGCCTCATTTTCCCCCTCTGTAAAATGGAATAATGTAGACTCTACCTCTCTGGGCTGATGAAACATTAAAGAAAATGGTGCAGGAAAGCGCCTAGTATGCGATGAGCTCTCGGTGCATGGCGACTTCTGTTGTGGCTTTTTTGTTTGTTTGTTTTTGAGACAGAGTCTTGCTCTGTCACCCAGGCTGGAGTGCAAAGACGTGATCTCGGCTCACTGCAACCTCCACCTCCTGGGTTCAAGTGATTCTCCTGCCTCAGTCTCCCGAGTAGCTGGGATTACAGGTGCGTGCCACCATGCCCGGCTAATTTTTGTATTTTTAGTAGAGATGAGGTTTCGCCATGTTGGCCAGACTGGTCTCAAACTCCTGACATCAAGTGATCCTCCTGCCTCGGCCTCCCAAAGCGCTGGGATTACAGGCATGAGCCACTGTGCCTGGCCTGTTGTGGTTGTTTTAAAAGAACAGAGGGCAGAGTGTGTTAGGGGCCATGGTAGCAGCTGGACAGAGGTTTGTACCAGGTGGGGCAGGCCAGCGGGGGCTGGACCAGCATGGTCTCTCACAGAATACATCCAGCCTGTGTGCCTCCCAGCTGCCGGCCAGGCCCTGGTGGATGGCAAGATCTGTACCGTGACGGGCTGGGGCAACACGCAGTACTATGGTGAGTCCTGTCCTCTGCCTCTGATGCCACCGTTTGGGAGACTCTGAACTGGGCTGGGGATGGGCAGTCTGGCTGGTTGGATGAGTCTTGACCACGAGGAGTAGGGACGCTGAGGGGAATGGGGTGGGCACCAGGAGGGAAGCGGGGTGTGTACACCCCCCAGCTCTGGCCAGCCTTGCCCGCACACCCCCAGGCCAACAGGCCGGGGTACTCCAGGAGGCTCGAGTCCCCATAATCAGCAATGATGTCTGCAACGGCGCTGACTTCTATGGAAACCAGATCAAGCCCAAGATGTTCTGTGCCGGCTACCCCGAGGGTGGCATTGATGCCTGCCAGGTGAGGGACTCTGTAGGGGCAGCCCCCGGCCGCTGCCACCCCAGGGATGGAGACGCAGGGGAGTGGGTGGTCGGGCTCCCCATCTAAAAGCCTGAGGGCTCTGGGGCCACAGCCCATGTCATGCCGGGGGGGGCCTCCTGTCCAACCACCTTGGCCTCCAGCCAGACCTCCCTCTCCCCTCCCAGGGCGACAGCGGTGGTCCCTTTGTGTGTGAGGACAGCATCTCTCGGACGCCACGTTGGCGGCTGTGTGGCATTGTGAGCTGGGGCACTGGCTGTGCCCTGGCCCAGAAGCCAGGCGTCTACACCAAAGTCAGTGACTTCCGGGAGTGGATCTTCCAGGCCATAAAGGTGAAATTTGGGCCCAGATGGGAGCCAGGGTGGGGATGTTTGGGCCTCTAATGGGGGAAGGGAGGCAGAGATTTGTTTTAGGAGACCTACGCTCAGGCCTAGAAGAGGGCCCCCCTTGGAAACAGATGGACTTTGAAGGGTTCCTGGGGAGGGGAAGCTAGTGGTGGGACGTGGAAGCCTCTCAGACCTCGGGAGCCCCCAGCTGTCTTTCCCCAGACTCACTCCGAAGCCAGCGGCATGGTGACCCAGCTCTGACCGGTGGCTTCTCGCTGCGCAGCCTCCAGGGCCCGAGGTGATCTTGGTGGTGGGATCCATGCCAGGCCTAGGATGGGACGTTTTTCTTCTTGGGCCCGGTCCACAGGTCCAAGGACACCCTCCCTCCAGGGTCCTCTCTTCCACAGTGGCGGGCCCACTCAGCCCTGAGACCACCCAACCTCACCCTCCTGACCCCCATGTAAATATTGTTCTGCTGTCTGGGACTCCTGTCTAGGTGCCCCTGATGACGGGATGCTCTTTAAGTAATAAAGATGGTTTTGATTAATGCGTCCTCCGAGCTTATCAATGTACACAGCAATGAGGACATTTTGGCAGGAGCAAAGAGAAGAATTAGGACCTGGCAAAAATCAGACAGAGAGTGTGGGTCCCTCAGTTCCCACTGATTTGAGATTTAAGATTTTAATTGGTTCACTTCACTGGAATTTTCCTGGAGCAAATTGGCTTCAGGTACGGCTGGATCCAGCTGCTCTCTCAAATCTGTGTTACTCTGTGTTAGCTTCATTTCCAAGCAGCCTCTCCTACAACCAGAGAGAGAGATGTCCCCTTCCACACAAACTTTCCCAATCACTGCAGAAAAAGTCCCAGGCAACAACAAAAAAAAAACCCCAGGCCCAGCTCCCATTGTACAGATTTGGGTCACGTCCTCATCCCTTGGCAAATCACTGTGCACCGGATGTATGGGGTAGGGGTGGAGCAGGGTGGAGTGGGAGGAGCTAGGCCTTCAAGAATCGTGTGACCTGAGTGTGGGAGTCCCAAAGGAAATAGGGTGCTATTTCCAGAAGTGGAAATAGATGCTCAGTGAGCAAAAAAGACATCTACCTTGAACCAACACGGAAAACGGCGTCCTGTAAGGTGGAGACAGGGAGATGCTGGGAACACAGCCTGAGACCCTCCCCCCCACCCCTTTCTCCATCTGGGCAGCTTCTGGGGAGGGAACCAACCCCCTTCTCTAGAGCCTCTGTAGAGCCTCATGCAGCCCCGATGGCCACCAGGGGGCGCTGCTGCCCCAACATTGTGACACATTAAGGGGTTTCCTGCCTGGAGTCAGCCACGTGTTGCTGAAAACCTGCTGTTCTGCTGAAGAAAGGCTCAGCGGGGGAGCCTGTTTACCATGACTTTAAATAATAGCAATTATAATACATTACCCATGGACCACAGCTCCCAAGCAATTTCCTTTTTTTTTTTTTTTTTTTGAGACAGAGTTTCATTCTTGTCTCCCAGGTTGGAGTGCAGTGGCGTGATCTTAGCTCACTGCAACCTCTGCCTCCTGGGTTCAAGCGATTCTCCTGCCTCGGCCTCCCGAGTAGCTGGGATTACAGGCGTGCCCCACCACGCCCAGCTGATTTTTGTATTTTTAGTAGAGACCGGCTGTCACCATGTTGGTTGGCCAGGCTGGTCTCAAACTCCTGACCTCAGGTGATCCACCTGCCTCGGCCTCCCAAAGTGCTGGGTGTCATGCGAATCCATGTGAAGAGACCACCAAACAGGCTTTGTGTGAGCAATAAAGCTTTTTAATCACTTGGGTGCAGGCGGGCTGAGTCTGAAAAGAGAGTCAGTGAAGGGAGAGAGGGGTGGGGCCATTTTATGGGATTTGGATAGGTAGTGGAAAATTACAGTCAAAGGGGGTTGTTCTCTGGCGGGCAGGGGTGGGGGTCACAAGGTGCTCAGTGGGGGAGCTTCTGAGCCAGCAGAAGGAATTTCACAAGGTAATGTCATCAGTTAAGGCAGGAACCGGCCATTTTCACTTCTTTTGTGATTCTTCAGTTACTTCAGGCCATCTGGATGTATACGTGCAGGCTTGGGCTCAGAGGCCTGACACTGGGATTACAGATGTCTTACGCCACACCAGGCTAATTTTTGTATTTTTAGTAGAGACGGGGTTTCACCATGTTGGCAGGCTGGTCTCGAACTCCTGACCTCAGGTAATCCGCCCACCTTGGCCTCCCAAAGTGCTGGGATTACAAGCCTAAGCCACTGCACCCAGCCCAGCTTCCTAAAATGTAGACGATCTACAAGAGCTCCTTTGAGAAACTGACAAACTGTGCATTTGGAAAACGATCCCAGCGTCACTCCCCGATCCCCACACCCCTGGCGAGGTTGAGCCCCACCACTGCTTTGTTGGTCAGGAGCCCCCAGGCCCACATCGTGTTAGCAGAGCCTCAGTGCAGTTTCCCCAAACGTCTACCTCTGGCTGTGGTGTTCTACTCATGGCATGTGGGATGTAATTTGAGACCTGACCTACGGCTTGCTTTGTTAGAAACGTATTGAGTTACAACAGGGAGTGACTGAGTTTTCCTTTGTAATTGCCAGCTGAGAAATGTACTGTACCTGTGTTTTAGGAAGTTTGGGGACTCTGAGAGAACATGGTCCACCCTGGGGGTTCTGAACCGAGGTGACCATGTCCTGGAGGGACACAGTTCGCTCTGGTGAGGAGAAGGGCGGGTGTGAGGGGCACTGAAGAAGGCATGGCCCTGCCCTGGGAAGTCTGGGGGAATGTGGCCTTATTCTAGGGGATCTGATGGAAATTTGGTCATTAAAAGCCAACAGGCAGCCTGCTGGGAAAACAAAAACCAGGTGGCCATGTTACTGGAAAGGGGTCCCGATCCAGACCCCAGGGGTTCTTGGATCTCATGCAAGAAAGAATTCAGGGTAAGTCCACAGAGTAAAGTGAAAGCAAGTTGATTAAGAAAGTAAAGGAATAAAAGAATGGCTACTCCATAGACAGAGCAGCCCCGAGGGTTGCTGGTTGCCCATTGTTATGGTTATTTCTTGATTTAGTCTTGATTTATTGTTTAGTTATGCTAAACAAGGGGTGGATTATTGACGCCTCCTCTTTTTAGACCATATTGGGTAACTTCCCAACGTTGCCATGGCATTTGTAAATTGTCATAGCGCTGGTGGGGGTGTAGCAGTGAGGACAACCAAAGGTCACTTTCGTGGCCATCTTGGTTTTGGTGGGTTTTCCCGACTTCTTTACTGCAGTCTGTTTTATCAGAAGGGTCTTTATGATCTGTATCTTGTGCCGACCTCCTATCTCATCCTCTGACTTAGAATGCCTTAATTTACCAGGAATGCGGCCCAGCAGGTCTCAGCCTTAACTTTACCCAGGTCCTATTCAAGATGGAGTTGCTCTGGTTCAAACGCCTCTGACAGCCATTCTGAGTTCTGTCTGCATCATTGCTTTGTTGGAGGAGTGGAGGGGCTGGGGAGATTGTGATTCACTCAACAGCCATTCAGTAGTTTCCCTTTATGCCAGGGGTCAGTGAGCCTCAGTTTCTCCTCCTGCTCCCAGCAACCTTGCCACTCACCCCAAGGAGCCAGGAAGATATTTAAAAAGAATAATAACAGTCACAAGGTTGCTTTCAGGTCCTGCCAGGGTCTCAGTCTTCAGAAAAGCTGAATATGAAAATGACTTCCACGTCATTGCGGTGCCGCTCAGAATCAGAAATATTTGACCCATCTTACAGAATTAGTGCAACTACATCAGGAACCCAAGCCAAGTTTTGCATTCCTATTTAGCATTTATATCTACATAGTCCTTTTCAAATATAGAAAAGCTTTCTGGATGTTACTTGGAACAGATAGCTCCATATGTGGTTATAAGTTGGCATTCTCCCAGCCGGGTTGAAGGAGAAATGTACAGCTACTCTGCCACAACAGTTATTTCATACATAAAATCACAGCCATGATTAGCAATGATGGTGAAGGCTATTCATTTTATATTCAGAAATAATTATTGTGAACATGCAGATAGCAGCGTAAGTAGGGAGATGGACTTTAGTTTCTGCATAAAAAGTAACACTGTTTCAATCCTGCAGTTATGAAGCGAGGAGCTGTTTTGGCTCTTGCTGCATGACAAACCACCCAAAGCTAGTGGGTACAGTAAATGCTCATGGATTCTGCGGCTCAGAAAGTTGGACAGGGAACAGCAGGCACAGCTTGTCTCTGCTCCATGATGACCAGGTCCTTAGCTAGAAAGCCTAAAGGAACAGGGACTGGAATAGGGAGTCTTCTTTTGTTTGTTTTGAAACAGGGTCCCACTCTGTTGCCCAGGCTGGAGTGCAGTGGCGTGATCATGGCTCACTAAAACCTCTACCACCTAGGCTCAATCGATCCTCCCAACTTAGCCTCCCAAGTAACTGGGACTACGGGTGTGTGACACCATACCCAACTAATTTTTTTTTTTTTTTTGGTAGAGATGGGACTGGTTGCCCAGGCTGGTCTTGAACTCCTGGGCTCATGTGACCCTCCTGCCTCGGTATCCCAAAAGAAGGCTCTTTACTCACAAATCTAGTATCTGGGCTGGGATCACTCAAAAGCTGGGCTCAGCTGGTACTCTGGACTCATTGTCTGTCTGGCTAACTTGGGCTTCCTTCCAATATGGCTACCCAAGGACATTTGAACTTCTCATGTGGTGGCTCATGGCTCCAGAGTGAGCATTCCAGCAGACACTGCCCTTTACACCCCAGCCTCATTTCTGCTGCACTCTGTCAGCTGAAGCAATCACAAACCTGTCCAGACTCTAGAGGAGATGGAGACCCCACCCTTTGGTGGTGGAAGGCAGATCAAAAAATTTGGGGCCACATCTTAAAACTGCCCTAGGAGCTTATGGACTATCGGAGCAAATTAACAGCTGACAAAGCAGAGAAATGATCCCTCAGTAAGGTGTTCAACCTGAAATATTTCCCTGCTAAAATTGTGGATAATAAAATTATGATAGTAATAACTTTTTAAAACAATTTCACATTTGTTCTTACAGTACAGAAGTTCATTCTAAGAAGGAGATAGTCAGCTTTGGGCAAATCTTTAATTTAATACTTCACTAATCAGCATTTGGCCACAATGCCTGTTTCACTTCTAAATAATAATAATAATTTATATTAATAAACATATCCATGCATATTTTTGAGCACTTCCTATGTGACAGGTATTGTACTGACAGTTTTATGCATGTTACTTCAGTATTTCCCCAAATTCAGACGTTTGAAAGTGGCTGTCTTAATTTTTGCTATTCATTCATTCAAATACTATTTATTAAGCACCTATTATGTGCCAGACACCATTCTAGGAATTGGAGAAATAAAGGGGACAGGACAAACCAACATCCCTGCCCTTATGGAGCTTAGGGGCAAACAGACAATGAACAAATACCTCTGGTGCTACTTGTATTATTTTATTCAAAGTATTCCTTTACCTTTTGTGTGTGTGTGTCTTTTTTTTAACTTAGCCTTGACTTTATTTATGTATTATTTTTATTGATTTATTTATTTTGAGACTGGGTTATGAGACTGGCTAATTTTTGTATTTTTGGTAGTGATGGGGTCTCACTATGCTGCCCAGGCTGGTCTTAGACTCCTGGGCTCAAGCGATCCACCTGCCTTGGCCTCCCAAAGTGCTAGGATTACAGGCGTGAGCCACTGTGCCCTGCCAGCCTTGACTTTAACAATAATGTTTATGAAACTGTGGGTTTGAGGCCGGGCGCGGTGGCTCACGCCTGTAATCCCAGCACTTTGGGAGGCCGAGGCGGGTGGATCACGAGGTCAGGAGATCAAGACCATCCTGGCTAACACGGTGAAACCCCATCTCTACTAAAAATACAAAAAAATTAGCCAGGCACAGTGGCAGGCACCTGTAGTCCCAGCTACTCGGGAGGCTGAGACAGGAGAATGGCATGAAGCTGGGAGGCGGAGTTTGCAGTGAGCCAAGTTCGCGCCACTGCACTCCAGCCTGGGCGACAGAGTGAGACTCTGTTTCAAAAAAAAAAAAGAAAAGAAACTGTGGGTTTGATGTGGCAGTGGCAGATATATGTTTTTCAATATAAATCAAAACAAATGTATTAAATAAGCAAATACTAGTGAAATAATAACAATTCCTTCTTCACTGCCATCCTGTACTCTCCCGGGGTTTCCCGCCAGCAGCCCATGTGCCGCCCCTTGAGAAACACTTGTTTCATCCCCATGCAAGCTGGGAAGGAGGGTCTGTGGGGTTTGCTGTCCTACAGAGGGGCTGCATAGCCCGTCCAAGGTCCACATCCGAGGGGCAGGGCTGGCGCTGGGGCCCAGGGCTGGAACAGCTCAGGATATGGCACTGAGCTCTCATTCCCAGCCTCTCTCTGCTGAGCAGGTTCGGACACTTTCTCCCTGGCGGGGTGGTGGAGGGTCCCTGGGCCCCTAGGGAAGTGCATGTGTCCAGATGCTGGGGGTGTTCTGGGGAAAAAGATGGGATGCCTTAACCCAAACACTCCTTGGACTGGTGGTGCAAAAAGGAGCCTTCGAATCAGGACTGGGCCCAGGTGTGGCAGGCCAGGTCTCACTAACGCAGGCCTCCATAACAACTGTTTCAGCACCGACTGAGTGGCTAAGTTAAATATTAAAAGCTGATAGAGCCAGTGCCCTATACAAAAGCTGGAATGTAACAAAAGCCTACCAAGAGTTTTGCTCAGGCCTTTCCTGGGCTTTAAAGCATGACAAGATAAAGAAGGAATTCTTAACAGGACCCTTTTAGGATTAAACAAGTTTAATTGGGGGTCTGAAGAAACTCCACAGGCCTCCACAAACAAGTTCATTGGGAGTCCGAAGGAGCTCCCTAAACCTCCATGAGTTAGCAGGAAACAAAATAAGGGTAATCACCTCAGCACCTGGACCCATTTAGCTTCAGTAAATTTACTGAGGCTCCAGAGGAAGGTCATCAGGACTCAGATCTTAGTAATAGATTACAAGAAGTTGATCACTTATGTCTTTAGATGAATGCACACTTACACGCAGACATATAGTTTAGAAGGTATATAAGCTCTGGAAAACTTTGTAATTTTGAGTTGGTCTGGGGACAATTTCCAGGCTTTTGCCCTGTAACCAGTTACAGAAATAAAAACTCCCTTTTTGCCGGGTGTGGTGGCTCATGCCTGTAATCCCAGCACTTTGGGAGGCCGAGGTGGGCGGATCACCTGAGGTCAGGAGTTCGAGACCAGCCTGACCAACATGGAGAAACCCCGTCTCTACTAATAACACAAAAATTAGCCAGGCATGGTGGTGGGTGCTGGTAATCCCAACTACTTGGGAGGCTGAGGCAGGAGAATTGCTTGAACCCGGGAGGCAGAGGTTGCAGTGAGCCGAGATAGCGCCATTGCACTCCAGCCTGGGCAATAGGGCGAGACTCCATCTCCAAAAACAAAAACAATACAAACTCCCTTTTCTCCCAGTTCATCTGCATCTCGTTACTGGGCCATGAGAAATAGCAGCCTAATCCTCAGTTTGGTCCAGGAACACAGATGACCCTCTGTCCCATCTGGTTTGACCAGGTGAAGGGCTGTCTGGGGTTTGAGGGTCTGGAGCACCCCTTTGGGACACTGCTTTGAAGATGGAGTCACCAGTGCCTAACTCTGAGCCTCCTCCACCAGGGTGGCCCGTGAATCTCACAGGTGCACAGTACCGAGCCCCCTTGCCTGTAGGCTCCTCCTCCCCCTCTCCCCATTCACCTCTCCAGGCGAATCTTCCCTTCTGGGTCCTGTAACACTCCTAAATGCCCGACCTTGAGTATCCACCATGGCAGCCCCAGCCATGCCCTGCAGATGCCCACCCCTGGGCCCCCGGGGCTGGCCTGCAGCCCATGAGTCTCCTCAGCCGCACATCTTGGCCCTGCTTGATGCACACACACTCCGTTCCCAGACGCTGTGCGCTCATCTCTAACCTGCTCCAAGAGAACCAGCAGGGCCCCATGGGAAGAGGCTCCCTGCTTGTTCAGCTGTCTGTCAGCAGCGGCCCCTCACCAAGCAGTGGCTCAACTTCCCCACTGTGGGTTGCTTGACTTGTGCCCAGCCCTGCTAATGGGTGGGGGGGTTTCTCCAGGGTCTGGCAACCCGGCCCCCTGGGAAAGCCCTGGAAGATTTCCATCCCCTCTTTCCTCCCTTGCCCTGCCCGCCACCCCCAGACCTGGCCCAGCCTCGGGCAGACCGGATGGGAACCAGGATCCCCGGGAGACTCCCAGGCCCCCGGACCCTCGAACAATGGAAGCTGAGCTCCAGCTGCCCCGTCCCCACCCTGGCCCCACCTCTGCCCTGGTATAAGCCCGCCTGGCCCGCAGCACCTGCAGCCACCACGGGGATGCTGTGGCTTCTGCTGGTGGGTGAGTAGGAGTAGGGGCTCCGGAAGGGGGTCGACTGTGGCACGTGGGCCCCAGCCCTTAGCTAACATCCTTCCCCTCAGTCCTACAGAACCAAGTGACTTGGAGCGAAGAGATCAGAGGTGAGGATGGACGTGCTCCCTAACCTGGAGAGAGGACAGGGCCATGGGGACAGGCAGGGAGGGCTCTAGGGGTCTGAGGAGCCATGGCCCCACCCTGGAGTCCCTCAGGGGACCTGGAACTTTCTCTTGGGGACTGAGGGGACACAGCCCTGCCCTGGGGCTCTGAGGGGAGCCTCAGTGGTCTCGTGTCCCCAGCCTCGCTCCTGTACCCCTACGGGCTGTAGCATGGGGATCAGGCCCTCCCTGCAGAGAATGATGACTTCTCCGAGGAGCTGCGGCTGCTGGAGCCCTTCATGCTCTTCGAGGCCACACACAGGACAGCCTATGTGAGTGCCCTGGCCCTGACCGTGCGGCCCCTGGGCTCTCTCCCTTCTCCCCACCCTACTCTTGACTCGGAGCCTGTCCATATCTATAGCTCCTGGCTCCTTCTGGCTTCGTCCTCTGTCTTCCTGGGGTGGGCCCTGTCCCTTTTCTGCCTCCCGCCCTGCCAACACCCCCCATGGGTCTTGTCCTTCCTCACTTCCCCCAGTTCTGCACCAATGGGCTGGTGTCCTTCAGGGAGCCTGTGGCTCTGTTCACACCGGAGGCGTTTCCCCGGGAGGTGGGCCAGACCTTTGCAGTCCCGTTCTGGGCCAATGAGTCCACGCTGAGCAGGGGCTGGGTCTGGTACCGGCAGAGCTGCCAGCCAGAGCTGCTGCAGCAGGTGGCCCAAGACCGGCCTTCCCCCATGCCCCGCCCACCCCTTGCGCCCTGCTGGTGGCCATGTGGGACCAAATTCCCTTTTACGGGGCACTTGATCCCCAGGTGAGGAAGCGGGTGGCAGAGAAGGGCCCAGGCTGAGGCTGTTTGGCCCAACCCCTTGAGAAGAAGGGCTTGGATTCCTGGGCAAGGAGGAGACACCACGGAGGAGAGACGGAGATGGGGGAACGAGGGAGAGATAGAAAGAGGGGGAGAGAAGAGAGAGAGAGACAGAGGGAAGCATGGAGATGCAGCGAGGTAGAGAAAACAGGTGAGAAAGAGGAGGGAAGACACGAACAGGGAGAGAAATGGCGAGAGAGAGGAGGCAAGACAGCAAGCGAGAGGAGTGAGATGATCAGATGGAGAGACAGAGGATAGGAAAAGGAGAGAGAGACGGAGAGAGAGAGGGGATGACAGCAGAGCAGAAAAATTGAGACTGGGGGATGCGAAAGGGAGGCTGGCACAGGTGCCAACAGAGGCAGCTGTGGACATGGTGTGGACGGGGGCCTGGGAGGTGGCGTGGATGGGGGTCTGGGATGTGGCATGGGTAGGGGCCCGGGAGGTGGCGTGGACAGGGGCCCGGGATGTGGCATGGACAGGGGCCCAGGAGGTGGCACAGCTGGAAGCAGCCAGCTTAGTGGTGCAGATGGAGCTCAGTTGAGGACTGGGCAGTGAGGAGGGGCCCTGGATACCCCTGGACCAGCCCACGACACCCTGGCTCCCGGCGCTTGCCCTGCAGGTGAACACCTTCCAGGTGGTGCTGGCCCTGGGCAGCGGCCCCTCCTGGGTGCTGTTTCACTACAAGGACATCCAGTGGACCATGGGGGTGGCCAGCAGTGTGAGCCCCCATGATGGCCTGGGGGGCATTGTGGCCCAGGTGAGTGGGGAACCCACGGGGGCCTCCCTGGGTCCTCAGGGAGGGTGAGGACGCAGCTGGGCTGACCCTGTTCCAAATGACGCCGCCCAGGCGGGCTTCAACAGCGGCCGACAGAGGGACTACTTCACGCTTCCTGGCTCCAGGACCTCAGGCATCCTGAATGTGGCAGACACCAGCAATGTGGGCTTCCCCAGGCACTAGGCCTTCTGCATCAATAGCTTTGCAGTCCCCAACGGCTGCACCTACAATGGTGAGGGGTGGAGAACCTGCCCCAGACCTGCCTGCTCCCAGGGCCCAGCCACAGAGCCAAGAAGCCCAGGCCCCACCCTCTCCTCCTCCAAGACCCAGGAGTCCAGGCAGCCCTCAGTCCATTCCATCCTTAGATCCAGGAATCAGAGGCCGGGCGGGGTGGCTCATGCCTGTAATCCCAGCACTTTGGGAGGCTGAGGCAGGCAGATCACCTCAGGTCGGGGGTTCGAGGCTTGACCAACATGGAGAAACCCCATCTCTGTTAAAAATACAAAATTAGCCGGGCATGGTGGCACATGCCTGTAATCTCAGCTACCTGGGAGACTGAGGCAGGAGAATTGCTTGAACGCAGGAGGCAGAGGTTGTGGTGAGCCGAGGTCACGCCATTGCACTCTAGCCTGGGCAACAAGAGCGAAACTCTGTCTCAAATTAAAAAAAAAAAAAAAAAAAGATCCAGGAGTCAGAACCCCCAGTCCCCACCTTCCGCAGGACCTGAGGTTCAAGCCTCAACCCCAGACACCCCCACCGCAGCCCCACTCTCTCCACAGCCCAGTTCCTGCCCCTCGGTGCCTCTTTTTGGAACAGCAGTGCCTGCAGCCACCATTGCCACTGTGGGCAGGAAGGCCGGGTGTGGTGTTGGCCAAAGGGCTGTCAGGTGGGGCAGCAGGGTATGCCTGCACACCCCTTCCCACACTGCCGGGCCCCTCATGGCCCCTCCTGCCACCTGGGTCCCCAGGGCCACCTGCACACACTGTCCAGATGGCAGCTGCGGCTCCAGCCCTGCCACTTCGTCCTGGCCCTGCTTCCTGGCATCCACGTGGAGGTGGAGTTGAGGAGGGGAGGCCTGGTGGCAGAGACCCTGGTGCAGCTGGTCATCCACGGCTGGGATGTGGTAGTGAGATCACATAGCCCAATAGAACATGTGCTGGTGAGTGGGGCTGGGAGCCGGGCTGGAGGATGGAACCCGGACAGCCGTGGAGTCGCAGACACACTAAGTACCCACAGCCCCAGAGACTGCCACAGAGACTGGCGGGCAGAGTCAAATGTTAAATGGACGGGCAGGCAGACAGACAGACAAAATGAATAACAGGCAGAGAGATGGACAAGAAGACAGACCAGCTGGCCGATGGACAGGAAGATAGGAGGGTTGGACAGATGGACAGGTTGATGGAAAGACAGACAGAGTGATGTTAGGATGACCAGAGCAGGTGGCGAGACAGACGGCAGAAGGGGGCTGGATGGACAGAAGGACACATGGCGAGCAGATGGAGAAGCACTTGCTGGACTCGCTGAGGCCGACAGATGGTCGCAGGCAGACAGAGCGTCCCGGGCTCTCATCCTAGCCATGGACCTCGCATTGCCCACCGATGCAGCCCTCCGGGGCCTCAGCGCCACCTGTCCCCTTGACCCCACCTTTCTCTGTTACATGACCCAGTTTCTGCCCCCTACCCTCTGGTTTCCTGACTGGTTGACCTCACTGGCCGCCCCATCTGCTGAGCCTACTGAGCCTACGGTGCTTCCCCACTTCTTACCTTCTGAGACATCAGGCTCCCTCTCGAATCCCTGCTTGTCTACACTCATTCCTCCTGTGCCTCTTCCTCCAATACCCCACAGGTGAACCACACCTCTCCACTTGCACTCACCCCTGCATGTAGGCAGCAGAGCACACCTGGGCTGGTGTCGCACCTGTGGCTGTGAACTTGAAGGGCCCGTCCTTCCACCTCCCTGGCACCCTCACTCACCTCCTCTCCCTGGCCACCTGTTCACACCGTCTCCTCTCCCTTTAGACCAAACCTCCTCCCTGGAACTCATTCTCAGCCCATGAGATCGCTTCCTACTTCACTGGTAGCATCAGCTGGAACCTGCCAGGCACTCCCCAACCCTCCCCCTACAGTCCAGGCTGCCATGATGGAGGGCGGTCTGTGCTCCTTCCTGGCTGGACCACCTCTGTGACAGTTCCTGCATCTCCCAGCAATGCTTCCTCTTCCTCTCCTCTATATCTGTGCTTCTCAAAGTGCAGCTATTAGGCCAGTAGCACCTAAGAATGTGTTTGAAATGCAAATTCTTGGGTCCCACCCCAGACCACCACTCTGGGTGGGGACATGCAATCTGGATTTTTTTTTTTTTTTTTTTTTTTGAGACAGGGTCTCCGTCACTCAGGCTGGAGTGCAGTGGCACGATTTTGGCTCACTGCAACCACCTGCCTTGGCTTCCCAGAATACTGGGATTACAGGGAGTGCAGGCCAGCACTCCCGGCCTGCAGTCTGTTTTTGCCAGCCCTTCTGGGGATTCTGATGCATGCTGGGCTCCAATGAGCTTCACCATCAATTTGCTCTTTTTTTTTTTTTTTTTTTTTTTTTGAGACAGAGTCTCGCTCTGCTGAAGTGCAGTCGTGCAATCTCGGTTTGCTGCAACCTCCGCCTCCCAGGTTCAAGCGGTTCTCCTGCTTCGGCCTCCCAAGTAGCTGGGATTACAGGCGTGTGCCACCACGCCCGGATAATTTTTGTATTTTTAGTAGAGACGGGGTTTCACCATGTTGGCCAGGCTGGTCTCAAACTCCTGACTTCAAGTGATCTGCCCACCTCGGCCTCCCAAAGTGTTGGGATTACAGACGTGAGACCCTGTGCCTGGCCAATTTGCCCTTTTCTACCAGATCCTTCTCACTGCATTCCAATAGGCTACAATTTGTGCCATCTTCAAAAACCTTTCTCCTCAGTCCTTCCTCCGCCTCTAGCCACTGCCTCGTTTCTTAGATACCCTGTACAAGAAAAGCACACAGAAGAGTTGTCAGGCTCACTGCCTCCAATTCCTCTCTTTTCTTTCTTTGAGAGACAGGGTCTCACTCCATGGCCCAGGATGGAATGCAGTAGTGCAGTCATGGCTCACTGCAGCCTTGACCTCCAGGGCTCAATTGATCCTCCCACCTCAGCCTCCTGAGTAGCTGGGACCACAGGCACACATCACCACGGAGGGCTATCAGTTCCTCTCTTTTCATTCTCTCTTTCAGACCCTCTCTAGTCAGGCTCTTTCCGCCTTCAACTTCATGAAGCCAAAACCACTCTCGATGAGGTCCCCCCAGGACAGTGGTCAATCTTCAGGCCACATCCTGATCGACCGCCAGTTATGTCTGACACAGCCCTGTCCCTCCCTTCTCCATGAGACACTCTTCCCAACTTCCAAGACCCCACACTCTCCCCATTTTCCTCCAGCTGTGCCTCCCCATCGGCCCACACGCTAAACACTGGAGTGCCCAGGGCTCAGCCTGCCCTCCTCTCCTCCCCACCTTCCCCCATTCCTGGGCACTCACCCAGGCTTTCTGCTGGAAACACCCCAATCTGCTCCTACTTTTTCTCTTAAGAATTTTGCCTGATCGGGTGCGGTGGCTCATGTCTGTAATCTCAGTGCTTTGAGAGGCTGAGGTGGGAGGATCGCTTGAGTCTAGGAGTTCCAGACCAGCCTGGGCAACATAGTGAGAATCCATTTCTACAAAAATTTTTAAATTAGCCAGGTGTGGTGGCCTGTACCTGTAGTCCCAGCTACGTTTAGGAGCCTCATGGCATCTTCTCCTTCTTGCTGACAAGTGCATTTTTATCTGAATGCCTCTCGCTGGAAGCCTGCGCCATCACACTCACACCATGCCAAGGCCCCGACCCCACAGCAGGGCCACATTCTGCACCTAGGGCCACAAGAGCTGAGCCCCAACTGCCGTGAGCTGTGTGAATGCAAGGAGGCTGGGCAGCCACCCCACTGCAGCCCCCAGGCGTGTGAGGATGGGGAGGCCTGCCTCCTGCTCACTGGGGCCTGGTACTGTGGGGTCCGGAGAGGTAGCAGCTGGGCGTCAGGTGACCCCCACTACCGCACCTTCAACAGCGCAGTCTGAATTCACAGCTCAGGGTGCCCGTCACTATGTGCTGAGCCGCACCTGTCAGGCCGGCCTGGGGGCACCAGCTTTCACAGTGTGGGTGGACAATGAGTACCTAAGCCCCACGGCCCTCATGACTGGGACTCGGTGGATCGAGGTGGACGTGCAAGGGGTGAAGGTGATGATGGAGGCTCAGACCCCCGGGAGGGTACAGGTAAGCTTGGGCAGGGGCTGGGATCGGGCCCCAGAAGGGTGGGCTTAGACTCAGGAGTCCGGGGAGGACCAAGTCACATCCTAGGAAGACTTGAGGGGACACAGCCTCACCCCAAAGGTTCTCAGGGATTCCCAGACCCACCTAGTGGTGTTTGATGTGGACAAGGCCCCAGGTGTGTCTCCAGGTTAACAGGACCCAGGCCCACCTGCCCCTACGCCTGGCTGGCGGCCAAGTGCACGTCTATTTCAGTGATTCTGGGGCCATGCTGGAGACTGACGCTGGCCTCTTGGTTTCCTACGACTGGAGCCACCAGGTATCCATTATGGTGCCTGCGACCTACGCTGTCACCCTCTGCAGCCTGTGTGGGGACTTCAACGGGGACCCCCATGATGACTTCCATGCCCCGATGGCTCCCTCCTGCCCGACCCGGAGGCATTTGCACTCAGCTTGAAGGACCTGGATTCCCCAGCCAGCTGCTCTATCGTGGGCACCGCCCCTCTGTGCCCCCACGACCAAGAGGGCCGGTACCAGTCACTGGCTTTCTGTGGACTGCTGGGTGCCCATGACGGGCCCTTCCAGGCCTGTGATGAGCTGGCCCAGGCCCAAGTCCACATGGAGAACTGCATCCGCGACCTCTGTGCCACAAGGGGTTCGCGGCAGATCCTGTGCGAGGCTCTGGGGAGCTATGCCCAGCAGTGCCAGCGGCATGGCCTCCTAGTGAAGCCCTGGAGACACCTGGTGGACTGCGGTGAGTGGCATCCTTTCCGTGCCAGCCAGCACGTTCTGCTGGCCAGGTCCAGAAAACCAGTTCCGCCCATTTTGTGGGGTTGCATAATTAATGATCTCAGAGTAGCTACTTCAGGCCTGGCCCAGTGAGGCGCTCGACATCACTGGCCTCAGTTTCATGCTTCCCACCAGATTGGCTCCACATCCAGACAGGCTCACCCTGACCACAGTGGCTCCACACCTTGCAGCCACTCAGGTTCCTCAGCCCAGCAGGAAAGAGAGCTCCGTGGGTCTCAGAAGCTCCAGCACGATTTGCACTGCATCTCTGTGGCTTCAACTGACTCCTTCTTGAACCTCTCACTGTGGCCAGGGGAATGTGAGTCTCCGATTGACTTCTGCCTGACCGCGGGCTCTGCCCTTGGGGAGACTGCCCAGGCAGAAGTTGGGATGAGGTTAGCAGTGGGCACTAGTACTGGCTGGTGCCCAAAGGACAAATGTCTGCTGCCTCTCATCCTTGTTCTGCTGCCAAGCGATCTTTGTCAAGAGCATTAAGCAGTCTTTCAAACGTTTTTGTTGGAGACCCACAGTACAAAATATAGTTCATTTCAGGATCTAATTCTATTAGTTTTCTATCTCTTGCTGCTGTAACAAATTGCAACAAACTCAGCAGCTTAAAATAACACTTTATTTTTTATTTTTTTTTTTTTTGAGACAGGATCTCGCTCTGTTACCCAGGCTGCAGTGCAGTGGTGCAATCATGGCTCACTGCAGCCTCCAACTCTTGGCTCAAGTGCTCTTTCTGCCTCAGCCTCCTGAGTAGCTGGGACTACAGGCACACACCACCACACCTGGCTATTTTTAAAACTTTTTTTGTAGAGACAGAGTCTTGCTATGTTGCCCAAGCAGTTCTCAAACTCCTAGTGTCAAGCGATCCTCCTGCTCAGCCTCCCAAGGTGCTGGGACGACAGGTGTGAGCCACTGCACCCAGCTAATTTTTATTTATTTATTTATTTTGAGATGGAGTCTCACTCTGTCACCCAGGCTGGAGTGCAATGGAGCGACCTCAGCTCACTGCAACCTCCACCTCCTGGGTTCAAGCAATTCTCCTGCCTCAGCCTCCCGAGTAGCTGGGACTACAGGCACCCGCCACCACGGCTGGCTAATATTTTGTATTTTCAGTAGAGATGGGGTTTCACCATGTTAGCCAGATGGTCTCGATCTCCTGACCTCATGACCTGCCCACCTTGGCCTCCCAAAGTGCTAGGATTACAGGCATGAGCCACCCCTCCCAGCCCAACTCCAGCTAATTTTTTGAAAATGTTTTGTACAGATGGTGTCTTGCTATGTCAAATTTTTTCTTACAATTCCAACACAGTTCTCACTGGCCTAAAAATCAAGGTGTCTGCAGGAGTGCATTTCTTTCTGGAGGCCCTAGGGGAGAACTGTTTCCTTAATTATTTAAATTGTTGGCCAAATTCAGTTTCTGATGGTTATAGGACTGAAGGCCACCCACATTCCTTGGCTCATGGCCCCTTCTGTCATTTTCAAGGCCACTAATGGCAGGTCAAGTCCCCATCATGCTTCGAAATGCCCTGCCTCTTTCTGACGGACTCTCTGGCTTCTGTCTTCCACTTTTAAGAGCCCACGTGATTACACTGGGCCCAGCCAGATAATCCAGGTTAATCTCTCCCTTCCCAAGGTCTAGAACCTTAATCACATCTACAAAGTCAATTTTGCCATGTAACGTAACACAGGATACAGCAATTAGACTGTGGACATCTTTGAGGGGCTGTTCTTCAGCTGACCACACCAATATATGCATACACAGCACACAAAGTGTCACCAAATAGGAAAATGCACTCAATACTTTGCATTACATTCTTTTCTATTCTATTTTGTTTTTCAAAGCAGGGAATGCTCCCAGTGATCTGTATAGCATTGAGATTGAGAACACAGATCCCAAAGTCAGGGTGCCTTTGTTAGGATGCCAGTACCACCACTTTCAGCTGTATGCTCTTGGGGAAGTCACTTAACCTCTCCGTGCCTCAGTTTCCCCTCTAACAAGAGAAAGAATGGTGAAAATAACACTTCTCTTGTGGGGTTGTTGTGAGAGCCAAACAAATAAACAGTAGCTGGCAATATAGTGAATATAGTGAATGCTCTACAAGTATTAGCTGTCATTATGAAATCGTTTTTTTTTTGAGGGGGGGGGAGATGGAGCCTCACTCTGTCATGCAGACTGGAGCACAGTGGTGTAATCTTGGCTCACTGCAAAATTCACCTCCCGAGTTTAAGCAATTCTCATGCCTCAGACTCCCAAGTGTCCGGGAGTACAGGAGCACGCCACCATGCCCAGCTAATTTCTGTATTTTCAGTAGAGATGGGATTTTGCCATGTTGGCCAGGCTGGTCTTGAACTCCTGACCTCAAGTGATCCACCTGCCTCTGCCTCCCAAAGTGCTGGTGAGCCACCGTGCTCAGCCTGAAATTGATTTTTAACCTGTGTTAACATCACTCTGTCCCGAGATCAAAACCACAGGGCTCTGCTGTTGGCAGGCCTTGTCCCAGAGTCTGGGTCAGCCTGTCCTGGGGAGGGCCTGGGATCAGCCCTGCCCACACCCTCTCCAGTCCAGCAGGCAGCTGAGATGGGTCCTGAGCCATCTTTTTATCTCTTTGGTGTGAATGGGACAATGGGACCATTTCACAGATGAAGAGCAGACACAGAGCCGCACAGCTGGGGAGTGGCAGGGAGGGGTCCCCCTGGGCCTGATCTTGCCCTGGGTGATGTAGGGGCCAGGGCAGGACTGAGAAGTGCCGGGTCTCTGACCTCATAGGGCCCACACGCTGCCAGGGTGGCCGGGTCTGTGGTGGGGTAGCCACGGCAGAGTGATCAGGGCTCAGATGAGGGACGCGTAGGACCACATGGGAGCGCAGGGGAGGGGCTGGCCCAGCCTGGAAAGTCAGGCCAAGTTTCCCAGAGGAAGGGCCACGAGAGGTGAGGCCTGAATGACAAGTCAAAGCCAATAGGTAAGCAAGGAGAAGCCAAATGTTCTAGGGAGAAGGAACAAGGTTTTCAGAAACTCAGAGCTGTGTAGAGTTGAGCCAGAGGTGGGGGAGCCTGGAGAGAGACGTGGTCCTGGGCTGTGTCTGTGGGACCTTGAATGGCAGGCAAGAAGTGAGGACTTTATCCTGAAGGACTGGGCCCCTAACTTCCAGGACCCCGAGGCGCAACTCCTTTTCTCTGCCCCTAGTTCCTCACTCCTCTCAGAGCAGGAAGCAAGTTCAGCATCCTGCAAACAAAACCTCTCTTTATCCAAAGGAAACAGCCCATTGCAAGCTCTGAAGGCCAACACAAGGGACTGGTGGTGGGTGCTCTGGCCTCTGGCCTGCCTGGCCCACCCCTCCTCCCAAAGCCAGAGACAAGCCCCAGGGGCATCACACACTTTGACTAAGGTTAACTGAACACCTACTAAGCGCCAGGCAGCATTCTAGGCACTGCAGACACAGCAGTGACCCAAACAGACAAAACCTTGCCCTCATGGAGGCGACATTCCAGTGGAGAAGACAGAAAGAGTGCCAATAAGTAAGTGATTAAACAGTAAGTCAGGTGGGGCAGGGCTGGGGAGTGCTGGAGAAGGGGCATGCAGTATTAAACTGGGGAGTCAGGGTTCCCTGGGGTGCAGGGAGGTGCCCTGGGAGTGGAGACTGAAGGGGGTCGTAAAGGGAGCTGAGCTGGCTGGGGGAGCTGGGGGGACATTCCAGGCAGCGGGAATCCAGGAAATCCATCCAGGAAGGGTGCAGGCGTCTCCCACAGCCCCCAGACTCTGGGTGCCCAAATCAAGATGAACTTTGAGCTGGAAAATCTCCCATGTCCCACCCCAGGACATTTCTCCTTTTCTGACTTTATTAATCTTGAGACTGGGGGACACCCCCGCCGCCAGCACATACACACACACACACACACACACACACACACACACACACACACAAAACCCTCCCCAGCAATCTCTCCTCCAGTATGTTTTTCCCCTGATCTGTGAAACCCTCAAAGACAAGGGTTGGGGATGGGATCTCTCTTGGTCACCAGTGTGTCACCAGAACCTACCATAAGGCATTTAAAAGCATAGGTCAGGGCTGGGCACAGTGGCTCACACCTGTAATTCCAGTACTTTGGGAGGCCGAGGTGGGTGGATCACTTGAGGTCAGGAGCTCAAGATCAGCCTGACCAACATAGTGAAACCTCATCTCTACTGAAAATACAAAAAATAAAAATAAAAAGTTAGCTGGGTGTGGTGGTGTGCGCCGGCTGAGGCGGGAGGATCTCTTGAACCCAGGTGGAGGTAGAGGCTGCAGTCAGCCAAGATGGTGCCACTACACCCCAGCCTGGGTGACAGAGCAAGACTCTGTCTCAAAAAAATAAAAAAAATGAAAAAGCATAGGTCAGATCTCATCAGATTCCTGATTAAAAGCATCCCTGGGTCCCACTTTTGCCTCTGGGATGAAAGCTGACTTCCAAGCCTCCTCCTAAGAGGCGCCCACAGCGGCCTCTCCCTGCTCACCCTGCCACCTCCTACACTGGCTTTGTCTAGCTCACTCCACACTGAGGGTCCAGCCACACTGGCCTCTCTGCTGTCCCTGGACCATGCCAGATGCCTTCCCACCCCTGGGTCTTTGCATCTGCTCTCCCCCCGACCTAGAATGCTCTTTCCCAGACGTACACACGGCTGGCTCCTTCCGTTATTGAGGCCTCGGCTCCAATGTCACCTCTGCAGAGAGGCCTCCCTAGCCACTGTCCTCAAATCAGCCCATGGGGCTCGGCCACTCTGCGCTACCTAAAGCTGGGTAACACAGATCTGACCCAGTTTCTCAATCCGAAATTATCTTTTATTTATTGCTAGTTTGTCGCCCATTTCCCCCCTCTAGAATAGGTCAGCATACTTTTATGATAAAAGGCCAGATAATGAATATTTTAGGCTCTCAGGGCCACACTCTGCCACAACTACTCAAAGCTTCTGTTGTAACACAAGAACAGTCACAGACAATACACGAACCGACGAGCTGGCTTCTATGAAGACATTATTTATAGACACCGGAATTTGAATTTTACATGATTTTCACACCTCACAAAATTTCCTCTTTTGGTTTCTTTTTTTCTAACCACTTAAACATGTAAAGACTATTCAGATTGTAGGCTGTGCCAAAACAGGTGGAGGGCCAGCTTTGGGCCCTGGGTGAAGCTTGTCAATGTCTGCCCTAGAACATCTGTTTCATGAGGTCAGGGATCTCTGTCTTGGTCATTGCTGTGTCCCCAGGCCCTGGGATGTTCCTGGCATGTAGTGGATGCCAAAGTTGAACAAATATGTGCTATAGAAAAGGCTTCGGCACATTCATTAATTCTTCCAACAAATATCCATTGAGGTTTGCTGTGAGCTGGGCTCTGGGGAGATAGCAGGGAACATAATTTGAACGTGGGGCAGTGAGTTGACATCCTTGCATTAAATGACTTGTGTTCCTTCAGAGCTGACCTGTCCCCCCGATAGCCACTATGAGCTGTGTGGCTTCTCCTGTCCCAGCTCCTGCACCGAGCCTGCCCTGCCCGACAGCTGTCTGACACCATGCCAGGATGGCTGCCTGTGTAACCCAGGATTTGTGCTCAGTGGCATGGACTGCGTCCCCCCAATCCAGTGCGGCTGCTCCATGGGGGGCAGGTACCACCTGGCCGGGGAGGCATTCTGGGCTGGGGAGCACTGTGAGCAATTCTGCCACGGCGAGGCTTCCACCCACACCATGTGCTGCTCCCCCTCCTCCTGTGGGCCGGGGCAGAGACGTGGGACCCTCAGGGGCGTCTTTGGGTGCCACCCGCTCTCCCCTGGCACCTGCTAAGCAGCTGGGCACTCACACATCATCACCTTTGATGGGAAAACTGTTGAGCTCTTGGGTACCTGTGTGTCTGTCTTTGCCGAATCCTGTGGCTCCTCCAGCTCACTGCCATTCTTCAGGGTACAGCTGGGAAAGGAGAACAGATCCAGCAGCCCCCTCACGCTCATCTCGGAGGTGTCCGTCCAGGTTAATGGGACCCAGGTCCACTTGCGGAGGGACAGCCCAGGCATGGCTCAGATAAGCACCAGCTTTGGGGACATGTCATTTCTAGGAACCCCAACCCTTCACCCAAACCCATACCCCCAAGGGAAAAACTTATTCTGTCTCTATTATTTCTACATTTTACCTCTATTCTCTGATTATACACCCATTTTTGACTATATCCATCAGATGCTTTCAGCTAAAATAACAGAAACGCTCTCAGACCAGCTTAAGAAAAAAAAAGAATTACTGATTTACACAACTGAAAAAAAAAATCTACAGGTGTATGGATTCAGGCATAGCTGGACCCAGGTGCTTGAACAATATGTCTCAAATCTGTCTCAATTTCTGGGCTCTCCTTTCCTTCATTTTCAGACACGCACCATTCCATCCCACCTTGCAGGGACAAGGACAGCTGCCAGGTTAGCAAATGTCACTGGAGGAAAAGTGTCCCCCTCACTGGCCCAGCTTGAGTCATGTGACCATCCCTGAATCCCTTGTGGACCAGCTGATTGGCTGGGCCTGGGTCACGTGCTGGAAGTTAGGATAGGATTGACTTTCTGTGAACCACATGGATTGATTTTGGAGGGGTGAGTTCTCAGGGAAATCCAGAGAAAGGAGAAATGAATGCAGAACAGGGTAAAACAAGAGATGGTCACTATTACAGTGATGTCTTTGTTCCTTCATCTAAAAATATTTTACATGTATTTGGTGCGGTGGCTCACATCTGTAATCCAAACACTTTGGAAGGCCAAGGCAGGTGGATCCCTTGAGCCCAGGAGTTCAAGACCAGCCTGTCTCAAGCAGGCAATACAGTGAGACACCGTATCTAAAAAAGAATTAGCTGGGTGTGTTGGCGCACGCTTGTAGTCCCAGCTACTTAGGAGGCTGAGGTAGGAATCGCATGAACCCAGGAGTTCAAGGCTGCAGTGAGCCATGATCATGCCACTGCATCCAGCCTGGGGGACAGAGTGAGACCCTATATCAAAAAAATACCAACATTTTTACATGTATTTGAACACCTGCTATGTGCCAAGCAACACTGACCCAACTGTGGTCCTATGCTCCCAAGCCTTCTTTTGATTCTGCCTGCTCCTTAGGTGAATGGTGAGAAAACAGCCCTCCCCTTAAGCCTGAATGGGGGCAGCCTTGCCGTCCACTGGAATGGCCTCTTCTCCCTGCTGCAGTCGGACTTTGGCCTCTGGCTCAGCACAGATCTCACCTACAGCCTCACCCCTGCCCCACCTCTACAAGGGTCACACTTGTGGGCTCTGCGGCAACTTCAACGGCGACCCCAGTGAGGATGCTAAGGCTGCTAAGGCTGACGTTACCTTGGAGAAGCAGAGCAAGGCTTGTAGGGACAACTGTGGGGCTGCCTGTCCAGTCTCAGTCTGCAATGGCCAGGGGCAGATTGTGTCAGCCAGGAGGCAGTGCTGTCTCCTACAGGACCCTCAGGGACCCTTCAGCCACTGCCACTGGGAGATCAACCCAGACCCATATGTTTCCAGCTGTGTCGATGATTTGTGTCTTGCTGGGGGCAATGACCACATCCTCTTCCTGGCCTTGCAGACATATGCCGCCATCTGCCAGGGCGCCAACATCACCATCAAGCACTGGAGGAATTCTTCCTTCTGTGGTGAGTCATGGTTGAGCAGGGCAGGAATTCATCCACATGCTCTGTATGGCCACACACAGACTGACATCCTTCTGTACTCCTGGGCTGCCTGAGTACCCCAGCCACTTCCCATATTCCCAATTCCAGCACACGAAGGGCTTCCAGGTTCTCCTCCTAGGCTCCAGCTGGATGCATGTGGATTGGTAGGGGGCCTGTATGCTACCGACTGTTATGTTTTTTCGTTTTGTTTTGTTTTTGTTTTTTGTTTTTTTTGTTTTTTTTTTTTTGTTTTTGAGACAGAGTCTCACTCTGTCACCCATGCTGGAGTGCAGTGACTTGTTCTTAGCTCACTGCAACCTCCTCGTCCCGGGTTCAAACTATTCTTCTGCCTCAGCCTCCCGAGTAGCTGGGATTACAGGCACCCGCCACCACGCCCAGCTAATTTTTTGTATTTTTAGTAGAGATGGGGTTTCACCATGTTGACCAGGCTGGTCTCGAACTCCTGACCTCAGGTGATCTGCCCACCTCGGCCTCCCAAAGTGCTGGGATTACAGGCATGAGCCATGGCACCCAGCCCGCTATGTATTTTGAATACCACCCTGGGCTGACTGGATCCCTGGCTCCCGGTCAAGGGGATGTCCTTTTCCACCCTCAGAAAGCCTGACCTGAGATGCCACAATAATAATCCCAACAACTGCTAATACTTATTGAACATCTACAGTGTCACAGGCATGGGGCCGAAGGCTCTGTGTACCTCTTGCCGCCACTGTCTCAGAAACACCCTGCAAATGAGAGGCAGTGACTGTTATTATTCCCACTTTACATTTGGGAAAACAGAGGCTCATAGAGGTAAAGCCATTTGTCCACAGCTAATCACAACAGACAGAGTTGAGACTTGAACCAAGACTTTCTCCACAGACAAAAGAAGTTTTATTACTAGCCATATCCTCCAATTCTTTCTTTCTTATTTAACTATTATGGAAAATTTGAACATAAAAGTAGAGAGAATAGCCTATTGAATGCCCCTGTACCCAGAAGGCAGCCTCAACAACAGCCAAGTTGTGGCCGACCTGTGTCCACCTCCGCCCCTCCCTTATTGATTTATTTTGTGTAAAGCAAATCCCAGACATCGTGTAAACCTGTAAATACTCCAGCATGATTTTTTAAATAGATTAGGACTTTTAAAAAGAAAAAAACCTGCTGTGGCCGGGCGCGGTGGCTCACGCTCACACCTGTAATCCCAGCACTTTGGGAGGCCGAGGCAGGCGGATCACCTGAGGTCGGGAGTTAGAGACCAGCCTGGCCAACATGGAGAAACCCCGTCTCTACTAAAAATACAAAATTAGCCGGGCGTGGTGGTACATGCCTGTAATCCCAGCTACTCGGGAGGCTGGGGCAGGAGGATCACTTGAACCTAGGAGGCAGAGGTTGTGGTGAGCTAAGATTGTGCCATTGCACTCCAGCCTGGGCAACCAGAGCGAAACTCCGTCTCAAAAAACAAAGACAAAACAAACAAACAAACAAACAAACCTGCTGTGATTTGCTCACACCTAACAAAATAAGCAATAATTCCCAGATATCATGAAAAGCCTAGTCCATGTTCAGATTTTTCTGATTGTTCCTAAAACATCCGGCTTTCCTCCCTTACACCAAAGCTTTGCTGGCCCCTAATGCTTGCCCATTAAGGGTTCCTAGCTGGTTCCAACATTAGGGGCGCAATCGGGGCAGGTCATGTTCTATGGGGTGGGGGTGGAAGGTGACGCTTTCTTGCTCAACCAACAGACAACAAAAGCCTGTCCGGTACCATCCTGGGGATCAGGACACCCCTAAAACCAGGTTCTAACCCACCTATGTTAGATCCAGATGTGAATCTCTGACACCTGGGCCGTAGGGAACCCTCAAAGGGTTTGGAATGGGGGCGGGGGGAGTGAGAAAGGTGGGCCACCTAGGGGCTATTTCTGGAATAACAATAGGTCGCATTTATCCAAGGTTCCCAGGGTGCCAGGCGCTGTCCCAACCACTTAATTTATTTTAACTTGCTTAACCCTCAAAGTCAGTTTGAGGTCAGTACTCTTTTTGGAGAGATGGGTACGGAGTCCTGGAGAGGTTAAGCACCACGACAGAGCCGAGATTTTAAGCACTCGGTCAGGGAGTTGGGCAAATGTGGCCTGCAGATCCTGTTTCCTTACCCGCGCTTTTTCTCCTCCCTGCACAGCCGCCACGTGTCCGAAGCACAGCAGCTACCAGCAACGCTTGGACCCGCGCCGAGTGCAGCTCTGCGTCCCCGCGGCCGCCCTGCCTGCTCCGAGGGCTGCGCCTGAGATAACGCGCACCTGTGGGCAGGGGCCAGGTGCGGGCGCCCCAAGGAGTGCGGCTCGGCGCACGGCGGCCCCTCCTACCAGGTGAGCTGGGGGCAGGGTCTTGCTGTTGTGAGAGGGTCGGCCCATCATAGGGGTCAGGGAGCCCCCAAAACATGCCAGGGATGGGCGCCCATTGCGGGACACCTATATTCAATTGTGCGGATGGCACATTGTGGGTTCACAATGTGTTGACCTGCTTTATTATTGATGATTCCAATACTGCTACTAGTTACTAAGGTCATTCCCTGTGTGCTAAGTGCTTAGTAATATTGTTATTGGCTGGGTGCGGTGGCTCACGCCTGTAATCTGAGCACTTTGGAAGGCCGAGGCCGGCGGATCACCTGAGGTCAGGAGTTTGAGACCAGCCTGGCCAACATGGCGAAACCCCATTCTACTAAAAATACAAAAATTAGCTGGATGTTATGGTCCACGCCTGTAATCTCAGCTACTTGGGAGGCTGAGGCAGGAGAATCGCTTGAGCCCGGAAGGAGGAAGCTGCAGTGAGCCGAGATGGCGCCACTGTACTCCAGCCTGGGCAACAGAGCAAGACTCTGTCTCAAAAAATATATGTATTATTATTATTACTGTCAGCACTATTGACTTTTTAAAATATTAGCCATCATTTATTGAGTGCATGGCCCCCACTACACACTTTGGCAATGTAATAGTAGTAATAACAATAATCAAAACAGCTCATTTTATTTATCATTAATAGGTACAAGACTCTGTCCTAAATGTTTTAGCATTGTGGTCAGTGCTATTTTTTATTTTTTTATTTTTTATTTTTATTTATTTTTATTTTATTTATTTATTTTTTTTTTTTTTGAGACAGGGTCTTGCTCTGTTGCTGGGGCTAGAGTGCAGGGGCGCCATCTTAACTCACTGCAGCTTCAAACTCCCTGGCTCAAATGATCCTCCCCCTAAGCCACCTGAGTAGCTGGGACTTCAGTTGCGTGCCACCATGTCTGGCTAATTTTTAAATTTTTTGTAGAGATGAGGTCTAACCGTATTGCCTCACAATACGGTCTCAAACTCCTGGCCTCAAGGGATCTTTCTGCCTCAGCCTCGCAAAGTACTAGGATTACAGGTGTCAACCACCACACCCAAACCGTTTGTATTATTTTGATGGCCAGCATTTGAGTAGTGATCACACATCAGGTCCCATACTGCTAATAATAATAATTAAAATGTGGCCAGGCACGGTGGCTCATGCCTATAATCCCAGAACTTTGGGAGGCTGAGGCGAGTGGATCACCTGAGGTCAGGAGTTCCAGACCACCCTGGCCAACATGGTAAAACCCAGTCTCTACTAAAAATACAAAAATTAGCTGGGTGTGGTGGTGTAGCAGGACGAGCTGCAGACAAAACCCCTCAGACACCGAGTTAAAGAAGGAAGGGCTTTATTCGGCCAGGAGCATCAGCAAGACTCACGTCTCAAAAAACCAAGCTCCCTGAGTGAGCAATTCCTGTCCCTTTTAAGGCCTCACAACTCTAAGGGGGTCCGTGTGAGAGGGTCATGATCTATCGAACAAGCAGGCGGTATGTGACTGGGGGCTGCATGCACCAGTAAGAACAGAACAGAACAGAACAGGGCAGGGATTTTCACAGTGCTTTTCTATACAATGTCTGTAATCTATAAATAACATAACTGATTAGGTCAGGAGTGGATCTTTAACTACCAGGCCCAGAGTGTGGTGCCAGGCTGTCTGCCTGTGGATGATCATTTCTGCCTTTTAGTTTTTACTTCTTTCTTTGGAGGCAGAAACTGGGCATAAGACAATATGAGGGGTGGTCTCCTCCCTTAGTGGCGGGCGCCTGTAATCCCAGCTACTCGGGGGCTGAGGCAGGAGAATCGCTTGAACCTGGGAGGCAGAGGTTGCAGTGAGCCGAGATTGTGCCATTGCACTCCAGCCTGGGGGACAAGAGCGAGACTTCATCTCAAAAAAAAAATTTAAAAGGTACTGGGGGCTGGGCACAGTGGCTCACACCTGTAATCCCAACACTGTGGGAGGCCAAGGTGGGCGGATCACTTGAGGTCAGGAGTTGGAGACCAGCCTAGCCAACATGTCGAAACCCTGTCTCTACTGAAAAATACAAAAATAAGCCGGGCATGGTGGCACATGCCTGTAGTCCCAGCTACTTGGGAGGCTGAGGCACAAGAATTGCTTGAACCCGGGAGGCAGAGGTTGCAGTGAGCTGAGATAACACCACTGCACTCCAGCCTGGGTGACAGAGCAAGAATCCATCTCAAAAAATAATTAAATGAATAAAATAAAATACATTGGGTATTTACTTTGTGTTCATGCCTGGGCTAAACATTTTATGAATAGTAATAATAATAATAATGGCTAATATATTAAGAGTTTGGGCATTTACAATGTGCCTTGTGTAAGCATATTAAAATAATGGTGATATTAACAATAATAATGGCTAGTATGTACCAGGCATTTGCTGTGTTCCTGTGCTAACCATTTAATGATATATAATGATAACCATTGTGAACATATTTTGGTCATTTGCTGCGTGTGTAATCCTGCCATCAGGATTAAAGGTAATATTTTCTGAGTGCTTATTATGCCTTGAGCACTGGGCCAGCATATTATTAATAATGGTATCAGATATATGTCAAGAACTTGGTTACTGTAGGCTAGCTGGGTGGTGAGAGCCTTATGTGTATGACCCACTGACCTTCAAACAGCCCTTTGATTGCCCCCAATGTGCAGAGGGGGATACTGAGGCTGCAAGATGCACAGAGATCTCAAGGGACAGAGCTAGGTCTGGACTCCAGGTCTCTCTGACCCCAAAACTGTGCTGCTAATCACTAGGCTGTGCTTTCCACTAAGAGAAAACAGGTGTCACAAGTTTGCTGCCCTCTGGGTAAGGCAGTAGCCTGTCATGACCGTCAGACCCCCAGCTGTTGACTCTGGGCATGGCATTCCTGCCCATCCCATGCTGAGCCAGCCCCTGAGCCTCTGCTCTTCTGGGTCTGCTGCCAGGCCAGCCTCGGGCCTCCGCCAGGCCCTGTTTGGGTCTACCTGGGCTGGGCTGGGCTGGGCTGGGCAGGGCATGCTGATCTGGCCTCCTCCCCAGGTTGGGGACCTGGTCTGGCTGAACCAATGCACCCGCCGCTGCAGCTGTGACAGAATGGGGCATTTCCGCTGCAGCCCGGCGTGCTGCCCCACTGGGAAGATCTGTGGTCTGTAGGGCGGCCGGCTGGGCTGCCAGAGCCCCCTGGGCACCTGCGTGGCCACTGGAGATCCTCATTACTTCACCTTCGATAGGGCTGTAGCCCGCTTCCAGGGCACCTGCACCTACCACCTGGCCTATGCCATCCATCCATTCATCCATCTATCATCCATCCACTCATCCATCCTTCCATCCATTCATCCATTCATCCATCCATCCATTCATCTACCCATCCATCCACTCATCCATCCTTCCATCCATTCATCCATCCATCCATTCATCTACCCATCCATCCATCCATCCATCCATCCATCCATGCATCCATCCATCCATCCACTCATCCATCCTTCCATCCATTCATCCATTCATCCATCCATCCATTCATCTATCCATCCATCCATCCATCCATCCATCCATCCATCCATCCATCCATGCATCCATCCATCCATCCACTCATCCATCCTTCCATCCATTCATCCATCTATCATCCATCCACTCATCCATCCTTCCATCCATTCATCCATTCATCCATCCATCCATTCATCTATCCATCCATCCATCCACTCATCCATCCATCCATCCATGCATCCATCCATCCATCCACTCATCCATCCTTCCATCCATTCATCCATTCATCCATCCATCCATTCATCTACCCATCCATCCACCCATCCATCCATCCATCCATCCATCCATCCATGCATCCATTCATCCATCCACTCATCCATCCTTCCATCCATCCATTCACGAAATTTTTCTGAGTATCTACTTTGTAGCAGGCCCTTTTCTAGGCTCTGGAGACACAGCAAAGAACAAAAAAGACAGGTCTCTTCTCTCCTAAAGTGCACATTATAATAGTGAGAGACAAACAGTAAAAAATAAATACGTAATATTTCAGATGGTGATAAGTCCTGGAAAAATAAAACTAGAAAGGAGAATCAGGAGTGCTTGTGAGGATGGGGTGGGAGTTATAATTTTTAAACAGGGTGAGCAGGAAAAGCCTCATTGACGAGGTGACTTTGGAGCAGAGACTTGCTGGAGGGAAGGAGAAGCCTTATGAGCAATGAGGGAAGAGCCCTCCAGGCACAGGGAACCTTGGGTGCAAAGTCCAGACGCAGAAATGCCCTTAGCCTTATTAAGAAAGAACAGGGTAATTCCAGCAGTTTAGGAGGCCAAAGTGGATCACTTGAGGCCAGAAGTTCAAGGCCAACCTGGGCAACATAGGTGAGACCCCTGTCGCTACTAAAAATTAAAAATTAAAAAATTAGCCGGGCATGGTGGCATGTACCTGTAGTCCCACCTACTCGGGAGGTTGATGTGGGAGGATCACTTGAGCCCAGGAGTTGGAGGCTGCAGTGACCATGGTAGTACCACTGCACTTCAGCCTGGGGGAGAGAGTGAGGCTCTGTCTCTAAAATAAAATAATATAAAATACAATTTTAAAAAAGAAAGGAAGAGGCTGGGCACAGTGGCTCACGCCTGTAATCCAAACACTTTGGGAGGCTGAGGCGGGCAGATCACGAGGTCAAGAGATTGACACACCCCCAGGTGTGGCGTGTCCAGCCAACAGCTACTACGACTTCTGTGGGCCACACTGCCTGGCCACCTGTGCCAGCCTCAACTCCTCCACGCCCTGCACCTGCCAGTGCACAATGAGCTGCTTCTGCCTCGAGGGCTTTGCCCTGGAGGCGGGCATCTGTGGTGCCCCATGCTTGCTGCGGCTGCCACCTGCAGGGCCGCTATATCTGCCTGGGTACTGAGGTGCTGCCTGCAGCCACCTGTGACCAGAGGTGCGTGTACCATGGACCCAGATGCCCGCTCGAGTGCCACCCTCATGCCTGCAGGCCCTGTGAGCTGTGCTGCCAGCACAGGGGTGTTTGGGGTAGCCACCCCATGCGCTACGGGACACTGTGACTCTACAGAGACCCCCACCTGTACACTTTCAGTGGGACCCACCACCAGGGTCAAGGTCCTGGCTGGGAGATATTGGCTAGAACATGCCGGCCACACCACACCGCCTTTGCCATCTGGGTGGAGATCAGGCGCCAGGAGCCGTAGGATGCCACGTGGGCCCAGCAGATGGACGTGGATGTGGCAGGATGGCAGCTGTCACTGCTGGTAGGACAGTTTGGAGCCGTCCAGGTACGTGTCACCCAGCTCTGGTCCTGGGCCTCTGGGAGCTCTAGTGAGTAATGAGCATGAAGAACAGCAATGCCGGGCACGGGAGCTCACGCCTGTGATCCCAGCTCTTTGGGAGGCTGAGGCAGGAGGATAGCTTGAGGCCATGGGTTCAAGACTAGCCTAGCCAACATGGCGAAACCCTGTCTCTATAAAAAATTTAAAAATTTAGCCACAGGTGGTGGCACGTGCCTGTAGTCCCAGCTACTCAGGAGGCTGAGGTGGGAGGATCATTTGAGCCCAGGAAGTCGAGGCTGCAGTGAGCTGAGATCGCGTCACTGCACTCTAGCCTGGGCAACAGAGACCCCATCTCAAAGAAAAACAAAAACAAAAACAAACAGGCTGAAGAAATGGTGGTGGCCCAAGGGCCTTCCCTTTGGAGAAAGAGCTACTGGGACCTTTAGAAGTGGGCAGAGGGCCTCAGCCCTGAGCTTCAGAGGATCCACCCGCTTTGGCCTCTTCTGGCTGCGTCCCACTCCGTGGGCTTTGGAGTCCTTTGGGAAACGCCCCTGACCCCTACAGCCTGGAGCCTGCATGGCCCTCCCCTTCTAGACCATGCTCCAGGAATGGGAATTCCCTGCCTAAAAGGCTCAGAGCTGCTTCCAGGGTCCACGCCGGCCTTGCCCCCAGGTCCATCCTCACAAGAGTGGACCATGCGGCCCACATGACGCCTTCTAGGCACCATTGCAGGAAGCCAGCGTGGACCAAGCTGGGCAGAGCGGCGCAGGCTAGATGTATGGGGATGCAGTGCCTCTTGCAGTGAGGGCCAGAGCTGGGGCTGCACAGAGAAGAGACGGGCCCAGGGCAGTCTCTCCTTGGATGCCAGATCCTGTCCAGGAAAAGTTGGAAATTCTGATTTTGCACCTGACCACCAGGACGCTAGGGAGGTTTATGCATCAAGGCAGGAGGATAGACCGTATTCCGTGTAATAGTGTGACAGCTTGGTTTGTAATCCTAAACATGAAGATGTGTAAGGTGTGTGCCTCCATTTCTACTCTTGTCTGGGCCCCTCAGGTTTGATGGGTGTTGGGTCCACCTGGGGTTCGGTGGATGCTTTAGCTGGCAACGTGGTAACACGGTGAAGCCTGTGGTGATGGGCCCAGGGGGCCAGGACTGAATCCCACTGTGCCATTTGCTAGCTGTGGACCTGGACCTAGTGGCTTTACATCTCTGTGCCTCAGTTTCCCATCTGTAAAAGGGAAGTGAATGGTACCTACCTATATGTGAGGATTAAGAGGTGTGAATTGCCTAGGAGAAGGCATTTAGTAAGGGCATAAAAGCATTTGATCAATAAATAACACAGGTGAGGTGTGATGGCTCATGCCTTTAATCCCAGCAAACTGGGAGGCCAAGGCAGGAGGATCACTTGAGCCTAGGAGTTTAAGATCAGCCTAGGCAACATAGCAAGACCCTATCTCTATTTAAAATTTAAATTTAAAATGGAAAAATAATAGTAAATAAATAAAACATATAACTGCAAAGTCAAGCCAACTTTGTACCACTAGTGCTGCGTCCCCACCCCCAGCAGGCAGAGTAAAGATGCAGTCTTTAAAAATCTGAGGCCGGGCATGGTGGCTCACGCCTGTAATCCCAGCACTTTGGGAGGCCGAGGCCGGCAGATCACCTGAGGCCAGGAGTTCGAAACCAGCCTGACCAATATAATGAAATCCGTCTCTACTAAAAATACAAAAATTAGCCAGGAGAGGTGGCATGCGCCTATAATCCCAGGTACTCGGGAGGCTGAGACAGGAGAGTTGCTTAAATCTGCAGTGAGCTGAGATTGCAGCACCATTGCACTCCAGCCTGGGCAATAAGAGTGAAACTCTGTCTCAAAAAAACAAACAAAAAAAAAACTGAACTCAGGAGCCAGGTGTGGTGGTTCATGCCTGTAATCCCAGCACTTTAGGAGGCCGAGGCAGGCAGATTGCTTGAGCCCAGGAGTTTGAGACTAGACTGGGCAACATAGTGAGACCCCTTTTTACAAAAATAAAAAAAATTAGGTTGGGCACGGTGACTAACACCTGTAATCCCAGGACTTTGAGAAGCCAAGGTGGGCGGATCACCTGAGGTCAGGAGTTGGAGACCAGCCTGGCCAACATGGTGCAACCCCGTCTCTACTAAAAATACAAAAAATTACCTGGGCGTGGTGGCAGGCGCCTGTAATCCCAGCTACCTGGGAGGCTGAGGCAGGAGAATTGCTTGAACCTGGGAGGCGGAGGTTGCAGTGAGCCAAGATTGTGCCATTGCCCTTTAGCCTGGGCAACAGAGCAAGACTCCATCTCAAAAAATAAAATAAAAAATAAAATAAAAAAATACAAAATTAGCTGGACATGGTGGCGCATGCCTGTAGTCCCAGCTACTCAGGAGGCTGAGGCTGAGGTGGGAGGATCAGCTGAGTCCAGGAGGCAGAGGCTGCACCATGCACTTCAGCCTGGGCTACAGAGTGAGACCTTGTCTCAAAAAAAAAAAAAAAAGAAAAAAGAAAAGAACAAGAAACGAACTCAGGTCACATTCCTTCTGTCTCAAATCCCTCCCGTGGCTCCACCTCACTCAGAGTGAAACTGTGGCTTCTGGGCCCTCATCCCCTCCCATCTGCCCCTCACTCACTCTGCTCCAGCCACAGTGACCTCCTAGTGTGCTCCTGTACTCCAGGCAGGCTCCCACCTCAGGGCCTTTGCACAGGCTGTTCCCTCTGCCTGAAACACTCTTCCTGGAGGTCCTCATATAACTGATCATTCTCATCTTTCAAGTCTCAGCACAAATGTTACCCTCTCCGAGAAGCCCTCCTTGACCATACACATGAAAAGAACCACCACTCCCACCCTCTCTCTACTGTAACCCTACTCATTTTCTTTCCTTTTTTTTTTGAGATGGAGTCTCGCTGTTGCCCAGGCTGGAATGCAGTGGCGCGATCTCGGCTCACTGCAGGCTCTGCCCGTCAGGGTTCATGCCATTCTCCTGCCTCAGCCTCCCGCATAGCTGGGACTACAGGCACCCGCCACCTCGCCTGGCTAATTTTTTGTATTTTTAGTAGAGACAGGGTTTCACCGTGTTAGCCAGGATGGTCTCGATCTCCTGACCTCCTGATCCTCCCGCCTCGGCCTCCAAAAGTGCTGGGATTACAGGCGTGAGCCACCACGCCCGGCCCTTTCCTTTGAAGTATCTGTCAGTCTCTTAAATCATCTTTTCTGTCAATCATTTCTTTCTTTATGATCTATCTTCCTTTTGGCAGAATATGTGTTCTTCGAAGGCAGGAACTTAATTTTGTTGAAAAATAGACAAAAATCCCTGGGAGAAAGACAATAAATGAATACAGAAGTAAATTTCTGATATGTCAGAAGGTAACAGCTGGTTCTGGAGAAGAAAAAAGCAGGAAAGGGGTGAGGGGCCAGTGAGGGTGTTGCCCTTTAAGACAGGGAAACAGGCCAGGCACAGTGGCTCATGGCTATAATCCCAGCATGTTGGGAGACTGAGGCAGGAGGATTGCTTGGGCCCAGGAGTTCAAGACCAGCCTGGGCAACATAGTGAGACCACATCTCTACAAAAAGTCAAGTACATTATCCAGGTGTGATGGTGCGTCTGTAGTCCCAACAAGTCGAGAGGCTGAGGCGAGAGAATCACTTGAGCCCATGATGTTGAAGCTGCAGTGAGCCGAGATCATGCCATTGCACTGTAGCTTGAGTAACAGGGCAAGACCCTGTCTCCAAAAAAACAAAAAAAAAGGGAAGCAGTGAAGTGTGGAGCAGAGATCGGAAGGAGAGACCGAGAGCCATGTAGATACATGGGGAGGGTGTCCAGGCAGAGGAGCAGAGGCTGGAAGGGTGCCTGGTGTGTTGGAGGAGTGGCGGGGAGACCCGGGGAGCTGGTGCAGAGTGAGCAGATGAGTGAAGGGGTGAGTGAGACAAGATGAGGACAGACGGGACAGAGGTTTATTTTGTGGGACTGCCCAGGCCATGGTGGCAAGTTTGGATTTTCTCCAAGTGTACTAGGGAGCTATGGAAAGGTTTTGAGCAAAGGAGGGATAGGATCTAATGTGCGGTTTCAGAGGGCTCCTTGGGTGCTATGTGCAGAGTGGATCTCAGCAGTGGCAGGAGCAGGGGCCCAGGAGAGGCAGGTGTCTGGACGTGCTTGCCCGACGCAGCCTGGTTGTCTGTGTTCCAGGTGAACGGCTCCCAGGCTGGCCTGCCCCCGACCCTGGCTGGGGGGCACACTCCAGGCCTTCTCCATGCCCTTGGTCATCACAGTCCAGGTGGCACCCGGCCTCTCCGGGACCTTTCACGAATCCCATGCCCTCTGAGTGGCAGTGCCTGAGACCTACACCAACACCTTCTGTGGCCTGGATGGGGACTTCAGCATGGATACGCAGGATGACTTCAGCGGCTCTGATAGCATGTGGCTCTCTGATGCCAACAGCTTAATGGGGTCCCAGCCCCTCTGTGCCCACCAGACAAGGCAGCCCTATACCAGGCCTTCTGTGGCTTGCTGGGCACCCAAGATGGGCCCTATAGGGCCTGCAGTAAGGACGTGGATCCCCAGGTGCATGTGGAGAACTGCATCCATGACCTCTGTGCCACGGGGGGCTCAAGAGAGACTCTGTGTGCCGTACTGGGGAGCTACACCTAGGAATGCCAGCAGCGCAGCCTTCCCATGCAGCCCTGGAGACACCTCATGGCCTGCGGTGAGTGGGTATTCCCAGGGAGGGTCTTTCTCAGCCTGATCTTCCCAGCTGGCCCAATACCACTTCCAGGATGTCCTCCTAGGTCAACACCACCCAAAGTGAGCCACTGCATGCCTTGCTGGCTAACTGTTCCCCCGAAGAACCTACCTGCTTAAAACTCTGCAATGACAATGACAGATGACACTGAGTGCTATTGCATCAGTCAAGATGGTCTGGGTTATGCTGAAGTAACAAACTAACCTGAACATGACCCAGCATGACCAAGGTTGTTTCTCCATCACTATCTTCATCACCTTTGTCATCACCACTGTCACTATCATTACTGTCACCATCACCACCACCACTGTCATTGTTACCACAACCATCATCACCACTACCGTCATCACCATCACCACCATCACCACCAGCATTACCATCATCACCACCACCATCACCACCAGCATTACCGTCATCATCACCACCACCATCACCACCAGCATTACCATCATCACCACCACTACCAGCACCATTACCACCAGCATTACCATAATCACCACCACCATCACCACCAGCATTACCGTCATCACCACCACCATCACCACCAGCATTACCGTCATCACCACCAGCATTACCGTCATCACCACCACCATCACCACCAGCATTACCGTCCTCACCACCACCACCATCACCACCAGCATTACCGTCATCACCACCACTACCAGCACCATTACCACCAGCATTACCGTCATCACCACCACTACCAGCATCATTACCACCAGCATTACCGTCATCACCACCACCATCACCACCATCATTACCGTCATCACCACCAGCATTACCGTCATCACCACCACCATCACCACCACTACCACCACCATCACCACCAGCATTACCATCATCACCACCACCATCACCACCAGCATTACCATCATCACCACCACTACCAGCACCATTACCACCAGCATTACCATAATCACCACCACCATCACCACCAGCATTACTGTCATCACCACCACCATCACCACCATCATTACCGTCATCACCACCAGCATTACCGTCATCACCATCACCACCATCACCACCAGCATTACCATCATCACCACCACCATCACCACCAGCATTACCGTCATCATCACCACCACCATCACCACCAGCATTACCATCATCACCACCACTACCAGCACCATTACCACCAGCATTACCATAATCACCACCACCATCACCACCAGCATTACCGTCATCACCACCACCATCACCACCAGCATTACCGTCATCACCACCAGCATTACCGTCATCACCACCACCATCACCACCAGCATTACCGTCCTCACCACCACCACCATCACCACCAGCATTACCGTCATCACCACCACTACCAGCACCATTACCACCAGCATTACCGTCATCACCACCACTACCAGCATCATTACCACCAGCATTACCGTCATCACCACCACCATCACCACCATCATTACCGTCATCACCACCAGCATTACCGTCATCACCACCACCATCACCACCACTACCACCACCATCACCACCAGCATTACCATCATCACCACCACCATCACCACCAGCATTACCATCATCACCACCACTACCAGCACCATTACCACCAGCATTACCATAATCACCACCACCATCACCACCAGCATTACTGTCATCACCACCACCATCACCACCATCATTACCGTCATCACCACCAGCATTACCGTCATCACCACCACCATCACCACCAGCATTACCGTCATCACCACCACTACCACCACCATCACCACCAGCATTACCATCATCACCACCACCATCACCACCAGCATTACCATCGTCACCACCACCACCATCATTGTTACCACAACCACAACCATCACCATCATCATTGTTACCACAGCCACAGCCATCATCACCACTACCATCACCACCATCATCATTACCACAGTCACAGCCATCACATCATCACCATCACCACCATCACCACCAACATCACCACCATCACTATCATCACCATCATCACCACCATCATCATCATTGTTAGCACAACCACACCATCATCACCACTACCATCATCACCATCACCAGCATCATCACTATCACCATCATCACCATCACTATCACCATCATCACCATCACCATCATCATCACCACCATCAACATCATCATCACCACCACCACCATTACCACCATCAACATCATCATCACCACCATCAACATCATCATCACCACCACCACCACCAGCATTACCATCATCACCACCACCATCACCACCAGCATTACCGTCCTCACCACCACCACCATCACCACCAGCATTACCGTCATCACCACCACTACCAGCATCATTACCACCAGCATTACCGTCATCACCACCACCATCACCACCAGCATTACCATCATCACCACCACCATCGTTACCACAACCACAACCATCACCATCATCATTGTTACCACAGCCACAGCCATCATCACCACTACCATCACCACCATCATTACCACAGTCACAGCCATCACATCACTACCATCATCATCATCACCACCGCCATCACTACCATCATCATCATCACCACCATCATCATCATTGTTAGCACAACCACACCATCATCACCACTACCATCATCACCATCACCAGCATCATCACTATCACCATCATCACCATCACTATCACCATCATCACCATCACCATCACCATAATCATCAGCACCATCACCATTACCACCATCACCATCATCACCACCACCACCACCATTACCACCATCAACATCATCATCATCATCATAACCATCACCACCAGCATCACCATCACTACTATAATCACCATCACCATTATCACTACCAACCACCATCATTGTTACCACAACCACAACTATCGTCATCACCACCATCACCACTATTATCACTGTCACCATCACCACTATCATTACCATCACCATCAACACCATCACATCACCAACAACATCACCAGCACTACCACCATCATCACCATTACTATCACCACCACCACCACCATCATTACTATCACCACCACCACCATCATTATCACCATCATGATCACACCACCACCGTTATCACCACCATGATCACACCGCCACCGTTATCACCACCATGATCATGCCGCCACCGTTATCATCACCATGATCACACCACCATCATTATGCTACATCCTGATGATGCCTCCACCTCCCCTCCTTTGCCTTTATGACTTACCCTTGGCCCCCACAACCCTCTCTCTGCTCCCTTGGTCCTATTCTGGTTGGAAATGCTCCAGAATAGTAATGCTTGCTCAATTATTTAACTCCTACCTGTTTTCTTCCAGAGCTGGCCTGTCCTCCCCACAGCAATTACGAGCTCTGCGGCTACTCCTGTCCTAGCTCTTGTGCCGAGCCTGCCCTGCCCGACAGCTGCCTGACACCATGCCAGAATGGCTGCCAGTGTGACCCAGGCTTTGTGCTCAATGGCATGGACTGCGTGCCCCCAATCCAGTGCGGCTGCTCCACTGGGGGTAGGTACCACCCGGCCGGGGAGGCATTCTGGGCTGGGGAGCGCTGTGAGCCATTCTGCCACTGCGAGGCTTCCATCCATGCCGTGTGCTGTTCCCCGTCCTCCTGTGGGCTGGGGCAGAGATGTGGGACCCTCAGGGGCATCTTTGGGTGCCACCTACTCTCCCCTGGCATTTATGAAGCAACCATGCACTCACACATCGCCTCCTTTGACCGGAAGAGTGTTGAGTTTCCAGGCACTTGTGCTTCTGTTTTTACCAAGTCCTGTGGCTCCTCCAGCTCATTGCCCCTTTTCAAGGTGGAACTTGGGAAGGAGAAACAAGTCCAGCAGCCCCACTGTGTTCATTTCAAAGATGTAGGTTCATGGGACCCAGGTTTGTCTGCAGAGAGAGCCCTGCCCTGGCGAGGTAAGCACTCATTGGCATCTAGAGACTCTTGAACCGATTGAAGCTAAAAGAAATACATTGGCTCAAACTAAGTAAAAATCATGTGATAGCCTAGTGAAAGTGTAGAGATTCTGGGTCCACAGAAGTTCCCTATATACCACTTTGGCTGTTTTGGTTACAGAAAGCCTCATAAAAAGTAACTCAAACCAGTCACAGACTGTGTTTTATGATTTTTAGATTAATTACATAACTGAAAATTCCAGAGGGAGATCAGGCATGGTTTGATCAGGGTGCTAACTCAGTTTCTCAGCATTTCTCTTGGTCTGTGGTTCTCTATAACATTAGCTTTGTCCTCAGGCTGGCTTTTCTTGTGATGGCAAAATAACTGCTAATTTTCCAGTCATTAAAGGTGTATTCCCCATTGTCCAAAACCCAAATCTTTTCTTACCCCAAGTACTCAACAAAAATTCCAATGCTTCACTTTGATTAAACCTCACTGAGCCAATCACTGCAGCCCAGAAGTTTTCTTAAGCCTATCTAATCCTACACAGGAGTTGTAGGTGGGAGAGATCCTGCCCCCACCCCGACCTCTGGCAGCCACTTCTTGCAGGGAGAGAGGGCAAAATGGGAATCCACCCCAGTGTCCTTATATCCCCCCAAACCAGTATTTCTTCTTAACAATCTTCAAAGAGTGTAAATGCCCTGGTGAACCTCCACTCTGAGACCTGAAACTTTTGTCTAGAACCCACAGGGGTGGATGTGTTTTCTACGCCCGAGGGCCCCTGCCTACAAGAGTTCCATTGTTGGCTATTGGAAAACACACAGCCACACCCCTCCCACTCCACCCCCTTCCAGGAAGGGAACCAGCTTTCAGAATTAGTCATGCTGTCAGCATCCCACACAACGAGCACATTGACTCCAAAGGGCAGCCCAGCAGATGGACTGCTGATATTATCCCAGTGGTACAGATGGGGAAACTGAGGCCCGGGAAGGGAGACTTCCTTGCCTAATGTCACACAAGGAGAAAGTGGCTGTGCTAGGATTTGAACCCAGACTGTCAGGCTCTGAGCCCTTCCCTTTCTGTCTGCGGGCCTACTGTGTGCTCCCAAAGCTGTGGCCAAATTAAGGAGGTGGCATGCCTGATTCATCTGTGGAGGGGCCAGGGAGATATAGTAACTCTCAACAATGGTGGTCATTAGTCCGGGCATGGAGGCTCACGCCTGTAATTCCAGCACTTTGGGAGGCCGAGGCGAGTGGATCACCTGAGGTCAGGAGTTCGAGACCAGTCTGGCCAAAATGGAGAAACCCCATCTCTACTAAAAATACAAAAAAATTGCACTTTAGGAGGCTGAGGCAGGCAGATCACCTGAGGTAGGGAGTTCGAAACCAGCCTGACCAACATGGAGAAACCCCGTCTCTACTAAAAATACAAAATTAGCCAGGCGTGGTAGTGCATGCCTGTAATCCCAGCTACTCGGGAGGCTGAGGCAGGAGAATCGCTCGAATCCGGGAGGCAGAGACTGCAGTGAGCTGAGAACGCCATTGCACTCCAGCCTGGGCAACAAGAGTGAAATTCCGTCTCAAAAAAAAAAAAAAAAAAAGAATGGCGTTCATTCATCCACTCATTAAAAACTTCCTGAGCACCTACTATGTGCCAGACCCTGGCCTCAGTGCTGGGGAAACAGCAGTGGGTGGAACGGTCAAGATCTCTCTGTCGTCGTGGAGCTGAGATTCCAGAGGAGAGAGAGACTATAGGCCTCACCAGTATGAATTATATAGTTTGTCAGGAGGCCGTATGCGTTCGTGTGAGGGAAGAACATACAGAACAGGATGGGGAGGGGTGGTGGTGGCTTCCAGATGGAAAAGATGGTTTTAAATTGAGAAGCCAAGGAAAGCCTCCTTGAGGAGGTGATATTTGAGCAGAACCCCAAGAAAGAGGAGGAGAGAGGGACTCATGTGCGTATCTCGGGTGTGGCTGGAGCTGAGTGAGGGGCTGGGGAGAAGAGACGATGAGGTCAGAGAGGTGACGGGGACCAGATGGTGGGGGACTTATGGGGCTGGTGAGGACTTTGCTTTTGCCTGGAGCGAGGTGCGCCCAGGACAGGGCTCTGAGCCAGGTGGGCCCTGATGGGACTCAGGTGGTCCCAGGCTCCCTTTGGCTACAGGTGGGAACGGACTGCGGTGGGGCGGGGACCGGAGCAGGGAGGCCAGGGAGGAGGCTCTGGGACGTCCAAGCTGGAGGCGACAAAGGCTGGGCCAGGGTAAGGGCAGTGGGAGGGGAGAAGTGGATGGTTCTGGAAATATTCTCTGGGGTCTTACCCCTCTTCAAACCCTGCTGACTGTTCCTGGGGCCCTCAAGGTTACGTGGGCCCCTGGTTTTGTTTTTGTTTTTGTTTTTTGAGATGGAGTCTTGCTCTGTCGCCCAGGCTGGAGTGCAGTGGCGCGATCTCAGCTCACGGCAACCTCTGCCTCCCGGGTTCAAGCAATTCTCCTGCCTCAGCCTCCAGAGTAGCTGGGATTACAGGCGTCCACCACCACGCCTGGCTAACTTTTATATTTTTAGTAGACATGGGGTTTCACCATGTTGGTCCGACTGGTCTCGAACTCCTGATCTCATGATCCGCCTGCCTCAGCCTCCCAAAGTGCTGGGATTACAGGCATGAGCCACCACGCCCAGCCGCCCCTGTTGTTTTTAGTACTCCGTGCACCCCCTGCAGTCACACAGGGTGTGTATGCAGCCAGACGTGGGTTGGAATCCTGACTGCCCATTAATTAACTGGGTGACTTTCCGCTAAGCAACTAAGCCCGGGTGCCGCAGTTTCCCCAAGTGGAAGAATAACTCCCCTCAGGCAGTTAAGTCCTGCAGCCACAAGCACCAGGATTGTTGGTTGAGAATAGAGACAGTCAGCAATTGTAGGTAAATGACTCAGGCCCGAGCAGGGGTGTGGCACTGGCGCAGGCTGAGTGCGGCACTGCCTTCTTGGATACCAGGGTGCAGGGGGAAGGGGATGTGGAGATGGGCCCCGGCTGCCAGCAGGCTGCTGGGTCAGTGCCTCCCCGCAGCCGAGAGTGCCAGCCAGGCTCTTAGAACTGCAGACTCATGGTCCTGCCTCTGCAGCCAGGAGGGAGCCTGCCAGCCCCAGCACCAGCCTCAGAGCCTTGGGGTTCCCACCGTTAGGGGGGCCGGGGCTGGGTGGCCAGGAGGAGTTAAGTCACCCACAGCCAGGAAGGGGCAGAGCTGGGACCTAAGGGGCTGTGAACGGTGAACTGATCCAGGAGGACGGAGAAGGAAGACGTTGTGGGAGGGCCAACAAGAACACAGGCAAAGGAAAAATATATAGACAGTAAAAGGAAAAATATATATAGATAAAATATTTCATATATATACTATAGTAATATATATAAATACATAGTTTCTTAAGTTCATTTAAATTCTGTTTCCTTAACTGTTAGTTTAGCTGGTTCTAAATTTACTTTTCCTTCCACTTTTTCGGTGTTGTTTTTTATCTTGTGATTTATTATTTTGTGTTAACTTTAATTTATATTTTTAAGGGCTAGGCGCGATGGCTCACGCTTGTAATCCTAGCACTTTGGGAGGACCAGGCGGGCGGATCACTTGAGGTCAGGAGTTTGAGACTAGCCTGGCCAACATGGTGAAACCCATATCTACTAAAAAATTACAAAAAATTAGCCGGGTGTGGTGGCGGGCACCTGTGATTCCAGCTACTCAGAGGCTGAGACAGGAGAATTACTTGAACCCGGGAGGCGGAGTTTGCACAGTGAGCCAAGATCTCACCACTGCACTCTGGCCTGGGTGACAGAGCAAGACACTGTCTTGAAAAAATATATTGTTTAATTGATATTTTCCCCAACTTTTGAGATTTTTGACTATAGAAAAGTCATGTAACCCGTACAATCCACTCAAATACCCTTCACATAGCTTCCTCAATTCTTAATATTTTGCCTGAGTCGCTTTATCTCTATATATCTATGTAATTTTCTTCTGAGTTTCTGTGTCTCAGAAATCTTTTCCTGTCTCTATTTACTTGTCCAGGCGTTTTCAAAAGACTCAGTCTTCTCTGTTGTTGGCTGACCAATAAATAAATATTTAGCCTTTTCCTGGAGGGAGATTACAAAACAGGACAGAGCTCTTCCTGAATCCTTCAGGCGGATGCGCTCTGTCTTCCTGGTCTGGGGAGGACAGTCCGGGAGCCTTTGCTGTGTCAACCACGCCCTGAGGCACCCCAGAAGCTGCATCTGTAGAGTCTGTGCTGTAATCATGGCCTTGAAGGTGGAAGGCAGGTCTGAGATGGGAGGTGACCGGAGCAGGTCTGGGCCGGAGCAACCGCAAGCCCCCCTCTCCTTCTCTCCCTCCCTGCCTCCCTCCCTCCCTCCATCAAACCAGGCAGAGCTGGGGCCTGGGGCACCCCAGGGAGACAGACCTGCCACCTCAGCAATGGCTTCCAGGTGGGAATGGGGGGTCTTTTAGTCTAGACCTTTCCAGAGATGCTGGAAACACAGCTTGTTATGTTGAAATGTCCTGCTGTTTAAATGTTCGCAATTATTAATTTTTGCAACGCTTTGTAAACTAAAGGAAAGGTACAATAGTTGGGTTCCACCCTGGGACCACCAGTTTGCAATCCTTCTCTTAGGGACTGAGTCAGGCTGGGGGGGGATGCTGCAGGGCTCCCACTTGAACCAGAAGTCCCTGTCCCAGATGTCTAGCGCCAAATGTGTTCCCTGCCCTCTCCTGCTTCCCTGTAGTTCCTGCCCACACCTAGGACCCCCAGCCATCTGCCCAAGCCCTCCCCACCTCCACCACGCCGCCCCCACTCCCCGCATGATGGAGAAGCTGGCCAAGAAATTCATTCCTCCATACCCCCTGCCCCCATTGGCAGCTCCACCCTCAGCACCCCCACCTCAGCTCCTGCAAGGCCTCCATGGATGGGGGGTGGCGGCGGAGAAAGTCTTTCTTTTATAATTGTTTTAAACATACTTTTATTTTTATTTTTTTAGAGACAAGATCTCTCTATGTTGCCCAGGCTGGTCTTGAACTCCTGGACTCAAAGAATCCTCCAGCCTCGGCCCCCCAAAGTGCTGGGATTACAGGCGTGAGCCACGGTGCCCAGCCTGGTAATTAACAGATGCTTTGTGACCGCCACTATGCACGAGGCCCTGTTCTGTAATTCAGATGAAAATCCCTGAGAGGAGCTGACGTGCTAGCAGGGGAGGCAGATAGCACCACACACACAAAAAAGCAAACAGAAGTTTCCTAGAATATGCTTTGAAGAGAGCTAAGTCACAAGGTCACAGAGAGGTCAGGGGGTAGGTGCGATGGTGGTTGGGGAAGGCCACTTGAGCCTCATGGCTTTGAGCTGTCCAGATGTGGGAGAAAAGAGAGCCAGGCAAGGGAATAGGCATTGCAAGGGCTCTTGGCCAGAAACATGCCTGGAGTGATCCAGGAATGGCAAGGAGGCCCAGGTGGCCAGAGCAGAGTGAGTGACAACCGGGGTTGGGGGGACCCTGAACCTCCCCTGAGTTTGCCTAGTCTGTAAGATGGGGGGCTCCAACTGGTGGCCCCAGGGCCTTATCCAACCACTGGATATTTTTCATTCTGTCTACAAAGTATTAAGAAAACGAAGTTACCAACATTTAAAAATGAGGGCCGGGTGCAGTGGCTTGCACCTGTAATCCCTGCACTTTGGGAAGCAAGGTGGGAGGATCACTTGAGACCAGGAGTTCAAGACCAGGTTGGGAAACATAGCGAGACCCCCATCTCTAAAAAAATTAAAAAATTAGCCAGGTGTGGTGGTATGCATTTGTAGTCCCAGCTACAGGGGAGGTTGAGGTGGGAGAATCACTTAAGCCCAGGAGTTGGAGGCTGCAGTGAGCCATGATTGGACCACTACACTCCAGCTTGGGCAACAGAGCAAGAACTCACCTCTTAAAAAAAAAAAATCAGGAAGGCCAGGCTCAGTGGCTCATGCCTGTAATCCCAGCATTTTGGGAAGCTGAGGCAGGTGGATCACTTGAGGTCAGGAGTTGGAGACCAGCCTGGCCAACATGGTGAAACCCCGTCTGTACTAAATATACAAAAATTAGCCAGGTGTGGTGGCACACACCTGTAATCCCACCTACTCAGGAGGCTGAGGCATGAGAATTGCTTGAACCTGGAAGGCGGAGGTTGCAGTGAGCTGAGATCGTGCCACTGCACTCCAGCCTGGGCGACAAGAGCAAAATTCCATCTCAAAAAAAAAAAAAAAAAAAGTCAGGAGATTTCATCTTAAAAACCTCCATTTCTAGCTTCTGTGGGTGAGTGATGACGTCAGAGCAGCACAGAGGCAGGTGTCGGGGAGCCTGTGGACTCTTGGCCACTGTGTCACCTCATGTGGCTCCTGGAAGCCATGCAGACAGTGATATGTCCACAGCCACACCATCCCCATGGTGGCGGGACAGGGCTACCTGCCAGTGCCCACTCTTCTCCCACAGGTGCTGAGACCACAACGCTGTTCCACAAAGCCCCAGGAAGCCACATCACCCTGCCCACCGGCCTCTCTAGCCCCATCTTGCCCAGGAAGTGGGACCTTGGCGTATCGCTGTGACCACACCTCCCAGCCAGTCAGCCTGGCCGCTCAGGCTCTACCTGCAAAGGCAAGGCCCCACCAAACCAGCACCCCTCTCATGGCTGGGGGTGCCTCCAGGCTGCCCTCTCTAGGGCCAGGAGCCTGCAGAAACACTCCCAGCCTTAAATAAAGAGCAACGAAATTATTGAAACAAAATCAACAAAAGTTTGAATCAGGGATGGTATAACATGCTCTGGCTTTGATTCTGTGCTTTAATTCAGCGTTCCTGAAAACCTTGTGATGTCAGAAACTATCTGTAGGTTTGGTTTTTTTTCATTTTGCAAGAATTCCCAGGATACGGAGAAATCACGGCCACTCACAGCCTTAACAGTTTCTTTGGGCCCAAATGATTCCAAAAGCAAAACGAGAGAAACTTTTTCAAATATGTTTATTATGTGTATTATTTACAATATATTAATAAAACATATTACCTACGTGCATTTAAAACATAACTGAAGTCAAATTGGCCTGGAAGACTCAGTCCAAAGGAGACCTAATCCCCGATAGGGTGCAAGTGACTGCACAAACTCTGCTCCCCACAGCCCTTCCTAAGGATCTCAGTGTGCTCATCACACTGGGGTCTCAGAGTCCTTCCGACCATAAACCCAAGCCCCAGCCCCAGCCCAACACACACTTGGATGCAGCATATTCACGTCCAGCCTAGGAAGAATTTATGGTTGACCTGGGTTGGGTAAAAACCGTAAACGTCTGTACATCAGAATGTAAGATCATGGTGTTTAAAACTACAGAACATTCAGAGGTTGTCAGAAGGCTCTAATTGCTGGTCCCTCAGGTTGAAATCAGCCCTTAGGTTGAAAATTTGACCTGCAAATTTTTTTTTTTAAATCTGAACCAAATTTTTTAAATTAAACCTCTTTAATGTAGTACATTTTCAAGATGCAAAATTCAAAAAATATAAGAGGGCACGTGATGATGAGTGAGTCTCACTTCCACCCCATCCTCCAGCCTCCCAGTTTCCCTCTCCAGAAGCACCCATGGATGCCAATCTCCAAAAATATTTTATTCATTACAAGTATATACATATGCATTATTTTACCGCTCACAAATGGTAGCACACTGCACGGTTTCCCTAAATCTTGTTTTTTTTTCCTTTAGCAAGCTGTCTGGGAAATACTTCTGTATCTAACCACGGGCAGGGGTATTCCTCCAAGATTTTTAGACAACAGTTCTCCAGTTCACCCCCTTCCGGTGAAGGGCAGAGCATCCCCCGCCCTTCCCAGCCACCCTGCACACACCCCTGCTTGCTCTCGGATGCCTGCAGTTCCCAGGCTTCCCAGCAGAGGGAGACACCATTCCACTCCCAAGACCACCAAGGGGTCGTCCCAGACACAAGCTTCAAGGATCTGGGGAAGAGACGCTATCCGCCCAGACACAAAGACCCCTTTAGCTAGACTGAGTTGGCCTCCGGGCCCCCCCTTCCTGTTTCTATCTCCTCCTGGACTTCTTGCTTAGAGCCCTACCCCGAGGTCCCCCCCTCCCCCCTGCCTTCCTTATGGGAACTGGCTCCGCCTTAACAGTTGTAGGAGGGAGCCTTGTCCTGGTCTAGGGCCTGGGATTGACAACTTGCCCCAGGGAACCACACAGAGAAAGGGTGTAGCGATGGGCGAGCGTTCCCCGCCCCCATCCCTCAGCGATGACAAGTGGGGGTCCTTCTCTCTGCCCCCAGCAGACCAGTTTCCGGAAGAGCCTTGACCCAAACCCTCTTTTCCTGTCCTGTGCTCTACACTCCCAGCAGCTGCTTCTCCCTGGCCTGGCCCTGCAGCCCTCCTCCCCGCCCCCACAATGGTGTTGGGGTCGCCTGGAGTCCAGCTGGTGTCCAGGGCAGAGCTACCCCTTTCCTGGCCCTACCCCTCCCCGTGACCCCAATCCTCCGCCAACCGCTCAAAGGATCCTTGTTCTCCATCCAGCCCCCAGACAAAAGTCCCTCTGTCTAAGAAGGCGGAATTGAGGGGAGGGGGCACCCCCAACTGGGACCATGGGGGAGCCTGCACAGACCCCATCCGGAAGGAATGCCTGGAGGAGGAGGAGCAGGAGACAGGGGAGGAAAGGGGGAGGGAGCCTTGTACAGTGCAGGGGGCCTTATGTGGACTGGGAGGCAGCCGCCCCTACCAGCGCCCACTCTATAGACCCAGGCCTCTGGTTCCCAGCACCCGGGGAAAGAGCCTGGCTAGGAAACTGCAGCCTGGTGCCTGGGAGCCAGTTCTCATTCTCTCCAAGGCAGGGAGCGGGTTATGACCAGGACTAAGGTCCCAGAGTCCCCACCCTGACCCCTCCCTGCTGTTCCAGCCGCTCCCTCATATCCACCCCTGCCCCATCTCCTGACTTTGGTCATGCTAGCATCTTCTGCTGATCCTGAAATTGTACCAGCAGCAAGATGTGGCCTGGAAGTTAAGTTCCCCACAACTGCCAGCAATCCTTCCACCAGGCAAAACACATCATCTAAGGAAAAGAAGTGAGGTCGGAACACCAACGCATCATCTCACTGCTTGGCCCTGGAGGCTCTGCCGTTTAAAGGCCCCAGAACCTTCCCCATTCAAGGTCTTCTCCTGGGCACAGGAGATTGGAGAAAGCTCCTCCCTTAATTCCAGGGACCGAGTTCCATCCAGCCCATCCAATTCTCCGTGTCACCTGAGGCTGCTATGGCCCTGGTGACCCCAGGGAGCAACCTGCCGCCCATGGCTGGGGAGGGGGTGAAGCTGTCTCTTTAAGAGCAGGAATGAAGCCCCTGGGCCTTAGGGCATCTGACTTGTTTTCTACCTGCCCAGGTTTGCTTAGGGCGTGGCAGCTTCGGATAAAGGCAGGACTCCGCCTGGCAGCCCGATTTCTCCCGGAACCTCTGCTCAGCCTGGTGAAGCACACAGGTGAGCAGCTGGGGCCCCTTCTTCCAAGCCCTCCTTGGTTCTGCCCCTAAATTAGGGAGTATCTACCTGCCCACTGACCCCGCCACATAGAAGCTCTGCTATTAAAGAGCCTAAAATCTTGTGAAATGCTTTTCTGGAGCCAGGAGATAGGAGAAAGTCCCTTCCCCTAATGTCCCTTTCCCCACCATTCTCCTCTCCGGGACTGGTTGAGCCAGCTGGGGTGAGGGCAGGACCGATTAGTGTGGTTGGGGTGTCTGGGAAGACTGATGTCTGCATGTATTAGGGATATCTGGGTGGAAAAGAGGGGGTGCCTGGGTAGGTGGGGGTATCTAAGTGGACCAGGGGTACGTAGATGGACTGGGGACATCTGGGTGGATGAGGAGTGCTGGGTGGACTCGGGTTGTCCAGACATTGAGGGATCTGGGTGGATAAGGAGTGCTGGGTGGACTCGGGGTGTCCAGACATTGAGGGATCTGGATTCTGGAGACCTCTAGGAAAAAAGGATGGAGCTGCTGGGGGAAGCTGTAAATGGGGAGTTGCTTGGGAGATTTCAGGAGCACAGAGCGGGCAGGATCTTTCTGCCCACCCCTGAACATGAGATCCTTCTCCCATGGTATGGAGGACTAGAGGGGATAGCAGAGGGCAGGTGGGGGAAACAGTCCTCAGGCTGGCCTTGGGACCTCATGGCCAGGAAGGATCACAGCAGGTAGACAGAGCATCAGCTGCAGGGCTGCCTTCCTCTCTAACCTGCCCGCCAACCACATCGGTTCAGGAGCAGCCCAGGGCCTCTTCAGACAACAGTGTGAATGGGGAATGTGAGGGCAGACCCAGCTCCCGGCTCCCTGCAGCCTCCAGAAACGTGGGGCTGGACATTGTTTTGCAGAGGCTGGGGCGAGGTGGATACCATCTGTCAGTCTTGGCTGGGTGACATCATAGGAAGGAGGAATAGTGGGGTCTTGCAGGCCAGAGGTGGCTTGGAGGAGCCCCTGGAAAGAGGCTTAAGAGGTGAGACTCAACAGCCATGGCGACGGAGCATAGGGCTTTAAGATGAATTTGCAAGGGTTACAGGATTACAACTGCAATGTGGGCTAATAATAGTGCCCCCTGCATTAAGCTGCAGAGATTGAGCGAGTAACTGGGAAGCTGAGAAAATGCCCCCGTGGGGTAGACACTCAATAAGCATCTGCTGTTGTTACCAGGACTCGTATGGTCATTGGTGACAGCTCCGGACCACAGGCAGTCCACCTACAACCTGTGCCCCTATCCACCATGCCATCCTGCACACCCACCCACGCCAGCTCCCCCAACCCCCAACACTTTTGGGGATCCTAAACACTTCCTGGGCCTCAGTAATGCTCCCCAAAGCCTCAGGCTTTCTTCCCGCAAAAAAAAAAAAAAAGAAAAAGAAAAAAGAAAAGAAATGGATGCTCCAACTAAAATTGTGAGTTCAGCATGTGGAATTAACTGGGAAGCTGAGAGGATTCCCAGGCCCTAGGGTGCGCAGGCAGAGGGAGGAGTCTGTGCCAACCTGCAGGGACCACCCGCACCATTGGTTGCGGGCACCACCCTCTCTGAGCATTTTTGCTGTTCGTGAAATGAGGACATAGTGGACAACCTTGGGGATTGCTGTGGGGTTGAGTGAGAACACGGCAAGGTCAGTGTGCACTCCAGGGCAAGGTGGAGGAAGTGCCAGCTCTCGCTATCAAAATTATAACTAGGCCAGGCATGGTGGCTCACACCTGTAATCCCAGCACTTAGGGAGGCCAGGGTGGGTGGATCACCTGAGGTCAGGAGTTGGAGACCAGCCTGGCCAACACGGTGAAACCCTGTCTCTACCAAAAATACAAAAATTAGCCGAGACTGGTGGCACACGCCTGTAGTCTCAGCTACTCAGGAGGCTGAGGCAGGAGAATTGCTTGAACCCAGGAGGCAGAGGTTGCAGTGAGCTGAGATTACGCCATTGCACTCCAGCCTGGACGATGGAGTGAAACTCTGCCTCAAAAAAAAAAAATTATGATAACTACGCACTCAGCATTTGGGCAGGGACAGCGCAGAGGAGGGCATGCTCGGAGGCTAGGGCTTGGTGCAGGCTTGCAGGCTGGTGAGAGGGCAGGACTGGTGCCAGTTCAGGAAGGAGAGAGAAATGAGTTCCTTATGCTGAGCAGGTCTACCTGGGAAACAGAAAGTGTTTGCTGTCACCAGGAACTCTGCGGGGCCTAGGAGGGTCAGGGGCTGGGCTGGGGACCCAGGCTAGGCAGGGCCAGGGCTGGGACCGGGAAGGGCATGGGTGTGGGATGAGGGGCAGGAGGTTCGGGGGGAACAGAGATGGAGCTAGGGCTGCAGCCAGGAGGTAGAGTCCCCCTCTACCCCCAGTCCCAGCCTCAAGTCAATTCCTCCACACACTGCCCCACCCCAAGCAGCTTGAAGAACCTGCTCAGTCCTCAGCCTGAAGTCTGCAATGTCCTGGCAGGGCCAGGCAGGCTCTGAGCCGTCTACGGAGACACTCCCCGGAAGCGGGCCTCCTACACCTGGCTCCCAATGCCCCGCTTCCCCAAACACCCCAAGGCCTTGACAGTCCCTAGTTAAGAGCAGCTGCTGGGGAGCCAGGCCTGGCTTAAATCCTACTTCCTGGCTAGAGCACCTAGTTTCACCTCTCAGAGCCTCAGTTTCCCCATCTGTCCAGTGAGGACAACAGCGGGCAGTGGCGCCCTCGTTTGGTTGCGGGGTGATTCCCAGAAAGCCTGAAGTTCACGTCCAGTGAGTTATTATGGCTCCTCCCGCCTCAGGCCCGAGTTTCACCCAGTCCCCACTCCACGGTGCAGCTGAGGCTTATCTCTCAGCCCAGCGAGATGCCAGCCTTCCTGCCCCGGGTGAGCTGTGCACCCTGCCTGGGGAGGAGAGGAGGAAGGTTGGGGAGCCATAGGCACAGGGCCAGCCTCCCAGTGGCTCTGCTAAGGCTGGACTTCCCGCCACCCCTCTAGGCCAGTGCTCTGACATGCAGAAGGTGACCCTGGGCTTGCTTGTGTTCCTGGCAGGTGAGTACCCATCCCCCAACTGCCTTTTCCTCTGGATCCCCTGAATGCGGGGATCCAGCCTCTGTCGCTCTCCTGTGCTTTTCTACCTCCCCAGGAAGGTAGTAAATGTTAGAACAGCATTTCCCTGAGGGTAAGAAAAGTCAAACTAGTGATTGCCGGGGATACACGAGAAGAGCTGGCTCACACAGCTGGAAAGTCACCGTCTTCCCCATTCTCTCGCTCTCTTCTTTTTTTTTGCTTTTTTGTTTTTGAAAGGGAGTCTCTGTTGCTCAGGCTGGAGTGCAATGGCGCAATCACAGTTCACTACAGCCTTGAACTCCTGGGGTCAAGCGATCCTACTCTCTCAGCCTCCTACACAGCTAGAACTCCAGGCACACGCCACCATGCCCAGCGCATTTTTAAATTTTTTGCAGAGATGAGGTCTCACTGTGTTGCCCAAGCTGGTCTCAAACTCCTGGCTGAGTTTGATCCTCCCACCTCAGCCTTCCAAAGTGCTGGGATTACAGGCATGAGCCACACTGCACTGGCCTTGATTGGACTATTAAACAGAAATAACGGAAGCTAGAAGATGATGAAATGACACCTTCAAAGCACTGAAAGAAGATAACTGCCTGGCCAGTTCTCTAAAAACTTCAAGTAGAAGGCTCGGCTCATTGCGACTGCATCTTTAACTTCCAAACACTTTTCCCTTTTTTCTTTTCTTTTCTTTTTTTTTTTTTTTTTTTTTTGAGACAGAGTCTTGCTCTGTTGCCCAGGCTGGAGTGCAGTGGCATGATCTCGGCTCAATGCAACCTCCACCTCCCAGGTTCAAGCGATTCTCCTGCCTCAGCCTCCCAAGTAGCTGGCATTACAGGCGTGTGCCGCCATGCCTGGCTAACTTTTGTATTTTTAGAAGAGACAAGGTTTCACCATATTGGCCAGGCTGGTCTCAAACTCCTGACCTCAAGTGATCCTCCTGCCTCGGCCTTCCAAAGTGTTGGGATTACAGGCCTAAGCCACTGTGCCCAGCCCCCTTTTTACTTTTTCACTGCAGCCTTGACCTCCCAGGCTCAAGAGATCCTTCCACGTCAGCCTCCCAAAGCTCTGGGATTACAGGCATACTTTTTATCCATTACATAGGGCAAGACTAGTATTCCCTGCAGGGTAGTGATCTAAAATTACATTTTCAATAAAGTCTATTTAAGTGTATAATAGTGAGTCATTTTCAATGATGTGCAAACACCAGACCAGGTGGGTGTGGACATGGCGGAAGCGGGAGGATGAGCTTTGAGCATGATGGGACTTGGGGAAACAGGAATCTGGGAACTGAAACCATCTGTTGTCTTGACCAGAAAAGTCCCCGGCTGCTGCAGGAGGCATGGATTAACCACGTGTCTGGAAACACGAGACCAAACAGTGGCCAAAAACCTCCTAGATTAGAACCAATTTCAGGTGGCAGAATGCTGGCGTGACTCGGAGGTGTGGGGCTGAGTGCGCGAGTCCACATTTCCATGCTGGGATATGAGGGGATGAGGTGGTTGCTCAGTGACAGGACCCCTGTCCCTCAGGGGACCATTTCCCAAGGCCCCTGAAACTCCCCGGGCCCTGCCCAAGGGCTTGGCTGAGGCCGGCATCACCATCTCCCCTCCTTCCCCTCTTCTCCCACCAGGCTTGCCTGTCCTGGATGCCAATGACCCAGAAGGTGAGTCAGACTGGACTCTTTCACCCATCCCACCCCCAAATTCTCCCCTGGGTGTGGGGGGGCCTGCATCCTGGCTGTAATCCTGGATTCATGATCTTTTTCTTTCCTCGCAGATAAAAACAGTCCTTTCTACTATGGTGAGAGCCTGTGCCCCCATTCCCCTCCCCCCAACCCCACATATTGCTTGGTGCCAAGGGTTCCCATACAGGGTTGGGTGAGGGTCTGACGTGAGCGTCACAGGACAAAGATAGGAAGGGACTAGGATGGGGGCACTGAACAGGCCACACAGTGGATTAAAGGAACTAGAGGCAGCAACCTGGCCTTTGGGAAGGTTCTATTCCAGCAAGATAGACACATGCAGGAGGTGAGGACAGTTTGCAAGAAGCCATTGTTTGGTTCAGATCAACTGCTGAAGAAGTGTTGACTTGAGAAAACTTCCTGGAGGTGGTGAGCTATTTGGCCAAAACCCTCATCTGGCCTCCAGGTTCCAATGACCTGCTCCCTACTCCCCGCTCTGCCCTCACTTCCTCCACGCTCCTCACTCCTTCTGCTCCAAGCCTCTCAGACACAGCAGACATACTGCCAGCCTCAGACCTCTGCAACCTTTTGGTTCCTCTGCCTGGAACACTTCCTTCCACAGAACCACACAGCTCTCTCCCTTCCCTCTGCTCAAATGCAGCCCCCTGAGAGAACTTCCATGACAACTCCCTGTAAAAGAGCTGCCCTCTGACTTTTTTCTTGTTTTAGAGACAGGGTCTCACACTGTTGCCCAAGCTGGAGTGCTGTGGTGTAATCATAGCTCACTGCAGCCTCAAATTCCTGGTCTCAAGCGATCCTCCTGCCTCAGCCTCCTGAATAGCTGGGACTGCAGGCATACACCACCATGCCTGGCTAATTTTTGTATACTTTGTAGAGATAGGGTCTCACTATGTTGCTCAGGCTGGTCTAGAACTCCTGAACTCCTGAAGTCCCAAAGCACTGGGATTATATTAGGTTGGTTCAAAAGTAATTGTGGTTTTTGCAACTGCTTTTAATGGCAAAAATGCAATTTTTTTTTTTTGAGGCAGAATTTTGCTCTTTCACCCAGAGTGTGACTGGCTGGAGTGCAATGGTGCAATCTTGGCTCACTGCAACCTCCGCCTCCCGGGTTCAAATGATTCTCCAGCCTCAGCCTGCTGAGTAGCTGGGATTACAGGCACCTGCCACCACGCCTGGCTAATTTTTGTATTTTTAGTAAAGATGGGGTTTCACCATGTTGGCCAGGCTGGTCTGGAACTCCTGACCTCAGGTGATCTGCCCACCTCGGCCTCCCAAAGTGCTGGGATATCAGGCGTAAGCCACCGTGTCTAGCCAGAAACGCAATCACTTTTGCTCCAACCTAATAGGTGTCAGCCATTATGCCCAGCCCGCCCTCTGACTTTCCATCTCCCACCCCACTTATTTTTCTTCATATCACTTATCTCTGCCTGACCCTGCATGACAGATCTTGTTTGCTGGTGTGTGAACCACAATGTGAGCACCTGGGATTTTGTCTGTTTTCTTATGGCGGTGTCCCCAGTACCCTGTGCATCCTAGGTGCTCTATATGTATTTGTCAAGAGGATGGGGGGACAGATGGAGAGGACACAGCCTGGCACTGAGGTCCCCTCCACTTTCCTCCTAGACTGGCACAGCCTCCAGGTTGGCGGGCTCATCTGCGCCGGGGTTCTGTGCGCCATGGGCATCATCATCGTCATGAGTGAGTGGAGGAGCTGGGGGAGCAGGCGGGCCGGAGCTGGGGCTCCCCTCCCCTGACCACTCAGCTCTCCCCAACAGGTGGAAAATGCAAATGCAAGTTCGGCCAGAAGCCCAGGTAAGATACTGTTCCGGCATGCCCGCCTCAGGCTGGCTGGATGCTTTTCAGGGTGAAAGGGCTAACTCTCCCAGCAGGAGAGGCCTCCAGGCTCTGCCCTGCAGAGTTCCTGTCCGCTAAGATTTCCAGGTTCATTGTTTCTAGCTGGTAATCCCCAGGGGGGCCCAAATCCTGAAATGCTTTGGCCCCTGGGATTGCACAACCCCCCAAATGGAAAAGCAGCAAGGAAGACATGTCTAGGCAGGCTAAGAACCCTCTACCTGGAGGGAGAGGGCAAATGGGGGTGGACACGGATCTCACCACTTTTGTCTCCTTAGTCACCGTCCAGGGGAGACTCCACCTCTCATCACCCCAGGTAAGATGGGGCAGCATGGGGCTCAGGGGAACACGGAAGTGGTGTGTGTGTGTGTGTGTGTGCGCGCGCACGTGTGTGCACATGCACACTGGAAAGAAAACTCAATCCACCCTCACAAACGGACCCCATCACCTCCCCCAGGCTCAGCCCAAAACTGATGAGGATGGACCAGCTGAAATTGGGTGGAGGACCGTTCTCTGTCCCCAGGTCCTGTCTCTGCACAGAAGCTTGAACTCCAGGACGGAATTCTTCCTCCTCTGCTGGGACTCCTTTGCATGGCAGGGCCTCATCTCACCTCTTGCAGGAGGGTCTCTTTGTTCAATTTTTTATCTAAAGTGATTGTGCCTCTGCCCAAGCAGCCTGGAGACTTCCTATGTGTGCACTGGGGTGGGGCTTGGGGCGCCATGAGAAGGTCGGCGTGCCCTGGAGGCTGACACAGAGGCTGGCGCTGAGCCTGCTTGTTGGGAAAAGCCCACAGGCCTGTTCCCTTGTGGCTTGGGACAAGGCACAGGCCCGCCCTCTGCCTCCTCAGCCATGGGAACCTCATATGCAATTTGGGATTTACTAGTAGCCAAAAGGAATGAAAGAGAGCTCTAACCAGATGGAACACTGGAACATTCCAGTGGACCCTGGACCATCCCAGGAAAACTGGGACATAGGATCGTCCTACTATGATGGAAGTGTTCGGACAGTTTATAACAGTAAGACCCCTGTGACCCTCTCACTCACCCCCCGAGACCTCACTTTATTATAAGATCTTTCCAAATACCCAAATGTCCGTTAAAATAATTCCCTATGCTACCCTTAATAACGTACAATGACCACATCGTGTGAGAACTTCCAACAAGCCTCAAACTCCCTTGAGACTCCCCAGTACCTAATAAGGCATCCAAAATGTTCCCATGAACTGCCCCACAAAATGCCTAAAACTCAAAACACCCAAAAATATCTCCTCCAATGTCCTGAGACATGAACCCAAAAAGAGACCCACAATAAACTCGTGACTTGTCCCCTCATCATGCCGTTTTATCCCTCAAACATCCGCTGAGTCCCTCCATAACCACGAACCCACACTCAGAGACCATGAGCTGCGGAAATGCCTCCCTGGGACCTGGGCCGCTCCGAGCACTGCTCCAGGGACACCATCCCCGCCCTGTGCCGTTCACAGGACATCCTCTCCCAACGATCCACAACACTGGGCGGGGAGGGTGCACAGCGCATTTATTGAGCTCGGACTCTTCTTGTCCTTGCCTCCGTCGCCCATCCAGGAGGGCACCGGGCTCCCCGCGACACCTCCCGCTGTCCCTCCCTGTGCCCCGCGCACGCGCAAGAAGCGCAAGAGGCACAGCTTGCTGGGCGGCCGCACGCATGCGCACAAGCAGCAGAGGGGAACCCGCCCAGCGCTGAGTTGTCTTCGAGGTTGGCGCTTCTCCAGGAAAGCGATTGGCTGCGTGGAGTTTAGAATGGGAAAGGAATGCCATCAACCCCTCAGTGCTTTCAGAGGGACCAGCGGGGGTGGGAGCGGGTTGAGAGGGGGGCTTCTGGACCTCATGGAGCTCTGCACGTGACCTGCACCTCGACTCCATGCAGTGCAACAGCCTGCACCCCCAGGTTGCCTTTGATGGGGAATCTGCCCCAGCCGAGATGTCCAGATGTCGCTTTAGATCTGAAGGGCAGCTCGGGAGGTCCAGTAGGCTGGGACCCTCTATGTCCCCCCCCCCGGGTGCAGATCCTTTAAGAAGCAGGCTTGAGGCCTAGACATGTAGCTGATGAATGTGGCCCATGGTCAGCCATCACCCCAAGTGGGGCCAGGAGCCAGCCAAGGGGCTGTCCAGGGTTCCCAGCCATGCCCAGAGTCCCATTGGTGGTTCTCAAGCACTGAGGTCGATCTCGTGATGCTGGTAGATCTGTGTGGGGCCCTTAAAGCAAGCAGCAAAGAGGAAGCGTCTGCCAGCCATAGTGATGTGGGCGAAGGCACGGGGGGCCACCAGGGCCGGGGGCCCCAGCTCCTGCAGCGGCTCCAGGAGCCCCTTGTCAGGCTCAAGGCGGAGGACCTGGCTGAAGGCGAAGTCGCTGCCTAGGATGGCCAGCTGGTCCCTGGCGATGAGCAGTGGCTGGAAGACGTGGGCACCGCGCGAGGGAAGTTGCTGCAGCAGACGAAACATGGAGCCATCCCAGCGCATGACCTGTGGGGGTGTGGCCAGTGAGGGCCTGGGGTCCCGAGGGTCTCTGGGGGCCCTGGAACAGCTTGGAAGCAGAAGCCTGTCGGTCCCCAAACTCTCATAGCTTTCTTATCTTCATAAAGGTCACCACCCACCTGTTCAGCCACACACACGCAGTTGTTCTGAGCCCTTCCCTTGCCCTCATGCCCCACAGAAGCACTCAGCCATGGACTCTGTCAGTTTCACCTTCTATAGTTGTACATTTCTCCCACCACCTCTGGCTGAACTCTATCCCCTCCCGACTGGACCATCCTGGCAGCCTCTTCCCTGGTCTCTAGGCTCCTCTCCCTGCTCCCCCAGTCTGTTCCCCACCCAGAGATCTTGTGAACACCTGAGTCAGATCAGGGCCCTTCCAGACTCAGAACCCTCCCCTGCCTGCACCTCACTCCAGAAAGAGAGTGGACAGGACTTAACCCCAGCGTCAGCCTTGGGGGCTCAGTGTCAGGGTGGGGACAGGTGTGGCTGTGGTGAAGTCTGGAATGCATCCGAGTCACAGAGCTGGCGGTAGAATCAGGATGTTGGGGCCAGCATCAGTGTCGGGGACTGGGGAGTGGTTCAGAGTCAGCCAGCCTTGAGGGGGTCAGAGTCTTGGCATCAGTGTGTGGTGGGGTCCTGGTTCAAAGGTCGGCATGTGAGGCTAGGCCAGAGTTTAGAGGCTGAGTGTGCAAGATTGGGTCGGTGCTGAAAAGCCAGCCCCCCACCCCCAGGCCCAGCCTCACCATAGAGTCCCCAATGTAGCGTGTGAGGCACAGGAACACGTCCCCACCAGCCTGGAAGTGGCGTGTGGCATAGACATCCTCCGCCTCAGGGATGTCTGTGCGTCTCTCGAAGCGGCCACCGGTCCAGTGGAAGAGCACGGGCCGCTGGGAAGCCGAGGCCAGTAGCAGATGGGGCCGGCCGTCCAGCTCCAGGGCCTCAGCGTCCGTGTCCCGGTGCCAGGCGTGCAGGCTCTGGTGCGGGTAAAAGCCGGGCCCGTCGCGGCACAGCAGCGTGGTGCTGCCCGCCTTGGAGGCATCCGCCACCACGAAGCAGGGCTGCCCTTCCAGCCACAGGAGCTCGGCGTCATTGGGCCTCAGCAGCCGCCGCGGGGCCAGGGTCTGCGTTGGGGCCAGGCGCAGGCCTGGACTGGGCCGGGCCCACAGCTGTGAGCCCCCCGACAGGCGGGCAGCCAGCACGAAGAGGCTCGGGCCCAGCACCAGTGGCTTGCAGGACACCACGGAGGCCGCTGTGGGGAGGTGGGGAGGCAGGTCAGGCCAGCCAGGCAGGCTGCTGGACAGGCAGAAGGACGGGGAGGGGGCTCACCGGGCAGCTCTTCCTCGGGCCGGAAGCGCTGCAGGCTGTAGTCCCAGGAGAGAATCAAGCAGCGGCCAGCGAAGGGCTGTGCCAGCACAATGTGAGGCTCCCCTTGGTAGGAGAAGGGCTCTACGCTCAGTGCCGACTCCCCCACCGTCTGGAACCAGGACAGCTCTGCGGGTGGAAAACAGAGTCAGGCAGGCCCCAGGACCCCAGGGTCCTCATTGCTGAGCCTCAGTTTGCCTACATCTCTGAAATGGGGGCCATTCATGGTACTCCCCTTATAGGGACATATAACTGGAATCTTGATCTGTAGATGTTTGTTTGGTTTGGGTCGAGGGGTATTTTGTTTTGTTTTGAGACAGGGTCCCACTGTGTCTCCCAGGCTGAAGTGCAGTGGCACAATCATAGCTCAATGCAGCCTCCACCTTCTAGACTCAAGCAACCCTCCTTCCTCAGCCTCTTGAGCTGCTGAGACTACAGATGTGTGCTACCGTGCCTGGCTATTTTTTTATTTTTTGCAGAGATGAAGTCTTACTATGTTGCCCAGGTTGGTCCGGAATTCCTAGGCTCAAGAGATCCTCCTGCCTTGACCTCCCAAAGTGCTGGGATTACAGGCATGGGCCACCTCCACCTCCTGGGTTCAAACAATTCTACTTCCTCAGCCTCCCGAGTAGCTGGAATTACAGGTGCCTGCCACCATGCCCAGCTAATTTTTGTATTTTTAGTAGACATGGGGTTTCACCATGTTGGCCAGGCTTGTCTCGAACTCCTGACCTCATGATCCGCTCGCCTCAACTTCCCAAAGTGCTGGGATTACAGGCGTGAGCCACCGTGCCCAGCCCATAAGCCTTATTTTCTAAGCTGTGTGGCATCACCAAATAATCCCTTAGAAACAGCATCTGGATTAATTCATTTAACTTCACAACATCCCTATGAGGTACATTCTGTTATGATTTCCCCTTCGCAGATGAGAAAACAAGGCTAAATGGCACAGGCAGCCTGTTATCCAACGAAATCCATCCTTCCCACCTTCCAGGAGAGAGGATTGAAGCTGGTCACTAGGCCACCCAGCTAGAGGCTGCATTATCCCGGGACCCCCATTCATCACCCTCCCTGAAAGTTAGATGTGGCTGTTTTGAGACCGAGTGACCAGTGGAACAAGGGCAGATGTGATGAGTGTAATGAGCCACCACACCTGGAAACAGCTTGTCCCAATTTGGTCTCCTTTCCCACCACACGAGTGTTCCACATCATGGTTTCAAGCATGAAAGCAAGGATGATGCCCAGGGACTGCCCCCACACACCTGGACAGCTCACTCCAGATCCCTCTGTCCTTAATTCATGGTATTTTGAGAGTCTGTGAGAGTGGGTTGGCCTTCATGGTCACTGGGGCACCAAGGCTGCTCCGCTTGTTAGTGGGGGAGCTGGGTGGTTGACTCCAGGCTGTAACATTTCACTCTGCGTGCCAGGCCCTGTTTCCAGGTGCCAGCGTTGAAGCAATGAGCCAAACTACATATAATGCCCACCTAAAAGGCGAATCTTTTTTAAATGGCTATCAAATCACCTCTTCCTCAAAACTCTCAGCTGACAGTGGTGGTCCACGCCTGTAATCCCCACACTTTGGGAAGCCAAAGCGGATGGATCAGTAGAGCCCAGGAGTTCAAGAGCAGCCTGGACAACGTGGTGATAACCCCATCTCTACAAAAAATACAAAAAATTAGCAGGGCATGGTGGTGGTGCACCTGTAGCCCCAGCTACCAGGGAGGCTGGGGCGGGAGGATCACCTGAGCCTGGGGAGGTCAAGGCCTCAATGAGCCGTGATTGTACCACTGCACTCCAGCCTGGGCGACAGAGTGAGACCCTGTTTCAAATAAACAAACAAACACACAAAAAAACTCCATTCTTGCCATGGCCCAGAATAAAGTCTCCTCTCTCCTCTCTGTAGCTTCCAAAATCCATACCTGTCCCTCCACTCACCACCCCTGAGCCACACCTGCCTTCTTTCGATCTTCAAACAGGGCACACTCTATGCTGCCTCAGGGCCACCGGCCAGGCTGTTCCCCCTCTCTGAAGAGCCCTTCCCTCTGTTCCTCACTTAGCCACACCCAGACCTAACATCCCCACCTGAGAGAAGCCTTCTCTGACTCCCACAGGAACCCTCATTCTCTCATCACTCCTTGTAGTTATCACAACGTATAGCACACATTGATCTGTGCAGTGTTTGTTAAATGTCTGTCTCCCCAAATTCCCAGGACTGTAAGTCCCGTAAGGCCAGGGCTCAGGCCCCAACCACAGTGACCATCACCTCTTACAGGGCTGGGCACTGAGTGGACTTCAGTGAACATTTGTTGGATAACTTGAATGAAGAGGGACTCCCTAAGTTAAATCCCCTTCTTCTATGTGTCCTACAGACCAAAAATATCTTTCTTACACTTAGAATAATAATAATTATATGCTGATAATAATTATGTATGCATATATAATTATATCTATATTATATATATACATGTTGTGGGGGAAAGGAAGAGAGATCAGACTGTTACTGTGTCTATGCAGAAAAAGGAAGACATAAGAAACTGCATTTTGATTTGTACTAAGAAAAATTCTTCTGCTTTGAGATGCTGTTAATTTATAAACTTAGCCCCAACCCTATACTCACAGAAACATGTGCTGTATTGACTCAAGGTTTAATGAATTTAGGGCTATGCAAGATGTGCTTTGTTAAAAACGTGTTTGCAGGCAGTATGCTTGGTAAAAGTCATTGCCGTTCTCCAGTCTCGATTACCCAGGGACACAATGAACTGCGGGAGGCTGCAGGGACCTCTGCCCAAGAAAGCCTGGGTATTGTCCAAGGTTTCCCTGCACTGAGACAGCCTAAGATATGCCCTCGTGGGAAGGGAAAGACCTTACCGTCCCCCAGCCCGACACCTGTAAAGGGTCTGTGCTGAGGAGGATTGGTGAAAGAGGAAGGCCTCTTTGCAGTTGAGGTAAGAGGAAGGCATCTGTCTCCTGCTCCTCCCTGGGAATGGAATGTCTCAGTGTAAAACCCGATCGTACATTCTGTTTACTGAGGTAGGAGAAAACCGCCTTATGGCTGGAGGTGAGACATGCTGGCGGCAATACTGCTCAGCTACTCTTTACTGCACTGAGATGTTTGTGTAAAGTTAAACATAAATCTGGCCTACGTGCACATCCAAGCACAGCACCTTTCCTTAAACTTATTTATGACAAAGAATCCTTTGCTCACGTTTTCCTGCCGACCCTCTCCCCACCATTACCCTATAGTCCTGCCGCATCCCCCTCGCTGAGATAGTACAGATGGTGATCAATAAATACTGAGAGAACTCAGGGACCAGTGCCGGTGTGGGTCCTCACTTGCTGAGTGCCAGTCCCCTGGGCCCACTTTTCTTCCTCTATACTTTGTCTCTGTGTCTTATTTCTTTTCTTGGTCTCTCTTCTCCACCTTGTGAGAAATACCCACAGGTGTGGAGGGGCAGTCCCCCTTCATATTGTTATAGATAATAATAATTATTGCTGTTGTTATTGTATTCATAGCATCTGTGGCCGGGTGTGGTGGCACGTGCTTGTAATCCCAGCACTTTGGGAGGCTGAGGTAGGAAGATCACTTGAAGCCAGAAGTTCAAGACCAGCCTAGGCAACCTAGCATCTCCCAGACCCTATCTCTACAAAAAAGTTTTTTAAACAAAATTAGCCAGGCACAGTAGCATATGCCTGTAGTCCCAGCTATTTGTCAGGCTTAGGCAGGAGGATCTCTTGAGCACAGAAGTTTGAGGCTGCAGTGAGCTATGATGGTGCCATTGCACTCCAGCCTGGGCAAGAGAATGAGACCCCAACTCTTAGAAAAGAAAAGCATCTGTGTAAAGACCCTTCAGGCTTAAACTCCTTCAGGAAGCTCTTCCTGTCCCCCCAGCTCTGTGTGGCCCTGGCCCTGACTCTGGGCTCCCTCAGCTCCCACGGCTTCCCCTATCCCTGCCCTGACCCCTCTGGCTTGGCCTCCCCATCCTGCCCAGATCGTCCTGGGCTGTCCTGTCTGGGCCTGCATTCCTCTGGACGTTGAACTCTTTGAGGGCAAGACCCAGGGCTGGCCTCATCATTCTGTGCTCTCTGCACTGCCCAGTATCCTAAAAGGCAACAAAATCTATTTATAGAAAAGGCGAGTCAATGTAAACGAGGTGACATTGCACCTGCAGTTCTTAGCGCAATACTTGGCACTTAACGAAGAATTTTTAAAGTGGTTGCTTTTATGTTAACAAGGGTGAACGTTTATAAGGACCTCCTGTCCCAGGCCCGGCGCCAAATGCCGAACACGTGAAGATGTATCATTGAATTCCCACGGCACTCCTATATCACTGTTTATTACCCCCACTTTACAGATGAGAAAACTGGGGCTCAGGAAGGCAGTGCTGCTTGCTCAGGGTCTTCCCACTCCGGGAAATGGCAGGGCAGGGAGTGAGGCGAGCCTCTTGGCCCTGGCAGCCATTCCCCCAGATCTCCCGCCTCCCACCCCATCGGGAAAGCCCCCCACCTATGGCTCTGCACTTGAAAGTCTTGGGGTCGAGGTGGTGGAGCTGCATGTGGCTCAGGGCGGCGGGGCCCGCACAGGCGCCGGTCCCCACGCTGGCGTTCACGGTGGGCATCCACTGCAGGAGCCAGAGGATGCCGCAGTCACACTGGAACGGGTTCCCGCGGAGGTCCCTGGGGCAAGAGGCCGGGGAGGGGCTGCGACCCGGCCTCCATGCCCTGGGGGCCATGCTCCTGCCCCTACCTCAGGCAAGTGTCCCCAGAGATGGGGCCCCATAATGGTAAGAAAATTACGTAAGAACCACTGCAGCCAAATAAATGCATGCACGCCAACCAGAAGTGGGCACGGATGCCCCCCCGACACAAACATTCCCCAACCCCCCACATTCCCAGCCCCCATGAGCCTCACACGTGAGTAAGGGTGTCCAGGCCTCGGAACAGGAATCTGGGGAGGGTCTCCAGATGGTTATTGGCCAGGCTTCTGGTGGAGGAAGAGAAGGCACCGTCAGCAGCCACAAGGATACCCTGTGTTCCCTCGGGGGTGGAGCATGGGTGCCTCTCATGGAGGGCTGGGGTGGTGGAGGCACGCACAGGTGTGTAAGTGAGCGAAGTCCTCTGAGGGCATTCTTAGAGATGGAGCCAATCTCATTGTCCTCGATGAAGCTGTGGAGGGAAGCTGGGGTCAGGGGGAGGCCCACTGAGCTTCAGGGAACGCACCCCATGAAAGACATAGGCCCACTGGAAGGTGCTGAATTCTCTTCCAATACCACGGACAATCCCAGGGAAAGCCTCTCAAAAACCTCTCCTCCCAAAGTCCCAGCCATCAATTATAGGAGCCATGAAACTGGCCCCATAGTCATTGCCAGTTTCACTGTGAACATTGCCCTGCTGCCACCACCACAATCACCATCACCAGTGCTAACACCCAAATCACCACCAATACCTCCAGCATCATTAGTAATGACCAACACCAATGCCAGCATCCTCAACACCCATGTCTTTATCACTGTCATCAACCCCAGGACCAATAACTGCCATTATCCCCAACACCACACCCTGCCACCACCATCACCACCACCAGTGCTAGCACCCACACCACCACATTACCTCCAACATCAACTGTAATGACCAACCCAATGCCAACATCCCCAACACTCATGTCTGTGTTACCGTCATCAACCCCAGGACCAATAACTGCTGTTATCCCCAACATTATACCTTGCCACTATCATCACCAACACTAGCATCATTGTCACAAATAACAAAGTCACCACCCACTCCCATCAACACCAACACCAATATCATCATTACCAAACTCCACACCAACAACACTGATAATCATCACCAGCAACACAACCTTCATGATCAACACCAAAAAGATTGCCACCCTCATCTCCAATGCTGCACTATCACACACATCAGCATGAGTGCCACCAACACTGCCAACATCATCTCCATTATGCCCAAGATGCACATATTCACCCACCACCAGTACTACCACTGCCAGAGTTTCCATAAATACCAACACCTTCACCATCATCACCAACCCAGTACCAACAACATTGCCATTCATACCAACCCCAACATCCTACCCACAGCCATCAGCAACATCAGCACCAGTACTGTAACGACCCACCCCCACAACACTGATAATTATCACAGACACAAGCCCCAAGAACTTCATCATTGATTTCATCCATAGCATCATCACCACTGGGGCTACCATTTTTACCAACATCATCCCCACTCCATCATCATCAATAATGCCATCAACCCCATGTCAGCAGCAGCAACAGGGTCATCACCACTGCCATTATCATCAACGCCATGACCAACACCAATGCCAGCGTTGTCATGCTGTGACTGCCACCGCCGCCACAATCACCACCACTACCCAATCATCAGCACCACCCTCAACACTACCACAGTATCACCACCACTACCTAATTCAGAGTTGTTTCCTGGTCATTTGAAACGTTTCTTGTCTCTGACTTCTTTACACCCTTCCTGGGTTTCCATGAGTCAGGTAGAGCCAGAATCAGGCTCTGGTTATCCGGGCCCTTTGTAGATCTTGAAGCAGAGAAGTGAGGTGATAGTCAACACTGATAAGCATCATGGACGCCAGCCCTGAGAACTTCATCAATATCACCCAAAGCATCATCACCATTGGGTTCGCCATTTTTATCAATATCATCCCACCATGATGTCCAAACACCTGCTCCTCAGGGCCACAGCTCCCATCTCCCCCTACTCTGGGAGCCACAGAAGGGTCCCTCCTTCTCCCAGACCCACCTGCCTCCATCCCCTGGCCTCACTCACAGGTACTGCAGGTGGGACAGGCCCGCAAATGCATCATCCTCAATCACGGAGAAGGAGTTGGAGGTGAAGAGGCTGACAAGGGGGCAAGAAAGAAATTTTTCCAGAATTGCAGCCCCCACCTGACATTTTAACCCTGGCCTCCACCCTCAGCCTATATGGACATGGGCACACAAGTGTGAGTATGTGCATGGACACAAATGCTTTTGCACACACGTGTGCACACACCCCCACACACGTGCATCAACTCCCACCTGACATCTGTGTGAGCATACACTCCCACACATGTGCATAAACGCCCACTCCCTTGAGCTGGTTGTCGGCCCAGCCAGGCCCCACTCACAGCAGGTGCAGAGACGGAATTCTCAGGAAGCTGCCGGCCTTCAGCTGGGTGACTCCTGTTCTGACGAGTGAGCTGGGGATGTGGGCAATGGTAGGTGAGAGGGACACCACAGCAATACTCCAGTTGCAAACCAGAGCCTTCTGCCGTCCGGGAGACCCCAGCGTGCCACTCTGACCCTGGATGTGTCTCCCCTGCGTGCCACAGGAGGCAGGCATTTGTCTTCCTGGCTTGACAAGGACCCTGACAGCACTCAACCCTTCTCCTGGGCCCCAAATGCTGTCCCTGCCCTCTGGGGTTTCCCTCTGCTCCTTCCCAGATGCCAGCACCCCTCTTCGAGGCATCCCGACAGACTTTGCTGCCCATCTCCTGAGATCCTGATGGGCCCCTGTTTCCCTGGAGACTCGGCACCACATCCCAACCTCTGGGGTCCCAGGACTTCCGTCCCCACCTTCAGGCATGCAGAAGGCTGGACACTCACAGTGACAGCAGGGTCGGAGAGAAGCTGACAGGCAGGTCCGGGGAGCCCTCACACAGGGCGCTGTCTTTGGAGCAGGAGCAGCGCAGGGGACACTTTCCCTTTGGGGGTCTCCAGGCCACCACCACCCCCGCCCCAGCCAGCAGCAGCAGCAGAATGCCTGCCCCTCCCATGCCCCCACCCCCACGCTGAGGCACCCGCTTCTCCCGGCCCACCCAGCTGAGCCCAGGCCACTACGTCTCCTCCTCCACCAGGCCGCCCTCCATCCGCCTGCTGGCACGCTCGGCCCTGGCTTCTCTCTCTTCTCCGTCTTTCTTTCAGTCGGCCTTCCTCCCTGTTCGTATGTCTTCGGTGTCTAATTTTCTGTTTCTCTTTCTCCCTATCTTTCTGTCTCTGTATTTCTGACTCTGTGTGTTAGTCTGTTTCTATTTCTGTCTTTGTCTCTCTTTCTGCCTGTTTCTCTTTTTCTGTGTTGCTGTCAGTCTTTCAGGCTTTAGGTAGCTGTCTATCTGTTGGCCTCTATGTGTGTGAGTGTATGTGAGTGTGTGTGTGTCCCGCTGCCTGGTGTCTTGATTTCTTGTCTCCTGCACCCCCCACCCCCCCTTCCAGCTCCCTGCCTGTAGTTTCTTTGCCTCCTCCCACCTCCCTTCTCCCTGAAGGTTTGGGAAAGGGGTTCACTGGACACCCGGCGCACCTAGCAGAGTAGGATGGGAAGGAGGAGGGGGTCAGAGGCCATGACAAGGTCGGCCTTGGGGGAAGGGACTGGACAGCCCCACAGGAGGGGGAGGGTCCACCAAGGGCTGGAGCCGCCCCACCACTCCCGCCAGCCCCCTCCCCAGATTCCCCACTCAACCCTATTGAGGGAGCAGGAGGACGATGTCACCAGGGTGGGGACCAGATGGCTCTGCAGACTGGAGCAGGGTGGGAGGAGAGGCCCCGGGGGGCTGGGGACATCCCATCCTGGCCACTCTCTGCCAGCCCCCTCCCCTGGCTCCAGGAGGGTGTGTCGGGCGCTGTCAGCGGGGCCAGATCAGGTCCAGCTGCTCCCTCTGGTGGTCATACTCGGCAGGACCTCTGCCTGGCCCCAAGCCCTTAGCCTCCCTCCCCTACCCTGAAATTAACCCTCGAGTGGCCAACACCCACTGGGGGGCAGCACCAACCCGAGGACATGATGATGATGATGATAATGATGATGAAGATGATGATGATGGTGAAGATGATGATGATGATGCCACCCCTTCTTCAGCGTCTACTCTGAGCCTGGCCTTGTCCTAAAAGCTCATCTATTAACTCATTCTGATCTTGCCAAAGCCCTCTGAAGTCGGTGCTGTCATCATCACCACTTTACAGCTGGAGGAAGTGGAGACAGAGGTCAGGGAACCTGAACTCTAGGTTACCCAGCTGAGGGCACAGCCAGGATTCAAACCCAGGCATCCGGCTCCAGGGCTGCTCCAGGCTATTTTGCATTCTTTCTTTGGAGATCAGAGTTCATGGATAGATGGATAATTGGTTGTTTTAATCTGGACTAAATTTTAGTCATTTGGATAGATTCTGTCCACTAAATAAGAAACATAAGTAAATGACACTTGTTAGCTAACATGAAATGTAGTAATGTTTATACTCACTCAACCTTCACAGCCACCCTGTGAGATGGGCAGTTACTGCTATCCCTGCTTTACAGATGGGGAAACTGAGGCACAGGGAAGTTATGTGATTAGTTTCCCGGCTCTAGTCAGCTCTAAACCTAACCCCTAGGCTGTACCACCTCATCGCCTGAGGACGAGACTCGCCCTGTGATTGAGGAATTCATGCAGCCTCTCTCGACACTGACGCCCACGCCCAGAAGCCTCGTTGGAGGATAAGGGGGCTTAAGAGCTTGGAGGTCACGCAGATCTGGGTTCCAGGCCCAGTCTTGTGTGGCCTCAGTTTTCCCATCTGTCAAATGGGGACAATCGTGGCACCCACTTCCCAGTTGTGGAGAGGACTCAAGTGATGGAGGCAACTCATCCTTTTGGGGTTCAGCACAAGGTGGGCATCCCACAGTGGTCGGCAGGCTTGGGGGTGGGCTCCGGATCCAGGACCTAGAGGAGCAGACCCCAGCAGCTTGTGGTTTGAGCCATGCCCCTCAGCTCTCAGTTTCCTCTGCTGACTATCGGGTATGATAAACAGGGATCCTAAAAGTGAAGTTGGAGAGCTGAGTGCCAGGGACACAGAGGGATCTGAACCCACTCTCATAGGGTACCCAGCCCAGCAGTCCAGTTCACAAGGAGGAGGATGACAAGGACAATAATAATGGGCCAGGCATGGTGGCTCATGTCTGTAATCCCACACTTTGGCAGGCTGAATTGGGAGGATCACTTGAGCCCAGGAGTTCAAGACCAGCCTGGGCAACATAGTGAAACCCCGACTGTACAAAAAATTAAAAAATTCGCCAGGCGTGGTGTCGCACGCCCATAGTCCCAGCTACTCAGGAAGCTGAGGTGGGAGAATCACTTGAGCCCATGAAGTTCAGGCTACAGTGAGCTATGAATGTGCCATTGCACTTCAGCCTGGGTGACAGAGCAAGACCCGGTCTCAAACAAACAAACAAACAAAAAATGAAGTTAATCATAAGACAATGTCAAGTTCAGAGACCTCTGAGCCCTGTCCAGGATTATACACGTGATCTTAGTGATTTTTCCATTTTGGAGCATGTGAAAATGAGGCACAGAGCTGCTCAAGTTCACACAACCAGGAGTACAGTGCCTGGGCCTGATTCCAGGTTTTCCTGTCACCAGGACCTGTAAACCTGGCCTGCCCATGGGGACACCAGGTGTGTTGTCCCCGACAAGAGCTCAGGGGAAGGAAAGCGTGGGGTTAAATACATATCTGTGGTTTTGGAATGTGTGAACATGCAAGTGTGTCAGCCTACGCGTCTGTCACCATGGCCAACCATGTGCCTGTTTGCTCAAGCATAGGGTGTGAACCAGTGTGTGTGTTTCTGCTTTTGTGGGTATGTGTGAGAGTGGCGGGTTGTCCTTGATGGTGTTTCTGCTTGTGTATATGTGCCCATGGAAATCTGTCTGTGTGTACACAAGCTTGTTGGCCTTCCTATCTTTGGGACCGTGTAGGAGTGCTGGCTGCATGTCTGTACCTTTGGTTTTTTTTTGTTTTGTTTTTGTTTTTGAGACAGTCTCGCTCTGTTGCCCAGGCTAGAGTGCAGTGGCATGATCTCAGCTCACTGCAACCTCTGCCTCCCGGGCTCAAGTGACTCTCCTGCCTCAGCCTCTAGAGTAGCCATGATTACAGGCACATGCCACCACACCCAGCTAATTTTTGTATATTTTTTTAGTAGAGACGAGGTTTCGTCAGGTTGGCCAGGCTGGTGTTGAACTCCTGGCCTCAAGTGATCCTCCTGCCTTGGCCTCCCAAAGTGCTGGGAGTACAGGTGTGAGCCACCGTACCTGGCCATGTTTGGCCATGCATCTTTGAATGCATTTATGTGAGGTGTGCACATACTTGTGTGTTTCTGTATGGCCATTTGTGGGTGGGTCTTCACAGAAACATGGGTCTTCACAGAAACATGCATTTTTGTGGCCAGTTTGTGAGTGTAGATGGTGGTGTGGCTATGTCTTTGACTGTATCTCTGTGTGGCCATCCATCTACATGAGCGTGTGTGGGTCTGTGTAGACATAAATGTGCTTGTTTTGGTATTTTGTGACTGGCATAAGAGGTGCTGACTGTGTGTCCAGGTCTTTGGGTTTCTCTATCAGTGTGTCATTCTGTGTGTGTCTGCTTCTATGGATGTACATACATACATGGTTTTGTCTGGTTTTGTACCTGTATATCTGGGTCTTTGGGATTCTGTGTGTGTGTGTGTGTGTGTGTGTGTGTGTGTGTGTGTGTGTGTGTGTGTGTGTGTGCTGCATTTCTGGGGATCTCACCGCAGCAGATAGTGCACACGCACCTCCCTCCCGTCCTCTAAAACAGCCCTGTTAAGGACCTCACGGAGCACTGGGATCGGGGATCAGTGGGATCCTGGGCAGTCGGGCTGGGTGACCTTAGGCCCTGGCTGGACCCAATTCCCGGGAGGCAGCCGCCTCAGCCCAGAAGCTCTTGGAGGCATGTGTGTTTGTGTGTGTGTGTGTTCACAACCCTGTCCTCCACAATCCTCCTGGCCTCTCCAGCCTGCCTGCTGGCTGCCTGCTGCTGCTCTCTCTGAACTGAGAGAGTTAACCTAGCAGGCCAGGGCAGTCTGGGCTGGGGGCCGCCCCCTGGCCCCCCTCCAGCCCCAGCTCCAGTTACAGCTGCTGGTTGGGGAGGGCATGGGTGGGGTGGGGCTGGGAGGGGAGCTTGCTGGGGGCGGCGCGTCCAGCTCTGGGCCAGGGGGTCCAAAGTGCTCAGCCCCCAGGGCACAGCAGGACGTTTGGGGGCCTTCTTTCAGCAGGGGACAGCCCGATTGGGGTGAGCGTCCCCCACTCCTTCCCTCCAGGCCTCACCCCTGGTCTGGCTGGGCCGCCTATTTTGGGAGCAGGAGTGGCCAGCCCGAGGCTTCCCAGGCAGGCCAACCCAAGAGGGAGGGAGTGTGGTTGAGGCAGTGGGTTCTGCAGGGTGGGATGTGGGCGACTCCTCCCTGCCCTGCTGGTGCGTGTGCACCCTGGCAGGGTGTGGAGTTTGGACACACACGTGTGTAGGGCTGGTTGCGTCACTGCGTGGGGGCACCGGAGGCCCAGAGGAGGAGTACTGGATGCCTGACGGTGTTTTCACCCCACGTCCTGCTCCAACCAGAAGTTTGGGGAGAGGTTGTTGTCCATGTCCATTCCGGCCCCACTGTGTGTGTGTGTGTGTGTGTGTGTGTATCCCTGCCCCAGCATGTGTTTTCTATCTCTCAGGCCCACTGGGCTGGGCCTCATGTCACTTGCCTGACATCCGATTGTGAAAGATGTCACCCAGAGGCGGGCAGAGGGGCTGTCTTTTTCTTTTCTTGTTGCTGCCCAGGGAGGAGATGGGGTGGACTTTCCCACAGGGGCAGCCTGTGGCGATGTGGCAGCTGGGCCTCACCCCGGCAGGGCTGTGCGTGACCCCCTGAGTGGGGGAAGGCAGGCTGTTGCCATGGTGGCCTGAGCGAGCAGAATTCCTCCAGGGTGAAGTGGGAGATATTTATACCCCGGGTCAGGCCGGGAGCGGGCGGGCGGAGAGGGCAGGGAGCTGGGATTTCGCGGGGCACAGTGAGGCCGGGCATGTAGGCAGGTGGGACTTGGGCGTGCCCTGCTGTCTCCTGCTCCGTGTTTGTGTGAGGCAGCGCCTCCTCTGCCCTGCCAGGGTAGGTCTGGGAATCGGGGGCCTGCTGCGGGAGGTGGAGGCCTAAGGGAGGCCCCCAGGGACTGTGTGTCTCACCCCTGTCCCTGCTACGTTGTGTTGTTGTGTGATCCCATCGTGGAGGTTGTTTTGGTGACACTGTGTCCCCACGAAGCTGGGGATACCCGTTTCTCTAGCTTGGAGCCACCAAGCTAGAGGACGAACGCTTCTGTGATTCGGTCCCCAGACTGTCTCTGACTTAATCCCTTGGGTTCAAGCCCTGTGTGGGAGAGCAAGGGCACACACTGCCTAATCCGTGGTGTCCCCCCCAGGACAATGGCATCTCTTGGCCACATCTTGGTTTTCTGTGTGGGTCTCCTCACCATGGCCAAGGCAGGTGAGTGCAGGGGAGGCTGCCCGCTACCCACCTCAGCCCCAGGGATGGCGGCGGGGACCGAAGAACCAAGTTGGAGACCCCAACCTAGACTGAGTTGGCTGGGGTACCAAGAAGTTTGGGGGTCTCCACATGGGGTCCAGTCACAGGCTGGTATTTGGGGGAGGGGAGAGGAAGCCCCAGATCAGGCAAAGATGGGGTGGGATGGGGCTGAATTCCTGGTGGGATAACTGGGTCACAGACAGCCTGCCGTGAGTCAGGGAGCTGGGGCAGTTAGGTGCCGCCTGCCCCTTCTGGGACAGTGCAAAGGAGGCAGCTGGGACCCAGAGAGGGTGGGCAGCCTGCCTAGACACCCTCAGACTCTCAGCCCAGCACGGCAGAGCCCCCAGTGGTCTCCTTATGCCCCTCTCTGCCAGGACCCCAGGAAGCATTCAACCCCTGATTTCTCTCTCTTTCCAGAAAGTCCAAAGGAACACGACCCGTTCACTTATGGTGAGCGGGGGGTCTAATTTTGAGTCTTGGGGGAGAGCCTGGCTTTGCTGGTCGTTTGATTCCCCCTCGCCCTCCCCCAGAGTCCCAGTATTGATATCTGTCATTCTCCTTCCCTCTATTTTGTCCTTCCTCTCTGATACCACCTGTCTGCATCTTCTCCTGTCTGTGTCTATCTGTGTCGCTGTCTGTGTGATACCTCTCTGGTTCTCTTTCTCTTGCCTGGGTCTGTCTCAGCCTCTCGTGGCCCATCCTCTGCTTCTTCCCATCTTCTCTCCCCGCTGTCCTCCTCCTCCCTGCCCCCTCCCTCCCTTTCCTATACACCCCTCTCCTCTCCCTGGTCCCCCACTTTCCTCCTTCCATATCTGCTCCCCCTTAATTATCTTATTTCCCCCCTTCTGCCTGCTGGTCCTTTCTCCCTGTTCCCTCCTCCCCAATTTACCCCTCTCCTATTCTCCCTCCTCTCCTCCCTGCCCTCACCTTCCCTGCTCTGCTGCTCACAGACTACCAGTCCCTGCAGATAGGAGGCCTCGTCATCGCCGGGATCCTCTTCATCCTGGGCATCCTCATCGTGCTGAGTGAGTGCCCCTAGCCCCCGCCCTCTACCCCGCCTCTCCCTGGCCCCGCCCCTCCCTCCCCAACCCTTCCCAGGCCTTGCCCCGCCTACCCTGCCTTGGCTCCCCGGCCCCCGGTCTCGCCTCTAGCCCCGCCCCGTCCCCCAAGCCCCGCCCCCCGCGCGGGCGAGCTGGAGCGACAGCGCCGCTTGGCGCCCGCCGGGGGGGAGCCTCAGCCTCTCCTACCTCTCCACGCCCACAGGCAGAAGATGCCGGTGCAAGTTCAACCAGCAGCAGAGGTAAGACGCCCATCCACGCCCTCCTTCGCCCGCTCCTGCTCTAGAGGGGGCCGCGGGTGAGGCGGGGAGTACCCCTGACCCGCAGCCCGATCCCCATCAGCGACTATGTATTAAGCACCTACTATGTGCCATGGCCCAAGCCTGGCCCTGGGACCAAGCGAGGAAAAAACCTCCCGCCCTTCCTGGCCGAGCTCCCAGCCTAGTGGAGGCGGTGGCCGTGGGTTCCAACAGCCCCACAGATAGAAAAATCACAAAGCGTGATAACACAAAATGCAGGAAAGAAGAAACGGCGGTGAAATGAGATCATCTCACACGCGGCCCAGTTTAGCTTAGAGTCCTGTTCCTAGCTCTTTGATTCCTCTTTGAATAAAATGTTAAAGCATGGACAATGTATGAATATGTTAGAACAATTATAGATATTATCATAAGTAGTAGCTAATATTTATTGGGTGTGTACCACGTGTCACATACGGTTCCACTTCCTCTGGGAGGGAGGTGCTGTTATTAACCCCATTTGACAGATGAGGAAACTGAGGCACAGGGAGGTAAAGTCACTTTGTTCAAGATCACTCAAGTGGAATATGGGGAATTCTGGGTTTCCAACCCAGGCCATCTCATGGCAGTCTGCCAAGTCCCCACGACTATCCCTCCGCTACCAACTTCACATCCCTGCCCCCAAATCCGAGGAGGTACTCACCGTTAACCAGCTTAGAAGCCCCCTGTCAGCACTTAAGCTGCTCCTGGGTGCTCCTCATTTCTAGCGGACCCCGAGCCCGCTCTTCGTCCATATCTGGGCCTAGTTACACCAATCTGGGAAAGGAGGCTTGTACTGGGGGGTTCCTAGAAGGGCAGCCTCTCCCCCTTTCCATCCCGAAATCCCTCTGCCTCTGTCTTCCCAGGACTGGGGAACCCGATGAAGAGGAGGGAACTTTCCGCAGCTCCATCCGCCGTGAGTCTGGGGAGACTGCGGGTATTTTGGGGAGAGGGCTGGTTCCAAGGAACCCTTTTCCTGGCCCTCCCTGGCTGCGTAGAGGGAGGGGCTGGATCTGAAAGCTGAGGGTGGGGAGTTGCCCCGCCGCGGGCCCCACCTGCCCAGGAGCTGGGGATGCCTCTCATGAATGACCCCCGATCTCCGTGTTCCCCCCAGGTCTGTCCACCCGCAGGCGGTAGAAACACCTGGCGCGATGCAATCCGGCCAGGTGCTGCAGCTCTAACACGGCGGTGGGAGGGAAGGAGGGAGGAAGGAAAGGCGGGAGAGGGAGGGGGCCAAGTGCCAGGGTTGAAGGGCGGCGAGGGGTGGGGCTGGACGTCCCCCCTCGCCTCTCACCCTTTTCACCCTCACAGGACTCCCCTGGCACCTGACGTCTCCCACGCTCCACCTGAGCGCCCACCGCCCCCTCCGCCGCCCCTTCCCCAGCCCTGCCCCCGCAGACTCCCCCTGCCGCCCAGAATTCCAATAAAACGTGCGTTCCTCTCGACTGCACTTTGTCGGTCTCGGTCCCTCAGCGCGAAAGCCCAGCGCCCCCGGACCCCAGCAGGGGGCGCCCCACCCTAGAGGAAGGGGCGGGGACGACGGTGGTGGGCGGGGGCGGGGGCGGGGGTGGCCTGCACGGGGGCGGGCTCCCCGGGCCCCCATTGGCTGCAGGCCCCCCCACGCCAGGGCTCCCCCCAGCTCCCCCCGACATCGGTCCGTCCTGCTTCCAGCTGCTGCAGCGCGCCTTCGCCGCCAAAGCATCCAGCAGCCCCCTGCTCCGGCCCAGCATGGCGACCCCGACCCAGACCCCCACAAAGGGTGAGCGTCGTCTGGGGAGGGGGTTGCAGGGGGGCTCCGGGATCTGAGAGCCTAGGAGAGAGGGTGTCGGGAGATTCAAGCAATGGTAAGGCAGGGAAGTGGGGGGAGGGAGGTCCGCTCCTCCTGTGGGCGGAGGCCCCTGTAATGCACCCCCTGATCGCCCCTCGGGGTCTCTGGGACACCCCCTCCCCGGAGGGCGTCCTGTGCCAGACCTGCGGTTGGAGAGTGGCAGTCCCGGGAGAAGGGATGCTCGGACAGGTCGCTATGGCAACGGGGTGGCTGGTCCCGCACCGTGGTGGTAGCAGACAGGGAAGAGATGAGCTTGCAGGGTGGGAGCGGGTGGGTCTGCGACCAGAGACGTTCTGGAAGATTTCAGGGTCCCTGGGGTGGGCAAGGAAAGGGGAGGAGGTTCATGTCCCTCTTCTTTCCAGTGCTGTCTCCTAGGGTGTCTGTTTCCTGAAACCCTTGACAGCCAGGTTCAGAGGAAAGGAGTGAGAGCTGAAGGAAGAGACAGAGAGAAGGGATATAGCAAGAGACAGACAGGGAGAACCTGGAAGAGACAGAGACCAAGAGAGGCAGGATATCCAGAGTCACAGATACAAAGACCCAGGAAGACAAATAGATGAACTCAGAGAGATTCCCAGTGGAGGGGAGAGGCCGAGAGCAGTAGACAGAGATGCAGAGAGAGAGAGAAAAAATGAGAGCCTGGGAGATAGCGGGATTGAGACCGCTATGGAGAGAGAAGCAGAGAGACGGAGGGAGAGACGGACCCATGGGGAGAGAGGGGAGCAGAAAGAGAAGAAGGGAGCCATGTGGGGTGGGGCCCAAACCACTGCAGTGAGCCCCCATGGGTGGGAATGGGGCGATGGGACCCTCCTTCCAGCCCACAGCAGGGGTGTTTTCCAATCCCAGAGGTGCACTTGGGTATACACCTAGCTGTCCCTACTGCCCCCATCAAGCCGCAGACTGATTTCCATTCCACACCCATTAACCCAGTTATGCATCCACTTAAACACCCACTTCCACCGTCGCCCCCTAATAGCCCCCACTGCTAATCCTGCTTCTGCAGACGAGCAAGGCACAGACTGCTTCAAGAGGGAGCCGGTGCCCAGCAAGGGTCTCCAGCACTGAGGGCAGGGGATGGACCAGGGGTGCTGAGAAGCCCCTGGCAGTGAAGGGAACCCGAATTCCACTTGGATGGCTCCCTCCCTTCCGCGCTTCCCAGCAGGCGGGGGCTGCTGCACTGAGCCATATCTGCAGAATCCCAAGCAGGGCGGGGGGTGGGGGGGGCTGCAGAGGCTGGAAGCTACCCTAGGGAGGGGGGCAGGGCTGAGGCAGCAGGCCTGGCGGGAGCCCAGGGCTTCTTTTTGCAGAGGTGGTGGTTAGCAAGATCGATGGCAGCAGACGGGCAGAGGTGGGAGGACAGACTCCTTAACCCAACCTCCTCTGCCTCCCCCTTTCCCAGTCACAGCATGACAGGAGACCGCAGGTCTCGGGAAACCCCGGGGGAGAAAAAGCATGTTGTGCATTGCAAGCTGCTTAAGGAAACTAATTAATGAACTGTTGGGGAGCGACGGGGGAAGAGGGGAGATTGTCTCCCTCCACCCTGCCAGAGAACAGGAGGGAGAATTAGGAGTGAACAGAAGAGGGATGCATGAGCACAGCTGGGTCTGGGTCCCTATCCCTGAAATGGACCCTTAGCTTGGCCAGAAGCCAGTCCTGCAGGGGCAACAGCAGGAGGTGCAAAAGGAGGGAAGAGGGTCAAGATTGAAACCTGTATCTCACACAGGACCTCACAGGGGACCCCACCCAGCCTGGGGTGCCAGGACCTATCACCTCTCTTCACCTGGCAAGATGCCCCAGTTGCCATAGCAACCACCTCTTTCCTGATATCTCCTTGGCAGCTGGCCAGGAGTAGTGCACATTCCTTTGCCTGACTCCTGGCCCCACCCTTAGACCAGCCACGCCTGAGGGCCCAGGTTGCTGGGGCAGCAGGGACCAGAGGAGGATCTTCCACATGGAACACCAGATTCTGGGACAGGTGCTCACCCAGTGGGCTCCCGATAACTTTGGGGAAGGGCGGGTGTGTGGAAAACAGACAAGTGAGACAATCCACCTTTTACAGCCTCCTGCAGCCTAGGACCAACTCATAATCATTCCTTCATTCATTCATCCCGAAAACTTGAAGAGCCTTTCATAAATGTCAGGATGAACAGCAGTGATGAGTCAAACAAATTTACTCTCTGGTGGGGAAACTTACACAGAGCACAAGGGACCCTGAAGCAGTGTTTCACCATCTTGGTGCTTTTGAGTACTACCGTCACAATTTTTGCTTTATTCAAATATTCCTCACACTGCTATTTATTTAATTTTTTTCCTTCAAAGGATTAGCTTTTTTATTTTTATTTTTTGAGACAAGGTCTCACTCTGTCACCCAGGCTGGAGTGCAATGGCGCGATCACAGCTCACTGCAGCCTCAATGTCCTGGGCTCAATCTATCCTCCCGCCTCAGCCTCCCAAGTAGCTGCGACTACAAGGCACTCCTGCTACACCCAGCTAATTTTTGTATTTTTTGTAGAGACGGGTTTTGCTATGTTTCCCAGGCTGGTCTCAAACTCCTGGGCTCAAGCAATTCACCCACCTTGGCCTCCCAAAGTGCTTGGGATGACAGGTGTGGGCCACCATGCCCAACCCAGGATTAGCTTTTTAAAAACAACGAGCTTTATTTTATAGCACCATCACAACCGGAAAATTAATCTTCTTTTTTTTTTTTTTTTTTTTTTTGAGACAGAGTCTCGCTCTGTCGTCCAGGCTGGAGTGCAGTGGCACGATCTTGGCTCACTGCAACCTCTGCCTCCTGGGTTCAAGCAATTCTTCTGCCTCAGCCTCCCAAGTAGCTGGGACTGGCAGGGGCACACCACCACACCCAGCTAATTTTTGTATTGTTAGTACAGACGGGGTTTCACCATATTGGCCAGGCTGGTCTCAAACTCCTGACCTCGTGATCCGCCCACCTTGTATTCCCAAAGTGCTGGGATTACAGGCATGAACCACTGCGCCCAGCTGGAAAATTCATCTTCTTTTTGCCTTAAATTGAAGGCAGCATAAGAGCAATCTGAAGCAGGTGATTTCACTTTTCTGGGTCTGGTGTCCCCCTTCCAGGAAATGGGGATGAAGATAGCACCCATATGAAAGAGTTGCTATGAAGATTAAGAGTAAATGCGCTGATATCGGTCAGATGCTTAGCAGGGAGGCTGGAATGGAGTCAGGGCTACCCACTGCTAGTTACATCAATAAATAAAGGAGAAAACCAAATAATGCCACAAAATTCTGCCTAGATTTTATTGCCTGCTGAAGACTTGGAGCCCAAGGCCTGTTTTCTCTTAGGTAAAGGGGGAAATTAACAAGGGTTGGAAGGTGTTAAAGATACCTCAGCACCAACCTAAGACATCGTCTTTGAAGCCTGGACAGAGACCTGGGAAGGGTAAACTTACACATTGTGTGAATCGTGGTCTTGCTTTGGGGCCACCTCTATCAGTCAGTTTCGGCTAGAGCATGCTGTGGTAACAAACAGGTGTTGCTTTGGGGCCACCTCTATCAATCAGTTTCAGCTAGAGTATGCTGTGGTAACAAATAGTACCGAAAGTCTCAGGGGTTTATGACAACCAGGTTCACATATATGTCCATCACAGGTTGACCAGTCACCAAAGAAAACTAGAGCAGTCACCATCGTGAACATTCAGGCCACCAGGCTAGAAGTGAAACAGAGCTTTGGCCTGGAGGCCTGAATGTTCCTGAATGTTTAAACACCCCAGCCTGGAAGTGACAATGCACTTCTACTCGCAGTTCCTTGGCCAGAATTAGTCATATGGCCCTACCCAACCTCCAGGGAGCCATCCATCCCTGAGCCTGGAAGGGGGAAGGAGAACACCAATGACATCAGGCATCACCCTGGCACCCCTCACCCTCTCCCCATGTGGCAGACAGTCTGCTGCCAAATTCTGCTCTAGGGAAGGCCAAATATAATAAGAACTGTCAGAGGCATTCGAGAACCATCAGGATGAACTTGTTGAATGGGAAGGATGTTCTGAGCTCTCCTGCAGGGGAACATGATTAGGGCCAGGAAGGTGGGAAGTGGAGAAAAGTGAATCCAGAGACACACATTTTATCCACATGTGAACATTTCTGAAATCATTATGTGTCTTCTAATGGATGGGGACATTTCACGCGGTAGAGTTCCAAACATATTTACACATACACACACACACAGGGAAAACTATTACAAACTCAATTTTGAATCTTAAACTTGATGATGTCTCAGAAATAAGTAATAATGGGCTGGGCACGGTGGCTCACGTCTGTAATCCCAGCACTATGGGAGGCTGAGGCGGGCAGATCATCGGAGGTCAGGAGTTTGAGACCAGCCCAGCCAACATGGTGAAATCCTGTCTCTAATAAAAATACAAAAATTAGCCAGCAGTGGTAGTGCACACCTATAGTCCCGGTCCTTGGGAGGCTGAGGCAGAATTGCTTGAGCCTGGGAGGTGGAGGTTGTAGTTAGCTGAGATGGCGCCACTGCATTCCAGCCTGGGCGACAGAGCAAGACCCTGTCTCAAAAAAAGAAAGAAAGAAGAAAAAGAAGGAAAGAAAGAAGAAAGGAAAGAAAGAAAGAAAGAAAGAAAGAAAGAAAGAAAGAAAGAAAGAAAGAAAAGGAAAGAAGGAGGAGGGAGGGAGGAAGGGAAGGAGGGAGGGAGGAAGGAAAGAAAAATAAATAAGTAATGTGGGGTATGAATCAGCACAGCTTCCCTGTACTGGATGGAGTGTCAGGAGTGAGTGGATGTCAGCAGTAGCAGCAGGTGCCTGTCAGAGCCCTCAGGTGACTGAGAAGTTTTAGGGAGTGTTCGGGGGAAGCTGAGACATTCATTGGTCCACCAGTGGAAGTGAGGTCTGTTTTAACCTCATGACATCATGGGCAAGTGGGAGTGCGTCTGTGTTTTTCGGGGAATGAGTCCCTAGCTTGCATCAGACCTCCATAGGGGTCCAGAACCAGGACTGCCATGTAGTTTGGGTAGATTGTACACTGCATAGAGGATGGTGCTGACTGACGGAGTGAGTAGGGGCTGGAATCCAGCTTGAGCTATGCTCTTCCAGCCTTGCGGCTTGCCATGAGGCCACATCATCCAAACCAAGGGGTCTCTATCTGACTTCCACAAAGAAATGATTGGGCCAGTGGCTCCATCTGGATCCTAAAAAATATTAAGAAATACACTGTTAAGTTTTTTTTTTTCTTTCTCTTTTTCTCTGCTTCTTTCCCTCAGCTCCTGAGGAACCTGACCCATTTTACTATGGTGAGTGTTGGATTTGGGGATGGGGCTGGACTGGGGAGTAGCTGCAGGTGCTCACAGATCCCTCCAGACATGGCTTCAGCTATGGCCACGCGATACGTGCTGGGCCACTGGCCATGGGACCATATATATGGGTGTGGCTCACATCAGCTGGGTTCATGGAGGGCAGAACCAGATGGGGGAGTGGGGATGCCTCACACTCTCTCTGAGCCCCCTTCAGGTCTCACCAGGATCTGGGCTGGTGCCTTGGTGTCGTCAGAGAAGCAGATGAAGGAAAACCTTAGAAGCAATGACTCTGAGCCCAGACTGCCTGGATTTGAATCCTGCCTTATCCACTCACTAGCTGTATGGCCTTGGGCAAGCGACTTTGCCTCTCTGGGCCCTTCTGTAAACAAGGGATAGTAATAGTTCCCACCTACGAGGACTGTGGGAAAGATACCTGGCTGGTGCCATTAAATCTCCTCCATGGCACTGAAGCTCAAATAAGTTACCCCAGGCCTGGTAGATCTGGCTCCAATTTCCCCCTCTGAACACCCTCCTGTTGCCCCCACCCCACCCCTTTGCTCATTCATACTTTTCCCCTAGGTGTCAATTCCTCTCCCATCTCAGGACCTTTGCATGTGCCATGATTCTGCAGGAATGCTTCTCCTCTAGCTTTGTACATGGCTGGCTAAGGCTCCCCCTTATTCAGGCCTCAGATCAAACATAGACTACTCTGCTAGGATAGGCCCTCCTGACTCCCTGGCAAAGAAGAGCCACACCATACCCAGCTGGGGTTGCATGACTTGTTTTTGGGCGGGGTTGTTTCTTTAATGCTTTATCACAATACGAGAGTCAACTCCTTGAGGGTAGAAGCCTGGACCACTACTGGTACAGAGTGAGTGCTCCATAAATTCATATCTCAACAAATACTTAGCGGGCACAGGCTCTATGTCTGGCAATGCTCCAAGCAGCTGGAGACACTGCAGTGAACCACACAGACAAGAATTCAAGAATGCAAGAATTCCGGCCCTCCTCCTGGACCTTCCACTCACTGGGAAAGATACAGAGATACTCAAGAAAACAAAATATGAAAATTATATATTAGACAAGAGTATTATTGGCCAGGTACGGTGGCTCATAACTGTAATCCTAGTGCTTTGGGAGGCCGAGGCAGGAGGATCGCTCAAGTCCAGGAGTTTGAAGCTGCAATGAACTATGATTGTGATTTTTTTTTTTTTTTTTTTGACAAAGTCCGACTCTGTGACTCAGGCTGGAGTGCAGTAGCACAATCTCGGCTCACTGCAACCCCCGCCTCCCAGGTTCAAGTGATTCTCCTGCCTCAGCCTCCCAAGTAGCTGGGACTACAGGCCCACACCACCACACCTGGCTATTTTCATATTTTTAGAAGAGACAGGATTTCACCATGTTGGCCAGGCTGGTCTTGGACTCCTGACCTGAAGTGATCTGCCTGCCTTGGCCTCCCAAAGTGCTGGGATTACAGGCATGAGCCACTGTGCCCAGCTCTACATAAAAAATTTAAAAATTAGCTGGGCATGATGGTGTGTGCCTGTAGTCTCAGCTACTTGGGAGGCTGAGCAGGGACAGTCTCTTGGAGCCCAAGAGGTGGAGGCTGCAGTGAGCTATGATTGCACCACTGCACCCCAGCCTGGGTGACAGAGTGACACTACATCTCTTAAAAAAAAAGACAAGAATATTATTAGGCAAGAATATTAGGCAAGAATAATTCCTATGAAGTAAAATAAAGAAGGGAATGCGATTGGAAAGTGTGGAGGAGAGGATGGAAAATTCTGAATAGGACAGCCAGAGGTTTTGCTCACAATCAAATAAAGCCCAGACAATGGTGAGGGAAGGAGCCATGTGGATATTTGGGGGAAGAGCTTTCAGGCTGCAGGAACAGCCAGTGCAAAGGCCTTCGGATAGGATCATGCTGGATATGCCCCAGGAACAGTGGGGAGGCCACTGTTGCTGGAGTAGGATTGATGGGGAGAGTGAGGTGGGGTGAGGTCCAAGAAGGAAAGGAACTGGATCATATGGGACTTTGAGGACCGTAGTGAGGACTGTGGTTTCTACCTTGAGGGCAATGGGCATGAGGAGGGCTCTGAGCGGAGGAGAACCCAGATCTGACTCAAATGTTGATGGGTCCTTGTGGCTATCAGAGGTGGGAGTGCAGGCAGGCCAGCAAGACCCTAGAGAAGGCTGCTGCAGAGGCCAGATGGGCGACAATGGTGGACAGAACCAGGGCCGGGGAGGAGGTGGCAGAGGGAGAGTAATTATGTATATATCCAGAGTGGAAAGCACAGCAGGAGAAGGCAGGGGAGGAAAGTAGAGGGTACACAGGGCAAGGGGAGCTAACGGTGCCCAAGCCCACACCCTACATCCTCACATCAACCCCCTGAAGGAGTGTCCAACCGGCCCACAGCCTCCCTGGGCGATTCTGGGCCCCTGGCTGGGCCACGCAGAGCCGGGACTGGGCTCCAGGTGGAGCCGAGGTGCTGTCCCTGCCTCGATGTCCCCCGTTATCTTCCCCAGACTACAACACGGTGCAGACTGTGGGCATGACTCTGGCAACCATCTTGTTCCTGCTGGGTATCCTCATCGTCATCAGTAAGTGCGACCCATTCCTGGGCTGCCTCGGCCTCCGCATCCTCTGCTGGTTTTCATCCATATCCTACACCCTATGTCCTGTCTTCTTGCTCTGTCTCTCTCTCCCAACAGGCAAGAAGGTGAAGTGCAGAAAGGCGGACTCCAGGTCTGAGAGGTCTGGCAGCAGTGGGCAAAGAGCGGGAGGGGGCCTCGGGGTGCCTCCCTAGCAGATGGGCAGGATCCGCTGGGCCTGCCATGTGATTTCCCCAAAGCCTATGGTTATTGAACCTCTTTCTACTTTTCTCTCTCATCTCTGCCTCCACAGCCCAACCTGCAAATCCTGTAAGTCCGAGCTTCCGTCTTCAGGTGAGGGTGAGAAACCGTGTGGTTCTGGGAGAGTTTTAGGTGGGGCACGGAAGGCAACCCTCAGAAGGGAAGTTGCATGGATGGACTGGATGCAGGGGGCGGAGGGGGGGAGCGGATGGCACCTGCAGATATCACAGGACAATTCCCTAGGAAGGTGAGGAAATTCTGCAGATGAAAGATGCTAAACCTGGCCGGGAGCGGTGGCTCACGCCTGTAATTCCAGCGCTTTGGGAGGCTGAGGCGGGCGGATCACCTGAGGTCAGGAGATCGAGACCTGCCTGGCCAACATGGTGAAACACCGTCTCTGCTAAAAATCAAAAATTAGCCGGGCATGGTGGTGTCCACCTGTAATCCCAGCTACTCAGGAGGCTGAGGCAAGAGAATCACCTGAACCTGGGAGGCGGAGGTTGCAATGAGCTGAGTTTGTGCCACTCCACTCCAGCCTGGGTGACAAAGTGAGACTGTCAAAAAAAAAAAAAGAGGAAGGAAGAAAGGAAGGAAGGGAGGGAGGGAGGGAGGGAAAAGAAACATGATGCTAAACCGTGGGGAGGCTGTGGGATGTGACATGTCCCAGAATCCACAGAGATTCCCAGAAACAAATGCTCAAGCCTATAAAAGCCAGGACAAGCTGATTTGCCAGGAGAGGAAGCCACAGGCCTGTGAAGAGAAGGGCCCCATGTGGGAGGAGCTCTGTCAGTCAGGAGGGAGAGAGAGGGAGCACTGAGGAAGATGGGGAGAGACTTTCCAGACTTGATCGTTCAGCCGGGCAGATCCAGGATGAAATAGCCGAGGAAGCGGGACAGAGGGAGGGAGGGAAGGTTTCTGAATAGTTGCATCAAAATAACAAAAAGAGAGATGAATAGAATGCAGATTTTAGAATTCACATTGGAAAAGAACATATGGGATGCAGGGAATGTGAGGATGGAGAAGAAAGCTGGGAAGCACAGGAGGGGATAGAGTGGAGAGGACGGAGGTGTTGGGGAGAATGTGGGAAGGAGAAGCCCAGGAAGGAAGGGGGGAGGATGGGAGGAGGAGGGCGTGGAGGGTGGAGGAGGGAGAATGGGTGTAAGCATGGAAAGTGTAAAGGAAGAGCGAGAGGGATGCAGGGCAAGCATGTGGATGAAAGATTCTGACTCCTTTGGGGCTGTTAATTTTAATTATGTAAAAATATCTTGACCTGTTTTTAGTGGAAATGCAGCCTTTCTGGAGACTTGTAAAAAACCAGAAATGGGAATTTCTGTGTCTCTTATAAAGTTCTTATAACTTAAAAAAAAAAAAAAAAAAAGCGGGAGGGGGACACGGGTTATTCAATGGTTGAGGAGTATTTGTTGTGGAATTTGTTTCATGTTCCTTTTTTTTTTTTTTTTTTTTTTTTTTGTTGAGACAGAGTCTTGCTCTGTCCTCTGTTGCCCAGGCTGGAGTGCAGTGGCACGATCTCAGCTTACTACAACACTGCAACCTCTGCGTCCCGGGTTCAAGCGCTTCTTCTGCCTCGGCCTCCCAAGTAGCTGGGACTACAGGCACACACCACCACACCCGGCTAATTTTTATATTTTTAGCAGAGATGACGGTTCACCATTTTGGCCAGGCTGGTCTCAAACTCCTGACCTCAAGCGATCTGCCCTCCTCGGCCTCCCAAAGTGCTTGGATTACCGGCATGAGCCACCGCGCTCGGCCTGTTTCATGTTTATTTAATGAGTTTTAAAACATGAACAGGGCACTTATGGATGCGTGGGGCAGCATGGGGGTTGGCCTTGTCACCTGGGGCACAGCTGAAGGCTTTGCACAGGTTTCCGGTCTATCCTAGGTGAATGATGGTCTGCAGCGGGTGGGGAATGGGGGAATTCCCGTTGTACCCAAATGTTCAGGACAGGGAGTGTAGGAAAGGAGTGAGGGTGTAGGAGGAGATTGCAGATGGGAAGGGAGATGGGGACTCCCTTTCTGGCAGGAGGACAGCTCCAAAAGCCCAGGTTGGGTCTGGGGTCGCCAGCCCCGTGGCAGGTGTTTCTCTCCATGACACCACGAGGTGTCCCCAAGGGAACCAGACATCGAGTGTGGGAGGCAAGACAGCTCCTCAGTGTTAGCTCTGGGGTGACGGTCCCTGGGGTCTGGCTTCCATGGTGCCGGGGAATGGAGAGCCAACGAGCTGTGGGGAAGGAGGCAGTTTCCACCTCTGGTGGCTCACGCACCCCCTCTCTCCTCAGCCCCTGGTGGCGGCGGCGTGTAACACCTGCCCGAGGAAACTCCGCTGCCGACCCTGCCTGAGCGCGGGAGCCTGAGGACCGGGTGGAGGCGGTGGGGACCCAGCCGCGCGCCGGGAGCGCTCCCCGGAATGAGCCGCCCCACCCACCCCAAGGCTGGAGCCGCTGCACCCTGCTGTCCCTCCCCAGGCCTTGGCAATGACGATCCCCCAAAGAGCCCGTCTGCACCCCACACCCGGGGCCTCAGGCCTCCAGCTCCTGGGATCCGGGAGTCCATCCTGGCCCAGCCCCCCCAGCATCCCCGTGTACGGCCCCCCTGCACCTCCTTGTCTCATCCCCGAAGATCCGTCCCCCTGGCCCCTCAGTGTCCATGTCTTGAGCTTAATAAATGTGCATTTGGTTTTTTCCCCTGTTCTGTCTGTGTGTTCTCATCTGTGGGGCACGGTGTGGGTACGGGTGCAGAACTGAACCTGGGGTAGCTCTCCCCTGCGTGCCCGGGGTTGCCCCCTCTTCCTTCTCCTCCCCCAGTGCCCCGAGTTGCCCCCCTTCAATCCCTTCTCTTTCCTCAACACCTCTGGATTTGTCCTTTCCCTTCCTCCAGCGACCCCAGAATAGACCTCTCCCCTTTCTCCCCCTGCTCACTCAGAGGCGCCCACTCACCCTAGACCTGCCTGCCCCATCCCCGTCCCCACCCTCCCCCACCACTATGCCCTCACCCCTGCCCCCCGTCGCCCTCAGCGTCTCCCCCTCCTGCTCCCACCCCGGGCTCTGAAGCCAGGAAACCCAAGAGGAAATGACTGAGCCCGTCTGGGTCCCCGCCCGCTCGCGCTCCCCTGGCCACACCCTCCGCCTGGACGCAGCAGCCACCGCCGCGTCCCTCTCCCCACGAGGCTGCCGGCTTAGGACCCCCAGCTCCGACGTAAGTCCCTCTCGCTCGCCACCTCCATCCGCTGCCCCTCTGCCCACGGGCCGGACTCAGGTGGGTAGGGGTTTGACCCCTTCCGCTCCTCTCCGCCCCCCATCCACGCCCACGTCTCTCTGCCTCCTCTCCTGGGCTACAGTGGGCCGCTCTGCCTCGCTCCCGACAGCCTGCCTCAGTCTCCCCAGCTATCTGCCACCCACCTCGGACCAGTGCCTCTCAGGTCTCCCCAGCGCGCCATCCCTGCAAGGCGGCCCCTGACACCAACTCACTTTTTCCTCTGAGCGCAGGAGGCGTTACTCACTCTTCCTCCTTCCCCTCCTCGCCGACTCCTGGGCTCTGGGCCCCTGGGGGAGGGAAGAGGCCTCCTATCTGCTCTTCTGCCCCAGTCCCCTCCTTGCGTCAGTCCCAGTGAGGGATAAGCGCCTGGCGGAAGGCGCCGGGAGGTGTTTCTCTGCTTCAGGAGTGCCCGCCGGCCCTTGCAGCTGCTGGGAGACCCATTTATCTGATGCTTCTTGTTTTCTTTGGGGACCTGCAGGGGAAGGAAGCAGGGTGACGGTTTGATATCCCCACCTAAGACCCTCCCCTTTTCCCTGAGGCTAGCCGTCAGCCCTGGCAGGGGGTCCTGGAAGCCAGAGGTGTTTGCTCAGGGCAGGCAAGGGGCTGCAGGATCCCCGGGGGCTGCCGGAGGTCGGCCTCACTGACATCATGGCTGACCGCGGCATCGCCTGGTCCCACAGATGTCGCCCTCTGGTCGCCTGTGTCTTCTCACCATCGTTGGCCTGATTCTTCCCACCAGAGGTAAGACTCATCTCTGGCCTCCACCCTGCCCCAGAGCCCCCAGCCAGGCCAGCCCCACGTGTGCTGCAGGGTGGGTGGCTGGCCCCTGTGAACGTTGCCCCGCCCTGTCACCCTCCCGCTGAGCCGGCACCAGGAAGTGGGGATCCCTATGGTGGGGCGATATTACACCCTCTTTGGACACCTCAGACCCGGGTGGCTGCTTCCAGTGAGTCTGGCCAGGGCCTGTCCTGCTGAGCATCCTCCAATTTCACCTCCAAGAAGAACTCACTGAGTTTGATTTGGCGGGGAGACTGGTGTCGGTTTTCTACTCAGCAGCCAGGAAACCTAGGCTCCCAGAAAAGAGGATCACTGGGTCCCTGGGCATTACACAGTTAGGCAAAGCTGTTGAGCTGGGGTTAGTCCAAAGAGTTGGCAAGTCTCAGCCTTGCCTGGGAAGTGTCTCCTGAAAGACGGGAACTGCGGGGGGGCGTTGAGCATCCTTTCTGCATGGCAGGTGTGGTGTGTGTTAGCTCAGTTAGGCTTTGCCTCTGACAGTCAGTCACACCTGTTGTCATGCCCATTTTACTGATGAGGAAACTGAGGCTCAGCGAAGGGAAGTGCCCTGTGTCAGAGGACAGTGGGTAGAGGAGCTGGGAAAACAACTGTCCTGCCTGCCCCCAGAACCCAGAGTGCACGCCCCACTGAAGGCACCCTCATTTCTCCTTCATAAAATGATTTTCATATACTCATTCAGTCATTTGACAAATATTTATTGAGCACCTACTATGTGCTAGATATTCTGTGTACTGGGGAAACAGTGAATAAAACAAGAGGTCACACTCTAGTGGAGAGAGACAAGTTAGTAAATTATATCGTGTGTTAGGAGGTGATACGTGCTTGCAGAAAAGTAGAGGTAATGAGGATTGTTTAAACTGGGTGGTCAGGGAGGGCCTCACTGAGGAGGTGACATTTGGACCAACAAACACTTGGAGGAAATGAGGGAATGAGCTTTGCAGGTGTCTGGGGGCTGAGTGTTGTCTGGTGTGTTTTAAGAATAGCAGGCAGGTGGGGTGGCTGGGTTGGGATGAGAAGGGGCAGAGTGGGATGATGAGAGGACAGAGAAGTCATGGGACCAGATGGAGGAGGACTTACGGGCCACGTGAGGGCTTTGCTTTTATGTGGAGTGAAGTGCAGCCAGGGCAGAGCTCTGAACCAGGCAGGCCCTGACCTGACTCAGGTGGTCCCAGGCTCCCTCTGGCTGCAGGTTGGAACAGACTGTGGGGGTGGGGACAGGAGCAAGGAGCCCAGGGAGGAGGCTGCTGGGATGTCCAGGCTGGAGGGTACGGAGGCAGGACCAGGGTGGGGGCAGTGGAGTTATCCAGCACTGACGACACAGCAAGCTGTGTGGGAGACCCTTTCCCTGCTCTGTGTCATTTCACCCTATCTACAGCCCTGTGAAGTAGATTCAATTATTATCCCTGCTTTGCAGATGAAGCAACTGAGGCTCAGAGAAAGGACTTCATTTGTTCCAGGTCACACAGCAAGAAAGTTGTTGGGGGCAGGATTTGAAACCAGGGCCCAGGCTGACCCCATCTCCTGGGCTCACTAGACTAAACTGACTTTCCCATCCCACAGGGATAGGGAGGGAGGGGGCCTAGAAGAAGGGTTCCCAGGCATTGGCGTAGCTGAAAACACTTTCAGAATTATGGATTGATACAGCCAAAGCTGAGTGATTCCACCAGCAGACAGGACCCCTAAGGTTTCACCAGGGAGGGGAGGGCGGGGGGGCGGGGGTGAGAGGAGGGGACCAGGCTTCCTCCTGACTTCTCATCCTTGATTCCCCAGGACAGACACTGAAGGATACCACATCCAGTTCTTCAGCAAACTCAACTATCATGGACATTCAGGTCCCGACACCAGCCCCAGGTGAGGAAAGGGACACATCTATCAAGATCCTGTCATTGCAAATAACAACAGCAACAAAAATCCCAAACTTGGACCAAACAAGGGAATTTATGGATTTATGTAACAAAAAAGTCCAGGTACAGACCTTCAGGCATGGCGTGATCTAGGTGCTCAAATGATGCTATCAGGAACCTCTCTCCACCTCTTGGTTCTGTTTTCTCTGTGTTGGCTTCATTTTCAGGAACAGTCTCCTCTCATGGGGTCAAGATGATCCCTTGAAGCCTGGGGCTCTCATCCTGTCTGCTAAGAATCCCAGCAAGAGAATTTCCTTTCCCCAGTCCAGCAAATGTCCCAGAACTGAGTTATCTTTGGCCAGGCTCAGGTTGTATCCCTGAGCTGGCCACTGTGGCCACAGACATAGAAAGCTGATTGGCCAGGCCTGGGTCCCATGTCCAACCTCCACCAGGGCCGGTGTCAGCTCCACTGAATAAAGTGGACCAAGAGTCAGGGAAGGATGGTCCCTAAAGGAAGTTCTGGGGGCTTTTATCAGAGCAGGTGCATTTGGAAAGCTGAGTTAAACACGTTTTTTTAGGCAGCACTTCTCAGAGTCTTGAGAAAGCTAATTTGCAGCCAGCATCTTGAAGAAGGAGCTGTAGTGTGGCATCTGTGGGACGTAAGGTCCCAAAGAAGGGGACATATTGGTAGCACATTTCAGCAGTTAGCAAATGGCTGGATTAATTAAGCCATTTCTATTACATTAAAGTTGAGTTGCTATGGGAATCTCTGGCATCTCCATCCATAGACCTTGCCCACTTCTTTTTCTCTCTCCTTTTCTCTCCCTGATCTCTTGTTTCTGGACTCCGGATGCAGTCTATACAGAACTCCAGCCCACCCCTCCGACCCCAACGTGGCCTGCTGATGTTGAGTAGCACAGGGGCAGGGGGTGGGGACAGGACCAAGACAAACAAAGTTTCCCCTCTTCCTCTGACACTATAGGTCTTTGGTTGCCCATTTCAGTCCCTACTCCCAGCTCTGAATGCCCTGGTTTACTCTGGGTGGGGCAGCCAGCCAACTCCATTCAATTCTTTAGAAAAAGAAAACCAAAACACTTTTGAAATTGTGAAATTAACATGCATATAGAAAAATACAAAACCCATAAATTTACAGTGTAATAACTTACTCTGAATTGAATCCCTGTGTAACTACCAACCAGGTCAAGGAGCAGAGCTTTGCAAACACCCCCAGAAAGTCTCTGTGTGCCAGTCCCATTTATTTCTTCCTGTCATCTCTTTTTTCTCTAACCCTTTTTTGAATTTTTTGAACAACTTTTGGACATTTTCTTGGAGTATAATTCAAAAAGTGCTCCTGGCCAAGCACAGTGGCTCACGCCTATAATCCCAGCATTTTGAGAGGCCAAGGTGGATGGATCACTTGAGCTCAGGAGTTCTAGACCAGCCTGGGCAACACACTGAGACTCCATCTCTACAGAAAAATGCAAAAATTAGTCAAGTGCATTGGCGTGCTCCCGTAGTCCCAGCTACTCGAAAGGCTGAGGTGGGAGAATCACCTGAGCCCAGAGGCAGAGGTTGCAGTGAGCCAAGATCTTGCCACTGCACTCCAGCCTGGGCAACAGAGCGAGACCCTGTCTCAAAGAAAAAAAAAAGTGCTCCCTGATTTTTTCAATCGATGTTTAAAGACACAGTAGTACGTAAACGCATTCTACCTGGAAAGAATAAAACGATTGTAGGCAAAACCAAACCCCTTTGTCACTTCCCCGCCCCAATCCTCGTTCTCTCCCTCTGTCTCTGAGAGGTCCCCACTGTTAGCATTGGGGTAGGTCCCCAGTGATACCACATCCCATGTATATTACTTGGAGAAAATGCACTGACTGTGTGCTGTGTTTGTGTGAGCTTAAGGAGATCGTATGATTGTTCTGCAGCTTGCTTTGTTTCTTCGTGCAGTCGTATGTTTGGAAGTTCTTCTCACATCACTGCATAAAGACTTGTTTTGTTTTCTCTGCTGCCTGGTATTCCACAAGGCGCCTATATCACAGCTTATGGAGTCACACACTTCTTGATGAACGATGTTGGCTGTTTCCAGCTTTTTCTGTCTACACACAGCACCACAATGAGCAACCTTGTCCCTTCCTCCTTGAGCAAACGCACTTGCAATATGTACTGACTATGTGCTGGTCATGGTTCTAAATATTTTGCATATGTTAACTCACTCAACCTTCACGCAAACCCTAAGAGGCAGAAATTATCATTGTCCCCATTTTACAGACAAGGAAACAGAGGCTCTGAGTAACTGGTTCAAGGTCTCACAGCAAGTCAGGGATGCAGCTGGAATCGAAGTCCAGGAATCTGGCACCAGAGCCTGTGCTTTTATCCAAAACAGTACAGGGCAAAGGACATGCATTCTTAATGTTTTAAAATTTGCCCTCCTGCCGCCCAGGCACAGTGGCTCATGCCTGTCATCCCAGCACTTTTGGAGGCTGAGGTGGGTGGATCGCTTGAGCCCAGGAATTTGAGACCAGCCTGGACAACACAACAAAACCTATTCTCTACAAAAAGTACAAAATGATTAGCTGGGCATGGTGGCATGTGCCTGTAGTCCCAGCTACCTGGGAGGCTAAGGCGGGAGAATCACTTGAGCCCAGGAGTTCAAGGCTGCAGTCAGCTATGATTGCACCACTGCACTCCAGCTCAGGTGATAGAGTGAGACCCTGTCTCAAAAATAAATAAAAGTAAAAATAAAAGTTGCCCTCCCAAGTGACTGTACCCATTTCCTAACCCACCAGCAGTGTGCAGGAGTGTCCCCCTTCCCAACCCTACAGTGACACTTGGTATATTCACGTCTTCAGGTTTTGCCAGCCTCTTAGGTTTTTTCTGAGATGGAGGTTTGCTCTTGTTGCCCAGGCTGCTGTGCAATGGTGCAATCTCGGCTCACCACAACCTCCGCCTCCCGGGTTCAAGCGATTCTCCTCCCTCAGCCTCCCGAGTAGCTGCGATTAGAGGCATGAGCCACCACGCCCAGCTAATTTTGTATTTTTAGTAGAGACAGTGTTTCTCCATGTTGGTCAGGCTGGTCTCAAACTCCCAACCTAAGGTAATCTGATTGCCTCAGCCTCCCAAAGTGCTGGGAATACAGATATGAGCCACCGCACCCGGCCCCAATTCTCTTTCCCCAATAACTTTCTTATCCTTCCCTCCTTGCTCTTCTGACCTGAATAGAAACACCACAACCCCAGACCCAGACCCAGACCCAGCGACCGGCAGGAACGGATGGGCCTCTAGTGACAGATCCAGAGACACACAAAAGCACCAAAGCAGGTATAGCATGGGACTGAGAGCAGCAGCCTACGATTTTTGTTTAATTCTCTATCTAGGTCAACATTTCCCTCAGTATGTTTCTCAGTGCCCCTGTTTGGGGAATTGTTAATACATTTTAAAAAAATGTTTTTGGTTTGTGGTCAAAGTTATTTGGGGAACCCTGAGTTAAAGTTAACCATGTTTCTTTATGGCAGGACTTCTGAGAGTCTTGATTAAGCTAATTTTCAGCAAAGGATCCCCAAGCAGCAGCGTGCAGTATGCAGTGTTTCCCTAACTGACAGACTTCGGAACTTTCTTTCCGTCAGTTCCCCTCAGAGGGCTGGTGCTATAAAATGTGCCTGCGGATATTTCTTTTTTGTACAGCTCCTTAATGTTAGAGCAGGAGCTTTTCAGTTGCAAAATATAGAAAATTCACCTTAAACACACACACACACACACACACACAAGAATGATTGGCTTTATAAGTTCTGGAAAGTCCAGAAGTAGCCAACTTCAGGCATAGCTGAATCAAGGCACATAAGCACTGTCATGAGTGCTTTGTTCCCTCTCTTGGTTCTGTTGTCTTCATTCTCGACTAACTTCTCCTCTTGATGGCAGAGATAGTCACATACGTGGTGGCTAGAGAACAAAATCTTTCCCATTATTTCTAGCCTGAGGCCTAGAATTGACTCTCATTGGTCCAGCTGGAGTCACATGCTCATGTCTGAACCAACGAGAGCCTGAGAAATGAGCTGCTCTCATTCGTCAGGCCTGAGTCTTGTGCCCCACCCTGGGGCTAGAGAGGAGGCTGAGCCAGACATGCCTGAACCACATAGACCAGGAGTCAGGGAAGAGGGGGTTTTCCTCTGGACAAGTGAGTTAGTATTACCAGAAGGTGTGGGAAAGGAGACTGAGCTGAGATAAGGCAACAGATCGCCTCTAATGCCTGTGTGATGATCCTTATTTGAGGGGCAGCCCCACACTGGAAAGTGTTGTAGCGTAGGCCACTCCCAGAGAGACATGTACAGTTGTGCAGACTGGGCACTGAACAAGAGCACCACCTCTCGGGCCATGCCATTCCCTTTGTCAGTCTTTATAATTGTTCCAGTTTTCTAGTGATAGCAGCAAAGCATCTCATTCTTACAGAACCTATCTATTAAAACAATCCTACAACGGATGGAAATAAAGTGCTTTACAGAAGGGAACTTTTCTAGTTTGTACAAAAGTGCATCTGTAGGGGATGGGGGATAGCAGCTGTGTCCACACTTATCAACTGATAAAGCATTCTCACATCTCTGCATTAATTTACTGAGTCTTTGCTGACCTGAGTTGCTCTATGTATTGGTCCATGTTCCTGGATATATGTGACAGAAATTCGTCAAGGACAAATGGCTGCCACTGCTGAGCCTCTGGGTTGCCTAGAGGCTGGGCATGAAAGCCCCCAGGCCTCTCTTCCTCCTCTATCTTTGCTTCTCTTCCGCCTAGGAAGGAAATGGCTCATGTTATTTGAGCCTCCTAGCTCAAAGCTTCCAGGCTTCACCTAGGGTTTTAATCTGCTCAGGTTACCATAACAAAATACCACAGACTGGATGGCTTAAACAATAGGAATTCATTTCTCCCGGTTCTGGAGATGGGAAGTCCAAGATCAAGGTGCCAGCAGGGTTGGTGTCTGGCGAGGGCTCCCCTTGGGTCACAGACAGCCATTCTCTTGCTCTGTCTTCACCATGTCCTCTCCATGTGTGGGTGGGCTTGTGAGCTTGAAAGCAAGCTCTCTGGTTTCTTCTTATAAGGGCACTAATCCCATCATGAGGGCCCCACCCTCATGATCCTACCTAACCCTAATTACCTCCCAAAGGCCCTCGCTCCAAAATACCATCACATGGAATTTGGTGGGGTGGATAGAATTCAGTCTATAGTACCTAGCTGTCACTCAATATCCCTACTTGGGATTTCAAAGGTCTCAGGGAAGGACCAGACTGGGGTCACATGCTTCCTTTTGTAGCCTGGGTTATAACTGGGAAAGGGAGGGCAATGTCCTCCCACAAAGAAAGGGAGAGCTTTTCCAGAAGGAGGAAGGAGTGCTGAGCAGACAGTAATAGCAACGGCTGACTTTTGCTGAGAGCTTATTCATGCTGGGCACTGTGCTAAGCTTTTGTGTATTCAGTCATTCGATGCTTGTGATCATCCTGTGTGGTGGGAACTGTCATTACTCCCATTTTACAGGAAAGGGAACTGAGGCCCAGAGAGGTTACTCAGCTTGCCTTAGGCAATACAGCCAAGAGTGGCAGAACCGGAATTTGAGTCCAGACTGTCTCACCACAGGGTGCATGAGCACCACACACCAGTATGGCTGTCCTTTGCATTCTTGTGGTCTCTGCCGTCGGTCTGGCTTATACCTTCCTCTGGGCAATGCATTCCCTGAATATCTTGTAATCCTCGGTTGCCAGTTCCTATTTAGGGTGTGGGGCACTGAGATAGTTCCAGGGAACTTGGGTTTCATGAGGGAGCTTCTCTGTCTGCTGGCTTCTTGTTGAGGCCTCAGATGTGGTGTGGGGGTACTTCTCAGTGCTTGGGGGAGGCCTTTTCTTTGGAGGTACAGATTTTTTTTTTTTTCAAGAGAAGAACCCTTTGGTATTTTCGGTCTGGGGGCAGAGGTGATATTCAGAATAGTTTTGTTGTTGTTGTTGTTTTTGAGGCGGAGTCTTGCTCTGTTGCCCAGACTGGAGTGCAGTGGCGAAATCTTGGCTCACTGCAATCTCCACCTCCCGAGTTCAGGCAATTCTCCTGCCTCAGCCTCCCAAGTACCTGGGATTACAGGTGTGTGCCACCAGGCCCAGCTAATTTTTGTATTTTTAGTAGAGACGGGGTTTCACCATGTTGGCCAGGCTGGTCTTGAACTCTTGGCTTCAGGTGATCTGCCCGCCTCAGCCTCCCAAAGTGCTGGGGTTACAGACATGAGCCACTGCAAGTGGGCAATATTCAGAATGTTTTACAAGTATCTCCAGACTATGTAGCTGGGTCAGAGTCCTTGGCAGGTGTTGTCCTTTAATTCCTTTATCTCCTGGATTATAGTGTGGGCCAGAAGGTCCTAGGAGAGGGGTCTGGAGTCCCTGGGGATTGAGGCAAATCAGATAGTCATAACCGGGGGTACATGCTTATTTCAGCATTTCAATGCTTGTCATTACTTATTGCCTCTAGGTGTGGAGTAGGTGGGATGCCTGACCCTGCACACCAGCTGTGTAGATGTGGGAGAGGGGTTTCTTCCAGATGCAGACTCTCAGTAATATCTCTTGTTTCTGCCTCCATGGCTCACTCCTGCCCTCCACTGATCTGGCCACTCTCTCAGCTCATCCCACTGATGACACCACGACGCTCTCTGAGAGACCATCCCCAAGCACAGACGTCCAGACAGACCCCCAGACCCTCAAGCCATCTGGTCAGTAACTGCCTCCCCAGACTGGAAGCAGGCTATTTTCTGTTCACTGTGTATTTCCAGCACCTGGAATACAGCCCAGCACAGAATAGTTCTCAGTAAAGACGTGATGGGAAAGTAAATGACTTCAAGCCTGGCAGAGGGTGGGCACATGATAAATGTCTGAATAGATAAATGAATGCATAAATTATTGCTGCATACAAACCACCTAAAAACTCAGTGGCTTAAAAGGATAACCATTTATTTAGCTCTCATTTCTGCAATTTGGAAATCTAGGGTGTGCTCAGCTGGCTGGTTCTTCTGGTTTCAGCTGGACTTACTCATGCATCTGAGGTCAGTTGTGGGTCAGCAGGGACCTCTGTTTCTAGGGGCAATTTGATTCTTTCCCTGGTGGTCTTATCTCCACTTCCTGCCCAGTCAGCCCCCCAGTGAATGAATGGAAATGATATGCCCATGGGTCACATAGAGAGCCCATTCATCCATTCATTCAACAAATATTCACTGAGTACCTGTTGTGTGCTAGGCTAGGTTCTAGGGGACAGAGATAGAGTGGTGAACAAGCCAGAAAAAATCTCTGCCCTCATGGAACTACTATTCTAGTGGTAAGAGAAACACAACAAGAAATAATCATAATAATTATGTATCAGCTGATTTCAACTTCCTATCAAGAAAAGTAGAGTAGGGTTAGAGAGTGACTGGGGAGTACAGGTTGAGTATTCCTTATCCAAAATGCTTTGGACCAGGAGTCTTTCAGATTTCAGATTTTAGAATATTTGCATTATACTTACTAGTTCAGCATTCCTGACCCAAAAATCTGAAGTCCAAAATGTTCCAGTGGGCATTTCCTTTCGGCATCATGTCAGACTGTTACCAGAAAGGGGTCCCGATCCAGACCCCAAGAGAGGGTTCTTGGATCTTGCACAAAAAAAAAGAATTCAGAGTAGTCCATAGAGTTTATTAAGAAAGTAAAGGAATAAAGAATGGCTACTCCATAGGCAGAGCAGCCCCAAAGGCTGCTGGTTGCCTATTTTTATGGTTGTTTCTTGATTATATGCTAAACAAAAGGTGGATTATTCATGAGTTTTCTGGGGAAAGGGTGGGCAATTCCCAGAACTGAAGGTTCCTTCCCTTTTTATACTGCATAGGGTAACTTCCTGACATTGCCATGGCATTTGTAAAGTGTCATGGTGCTGGTAGGACTGCCTTTTAGCATGCTAATGTATTATAACTAATGTATAATGAGCTGTGAGGATGACCAGAGGTCACTGTCATTGCCATCTTGGTTTTGGCGGGTTTTAACTGGCTTCTTTACTGCAACCTGTTTTATCACAAGGACTTTATGACCCGTATCTCGTGCCGACCTCCTATCTCATCCTGTGACTAACAATGTCTAACCTCTGGGGAATACAGCCCAGTAGGTCTCAGCCTTATTTTACCCTATTCGACATGGAGTTGCTCTGGTTCAAACACCTCTGACATGACATCAAAAACTGTCAGATTTGGGAACATTTTGGATTTTGGATTTGGGGATTAGGGATAGTCAACCTGTATTTCATATACAAAACCAGGGAGGGCCCCACTGGGAAGGAGTGAAGGAGGGAACCATGCAGATGTCTAGGGAAAGTGTGTTCCAGGCAGAGGAAACAGCCAGTGCAAAGGCCCTGAGGTGAGAAGGTGTCTGCATGTTCAACAGCAGGGAGGCCGGTAGGGCTGGAGTGCAGGGAGTGAGGGGGTGGGAAGGAAATGAGATTAGAGGAATAATGGGAGCCAGATTGTGTGCCATGGTGAGGATTTTGGGTTTTGTTCTAAGGGTACCCAGGTGTCCCCCTTTCCTGACTTTGCCATTCATGTATTCACTTCACAAACCTTTGCTGAACCCTGACTTGCTCTTTGTCTGCCTCTCCAGGTTTTCATGAGGATGACCCCTTTTTCTATGGTAAGTTATCCACAGGAAGATGTGGGGGAAGGAAAGGTGAGGTCCCTCTGACTCTACCCCTTCATTTTTCTCTCTGCAGATGAACACACCCTCCGGAAACGGGGGCTGTTGGTCGCAGCTGTGCTGTTCATCACAGGCATCATCATCCTCACCAGTGAGAACTGGGGTTGGGTGGGAAAGGCACCAAGACCGGGAGGGGGACTTATGATTGAGGGCTGGGTTCTCAAAGCTCCCTGGGCAATTTTGTTTTAAATGAGGTATCTATTAGCTGCATATCCATACAAACCACCACAGAATTCAGTGGTTTAAAATAATGACCATTTATTGAGCTCTCAAGACCACAGTTTGGAAACATAGGCTGGGCTCAGCTGGGTGATTCTTCTGGTCTCAACTGGATTTACTCTTACACCTGAGTTCAGTTGTGGGTCAGCAGGAAACTCTGTTTCTGGGGTGCCTTGGCTCTTTGCCTCATCATCTTATCCTTCACTAAGCTAGCCTGGGCTTGTTCACATGGTGGTGGCAGGGATCTAAGATAGAGTGAATGCATGCAGGCTCAGAACTGGCCATTATCACTTCTGCCTCATTCCATAGGTCAAAGCAAGTCACGAGGCTGGGCTTCATTCAAGGAAACAGACTCCACCTCTTGATGGGAAGACAGGCAAAGCCACATGGCAAAGGACATGGATACTGACAGGGAGGGGTAGAGACTAAGGGCCATTTGGCAGTCAGCATACCACCCCAGCAGTCACAAGCTCACTGCACCCAGGCCTGGCAGGGAACAAGGGCTGAAAAAGGCTGTGTCAGGAGGAAACAACTGAGGATTAAATGCCTCATGGGACAACCCCACCCACTCAATCCAGCAAGAATAGAGGCTTGGAACAGCCAGAGTAACTACTCTTTTAAGAGCTTAATGTTTCTGTAAAATCTTTTGGTACTCAAATGTTGACAGCTGTGTTGATCAGGGCCATGGCAGGTGGCAGAAGGACCTGCAAAGGGTTAACTGGAGAACGTTTAATAGAGAGATATCTCCAGAGGTACAGGCAGGGTAATGAGATGGTGCAGTGCCCTAGGACTAGCAAGGATGGGGACCTGTTATCCCCCAGCCTGAGGGACGAGAGGAGGCACTGGCTTTGCAGGAGGCCTGGTGAGAGATGGAACTGGAGGTGGGGCTGCTGGCAGGAGCTGTGGCCTCAGAAAGAGGGTTCCAGCCACTGCCTCACTTGTGACCAAACCAGGAGGGAGCAGGTGTGGTGGGGATCAGATACCTAAACCTCCCTCTCTTCCCACCCCCCTGTCTCCTACCAATGCTTAACCAGAGGGCAAGGCGCCTAGGGCCCAACGCAGGGAGAGGAAGTTGTGGGGAAACGCAGAATAACAAGCAGAGAAACTAACTTTTAAAAAAGGATTTTAAAATGTTGTGGGTGAAATAAAACACGAGCTATCAGTTAATCTGTATAACCAATGCCAAGTTTCATTACCTCTCTTGTCCAACTTCCTCATCAAGAAAATGAGCATAGCCACATCTTTTTCTGCCTTAAGAGGAGAGGCAGAATTCTAACAATCATAAGACATGATTCCTGATGTGTGCGTGATCCCCACTGAATCTGAGAGTCAAGCACTGTTGCCTCGGTCATACAACATGTATGTGTTGATCCTGACTTTGCGCCAGGCCCTATTCTCACCCCAGTGGCGAAGTTAAGGCTCAGAGAGTTAAGGAGTTTGCCTAAGGTCACACAGCACGTAAGAGTCAGTAAATTCATTTGCTGGCAGGACACGGTGGCTCACTTCTGTAATCCCAGTACTTTGGGAGGCCAAGGTGGGAGGATGGCTTGAGCCCAGGGGTTCAAGACCAGCATGGGCAAAATAGCAAGACCCTGTCTCTACACAAATAATTTTTTTTAATTAAAAAAAAAAAAAAGAATCAGTGAAGGATTGGACCCAGGTTTGTGTGAGAGCAGAGCCTGAACGTTAGCTCTGGGGCCATGTATTTTTCCAACAGCAAATATTTGTGGGCACCTAGTCTGTGCCACACCTATGCTGGGTGATGCTGGGGGCATGGTGGTGACAAGCAGCCCTGGTCCCTGTCCTCAGGAGCTCACATCTGGTCGAAGATGATAAGTAAATAAATGCATGAATGAGTGGATTCAGAGAAAGATATTTGCCAAATAAAGCAGAGTGACAGGGAAGAGAGGGGTGGGGAGAGAAGCCCTCCCTGGAGTGGTGAAATTGGAACTGATCCCTGATGATGAGATGAATCACCAGGTACAGAGAGCAGCAAGTGCCAAGCCCTGGAAGCAGGAATGAGCTGCGCCCATTGCTATAGCAGTGGAGGAGGCAAAGTAGCCAGGACAGGGTAGGCTGGGGGAGAGGAGAAGAAGACGAGGCCAGAGAGCTGAGGGGCTGGAGGAGGCAAGGGTGGCAGGTGTTTTCTAAAGTACCCTTGGCTTCTAAGTTCCCCTCTCCCTCACTCTGGAGCAGCCACAGATGAGTCTCTGGAACCCATCTGTGTCCTCCTACCTCAAGGCCTTTGCACTGCTGTTCCCTCTGCCTGTAACACCCTTCCTCCAGGTGTCTCCCTTACCTCCTTCAGAGCTTTGCTCAAATGTCACCTCCTTAGTGGGCCGCAGTGGTTCACATATGTAATCCCAGGACTTTGGGAGGCTGAGGCAGATGGATCCCTTGAGGCCAGGAGTTCAAGACCAGCGTGGCCAACATGATGAAACCCCATCTCTACTAAAAATACAAAAATTAGCTGGGCTTGGTGGCACGTGCTTGTCATCCCAGCTACTTGGGAGGCTGAGGCAGGAGAATCACTTAAATCCAGGAGGTGGAGGTTGCAGTGAGCCGAGATTGTGCCACTGCATTCCGGCCTGGGCGACACAGCAAGACTCTGTCCTAAAAAAAAAAAAAAAAGTAACCTCCTCATTGAAGCCCCAGTAGCCATCCCTGTGAGGATCCATGCCTCCTTCCTGGTCTTATTTCCCTTCACAGGACTTAACACCCTCCCACTTAGCACCTTCATACATTTGACTTTGTTATTTTTCTCCTTGTTGGTCTTTCCCCATAGAAAGACAACTCTGCCAGGGCAGGGATTTTTTTCTTTGTCCTCAACTGTGTTCTTAGTGCCTGAATGAATGAATAAGTGACATACAAAATAATGGGGGCTTCCAAACGGCTCATCTGTGAGCCTGTGTGGGAAGGGCCTCTCGCAGGGCCCCAGCACTGGCTGTTCTCATTGTGTTTCTCCATCATTTGTTTATGGAGTTGCCTTTGAGTTTCCCGAGGGGCAGGGTTGATCAATCTGGTTCCCCAGCCCCAGAACACACGATAAGAATCAATATCGTTCTAGCTCATGACTGAACCATTTCCTTCACCCACAGGTGGCAAGTGCAGGCAGCTGTCCCGGTTATGCCGGAATCATTGCAGGTGAGTCCATCAGAAACAGGAGCCGACAACCCACTGGGCACCCGAAGGCCAAGCCCCCTGCCAGCTCACCGTGCCCAGCCTCCTGCATCCCCTCGAAGAGCCTGGCCAGAGAGGGAAGACACAGACGATGAAGCTGGAGCCAGGGCTGCCGGTCCAAGTCTCCTACCTCCCCCAACCCTGCCCACCCCTGAAGGCTGCCTGGCACCTTGGGGGCTGTCCCTCAAGTTGTCTCCTCTGTTAAGACAAAAAGTAAAGCACTGTGGTCCTTGCCCCAGGATCTCTGATCATTTGGGACAGGGGAATGGAAAGAGGAGGCAGGGGCTGCCTCAGGGCCATCAAGGTATTCCTTGATAAAGCAAAGGCCGGACCTGGTGGCCCACACCTATAACCCCAACACTTTGGGAGGCTGAGGCGGGAGGATCACTTGAGGCCAGTAGTTCAAGACTAGTCTAGGCAACATAGTGTGACCTTGACTCTACAAAAAATAAAAATATTAACTGGGCATGGTGGTGCGTGCCTGGAGTCCCAGCTACTCAGGAGGTTGAGGCAGGAGAACTGCTTGAGCCCAGGAGGTCGAGACTGTAGTGAGCTGTGATTGCACCACTATATTCCAGCCTGGGTGACAGAGTGAGATCCTGTTTCTAAAAAAGAAAAATAAAACAAGCCAAGGCAGGGAATAAAGTGAGGGAAGCCAGTCTAGTGTGTGGCAGACAGGATGGCGGTGGGTGGGTGCCGGTGAATCTGTGTGCTGGGTGACTGGCCAGAGAGAGAGCCAGGGCTGTCTTCTGCCTGCAGGCAGTTTGAGAACACTGGTATGGTCCCCATAGGAGAGCAGGTACCCAGTGTCAGCTCACCCCTAACATTTTTAAGGGTTTGGAGGTCCCAGATCACAGGGATCCCCTCTCCTTCCTACTTCTAGTCCCTTCCCACACCAGGAGGGGCCTTGCACACATGAGTGTGGATGCCACAGTCTGCACCTCCAAGCTCTATCCACAGCCCCCAATACACAAATGGCCACCCTCTGGGCCACTTCTTGGCTTAGGAATGTGTCCACCAAGAAGGCCCTGCAGGCCCCGGCATGGGCCCAGAGCAATTTGAGAGAGGAATTCAGGGGTCCTAGGGATCTAGAATGTGGTCAAGAAGAGCATAGGTGCTGGTGGGCACTTCCTGAAGGCCCTTGGGCTCGACCAGATTAGGCCAGAGCAGGTCCCCTGAAGTGCAGGACTTAGACCAGAGCTCTACCCAGGCTTAAGGGTCGTGCCAAAGTCAAGAGACAAGGTCCTGGTCACAGGGCTTACACAACAATGTTTCACAACTTCAGGTCACAGCCCATTCATGGGTTACTAAATCAGTTTAGTGGGCTCTGAGTAGCATAAGAAAAAAGAGAGAAAGAAAGAATAATTTTTAAAAGACATTAGTACATCACTAATAAATGTAAGATTGTATATATATAATATACATAGCATGTCATATTATATACATCATATGCAATAATATATAATGTATAGAATATGATAATTATAACATATAATTGTTATTAATGCATCACTATAAATGTTATTACTGCATCACTAATCTCAAATATAAGACTGTATATATATAATATATAGCATGTTATATACATTATATATGTATGCATATATACATTATAATATGTATATTATACACATACAGGGGGATACTAAAATTATTTCATTATTTGCACTTACCGCCTAAAGCAGAACAGATGTCTAACTGATCAGGAGGTGATGTCATCTAGATATGAGTATACATTTATATATACAATGGATTATGTCTTTTTTTTTCTTTTTTTTTTTTAGATGGACTCTTGCTCTGTACCCAAGCTGGAGTGCAGTGGAATGATCTCAGCTCACTACAACCTCTGCTTCCCAGGTTCAAGCAATTCTCCTGCCTCAGCCTCCCAAATAGCTGAGATCACAGGCATCCGCCACCACGCCTGGCTAATTTTTGTATTTTTAGTAGAGATGGGGTTTCGCCATGTTGGCCAGGCTGGTCTTGAACTCCTGACTTCAGGTGATCCGCCCGCCTCGGCCTCCCAAAGTGCTGGGATTACAGGTGTGAGCCACCGTACCTGGCCTGATTACATCTATTAAATTGAATCATTTGAAAATGTCAATATTCAAATGTATTTGACCTATAAAACTAGCAATGTTATATGGCTCAACCTAACAGTATACATGATAGTGTGACATGAAATGCATTTCATACTGCAGGTCACTTTTTGAAAATGTTGAGAAGCACTGGGGAGTGGGGGACATAGGTTGTGGTAGGGAAGATAAATTTCTGCTTAGAACGGGAAATGCTGGCAGCTACGTTTGCCCGCTGGCTGGGTGGTGGCCACACCAGTGTGTGCAAGATGTTTCTAATACGATAGTTCTCAAACTTCAATCATCACATATTCCCAACTTCTGACATATTTTCACCCCATCTGTACTATTATTCTCTCTTTTAAAAGATCAACTCCCTTTCTAGCTTAAACATATTTATTTTAAAAGCTACAATCATATATGGAAAATCAGTACTGCTTGATATAGATAGAAGATAGCTATAAAGATAAATCCAAGGCCAGGCGCAGTGGCTCACGCCTGTAATCTCAGCACTTTGGGAGGGAGGCCGAGATGGGTGGATTACTTGGGGTCAGGAGTAAGAGACCAGCCTGGCCAAGATGGTGAAACCCCATCTCTACTATATAAAAATACAAAAACTAGCTGGGCATGGTGATGCACACCTGTAGTCCCAGCTACCCAGGAGGCTGAAGCACAAAAATTGCTTGAACTCAGGAGGCAGAGGCTGCAGTTAGGTGAGATCATGTCACTGCACTCCAGTCTGGGTGACAGAGTGAGACTCTGTCAAATAAATAAATAAATAAATCCAGTGAAAAGAAGTTATGTTGCATTCTAGCTGGGTCTGGAGTTTCTTGCAGAGGGCTCTGAACCAGAGGCCTGGGTCTGTGGTGTTGGAGGGAGACCCTCAAATATCAGGGAGGTGACCTCGCTGCTGCCCAGAGAAACTGCAGGGTTTGGGAGTCCCAGGAGAACTCTCACTTCTGACACCAGCTGCAGGTTTGAGAGTTCTCGAGGGTTTGACAATTCACTACAAGGACTCACGGAACTCACTGCTCTCAGACTCACAGTTACGGTTCATTATAGTGAAAGGAAACAGATGAAAGCCAGCCGAGGACAGAGACACATGCGGAAGCATCCAGGAATGTCCCAAGTGCAAAGCTTCCAGCTGCCTCCTCCCAGCGCTGTCTTCTGCGGGCACCCATGTGGGACAGCATACGCGGAGTGTTGCCAATCAGGGAAACCCACTCGAGCCTTGGCATCCAGAGTTTTTACTGGGGCTCAGTCATATAGGCGTAATTGACCACATGTGTGGCCGACATTAGTTTCCAGCCCCTCCAGGGGTGGAGCTGATACTGTGTGGCCCACATTCCCCAGCGGAAATCACACTGTTAGAAACGATCTGGTGTGGCCCTACGTCCCTGTGTAAATAGAGACACTCTTATCAGGCAGAACATTCCAAGGGCTTAGAGATTACCTTCCAACAGCAAGGCCAGAAGTCAGCCCTTTCTTTGGGGTAAAATTAATTCCTTACTACAGAGACTTTCTCCTTCATCTCATTTGATGGATTAAGAGATATTCAAGGCCGGGCACTGTGGCTCATGCCTGTAATCCCAGCACTCTGGGAGGCTGAGGCAGGTGGATGACCTGAGGTCAGGAGTTTGAGACCAGCCTGGCCAACATGGTGAAATCCCATCTCTACTAAAAATACAAAAATTAGCCAAGCATGGTGGTGCATGCCTGTAGTCCAGCTACTTGGGAGGCTGAGGCAGGATAATCGCTTGAACCCAAGAGGTGGAGGTTTCAATGAGCCGAGATCACACCACTGCACTCCAGCGTGGGTGACAGAGTGAGACTCCATCTCAAAAACAAACCAACAAAAAAATAAGAGATATTCAAAGGTGATTTACTTTCTGACCACGTGACTCAACATGATTTTACCTTGTTTGGGGCCTAAAGCCATGTCGTGTGCTACCACGTCAGTTCAGGAGAATACGTGACAGCTTCCTTGCGCAGAATAGAGGCGGTACTAACTCAAGGGGGATGAGTGGGGTTGGCCCTCGGTGTTCTCTCGACACTCATTCTATCTTCCATGGGGTAGGGATGAAAACGCTAATACTATGTTTCCCAGATGCACTCAGAGATGTGGTTTTGGGTGTGGATTCAGCTCTGCGAATTAGAGGCCCTCACAGAAGACTTGGAAGACCAAAAGAGACCATCTTTCTGTGCCATTTGCTGTTTGCTGTGAGCTCATAAGATGGTGAAAGTGTTGAGTTTTTTTGGCTGTACCATTCCAATGTCCAGTCACTAGCCTCGTAGGTACTAAAAGGCAGTTATGCTCATAAAAGAATATCTAAATTGGCCAGGAGTGGTGGCTCATGCCTGTATTCCCAGTACTTTGGGAGGCCGAGGCAGGCGGATCACCTGAGGTCAGGAGTTCGAGACCAGCCAGGCCAACATGGCAAAACTCCATCTTTGCTAAAATACAAAAATTAGCCAGGTGTGGTGTAGTGCCAGCTGCTCAGGAGGCTGAGGCAGGAGAATCGCTTGAGCCTCGAAGGTGGAGGTTTCAGTGAGCAGAGATTGCGCCATTGTACTCCAGCCTGGGCAACAGAGAGAGACTCCATTTTGAAAGAAAGAGAGAGAGAGAAAGAAGAGAGAAAGAAAGAAAGAAAGAGAAAGAAAGAAAGAAAGAAAAAGAGAAAGCGAAAGAAAGAAAGGAAGGAAGGAAGGGAAAGGGAAATCTAAATGGCCAATAAGCACATGAAAAGATGTTCAATATCAACAGTCATCAGTAAAAATAAATGAAAATCACAATGAGATACCACCACACACCCACTAGGATGGCTAAAATTAAAAAGACAGACACTTCCAAGTGGGAAGAGGATGTGGAACAAGTGGAATTTCCATTCATAGCTGGACCAGAAAGGGATACAATCACTTTAGAAAACTGGCAGTTTCTAGGCCGGGCATGGTGGCTCACACCTGTAATCCCAGCACTTTGGGAGGCTGAAGACCATCTGAGGTCAGGAGTTCGAGACCAGCCTGGCCAACATGGTGAAGCCCCGTCTCTACTAAAAATACAAAAGTTAGCTGGGTGTGGTGGCGGGTGCTTGTAATCCCAGCTACCCGGGAGGCTGAGGCAGGAGAATCACTTGAACCCAGGAGACAGAGGTTGCAGTGAGCTGAGATCAGACCACTGTACTCCAGCCTGGGCAACAGAATGAGACTCGATCTCCAAAAAAAAAAAAAAAAAGAAAGAAAGAAAAGAAAACTGGCAGTTTCTTAAAAAGGTAAATGTGCACTTAACCTATGACCCAGCTATTCAACTCTTAATTATTTATCCAACAGAAATCAAACCATATGTCCACACGAAGACCCACACACAAATGTTTACAAATGTTTACTGTAATAGTAAAAAGACTAGAAACAACCCCAATGTCCATCAGCACAAGTGAGTGGACTACAAACTGTGGAAGGAAGAAAGACTGAGCTACACAACACATGAATGAATCTCAAAAGCATTGTCCTGAGTGAAAGAAACCACACACAAAAGAGCACAGACTGTGTAATTCCATTTATATGAAGTTCTGAAATATGCAAAACTGATTAACAGTGATAAAAATCAGAAGAGTAGTGGCCTCTACTATGTCAGTAGGAGGTGGGGAGAGACTGCAAAGGGGCATGAAAGTACTTTCTGGAAGGATTGAAATGTTCTGTGCCCTGATGACAGTGGTGCAGATTACATGTCCATATATTGATCAGAATGATCAAATTGTACATTTAAGTTTTGAGGGCTGGGCACAGTGGCTCATGCCTGTAATCCCAACACTTTGGGAGGCCAAGGCAGGTGGATCACTTGAGGTTGGAGTTCAAGACCAGCCTGGCCAACATGGTGAAACCCTGTCTCTACTAAAAATACAAAAATTAGCCAGGCGTGGTGGTGCATGCCTGTAATCCCAGCTCCTCAGAAGGCTGAAGCAGGAGAATTGCCTGAACCTGGGAGGCGGAGGTTGCAGTGAGCCAAAATCGCGCCACTGGACTCCAGCCTGGGTGATGGAGTAAAACCCTGTCTCAAAGGAAAAAAAAAAAAGATTTATACACTTTACTATGTGTAAGTGATATTTGGATGTGTGCCCCCTCCAAATCTCATGTTGAAATGTGATCCCCGATGATGGAGGGGGGCCTGGTGGGAGGTGATTGGGTCATGGGGGTGGATCCCTCATGAATGGCTTGGTGCCCTCCCCATGGTCATGCGTGAGTTCTTGCCCTCTTAGCTCACCTGACAGCTGGTTGCTTAAAGAGCCTGGCACCTCCCCCTCTCTCTCTTTTACTCCTGCTCTTGCCATGGGACACACCTGCTATCCCTTCACTTCCTGCTATGAGTAAAAGATTCCTGAGGCCTCTTCACCAAAAGCTGCTGCTGTGCTTGTACAGCCTGAAGAACCATGAGCCAAAGAATTCTCTTTTCCTTATAAATTACTGTCTCAAGTATTCTTTTATGGCAATGCAAAATGAACTAACACAGTAAGTTATAACTCAATCCAAAACAAGAACATTGAAAACAAAAAGGCAGTTCTGTCCTGGGTGGTGATGATTTTCTGATCCCTGGATCTCAGACAGAGCAGCCAGATGCTGAAGCTGACATGTACAATGGAGGCTCCTGATTGGGGTGGAGGGAGAAGCTCCTTGGGCAAGTCAGTCTGCTCATGTTGTGGAATCATTTGCAGTCTTCACTTAGAGCCCACTCCACTAGCCTTTCAAAGAGCTTGTCAACCTCTAATTCCTTATACCAAGCCAGACCAATTTTGCTTAAAATTGACAGTCACAAATAATCTCAAAATCTCGTGACTTACAACAAAGGTTTGTTTCTCACTCTCACTACATGTCCCTCACGGTTCAGCTAGGAACTAAGATGGGACCCAAGATGATGGGGAAGCCTGGGCTGGGCACAGTGGCTCACACCTGTAATCCCAGCACTTTGGGAGGCCGATGCAGGCAGATCACTTGAGCTCAGGAGTTCGAGACCAACCTGGCCAATATGGTGAAACCTTGTCTCTACAAAAAATACAAAAATTAGGCCAAGTGCAGTGGCTTACACCTGTAATCCCAGCACTTTGGGAGGCCGAGGCAGGCGGATTACCTGAGGTCAGGAGTTTGAGACCAGCCTGGCCAACATGGCGAAACCCCATCTCTACTAAAAATAGAAAGATTAGCCCGGCATGGTGGTGCATACCTGTAATCCCAGCTACTCAGGAGACTGAGGCAGAAGAATTACTTGAACCTGAGAGGCAGAGGTTGCAGTGAGCCGAGATCGAGCCACTGCACTCCAGCCTGGGCGACAGAGTGACAGAGTGACACTCCATCTCAAAAAATAAATAAATAAAAATAAGCTGGGCATGGTGGCTTGCGCCTGTGGTCCCACCTCCTTGGGGGGTGAGGTGGGGGGATCGCTTGAGCCCAAGAGACGGAGGTTGCAGTGAGCTGAGATCACGCCACTGCACTCCAGAGTGAGACCCTGTCTAAAAAAAAAGAAAAGAAATGTTTCTGGTTATCATGACAGGCAGAAGGCAGAACAAGGAACAAGGTGAGACACACATTGGCTCTTATAGCTTCTGTCAGGAAGGGACACACCTCATTTCTTCTCACATTGTCATTATCGAAAGCAAATCACATGGGCACATTTGAGTTCAACAGGGCAGGAAATTACAATCTTCTTATAGGAAGGTATATTAATCCGTTTTCATGCTGCTGATAAAGACATACCCGAGACTCGGCAACTTACAAAAGAAAGAACTTTATTGGATTTACAGTTCCACGTGGCTGGGGAGGCCTCAATCATGGCAGAAGGTGAAAGGCACATCTCACATGGTGGCAGACAAGAGAAGAGAGCTTGTGCAGGGAAACTCCCCTTTTTAAAACCCTCAGATCTCATGAGACTCATTCACCATCACAAGACCAGCAAGAGAAAGACCTGCCCTTGTGATTCAACCACCTTCCACTGGGCCCCTCCCACAATATGTGAAAATTCAAGATGAGATTTGGGTGGGGGCACAGCCAAACCACATCAGAAGGGAACTGGGTATTGATGGGCAGTAATATTGTTTACTACAAAGGACATTTATTATCTCACATAGCAAGAGTTCTAGAGGCAGAAACTGTATTCAGCTTCAGGAGACAGCCAGAAACAATGACTTAAACAGGTTATTTATTCCTCTCTCACATAGCAGAACTCTGAAGTACATAGTGCAAGGCTGGGAAAGAGGATCCCTAATATCATAAGGGACCAGACTTGCTGCTCTGCCACCCTAAGCATATGGCCTGAAGCCTCAAGATCACAAAATAGCTGCAGAAGCCTCAGCCATCATGCCACATTCCAGGAGAAAAATCAAGAGGGGGAGAAAAAAGTGTGGGGAAGGAAAGGCACCACTAGATGATTCAGCTCCTTTTAAAGAGACTTCCCAAGATTCCCTCCCAAAGATTTCTACTTCCTTTGGATTGCTACCTCTAATTGCAAAGGACACAGAAATGTGGTCTTTTAGCTGAGTCCATGACACCCCAAATACCATCAAAGAAAATAATTGCCCCCAGGAATTTGTTGTTTAGGATGCTGAGAAGGATGGGGAGCTGCCACCAAGTCAGGAGATGGAGCCTCAAGCCATTTTTACTCCAATGTAAAAGGAAAAGATAACTGTTAAGACAGGGGGTTGTCCAGGCACAGTGGCTCACACCTGTAATCTCAACTCTTTGGGAGGCCAAGGCAGGTGGATCACCTGAGGTCAGGAGTTCAAGACCAGCCTGGCCAACAGGGTGAAATCCCGTCTCTACTAAAAATACAAAAATTAGCCAGGCATGGTGACACATGCCTGTAATCCCAGCTACTCGGGAGGCTGAGGCAGGAGAATCACTTGAACCTGGGAGGCGGAGGTTGCAGTGAGCCAAGATTGCACCATTGCACTCCAGCCTGGGTGACAAGAGTGAGACGTCATCTCAAAAAAAAAAAAAAAGAAAGAAAGACTGGTCGTTGTTGAAACTTCCAGAGGACAGCAGCACTGATTCTCAGACTTGATAGAGACTTCCAGACATCACTTCAACAGTGCCTCCAATGCTCTCAAAGAGCTTTTCATCTGCTGCCCAATCCCTTTCTGGCACAAGACATCTTTTTCTGTGGCATCATGGTTTGAAGTGAAGCCTCCTCCTCCTCCACCCTTACATCAGGGGAGATATCTTGCCAGGAGATAATGGAGTGGATGTTGTAATTCAGCTAGCCTCCTGAGTACAATTCTGTCAAGGTTCTTGTTTTGAAATTGAGGCCAGATCACATTAACTGGAAGGAATCTGCCTTTTCTCATCTGACACTAGATTGTGCTTTTCTTGGGGGTGTTGAGGATGACCTCCAATAATTGCTTCAGTAAAGTCTGTTGGCTTCTCAAGAAGTTATTGAGTCAAGGACTCCAGCTGCTGATGGTGGGAGGTTAAACAGGGTTTGAAACATAGCCTGAGGTGGCTTTGTAATGTGTCACCTTGGCCAGGTTAAACTACACTTCCCAGAATCTTTTTCCCTAGATACCTGTGTTCTCTGGTTAGGGTGAACCACAAGAGACATTCTTGTTGGGAATTTGCTGGGTAGAGGTGAAGCCGCGGACATTTCGCAGCTTATACCAGTTGTCACTTATCAGACAGCTCATCTCATTGGCATAAGGCAGCAACCAGGGCTGCAACTGTTCCACCTTCCCCTGGATCCTCCTTCAGCTTCCCCAGTTGTCGGGCCAGGCGTGTGTGCTCAGCCCCATGATGAAGGACCGTGACTCCAGCAAGACACCCACAGCACCAAGGTCATAGACAACAAGAATTAACGTGGGGCTGGGCGCAGTGGCTCATGCCTGTAATCCCAGCACTCTGGGAGGCCGAGGCGGATGGATCACTTGAAGTCAAGAGTTCGAGACCAGCCTGGTCAACATGGTAAAACCCCATCTTTACTAAAAATACAAAAATTACCCAGGCATGATGTTGCATGCCTGCAATCCCGGCTACTCGGGAGGCTGAGGCAAGAGAATCTCTTCAACCTGGGAAGCAGAGGTTGCAGTGAGCAGAGATCACACCACTGCACTCCAGCCTAGTCGACCAAGTGAAACTGTCTCAAAAAGAAAAAAAAAACAAAGAAAGAAAGAAAAAAAAGAAAAGAAAAGAAAAAGAAAAAGAATTAACATGGGGTTCAGTCCATCCTTGTGGACTCCAGCTTGTGCTTGTGGGTTCTAACTTGTTCCGTGCTCTCCCCAGTCTTACCTCAATCTTCCCTTCCTGACTTCCTGCACCTGTGGGTTTCAAGTTCCAGCATCAAGACAACAGCCCTACAAAGAGAGCTTCACTAGCAACTACAATTGTTGAAGGTCAAATTCGTGTAGCAAACTGTGTGTGTGTACGCCCACATATGTATTAAAGGTTTAGCTTTGCTGATACAGAATTTGGTACTAAGAGTGGTTCCAGAAGACCAGAATCTTAACAATGATATCTGGTTTTTCTTTTTCTTTTTCTTTTCTTTTTTTTTTTTTTTTTTGAGACGGAGTCTCACTCTGTCGCCCCGGCTGGAGTGCAGTGGCGTGATCTTGGCTTACTGCAAGTTCCATCTCCCGGGTTCACGCCATTCTCCTGCCTCAGCCTCCCCAGCAGCTGGGACTACAGGCGCCTGCCACCATGCCCAGCTAATTTTTTTGTACTTTTAGTAGAGACGGGGTTTCACCATGTTAGCCAAGATGGTCTCAATCTCCTGACCTCGTGATCTGCCTGCCTCGGCCTTCCAAAGTGCTGGGATTACAGGCTTGAGCCACCACGCCCGGCCGAGATCTGGTTTTTCTAGAATTGGTTCTCTAATTAAATTGAAAGCCATTAATGACCTTGTTTTCAGTGATGAAGGGTACACTGATAGGTCATAGCGTGGAGTGGCAAGGCACTCACTCAGACCATCACCAGTAGCTTTCTATATTAGGTTTCTATAGAAGGAAAGGCTCTGGGTCACTGAGTATTTGCTTCCACAGAACAGTTTAGTGAAAATAAGAAGTGTAATGGGGTTGGCTCATTGCTTCTGACTGTGCTGGAAAACTTGGAGCTGGGGTGGAATGATGGCACTCAGAACTTTACCTTCCCAGCTCTGGTTCTGTATAAGGGACTTGAAAGCTTCTGTGAGTGGTGGCCCTGAAAGAAACTTGTATTTCCCATAGTCATAGGGCTGAGATTTCTGAAAACCAAAGCTAAAGTCTAATCCAACAAAAGTTGAACTTCTAACCTTTTTTGTTAAAGTTAGGGCTTTTTTGTTAAAGTTAGGGCTTTGATTGGGGAGGAATGGGATCCTGAAAATTGGGATGGAGACATATAAGCAGATTCCAGTGAAGCTGAGGACTTTAAGACCCCTAAATTCTGCCAAGTCTCTTTGCCTGCAGAGGCAGCCCTTTCACTCTTGCCTGCAGAAGTGAGTCTCCTCTTCCCTGAAGAAATTGTAATGGCCTTCCATAAGGCAAGGCATCTATGCTCCTCAGGACCTATTCCTATCACTTCTTACTTCTAAGACCTATGACTAGACTCAAGGCTCAAGAGAATGTGAAAGGTGAGGTATAAAATGTGACCCATGGGGGGTGCAATACACACCCAAATAATTGCCAATTTATATCAACAGAGAACTGGGGAATATGTGCAGAAATGGATCTTAAGGGTGTGGAATCAAGGTGGAAGACAATATAGTTGGATCAAGTCAAATGTATTTACATTGGCCCACCAAGCAGAGATGTAATGTTTGAGCTTGAGGGGCTAGGAATGGTTCTGACAGTTTGCTAGGTTGGCTGATTGATATATGGACCCATACCTGGGCCTATAGTAGGTTGAAAATGCCAGAATTTCCTTGGGTGTACTAAAGAGCATGAATCAGCACATTTTTTTTTTTTCTGTAAAAAGCCATAGAGTAAATGTTTTAGGTTTTACAGGCCAGTCTCAGTTTTTCACTCTTCAGCTCTCCCATTGTAGCAATAAAGCCATCAAGGACAATTTGTAAGTAATTGAGCATGGCTGTGGTCCAATACAAGTTTATTGATAAACACTGAAATTTGAATTTGTATCATTTTCATGTGTCACAAATATTATTTTCCTTTTGATTTTATTTCAACTAAAAAAATGTAAAAACCAATTCTATTTTGTGGGCCACACAAAAGCAGCCCAGGAATTAGATTTAGCACATGGACTGTCATTTGACGATTCCTGCTGTACTGAAAGGTGGTCAAAGGCTCAGGGAGATTGGAACGCTGGAGTGGCTTTATCACGTAATCTTTGCTTATCTATACACATTGACAGCGCCAAGACACGACTTTCACCCTAGCTATCAGAAATAAATTTGTGAAGGAGAGTCCTAGCATCCTTGAAGAGCTCTGTGGTGGCTCTTCTTTGTAGGTCAGAAACTCTAGTGGAGGTCATCAAGATGGCTGACCAGAAGTGCCCAACACTCAGCTGTGTAGAGTGTCTAAGAGAAAACACTGGAATTCAGCAAAGAAGCGACAAAAACCCAGAACATTGTGATGGCAGCATAGACAGGGAAGCAAAGCACCTGAGCAGTATTGGTGCAGAGCCAAGAGGACTCCCCATTGCAGGTAAAAGGTAAGTGGGAGGTGCCCTGCAGTCCTTACCACAATCCTAGCTATAGGAGGGCCTTGTGGTGCTCAGAGGCCTGAAGCCCAGTCTAGGGAGCTGCCTAGAATCCACATGGCTACTCTGCCCCAAAGAAGGAACTCACACTGAGGCCCCACTCCCAAAGACCCAGGCTGCTACCACACAGGGCTATTTTGAGAACAGAGCTCACTGCTAGAGGGCATTCTGCCTTGGAGGTCAATAGCCTCTGCATCTCCACATCCCTGGGGTCCTTCTGTTATTCCACCATGTCCACACAAAAGGGTGTCCATGTCCACACAAAAGGGTGCAATTCCATCATGTCCACACAAAAGGGTGCAATGCCACAACACCAGAAGTACAGTTAGATCCAGAAGCACAGCTATGACCCCAGCATTTGAACTCACACAGTGCCCCACACCCCAGGGAACAGGCAATGCATCACAGCAGGGTGGCAGCCCCCAAAACATGGGGAACCAATGTGCAAATCCCTCAGGGACCAAGGACTTGCCTGCCTGGTGCCCACCAGTGATGGCAATGCTGCCTCACAACTAGCAGAGCCACCATGCCCAGTGCACACTTCCCTAGGGTTCACCCAGCTCCTTCCTTCAGCAAAGCCACACCACTGCCTCCTCGAACACCTGAATATTAGGCCACTGAAGTATTCACAGACACTGCTGACATTAATTACAGCCAAAGAAATCACATGGAGATCATACTACTGTGTTTATCCAGAACCACAGCCAAAGCATCCTACACAACCGACACTATAGGATACATATACAGGAAAAAGTCTTTACTTATGAAAGTTACTCCATAAAATTGGAAGAGGTAACTATTACACCAGATGTGTAGGAACATAAGAAACATGAAAAAGCAAGAAAACATGACACCTCTAAAGGAACACAATAATCCTCCAATAATAGACCCCAAAGAAAAGAACATCTGTGCAATTCCCAAAAAAGAATTCAAATGATCTTAAGGAAATTTGATGGGATACCAGAGAATACAAATAGACAATTCAACAAAATCAGGAAAACAGGGCCGGTCACAGTGGCTCACGCCTGTAATCCCAGCACTTTGGGAGGCCAAGGCGGGTGGATCACCTGAGGTCAGGAATTTGAGAGCAGCCTGGCCAACATGGCGAAACCCTGTCTCTACTAAAAATACAAAAACTAGCCAGCCATGATGGTGCATGCCTGTAGTCCCAGCTACTCGGGAGGCTGAGGCAGAAGAATCGTTTGAACCCTGGAGGCAGAGGTTGCAGTGAGCCAAGGTCGTGCCACCATACTCCAGCCTGGGCAACAGGGTGAGACAACATCTCAAAAAAAAAAAAAAAAAAAAAAAAAAAAAAAAAATCAGGAAAACAGTTCATGATCTGAATGAAAAAATTCAGTAAAGAGATGGATATCATAAAAAAAAAACACGTAAATTTTGGAGCTGAAGACTTAATAAATGAATTTTTTTTTTTTTTTTTTTTGAGACAGAGTCTTGCTCTTGTCGCCCAGGCTGGAGTGTAATGGCATGATCTTGGCTCACTGCAACCTCTGCCTCCCAGGTTCAAGCAATTCTCCTGCCCCGGCCTCTTGAGTAGCTGGGATTATAGGCCCCTGCCACTACGCCCAGCTAATTTTTGTATTTTTAGTAGAGATGGGGTTTTGCCATGTTGGCCAGGCTGGTCTTGAACTCCTGACCTTGTGATCTGCCCACCTCGGCCTCCCAAAGTGCTGAAATTACAGGCGTGAGCCACCGAGCCCAGCCAATAAATGAAATTTAAAATATAACTGAGAGCTTCAACAACAGACTAGGTCAAGCAGAAGAAAGAATTTCTAAACTTGGAGACAGGTCTTTTGAAATAACTCAATCAGAAAAAAATAAAATTAAAAAATAAAATAAAATAAAAAGAATGAAGGAAGCCTACAAGACCTATGGGACATTGTTAAGCAAACAGATATTCAAATTTCCAAAAGGAAAAGAGATGGGAAAAGACACAGAAATCTTATGTAATAAAGTAATAGCTGAGAACTTCTAAAGTCTCGGGAAAGGTATGGACATCCAGATTCAGGATGCTCAGAAGTCCCCAAATAGATTCAACCCAAAAAGGTCCTCTCTGTGGCACATTCTGGTCAAACTGTCAAAAGTTGAAGACCATGAGGGAATTTGAAAAATGGCAAGAGAAAAGTATCAAGTCACATATAAGGGAATCCCCATTAGACTAATAGAAGACTTCTCAGCAGAAACCTTATATTACAGGAGCAAATGGGATGATGTATTCCAAGTGATGAAAGAAAAAAACCTGGCAGCCAAGAATACTGTAACAGCAAATCTATCCTTTAGAAATGAAGGAGTAATAAAGTCTTTCCCAGACAAGCAAAAACTGAGGGAATTTATCACCAGTAGAGTAGCCTTACAAGAAATCCTCAAGGAGTATTAAATCAGCAAATTATCTGAATAGGCATTTCTCAAAAGAAGACATACAAATGACCAACAAGTATATATGAAAAATACTCAACATCATTATCATCTGGCAAATGCAAATTGATACTACAATAAGATATCATCTCACTCCACTTAGAATGGCTGTTATCAAAGAGAAAAAATAACAAAAGCTGGCAAGAGTGCAGAGGAAAAGGAACTCTTATACACTGTTGGTGGAAATGTAAATTAGTACAATCGTTATGGAAAACAGTATGGAGGCTCCTTAAAAACACCTAAAAATATAACTATCCTATCTATGATCCAGCAATACACTCTAGGGTATATATTCAGAGCACAGGAAATGAGTATGTCAAAGAGATACCTGTACTTATATGCCAAAGATAAGGTAAGCATGGTTACTACAGTTGGTAGTGAAGTCAAAATAGTAATAAGAATAACCTGACTCAAAGAGACCTTTGGCATTCACTAGTTTATCATGGTATGCCTCGAAATGAAATAGATGGGGGAGCCTACTAAACTCTTGCTTGATCTGTCTAGGTGGGTAGGTTCTGAGTCTGGCAGACTTGCAGCACCATTCTCAATAGCCAAGATATGGAATCAACCTAAGTGTTTTTCAAGAGATGAATGGATAAGAAAATGTGGTATAGATACACAATGGAATACTATTCCACCATAAAAACAATGAAATCTTGTCATTTGTGGCAACATTAATGAGCCTGTAAGACATTATGTTAAGTGAATTAAGCCAAGCATGGGAAGATAAATACCACATATTCTCATTCATATGTGGAAGCTAAGAAAGTTGATATCATAGAAGTAGAGAATGTAATAGTGGTTACTAGAGGCTGGATAGGGGCTGAAGGGGATAGGAAGATGTTGGCAAATGGATACACAATTACAGCTAGATAGGAAAAATAACTTCTAGCATTCCTTAGCAATGTGGGATGACTATAATTAGCAATGATTTATTGCACCATTCCTCAGGACAATCAACCACTCTGCTGATGGCTGATTAATTACATTGAACTGTCTTTTTTTAAATTTTCTTTTCTTTTTTGAGACAGAGTCTCGTTCCTGTCACCTAGGCTTAAGTGCAATGGCACAATCTTGGCTCATTGGAACCTCCGCCTCCCAGGTTCAAGAGATTCTCCTGCCTCAGCCTCCTGAGTAGCTGGGATTATAGGCATCCATCACCATACCCAGCAAATTTTCGTATTTTTCATGAAGACAGGGTTTCATCATGTTGGCCAGGTTGATCTCAAACTGCTGACCTCAGGTGATCCACCTATCTCAGCCTCCCAAAATGTTGGGATTACAGGTGTGAGCCACTGCGCCCAGCCACATTGAACTGTTTCTATCATGGAAAGGGCATCTCTTTTTTCTTATTTTAATTTTTGTAATATAATTCGCTTGCCATACAATTCACATGCCATACTGTTCACACATTTAAAGGGTACAAGTCGATCTGATTATTTCACATTGCATGCGTGTATCAAAACATCTCATGTTCTCCATAAATATATACACCTATGATGTACCCACAGCAATTAAAAATTTTTAAAAATCATGTACAAGTCAATGGTTTTTAGTATATCCGTAGATATGTACAGCCATCATCACAATCAATTAAAACAAATTTTTTTTTTTTTTGAGACGGAGTCTTGCTCTGTCACCCAGGCTGGAGTGTAGTGGCATGATCACGGCTCACTGCAAACTTGGCCTCCCAGATTCACGCCATTCTCCTGCCTCAGCGTCCCGAGTAGCTGGGACTACAGGTGCCTGCCACCATGCCCGGCTAATTTTTTGTATTTTTAGTAGAGCCGGGGTTTCGCCATGTTAGCCAGGATTGTCTCGATCTCCTGACCTTGTGATCCGCCTGCCTTGGCCTCCCAAAGTGCTGGGATTACAGGTGTGAGCCACCACGCCCGACCCAATTTTAAAATATTTTTATCACCCCCACAAAAGAAACCCAATGCTCCATAGCTATTTTCCTCCTGTCCCCAAACGTCTCAGCCCTAAGCAACCACTAGTCTACTCTCTGTCTCTATATATTTTCCTATTTTGGACATTTTATATACATGTATTCATATAATATGTGGTGTCTTGTGATTGGCTTCTTTCACTGAACGTAATGTCTTCAAGGTTCATCCGCATCATAGCATGTATCAGTACTATGTTCCTTTCTATGGTTGAATAATATTTCATTGTGTGGATTTACCACATACTGTTTTTTTTTTTTTTACAGACCGCCCCCCACATATTATTTATGCATCCGTCAGTTGGTAGATGTTTGGTTTTGTTTTCACCTTTTGGCTATTATGAATAATATGAAAATAAACTTTTATGTATGTGTTATTATGTGGACATAAGTTTTCATTTCTCTTAGGAATAAAATTGCTGGGTCAAATGGTGACTGCATTTTTAACAGTTTGAGGAACTACTGGACTGTTTTCCATAGTGGCTGTACTGATGAGGTGCGGTGGCTCACGCCTGCAATCCCAGCATTTTGGGAGGCCAAGGGGGGCAGATCATCTAAGGTCAGGAGTACGAGACCAGCCTGGCCAACATGGCGAAACCCCGTCTCTACTAAAAATACAAAAATTAGCCTGGCGTGCTGGCAGGCACCTCTAATCCCAACTACTCGGGAAGCTGAGGCAAGAGAATCCCTTGAACCTGGGAGGCAGAGGTTGCAGTGAGCTGAGGTCACACTGCTGCATTCCAGCCTGGGCAATAGAGGGAGACTCTGTCTCAAAAGAAAAAAAAGTTTTGTTGAACTAACTCATGAAGCCATCTGGTTTAAGACTTTTCTGTGTCCATTAAAATGATCATGTGGTTTTGTAATTTATTCTATTGATATGGTGTATTACACTAATTTTCAGATGTTAAGCCACTGTTACATTCCTGGAAAAAGTCCCACTTGGTCATGGTGTATAACATTTTTTATATGTCTCTGGATTTAGTTTGCTAGTATTGTGTTAAGGATATTTGCATTTATATTTATAAGAGATATTTGTCTGTAGTTTTCTTGTGTCTTTTTCTGGTTTTTGTATTGGGGTAATACTGGTCCCAAATAATCCACTGGAAAGCGTTGCCTCCTTTTATTAATTTTTGCAAGAGTTTGAGAAGAATTGGTATTAGTTCTTCTTTAAATTTTTAGAAAAATTTGCCAGTGAAGCTATCTGGTTCTTGGGGGGTGTGTGTGTGTGTGTGTGTGTGTGTGTGTGTGTGTGTGTGTGTGTCTTTGGTCATTAATTCAATCTCTTTACTTATTAGAGGACTATTCAAATTGTCTGATTTCTCTTGAATCAGTTTCAGTAGTATATGTCTTCTAATAATTTATTTCAACTGGGCACGGTGGCTCACGCCAGTCCCAACACTTTGAAAGGCCAAGGCAGGTGGATCACTTGAGGTCAGGAGTTTGAGACCAGCCTGGCCAACATGGTGAAACCCCATTTCTGCTAAAAATACAAAAATTAGCCAGGCATGGTGGCGGGTACCTGTAATCCCAGCTACTTTGGAGGCTGAGGCAGGATAATCGCTTGAATCCAGGAGGCAGAGGTTGCAGTGAGCCAAATCACACCACTGCACTCCATCCTGGGCAACAGAGCAAGACTCCATCTCAAAAAAAAAAATGAATTTACGGCCGGCACGGTGGCTCATGCCTGTAATCACAGCACTTTGGGAGGCCAAGGCGGGCGGATCATCTGAAGTCAGGAGTTCAAGACCAGCCTGGCCAACATGGCGAAACCCCGTCTCTACTAAAAATACAAAAATTAGCCAGGCGTGGTGGCGGGTGCCTGTGATCTCAGCTATTTGGGGGGCTGAGGCAGGAGAATCGCTTGAACCCAGGAGGTGGAGATTGCAGATCACCACCATGCCCGGCTAATTTTTGTATTTTTAGTAGAGACAGGGTTTCGCCATGTTGGCCAGGCTGGTCTCGAACTCCTGACCTCAGGTGATCCTCTCACCTCAACCTCCCAAAGTGCTATGATTACAGTCATGAGCCACTGTGCCCAGTCACATGATTTTGATTTTAATTTTAAAATCAAAATTTTATACAGATTTGTTTTGTTGCCTAGTGCGGGTCCTATCCTATAGAATATTCTCTGTGCAATCGAGAAGAATGTGTATTCTGCTTTTGTTGGGAGAAGTGTGCTATAGTTGTCTGTTATATCTGGTTGATTTATACTGTTTGGATCTTCCATTTTCTTGTTGATTTTATGCCTAGTTGTTCTATCCATTATTGCAAGTGAGATACTAAAGTCTCCAACTATTGTTGTGGATTTGTTCATTTCTCTATTCATTTTTATTAGTTTTTGCTTTATGTATTTTGGTGCTTTATTATTAGATGTATATATGTTTATATTGTTATATATTCTGATGGACTGACCGCCTTATCATTATACAATGCTTCTCTTTATCTGTAATAACTTTTTTGTTACAAAGCTTATTTTTTCTGATGTTAGTATTGCCACTCCAGCTTTCTTGTGGTCACTGCATGATATATTGATATATTGTCGTTCATCATTTTACTTTATATTTTTGAATCTTACATGTTTTTCCTATAGATAGCTTTTGGTTGTATCTTGGTTTTTAAAAAAATCTAGTCTGAAATATTTGACGTTTAATTGAATTATTTCATCAACATTTAATGTTATTATTTATACAGTTGGATTTACATCTGCCATATTAGTTTGTGTTTCCTACAAAATTTATTTATTAGTGCCAGGAGGTTTTTGTTTTATTTATTGATTGATTTTATATTTATTGAGATTTTCTACATAGACAATCATTTCAACTGGGGATGGGAACAGTTTTATTTTTTCCTTCCCAATCTATATGCCTCTTACTTCCATTTTTCGACTTATTACACTGGCTAAGACTTTCAATATGATGTTGAATAGAAATGGTGAACATGCTTGACTTGTTCCCAATCTTAAGAAAGAAAGCATTCATTTTTCACTGTTTGGTAGCTGTAGGCTTTTTGATGCTCTTTATCAGGTTGATGAAGTTCTCTTCTATTCCTAGTTTGCTAGGATTATTTTTTGCAAAACAAAACAAAACATGTATGAGTGTTTTATTTTGTCAATACTTTGTCTGCACCTATTGATATAATCATGATTTTTCTTCTTTAGACGGTTAATATGGTAACAGTGATTGATTTTAAAAAATTGGACCATTGTTGCATTCTTAGTATAAATCTCATTTGGTCATAGTTTGTTGTATTTATTCATTTATTATTATTATTATTGTTTTGAGACAGAGTTTTCTCTTATTGCCCAGGCTGGAGTGCAATGGCAGGATCTTGGCTCACCTCAACCTCTGCCTCCCGGGTTCAAGCGATTCTCCTGCCTCATCCTCCCAAGTAGCTGGGATTACAGGCTGTGCACCACCATGCCTGGCTAATTTTGTATTTTTAGTAGAGATGAGATTTCTCCATGTTGGTCAGTCTGGTCTTGAACTCCTGATCTCAGGTGATCCGCCCACCTCGGACTCCCAAAGTGCTGGGATTACAGGCGTGAGCCACCGCGCCCAGCCGGTCATAGTTGATTACTCATTTCACATATTGCCGAGTTCAATTTGCTAACATTTTATTGAATATCTTTGCATCTATATTCATGAGGAGTATTTTAGTTGTGTTTATTATTATTTTTTGTACTGTCTATCTGGTTTGTCATCAGGGTAATTCTGGCTTCATAACATGAGTTGGCGAGTATTTCTCCTTTTGTATTTTCTGGAAGAAATTATGAAGAATCGGTGCTATTTCTTCTTTAAATTACTTATTTAAAACCATTGAAACCACCTGGGCCAGGATATTTTTTTAAATGGCATTAACTATACATGCAATTTTTTCAATAGTTACTAGACTATTCATATTATCTATTTCAACAGTGGGGAATGTAGTAGTTGGTAGTTTTTGAGAAATTGGTCCATTTCATCTAAGTTTTAGTATTTATGTATATAGAGTTATTACCGATATTCCTTTATAAACTTTTTAATAATTATAGGGTCTGTGGTGATAGCTGTCCTCTTTCTACCCTAATGTTGATAATCCCTCCCTTCTCTTCTCTCTCTATCTCTACCTCTATCTCTTTCTCTCCCTTCTTCTCTCCTCAGTCTTGTTAGAGGTTTATCAATTTTACTGATCTTTTCAAAGAAACAGCTTTTGGTTTTACTGATTTCTTCTATTGCTTTTTTGTTTTCATTGATTTTTGCACTTATTTTTTCCTTGCTCTTCATTTGGGTTTATTTTGCTCTTCATTTTCTAGTTTCCTATGGTGAAAACTTAGATTACTGACTTGAGATCTTTCTTCTTTTCTAATATAATCAACATTTAAGACTATACATTTTTATATAAGTACTTCTTTAACAGAATTCCACAAATTTTGATACGTTTCTTACTTTCTTTCAGCTACAAATATTTCCTAATTCCCTTTGGAATGTCCTGTTTTTCAAATGATTAAAGATTGTCCTGTTATCTTCCTGTTATTGATTTCCAGTTTAATGCTGGCCAGGTATGGTGGCTCATGCCTGTTACCTCAGCACTTTGGGATGCCAAAGCAGGAGGATCACTTGAGGTAAGGAGTTCGAGACCAACCTGAGCAACATAGCAAGACCTCATCTCTACAAAAAATTTCACGTGAGCCCAGAAGTTTGAGGTTTCAGTGAGCTATGATTGTGCTATTGCACTCCAGCCTGGGTGACAGAGTGAGACTATGTCTCAAAAAAAAAAAAAAAAAAAAAAAGTTCTAAATGGTCAAAGAACATACTTTGTATGATTTCAGATTTTTTCAACTTCTTAACTTCTGTTTCATGACTCACAATACCATTTGTCACGGTGAGTGTTCCATGTGCATGTAAAAAGGCTGCTTATTCTGCTATTTTTGGGGGAGATGTTCTGGTTGATGGGTAAGTTCTATGTCCGTGATATATAACTTCTATATCCTTAATTTTCTCTCTACTAATTATATTTATTACTGAGAGGGGAATGTTGGTCTCTAACTACAGTTGTAGAATTATTTATTCTCTTCCCTGTTTTGTCAGTTTTCACGAAAGAAAAATAAAATGTTTTTTAATACCATATATGGATATTTCATTCTTGGGAATGGTGTTGTGCAATTACTGTGCATGAAATCAGATTATTCAAGAAAGCTGGTTTTTAAATACTGGTGTAATTGCCCCAAAAAAGGCCCAACAAGACCTGCAGCCTGTTTCATGCATGCGACATTTAATCTAACAGTTCCATCGGCCCTCTCTCTGCTTGTCATGGCTTTGCGTATTTTGAAGCTCTGTTAGGTTAATACATCATAATTGACCCTTTTATCAATATGAAATGCTTCTCTTTACTCCTGGTAATTTTTTTTTCTGAACTTTAATTTGTCTGATATAAATATAACAACTCCAGCTTTCTTTTGATTAATTTTACACGTATATCTTTTTTCACTCTTTTACTTTTAATCTACAAATTTCCTTAAATTTAAGGAGTTTCTTGTTGAGAGCATATAGTTAAGTGAATTTTTTAATCTATTCTCATAATCTCTTTTAATTCGTGTATTTAGACCATTTACATTTCATGTAATAGTTGATATGTTTGGATTGGGTATACCATTTTATCATTTGTTTTCTATTTGTTTCATTTATTTTTTATTTTTATTTTTTTCTGAGATGAGTCTTGCTCTGTTTCCCAGGCTGGAGTGCAGTGGCATGATCTCAGCTCACTGCAACCTCCGCCTCCTGGGTTTAAGCGATTCTCCTGCCTCAGCCTCCTGAGTAACTGGGATTACAGACACCTGCCACCACGCCCAGCTAATTTTTGTATTTTTAGTAGAGATGAGGTTTCACCATGTTAGCCAGGCTGGTCTCGAACTCCTGACCTCATGATCCGCCTGCTTCAGCCTCCCAAAGTGCTAGGATTACATGTATGAACCACTGTGCCCAGTCTATTTTGTTTTTGTTCCTCTCTTTTTCCTTTCCTGACAATTTTTTTGCTTATTTGAACATAGTTTAGTATTCCATTTTAAGTTATCAATTATGATTTTTATTATAACTATTTGTATAAGTTTTTAGTGGTAACTCTAGGGATTACAAAATGCATATTGAACTTTTTACACCGTATTTAGAAACAATATTTTGTCACTCAAAACTTTAGCACTAGTAGGTCCCTTAATTCTCCCCCTTTTATGTTATACTTGTCATGTATTACATACATGAAAATTCCATGGCCAATGTTATAGTTTTTTTCCAACTGTAAAACAGATTTTAAGGAACTCAAGAGGAGAATAGCCTATTATATTTACCCAGGTAAATTACTTCTGTTGTTCCTCCTTTATTCCTGATGTTCCAAGTTTCCTTCCGGTATCATTTCCCTTCTGTCTGAAGCAATTCCTTTAGCAATGTTTTTTATAGCATTTCTGCTGGGTATGAATTTTCTTAGTTTTACTTCATCTAAGAATGTCTTTATTTCACCTTTATTCCTGAAAGGTATTTTCACTGGAGATAGAATTCCAGATTGACACTTATTTTCTTTCAGCACTTTAAAAATATTAGGCCATTTCCTTCTGGCTTCCATGGTTTCTGCTGAGAAATATGCCATCATTTAAATTATTCACATGTATTGGCTTGTTGGGTTTTTTTCTTTTCTTTTTTTTTTTTTTTTGCTTCTTTCAAGATATTTTCTTCATATTTAATTTTTAGCAGTTTATGATTTGTCTGTGCATGGATTTCTGTGGGTTTATCCTACTTGGGGTTCATTTAGCTCCTTGAATCTGCAGGTTTAAGTCTGTATATAGGGAAAACAAACTGTTTTTCCTCTTCTATACTCACCCTCAGCACTCACCACTTCTGACGCCACATGTGTGGGGTTTTTTTCCACCCCCCAACAAGCAATTCTCCTATGGCAGTTGGGAGTCCTACAATTCAATTCAGTTCTAACACTATTTACCTAGAGACAGTGTCAGATCCCAAAAGTTAAGGGCTCAGTCCCGTAAGACTGCATCCCACTTCAGATGTCAATCATAAGTGATGGGTTCCCAGGTTATCCACAACATCTGTCTGACTTGGCTACAAATTACAGGTTTGCAAGATCCTTTACTTGGGTTCAGTCATTTGCTAGAATGGCTCACAGAACCCACTCTGTATACTGAAACAGAGAATTAACTTGATTAAGGCCACTGAATTTAACCTGCCTTACTTACTTTTAATTCCTTACTTCTAGTTAATCTTAATACCTATATAGCTAAAAGTCACATAGCTAAGCAATCTACTAGCTTCCTTATAGATAACATCTCTGATGTATAGGTCACCATGGTAACAGTTGCTTAAAACTGTTTTTCATGAATTTGGGGTCAGCTCTTGTCCAGTTCAAGCCACTTGAGGCCACTTCACCTGGGCCTGCATGAATGTCCAAGAGGTGAGCTTTTGACATCAGAGGGCCATAAAGATCTTCCTACAGATCATACTAATGCCACCATTTTCTAAACATGCTTCCTATGAAGAGCCATGAGGCTTGACTATGTGTGTGCAGATTGCTAATTACCTCACTTTTTCTTATCCCAATTCCCTTTCTCCACACCTCAGACCACTCTGCTTCTTTATCTCATAAATATCCCTAAATCCCATCTTTGGGGAGGCAGATTTGAGACCCATTCATCCACCTCCTCACTTGGCTGTCTCATGAACAAACCCTTTATTTTTTGCAAAACCTTTCGCCACAGTGATTGGCTTATTGAGTGCAGGCAAAATGAACCTTGCTCAGTATCAATATTTACCCACTTGTTATAAAGAATACAAATCAGGAACAGCCAGATGGAAGATGCATAGGGCAAGATATGAGGGAAGGGGTGCAGAGCTTCATGTCCTGTCCAGCTGTACCTGCCTCCTAGCATTTCCACTTGTTCAGCAGCCTCCCAGAAGCTCTCAGAACCCTATCTGTTTGGGTTTTGGTGGAAAGCTTCATTACATAGGCATGATTGATTGCATCACTGGCCTTTGGTGATGAACTCTACCTTCACTCCCCGTCCCGCTCCCCGGAGATGGAGGTGGGGTGTGGCTAGAAGTTCCATCCAACTCATCACATGTTTTGTTCTCTGCGCAAGCAGCCCTCATTCTGAAGCTGTCCTGTATCCCCCAACCATCAGTGATCTCATTAGCATACAAAAATATTTCAGTTGCTTTAGGAGCAGTGTGTCAGGAAGTGGAGGAAGGCGTAGACCAAAATTTATTTCTTGGCCGGGTGCAGTGGCTCATGCCTGTAATCCCAGCACTTTGGGAGGCCGAGGCGGGTGGATCACTTGAGGTCAGGAGTTGGAGACCAGCCTGGCCAACATGGTGAAACCCCGTCTCTACTAAAAATACAAAAATTAGCCAGGCATGGTGGTGCATGTCTGTAATCCCAGCTACTCGGGAGGCTAAGACAGTAGAATCACTTGAACCCGGGAGGCGGAGGTTTCAGTGGCACCACTGCACTCCAGCCTGGGCGACAGAGCTAGACTCTCTCAAAAAAAAAAAAAAAAAAAAAAGTTTACTTCTTATTATGTCACAATGGCTTTTGCTAAACTTGAGATGTTTTCTGTCATTATTTCTTCAAAATAGTTTTCAGCACCGCACTTTCCTCTGGCCTCTGGGATACAAATGTTAGAGCTTTGTGGTTGTCCCACAGGTTCCTAAGGCTCTATTCAGTTTTTTTTTAATCTTTTTTCTTTCTACTATACAGATTTGGTTATTTTTATTGATGTGTCTTTAAGTTGACTGACTCTCTTCTCCTATCTCCATTTTGTTATTGAGCCCATTCAATGAATTTTTTATTTTGGTTATAGTGTTTTTCAGTTGCACAATTTCCATTTGTTTCTTCTTCATGTGTTTTATTTCCTGGCTGATATCTGTAATATTTGTTTTAAGAGTTTTTTTTATATAATTGCAAAGTTCACATCATTGCAATAGCATGAATTGACTGTCTTTTCCCATGAGAGTTAATAATTTTGGTATCCTTTGTATGCCAAGTAATTTTGGACTGCATCCTGCACATTTTGAATATTATATTATGACACTCTGAGTCTTGTTTAAATCCTATTGAGAATATTGATGGTTTTGCTTTAGTGGCCAATTAACCTGGGTAAATTCAGACTGCTAAGTTCCTACTCGCCTTCTATGCCCTATAGTTCCAATGTCAGTTCAGTTTTTGAAGCATTTGCAATGCTATTTTGATCTATCTTCCAAATGTGTCATCCAGTGGTCAGTCTGGGCCCTGGGCAGAAGTCTAATCATTAGCTCAGTTTCCAGTCTGTGGCATGCTAATTAGGGCCAGATGAGTCCATGAGTTCATAAATAACTTTATGGAGTGACTTTCTCAAGCCCTTCCCTCTCTGCTATCTTCCAATACTTTCTGGTTCCCTGGGCTCCCCTTTTTGATCCTCCAGACAGAAACTGCCCAATTTCATGATCATGTCAGGTCTAGGATCAAGAGGTTGGAGAACAGAGAGGGAGAAAAAAAGCAATGGAGTCTGATCCTTTCCACTGAATGGAGAGAAAAGTCCTTTCCTGAATTTTTGGCTTCTGCCAGCTGCTCTGCTACTGCAATGGGATTGCTTGAAAGAAAACAGAGAAAAGGGGGAGAAAATAAATTCTCCCCACTCTCTCTGAACTTTAGGAGTACACTTTCCTGCTCCTTCAGCCAGGCCTCTCCTAGGTTTCTCCCTGTCTGCACCACAGTGCTCATTTCCAAGTTTTTGACTGTATTGAGTTCGGGTCAGGGGATACAGGAGGAAAATAAAATAGTAAACTCATCATTGATTTGGTGGTACTTTGAATTTTTGTGTCCTTTCCCAATGCAACTGTTATAATTGACTTTCCAAAATTGTCAAATAGCTGGGCCATGTATTCTGTCTGGATTTTCTAGTTGTGTTCAGTGGAAAAGAAAGTGTAGCACGTGTTTACTCCTTCTTGCCTGGGTTTACTACTTCTTTCCCAGAACTGGAACTTGAAATGGATTTTTGAAGATTTGGTTTCAGTGTCATCTGTCTTAGTCTATTCAGGCTGCTCTAGCAAAAATACCATAAACTGGGTGGCTTAAACACTGGAAATTTATTGCTCACAGTTCTGGAGGCTGGTAAGTCCAAGATCAAGGCACCAGAAGATTCAGTGTCTGGTGAGGGCTTACTCTCCGATTCATAAACAGTCCCTTCTCACTGTGTCTTCACATGGCAGAAGGTCTCTCTTGGGTCTTCTTTACAAGGGCACTAATCTCATTCATGAGGGATCTTCCCTCATGACCTAATCATCCTCCCAAGGGCTCCACCTCCTAATATTATCACCTCAGGAGTTAGAATTTCAACATATGAGGCTGGGTGCAGTGATTCATACCTGTAATGCCAGTACTTTGGGAGGTCGAGGCAGGCAGATCACTTGAGGTAAGGAGTTTGAGACCAGCCTGGCCAACGTGGTGAAACTCTGTCTCTACTAAAATACAAAAATTAGCTGGGCGTGGTGGTGCGCACGTGTAGTCCCAGCTACTTGGGAGGCTGAGGTGGGAGGATCTCTTGAACTCGGGAGGCAGAGGTTGCAGTGAGCTGAGATCATGCCACCACACTCTGGGTGACAGAGCGAGACTCTCTCAAAAAAAAAAAAAAAAAAAAAAAAATTCAACATATGAATTTGGCAGGGAGGACACAGACACTGGGATCATAACATAATCTGTATGGCAACACCTGTGGGGCTGGAGCAATGTCCTCTAGGATGTGGTATATGCCCTAAATCAATGACTAATATATGGTGCTGTCTTTCCCCAGGCAGGATTCATGGGTTCCCAACACAAAGGGATGAAAATAGGATTGGATTTTCTCATTATTTCCCCTAGTGATCCACTATCAACATTTTTGCTACCTCCCACAACTCTAGGTTCTTCTGGTCTAGAGGTCCTATTTCCAAAGGGAGTGATGCTTCCACCAGCAGACACAACAATGATTCCAGTAAACTGGAAGTTGGGAATGCCCCCTGGCTACTTTGGGCTCCTCATGCCACTGAATCAACAGGCACAGGGGAGGTCACTGTACTGGCCAAGGCAATTAATTCTGAGTATCAAAGGGAAATTGAGTATAAAGAGTATGTCTGGAATACAGAATATGGTCTAGGGTGTCTCTTGGTACTATCATGTCTTGTGATTGAAGTCAATGGAAAACTACAGCAACTCAATTGAGACAGGGCTGCTAATGGCTCAGGTCCTTCAGAAGTGAGGGTTTAGGTCACCCTACCAGGCAAAGATCCAACCAGATGAGGTAGTTGCTGAGGGCAAAGTGAATATGGAATAGGTAATTGGAAAGGTAGCTGTAAACATAATTATAAATGCCAGCCATGATTATGTGTCCAGAAATAAAAAACTGTAGTAGTGTAAACCAAAACTAAAATCCTAAACCCCCCAAACAACTGAACACACCCCCTCTTGGCTGAGGGGACACAGAGAAACCTGAAACACTGAATTCTCGGCCATGACAGGAAGGAAGGTCAGACGTGCCTCATTTCAGCCCCTCCATTTTGAGAAGTTAGGCACAACTGACCAGCATTAATATTAAAATGGGGCCAGAGATGTGTGTTTTGCCCCATGATAAAGGACCCTGGCTCCACCAGGATACCCACACCACCAAGGTTGGAGGCAACAAGAACTGAAATGGGGCTGGGCACAGTGGCTCATGCCTGTAATCCCAGCACTTTGGGAGTCCAAGGTGGGAGGATCACTTGAAGCCAGGAATTTGAGACCAGCCTGGGAAACACAGCAAGACCCCATTTCTACAAAAAAGTTTGAAAAATTAGCCAGGTGTGGTTGTGCACACCTGGCATCCCAGCTGCTTGGGAGGCTGAGGCAGGAGGATTGCTTGAGCTCGGGAGGTCAAGGCTACAGTGAGCTATGATCATGCCACTGCACTCCAGCATAGGTGACAGACTGAGACCCTGTCTCAAAAATATAAAAAAAAAATAAGTAAAATTTACAAAAGAACTCACATGGGGTTTGGTTTGTCCTCGTGGACTCCGGCTTATGCGTGTGGGTTCCATCTTGTTCTTTGCTCTCCCCAACCTTTCCTCCATCTTCCCTTCCTGACTTCCTGCACCTACGGGGTTCAGTTCCAGCATCTGATTCAAAGATAACAATCTGACAGAGACCATTTAACCAGCTCCCTAAATTGCATAAGATCAAATCCAGTAACAAGTCCTTTTGTAGCAGCTAATCCGTCTATAGGTATATCTTAGTGGTGCTTCAGCCCCCCGCCTGCGACTGAATCCTGACTGATCCAGGCACCAAATTCTAGCCACTTCACAACCAGAGCCTGGAACATGTGTATGACCCCTTAAGAACAGGAGATCTGACTGGAGGAGGGCTTCTGTTATTATCTGACTGAAGCCTCAGTTAAAAAAAGAAATGCAAGGATGGAATTTCACAGGAAAGTAGAAGAACCCCAGACAGGAGGGCTGCAAAGAGAAGACTGTTGGAGGGAGGCTGAGAAGAGAAAAAGGGAGCAGGAGAGAGCAGCTTGCACTTCAGACACCTCCTTTTCCAAGCCTGGGGGGCAAGAAAGGTGGGTAAAGTCACATCCTTGAGCCCTCCAAGAAGAGATCTGCATGACTATAGGCGACATATGTTGCTGCACCCTGCTTAGCTACCATTTTCTCCTCTTTGGGTCACAGCACTCCTGTTTTCCTTTAGGGCGCACTTCTACCCATGTTCAGCCCCTATGATTTAAGTAAGATGTGATCCCCTTTCCAAGCTCTAGAAATGGACATATGTCCCAGGCCTGGGAAACGGGAATCTATGTAACCCTGTCAACTGTCTTTGGTTCTGGGATAGATTCATGGTCACACTGAACTGAGACCCAATTCTAGGACCTTTGCTGATCCTCTGTCTGGCTCAGATGGTAGAATGTGAACCTGGAGCTGCTGGTGGCCACTGTTTCCCCCAGAAGGGAGGAGTCAGTTTGAGAATGAGATCAACACAGAGGCACATTGAACTGGCAGAAGGGACAGGGAGACACTCCTCATGTCCTCCTTTGAGCACCTGGATACAACTATGCTGAAGCTAAATATAGCTGGACTTTTTGGTTACGTGTACCATTAAGTTCCATCTTTGTCATTGTTATTGTTGTCTTTCTGCTTAAGTCAATTTGAAATCGGGGTTCTGGCATTGGCAACAGGGTCAAAACTAATAAACTGACCCTTCAGTAAAAGAATTTGTTAACGCACATCTCACATCTCAGATGTGTTTGATTTGGGGGAAAAGCAGGGAGGCTGGAAATACTATTACCGATGGTAGCTAACTTTGTCGAGGACCATGCACCAGATGCTCTTCAAACACTATACGCATTGTACCTTATAATCCTCAAAACAGCCCTATGAGGTGGCTACTAAAATTGCCCCCGTTTTATTTATTTATTTATTTATTTATTGTTATTTTATTTTTTTTTTTTGAGATGGAGTCTCACTCTTGTCGCCCAGGCTGGACTGCAGTAGTGTGATCTTGGCTCATTGCAACCTCTGCCTCCCGGGTTCAAATGATTCTCCTGCCTCAGCCTCTTGAGTAGCTGGGATTACAGGCGCCCACCACCACGCCCGGCTAATTTTGTATTTTTAGTAGAGATAGGATTTCATCATGTTGGCCAGGCTAGTCTCAAACTCCTGACCTCAAGTGATCTGCCCGCCTCGGCCTCCCAAAGTGCTGGGATTACAGGTGTGAGCCACCGCGCTCGGCTGCCCCCAGTTTTAGATGTGGATCAGAGAGCTTAGGCAGCCACCTCAAGGTTATACAACAAGCAGGAAGCATTGTTAGGAAGGGAGTGTCCACCGCTTCCTGACAATAATGGCTGAGATGACTTCCCGGGCACGGGAATGGGAGAGGGAGACATCGAATCCCCCAATTTGGACCCGTCCAGGTTATCTAAGCACAACCTCTTGCAATGTTGAATGGGAGGGGTCCTGCCTCTGGCTAGTTAGGAAAGACCTTCTTTATTTTGGGCTAGAAGTGCCCCCTCATAATTACCACCTAACAGTCCTCCTTCTGCCCTCTGTGGTCACAGGCAAGTGGAGCTCTGTTTCTCTCACTCTAAGACTAACAGATGCTAGAAGCAGCTGTGCCCTTTCACCATCAACCCCTGGTTTCTTCGATTGTTACTTGGAGGCTTTCCTGGCTGCCCTCAAAGTATCTTCTTGGTGTGGGCTGATTAGCTCCCACCTTAATTACCTCCTGACATCACCTCGAAGCTCACTTTAGGCTGAAAGAAAAACCATAAAGTAAATGCTTCTTATTTTACTGCCAGTGAAATGATGAGCTTTTCAGTGCTGTGGATTTTTTTTTTTTTTTTTTCTTATCATGCTCACGTCTGATCTTTCAGAGGCTGACTTTTAAAATGCAGGTTAGCAAAAGTCATGTCAGGAGGAGATGCAGATGTCTCCTCTCCTCTGCATCTGTGAAGGGGGCAGTGGGTGCAATCTGCACCATAAATCTAGTTTGCAGAATCCAATAAGACGAGGTGTAAAAGAGGGCATGGCAATGCGAGAGTAGCTTTGTGAGAATTGCTCTTTGCATAAAAACCAGAGGCCTCGTGCTGCCTCAGACTCCGCATGGCCAGGATGTTCACATCTCCAGCCTGGTATCTCTGTCTCTCACTCTGCTCCTACTTCCTCTCCACTACAGCTACGCTGTGCAGACTCGCCATCCTCTCTCAGCACCAGTCTTTTGCACACACTATTCCTTCTCCTTAAAATACTATTCCCTGCATTCTTTGTCTAGTTAAATCCCCTCATCCTTCAAGTCTCTGCTCAAACTTCTTGTGCTTGGAGAAGCCTTGTTCAAGTCCCTTCTGTTATTTTCTCTCATGAATTCCTATACTTCTCCTTCGTAGCAGGTGTATAGCACATAGCACACATAAGGCACGTGTTTATGTATGTTTTTGTGGTTGAGTAAAGTGTGCCGCCGTCCTTTTAGAACAGGCTGTGCCAGGGCAGGGTCCAGGTCTTCGTCACTGCTGACTAGCAGTGTGCTCATAAAGGTTTGACAACCATTGTAGGGGCTGGGGGATGCTGACTTATAGAGTTGCTGATTCCGTGGTGTAAATCTTCCACCACAACTGATTTCAAGCTACCAATGTGAGTTCAACCATAATTCCTGAAAAACTTAACAAAAGGCTCTTGTGAGTTGGGATAAACTGGCTTCGGCACATGGTATGGTTTGGCTGTGTCCCCATCTAAATCTCATCTTGAATTGTAGTTCCCATAATCCGCATGTGTCAGGGGAGGAACCCAGTGGGAGGTAACTGAATCATGGAGGAGGTTACCCTCATGCTGTTCTCATGACAGCGAGTGTGTTCTCTGAGATTTGATGGTTTTGTAAGGGGCCTTTCCCCCTTTGGCTCAGCACTTCTCTCTCTCGCTACCATGTGAAGAAGAACATGTTTGCTTTCCCTTCCACCATGATTGTAAGTTTCCTGAGGCCTCCCTAGCCATGCTGAACTGTGAGTCAATTAAACCTCTTTTCTTTATAAATTACCCAGTCTCAGGTACATCTTTTTTTTTTTTTTTTTTTTTTAGATGGAGTCTCACTCTGTTGCCCAGGCTGGAGTGCAGTGGCGCAATCTCAGCTCACTGCAAGCTCCGCCTCCCAGGTTCATGCCATTCTCTTTCCTCAGCCTCCCGAGTAGCTGGGACTACAGGCGTCCGCCACCATGCCCGGCTAATTTTTTGTATTTTCAGTAGAGACGGGGTTTCACCATGTTAGCCAGGATGGTCTCGATCTCCTGACCTCGTGATCTGCCCGCCTCGGCCTCCCCGAGGATTACAGGTGTGAGCCACTGCGCCCAGCCTTCAGGTATGTCTTTATTAGCAGTGTGAGAACAGATTAATACAGCACGCCACTGCTGCTGACCCTCCAACACCCGGTACAGATTTGTGGAATGAGTGAATGAGGTTAGGCCCAGAAAGCAGAGCCTCCTCTGCCTGTGCCTATCCATGGTATACTCTCCATCTGTCTGCAGTAGAAATTAGCTTTAAGCAAAAGTACAGCATTTTCTATCAAGTAAAATACATTCAGTGTAATGTAAAGGAATATTCTATGAGTAAAACTTTCCCATTTTCCCCTGGTGTTAAAACATACTTTCTAGTGTGTAATTAGAGCTTTGCATGCTGTGAGAAGTGACTTGTTAGTGGTTCATGAGATCAATCTAGAAGGTCCTAACCAGCCACTTTTTTTTGAAATGGAATTAAGTAGAAGAAAAAAGAAATTTCAGAGTATCAGAGTTTGTCTCCAGCCTTAAGTAAGTGTTACTTTGGTAAACTCTTATTGTGAGTGCGTATTGTTGACAAAAAAGCCAAACTTTGTAAAATATTTAAAGAGGTATATTCTGAGCCTATAAGAGTGGCCATGGCCTGGGGTACAGTCTCAAGCGGTCCTGAGAACATGTGCCCGAGGGGGTCAGGTTACAGTTTGGTTTTATACATTTTAGGGAGACAGGAGTTACAGGCAAAGACATAAATCAATACATGGAAGGTGTACATTGGTTCAGCCTAAAGAGGTGGGATATCTTGAGTCAGAGGGTGGGGAGCAGGGTTTACAGGTGGATTTAAAGACTTTCTGATTGCCATTTGGTTGGAAGAATTAAGCTTTGCCTAAAGACTTAAGAAGTCCTTAGAAAGGAATGCTTGAGCTAACATAAGGGGCTGTAGAAGACAAGGCCCTTGTTATGCAGATGAAGCCTCCTAAGTGGCAGAGCTCAGAGAACATGTGACCACGGTCAGCTTGGAATTTGGGATCTGATTGCCATAAAGAGTCTACTCTGTCAGTCCTGTGATCTGTATTTTAATGTTAATGTTGGTCTCTTGTGCCTAAACTCCAGAAAGGAGGGGCTAGAATGAGGCATGTGCACCTCCCATTTCATCACGGCTAGAATTCAGTTTTTCAGATGTCTCTGGGGTCCCTTTGGCCCAGAAGGGGGTTCACTTAGTTAGCTGGGAGGCTTAGGATTTTATTTTTGATTCAAAGTATATATTCTAGGTTGTGATGTCAAATGACTCTCTTACAGTTAAAAAAAAAAAATGTGAAAGCTACTGCGGTTGATAGCAATATCCTTTAGTTTAGTAGCTTTGTTTTGTTTTCCATGTTATTACTTGGAAATTCTTTTCCCCGGACTCTCCTAAGTCTCTCTCTCCTATCCCCCAGAGACCTAAAGGGTGAAGACACTGAGCTTCCAGATTTGAGGGCAGGAAAGTCCTAGTGAGGCCTGGCTTGGAGGCCAGGGAACTTCCTTTTCCAGTCTGCAATGTTACCCTTCAATCTCCAGCTCCCCTGGCTGTTGGTGCCCAGCCCAGAGTTGTGGAAGCCCTTTCAGTCTAGCTGCCCCACCTGGTGACAGCATGGGCAGGGCAGGGAGCATTATGGGGCTGATGCTTTCTGCCGTCCAGCCTCCCTACATGCAGGGCGATGGCCCCTAGCTGACCCTTGAGCGCTGAGGGGAGGCTGGGGAGAGGGTTAAAGGCGAAGCCAGACCCAGGCCATCATTGAAGTCACATGGCCTGCCAGGAAATCCCTCTCTACGTTGTAGCTGGTTGAACTAATTATATTATAAATACTTTTCCATTTTCTGCCTAGAACCATGCTCTAGACATCTGCATGAGGTCATTAAATCTGCACCACAGCCATGCACACACACGTGTGTGTGTGTGTAAAAGAGAGACATGAGGTATAGAAGAGCAACACAGAGTTCTCCATATTACGGAGGCACAGACAGTCCCAGAGCAGGAAGGTCACTTGAACAGGGTCGCGGAGGCAGGAGGCCACGATCATGGCTGGACACTGCAGGGCCAAGCAGGTAAACACTGTGCCTGACTCCCACCCAGACTTCGCAACAACCCTAAAGTATTCATAAGTCAGTAATAATAGTGTTACAGGAAAGGAGTCCCAATCCAGACTCCAAGAGAGGGTTCTTGGATCTTGCAGAAGAGAGAATTCAGGGCAGGTCCGTAAAGTGAAATCAAGTTTATTAGGAAAGTAAAGGAATAAAGAATGGCTACTCCATAGACAGAGCAGCCCCGAGGACTGCTGGTTGCCCATTTTTATGGTTATTTCTTGATGATACGCTAAACAAGGGGTGGATTATTCATTTCTCCCCTTTTTAGACCATAGAGGGTAACTTTCTAATGTTGCCATGGTATTTGTAAACTGTCATGGCGCTGGTGGGAGTGTAGCAGTGAGGATGACCAGAGGTCACTCTCGTGGCCATCTTGGTTTTGATGGGTATTATCTGGCTTCTTTACTGCAGCCTGTTTTATCAGCGAGGTCTTTATGACCTGTATCTTGTGTTGACCTCCCATCTCACCCTGTGATTTAGAATGCCCTAACCATCCAGTGACGCAGCCCAGTAAGTCTCAGCCTCATTTTACCTGGCCCCTACTCAAGATGGAGTTGCTCTGGTTCAAATGCCTCTGACAGGGTGACAACTATGACCACAACAGGTTCAAAAACATGACGTTTTCAGAGAGAGGAAGGTATGCAGGGTGGTGTGATTTGGAAGAGGCTGTGGGCGTAGAGGGATGGGTAATTCAGCTGGGGTGGTCAGGGAGGGCTGCTTGGTGGAGGGGACTCTTGGCTGAGACCTGAGGGCTGTGAAGTTCTTAGAGAAGGGTGTTCCAGGCAGAGGGAACAGCAAGCACAAAGGCCTGAGACGAGAGCTAGCTTGGTATGCAAGAGGAACAGAAAAGAGGAAGTGAGAGTGAGGTGGGGGAGGGAAGGGGCAGGGAATGGAGGCTGTGGAGCGGGGAGGGTTTCCAGGCAGCCCAGGACCCTCAAGGAGAGCAACGTTGGATGTAGTCTCCCAGGTAGGGTCCATCTGGCCCTTCCTCCTGGCTCCTGCGGAGTCTGAGTGGCTGTTTCCCTCCTTCCCCTCTCTCCCCTCTTCCTTCTCTCCCTCTCCATTTTCCTGCAAGGTCTGCAGCCCAACTCCAGCTCTCCCATTACTACAGGAGCTCGTGGGTCCTTCTGAGCAAGAAGATGGGGCTCTTTGTATACAGTGTCTGTCTATAGTCATTCATTCACTCATTCATTTAATCATTCATTCATTCATTCATTCATTTAGCCACTCATTTGTCAAATATTGATTTTTCTCAGGTGTTTTGCCCTCACAGGTCCTGCCACCTAAAACACTGACTTCTTATCCCTCAAGGCTTTGCTTTCAACACTGTCTCTTCCAAGACCCCTCCCTGACCACTCCCAACTTACTAAGCCCCTATCACCCTGTTAGCTTTTGAATTGCTCTTCATGGTAACACAGGGCAGGTTGATGCTCTCCGGGGCTCTTTCTACACATAAGAGAGAGATTAGCCTGACAGGCATTCGTTTACCTTTCTCATTTTCTTTGGGAACCAGCCTCCCCTGCTGCTGTGATTCGGACACAGCCAACTACATTCCCCAGATCCAGAAATGAACACGCCATCCAAGTAAAGCCAATGAGAGACAGCTGCAGGACTTTTGCTGGAACTATTGGGAAAGTGGTGTTTCTTTTTTTGCTATGGTTACTTATCTGCTATGCTCTAAGCCTGGAACTGCTGGAGGTAATCTTTGCTGCATGAAAATGAAGTCAATATTGAGGACAGCAGAGGTGAGAGGGAGAGAGGCATAATCCTGAGTGTATTGTAGGGGCACCTGGATCCAGCCATACCTGAAATCCAAGACTTTCCATTCTAAGAACCAATACATTCTCTTTGTACTTAAGCTAGTTTGGGTTTTAATCACTTGTGCCAGAAGGCCTGATTGATAATAAAACCTCAAAGATAAGCAGGCAGTCAAGCTTAGGTACTTTCCTTTTAAGAGATGTGGGCAGGTGCTTCCTTCTCTCAGAAACCACTCCTTCTCTAGGACCTTCTATTCTAAGAAGCCTGGGTGTTTGAGGTTCGTTCATCCTGAGGCATAAACACAAGATCAAAGTGCCAGGCCAGATGGAGGCAGAGTGTCTACAGAAGCAGCCGTGCAACTAGCAGCAGGAATTGGGAATCTGCATTATTAATAAGTAAGCCCATTTTCCTTTACTTCTTTGTAAGCAGAGCCTTAATTTTATTAGCCTGTTTATTAGCTCTGACCATGTGTTCAGAAAAAGTACCCTCAGCCTCTGAGTGATCTAAGCCAGGCATAATTCTCCTGTCTCCTTGTTGGTGATTGGTTCTGGAAAAGGCTGGGACACACTCCTGGCCAAGGAGAAGTCACAGCAGTGACTGACTTGGAGGGGGAGTCTGCTGGGGGCTGGCTAGTGGAAGGTGTCTGGGGTAAAATGTTTTTGCTCTTAAAAAGTACTGTAGGAGGCCAGGCATGTTGACTCATGCCTGTAATCCCAGCACTTTGGGAGGCCAAGATGGGCAGATCACTTGAGGTCAGGAGTTCGAGACCAGCCTGGAACAACATGGTGAAACCCCATTTCTATTTTTAAAAATACAAAAATTAGCTGGGCATGGTGGTGTGCACCTGTAGTCCCAGCTACTTAGGAAGCTGAGGCAGGAGAATCACTTGAACCTGGGAGGCGGAGGTTGCAGTGAGCGGACATTGCACCAGTACACTCCAGCCTGCGTGACAGAGTGAGACTTCATCTCAAAAGAAAAAGAAAACTACCGTAGGAGGCCAGGTGTGGTGGCTCACACCTGTAATCCCAGCATTTTGGGAGGTCAAGGCAGGATGATCACTTGAGCCCAGGAGTTTGATACCAGCCTGAGCAACATAGCAAGACCCCATCTCTAAAAAAATTTTGAAAAGATACACAAAATTTGCCAGGCGTGGTGGTGTGTGCCTGTAGTCCTGGCTACTAAGGAAGCTGAGGAGGGAGAATCACCTGAACCCGGGAGATCAAGGCTGCAGTGAGTCATAATCACACCACTGCACTCCAGCCTACGTGACACAGTGAGATCCTATCTCAAAAAAAGAAAAAAAAATAATGTAAGAGAAATAAACGTTTCTTTGCCTCACAGAGAGAATGTGGCAGTGTGAGGAGGCATTTGCTGGCTGAAGCTGGGCTCTCAAACTCTTAGTCTAGAGCAGAGTTCTAACAGCATCACGTGTTTTTGTTTTCCCTTTCATCCATGTTGAAGAAGAGTGGGTAGTAAAAATATTCCTCTGGTTTAACAAAAAATTCACAAATATTTTTCCTTTTCAGAATCTACATGCAATTTAAGTATTAGTCCCAGGGCGATAAATCAGAATCACAGATGCTGGAATGTTAAAGTTTCCTTTGACAAGACATACTGATGATCTCTGAAGTCCCTGCGGCCTGCAAAGAATATTTGCAAACAGAGTTTTATGATGCCGAGGATGATTCTGAAACCACAGAGAAAGACATCATTTTCTTCTTTTCTTTCTGCAATTTCTTTCATTAGCACTTCGGAGCGCCCATAGTCACCATGAGTTGAAATCTCATGAGTTAGTAGTAAGAGCAGAATCAGAGAGGCTAAACACTGAAAATACAGAAAGGAAATGGGTAGAGTAGGATTTTAGCAAGAGGAAATATATGGTTGTGATGCTTTGCACCTATAGGAAATGATGGCTGGGGCTGTGGCAGCCACGTTACCACCATGAGGGATGACATTGCCCACATGCTGAGAGCCTGAGTCTATAAGGACATCATTCAACTGATGCATTGACCCCTGGAGAACCTCCCCGCCTTTGGGGGACTAGCAGTTCTGTAAAATAATACGTGTCCTTATTGCTTTTTTTTTTTTTTTTTGAGACAGAGTCTTGCTCTGTCCCCTAGGCGGGAGTGCAGTGGCGCGATCTCCGCTCACTGCAAGCTCCGCCTCCCGGGTTCATGCCATTGTCCTGCCTCAGCCTCCTGAGTAGCTGGGACTACAGGCGCCTGCCACCATGCCTGGTTAATTTTTTGTATTTTTAGTAGAGACAGGGTTTCACCGTGTTAGCCAGGATGATCTCAATCTCTTGACCTCGCAATTCACCCGCCTCGGCCTCCCAAAGTGCTGGGATTACAGGCGTGAGCCACTGTGCCTGGCGTCCTTATTGTTTTAAGATGTTTGGAATTTGTTCTTCTCTTACTTGCAGCCAACAGCATCCTACATGAGGCAGCCAGGGTAAGTGGTCCACATACAATGGGTGAACCAGTGCTTGTCCAGGAATTAAAACAGCCTGGCTCATTCAGTGCTAGGACCAGAGCCCTCAGTGGACATTGTCCCAGCTCTCAGCACTGAGGATGCCTCCTCCCCTCCAAGCCAGTCATTGCTGTGTGTGATCATGTTAATTAGGTATCCATATTCCATAGGAGGGAGCAACGACGTTTTCTTTTTTTTTTTTAAGATGGAGTCTCGCTCTGTTGCCCAGGCTGGAGTGCAGTGGTGCCATCTCAGCTCATTACAACCTCCTGGTTCCAGCGATTCTCCTGCCTCAACCTCCCAGGTAGTTGGGATTACAGGTGCCCACTACCACACTGGGCTAAGTTTTGTATTTTTAGTAGAGATGGGGTTTCATTATGTTGGCCAGTCTGGTCTCAAACTCCTGACCTCAAGCTATCCGCCCACCTTGGCCTCCCAAAGTGCTGGGATTACAGGCATGAGCCACCACGCCTGGCCGCAATGAGGTGTTTTTTTGTTTTTTTGTTTTTTCAATTCTAGCCGCCAATCACAAAATTTAACTAAGGTCCCTCCCAGCACACACCTGTCATTCATCCTGAAAATTTAAAGTAAAGGTATAAAAATATCAAAACCGTGATTGCCTTTGGGGGTGGAGTGGAGGTGGGGATTATCTGGGAAGGGGCATAAGAGGACTTTGCAGGGGTCACGGAAATGTTCTTTATCTTAACAGGGACTTGTAGTCTAAAGCAGAAGCGTATACTTATTACATAAGTGCATTCATTGGTCAAAACTCAGCAAATGGATGTGGGAACAGTGGCTCATGCCTGTAATCTCAGCTACTGAGGAGGCTGAGGCAGGGGGATCACGTGAGGCCAGGAGGTCAAGACCAGTCTGTGCAACACAGAGAGATCTTATCTCTTTTAAAAAAAATTGTTTTAATTCCCCAGGCATAGAACTCACCCTGTGGGGGGAAAAAAAATTAGCCAGGCGTGGTGGCATGTTTCTGTAGTACCAGCTACTTTCGAGGCTGAGGCAGAAGGATCACTTGAGCCCAGGAGGTCAAGGCTGCAGTAAACTATGATCACACCACTGCACTCCAGTCTGGGGTACAGAGCGGGACAGCATCTCTAAATAATAATGACAATACAAAGAAATTCAGCAAATGGATGTTTCATATGTGTGCATTTCATTGCATGCAAATTTATAAAATCTCAAAAATAACTGCAAACATTGAACTCCAGTTGGTGATATGAATCCTGAAATATTTAAGGGTAAAGAGTACTGATGTCTGCTTTAAAATTCTTTAACCTTCTTTAAAAATACATTTTTAAAAAATCAGATGACTTGATAAATAGAGGAATGGACTGATAGATATGTAATAAAGAAAATACAGAAAAATGTTAACAATTGTAGAATCTAGATGATGGGGCCAGGTGCAGTGGCTTACGCCTGTAATCCCAGCACTTTGGGAAGCCGAGGCAGGTGGATCACCTGAGGTCAGGAGTTTGAGACCAGCCTGGCCAACATGGTGAAACACCATCTCTACCAAAAATACAAAAATTAGCCAGGCGTGACAGTGCATGCTTGTAATCCCAGCTACTCAGGAGAATCGCTTGGACCTGGGAGGCAGAGGTTGCAGTGATCTGAGATCATACCACTGCACTCCAGCCCGGGTGACAGAGTGAGACTCCGTGTCAAAAAATAAAATAAAATAAAATAAAAGCGATGATGATCATAGCTATGAACAACAGTGAGAGTTCACACACTGCCTGTACTGTGGGCAAAGCCGTGTTCTCAGTGCTTCGTGTGAATGAATTTGTTCACTCCTCACTACAACCTTCTGAGATAGGTACCGTTATTCTCATTCACAGATGTGGACCCTGAGACCAGGGAGGTTGCGTGGCATCATTACAACAGAAGGGGAGTGGTCTGAATCCACTCCTCCCCTTCCAGGGCAGGAAGTCAACAGAGAAGGGCTCTGTGGTAACGTTGACAATCACAAATCAGTGGCATAAACATCTCCTTAAGACATGCAGAGGCAGCTGGGCATGGTGGCCCACGCCTGTAATCCCACCATGTGGGAGGCCAACGTGGGAGGATCACTTGAGGTTAGGAGTTTGAGACCAGCCTGGGCCACATAGTGAGACCCTGTCTCTACAAAAAAAAAATTTTTAAATTAGGCGGGCACGGTGGCTCATGCCTGTAATCCCAGCACTTTGGGAGGCTGAGGCAGGTGGATCACCTGAGGTCAGGAGTTCGAGACCAGCCTGGCCAACGTGGTGAAACCCCGTCTCTATTAAAAATACAAAAATTAACCAGGCATGGTGGCAGGTGCCTGTAATCCCAGTTACTCAGGAAGCTGAGACAGGAGAATTGCTTGAACCACGGGAGGCGGAGATTGCAGTGAGCCGAGATCGCACCAGTGCACTCCAGCCTGGACGACAAGAGCGAAACTCTGTCTCAAAGAAAAAATAAATAAATAAATAAAATTAAAAATTATCAGGGCATGGTGGTGCATGCCTGTAGTCCTAACTACTCAGGAGGCTGAGGTGGGAGGATTGTTTGAGGCCAGGAGTTCAAGGCTTCAGTGAGCTATGATTGCACCACTGCACTCCAGCCTGGGCAACAGAACAAGACCCTGTCTCTGAAAAAAAAAAAAAATGTGGAAATTGTGAGAGACACATGACAGCAGAAATGTGACTACTGCTTGCCTCTGGAGGAAGGAAGAGGTGGCGGAGGAGAGATAGGTGTCTGGGCACTGTGGCAACACCAGCATACCAGGGGCTGGGGGTGGGGGGCAGTCAGGACATGAGACCAGAAGCTGTGAATCTTGGAATCTGCAGGGTGCCCCTTATGAGACCCCAAGCATTCATGTAAGCGTCCATGCCCCCACTGATGATATCTGGGCAGAGAGGCAATAAAATCAGCATTGTTGATCAAGGTTTGGAGGCTGCGGTTGGAGGCCGGACATCCTGCCCGCAGGGCAGGCTTCAGCTTGGAAGCTTGCGGCCCAGAACAGTCCCTGTAGGCACACCCAGGCAGAGGGTTTTGCTAGGTGTCTGGCCCAGCTTCCAAAGCCAAGGTCTAATAACAACAGTGCCACCAACAACAGGAAACATTCGTGACGTGCATGCTGCCAAGCACTGTTCTAAGCACTCCATATTACAGTTTAATCCTCCCAGCAATAAGAATGAGGTGGTACCAGTGCTAACCCCATTGTACATATGGGGAAACTTAGGCACAGAGAGGAGACCCCATGAAAGGCAATGGGGACACCTCCAGGAACCTCCCACCACAAAAGATCACTGCAGAGTAAGGACAAATCGAACATCAGATTCCCTCAAGGGTGGGCACTTTCTCGATGCATTTCTGGTGCCCTCTTTTGGATTTCAGCCTCAGTGGCCACAGCACCACAGGTGTCAGTGACAGGAGCAAACCAAATCACACATGCACTGGGGACTCAGCTGGGAGGAGCCGCCCTGGCATTCCCACCATGTCTGTGAAATGGGGGCAATCGTGGTATGTACTTGAGACTCAACAGAGGCTGGGCGAGGAAGCCTTGGGATACTTGTGAGCCCATTCTAACATCAGCAATTGCTAATATCATGTTTATTGCCTTGAAAAAAAGAGATAAAAAAATAAAGGAAAAAGAAGAAAGGAAGGGGGAAAGGAATGAAGAAAGGAGACAAGAAATAAAGCATTGTAGGCCGGGCCCGGGGGCCCACACCTGTAATCTCAGTACTTGGGAAGGCTGAGGTGGGCGTATCACTTGAGGTCAGGAGTTCAAGACCAGCCTGGCCAGCATGGCAAAACCCCGTCTCTACTAAAAATACAAAAACTAGGCCGGGCACGGTGTCTCACGCCTATAATCCCAGCACTTTGGGAGGCTGAGGCAGGCAGATCACAAGGTCAGGAGATCGAGACCATCCTGGCTAACACGGTGAAACTCCATCTCTACTAAAAAAAAATATGAAAAAATTAGCTGGGCGTGGTGGCATGTGCCTGTAGTCCCAGCTCCTCGGGAGGCTGAGGCAGGAGAATGGCGTGAACCCAGGAGGAGGAGCTTGCAGTGAGCCAAGATCGCACCACTGCACTCCAGCCTGGGCAACAGAGCGAGACTCCATCTCAAAAAAAAAAAAAAAAAAAAAACGCAAAAACTAGCTGGGCGTTGTAATGCACACCTGTAGTTCCAGCTACTGGGGAGGCTGAGGCAGGAGAATCACCTGAACCCGGGAGGTGGAGGTTGCAGTGAGCCAAGGTCGCACCACTGCATTCCAGCCTGGGCAACACAGCAAGACTCCATCTCAAAAGAAAAAAAAAAAGAAAAATATTTTAATATCAAAGAGGAAGGAAGAGGGCCAGAAAGAAGAGATAGGGCTGAAAAAAGAAGGCAGGAAACAAGCAGAATGTTTCCAAAGAGTCCCATGAACTATTCAGAAAAGAGTTGTTTTGTTTTGTTTTGTTTTGTTTTGAGATGGAGTCTCGCTCTGTCGCCCAGGCAGGAGTGCAGAGGCACGATCTCGGCTCACTGCAACCCTGCCTCCTGGGTTCAAGTGATTCTTCTGCCTCAGCCTCCTGAGTAGCCAGGAATATAGGTACACGATACCATGCCCAGCTAATTTTTGTATTTTTAGTAGAGACGGGGTTTCAACATATTGGCCAGGCTGGTCTCAAACTCCTGACCTCATGATCCACTCGCCTTGACCTCCCAAAGTGCTGGGATTACCGCGCCCAGACAAGAGTTTTGTCTTTAAAGGAGTTGACAGTGGGGTGTGGACCGTGCAGCCGAGACAGCTTGCAGGGTGAGTTAAGAGTCCACCTGGATTCCATCCCCAGCCCTGCCACACATTGTCCATGAAGCAAGTGACTGTCCCTTCCCAAGCCTCAGTTTCTGCACTGCAGAATGGGGACCGTTGTCCGTGGCATTCCCACAGGTTGGCGTGAGAACCTGTTGAGCCCACGCAGCAAGGTGTGCCTGTTGTCTGTGGTAAGGGGCAGACAGCATTGCCTACTTTCCACTCGTAAGATGTCATTGCATGTACCCGGTTCTCACTTGGCAGATGAATCAAAGGGCTATAAATAGCCACGTCTTGGTTTCTCATAAACGCATTAAATATGACTTGGCATCTTGCCCAGGCTTCCTGTCAGGGCAGTGGACGAGGATTGTTTTGCAGAGGTCTGATGAGTGTCAAGGTTATAGTCATGTGCAGGTGCGTGAGGCAGGACTCGAAGCGAGCCCCAGCTGCCCTGGGGAACAAGGGGGTCTTCCCTTCCACCCCCATGCCCTCCTTGGCATAGGTTTACACCAGCCACTGTGGGCCCTGGCAAGCCCCGCTTTGTGGCTCAGGCTGGGCCACTGGCCTCTTTGCTGGCTTTGCCTGGACTCACCCCTCTGGTCCAGCTTGCATTAGGTCAGTCTATTCACAGGTGAATTCTGGGAAGACTGGACCAGGCTATGGGAAGAGGGGAGAGGAGGGAAAGGTGGACACATGACTCGTGAGCTCGCTGGGCTGTCCTGGGCACCTCCCTCCCTCTTACTTCATGAAGTTAGTTCTCTAAGGCTGACCTCACCCCTGACTCAGGGATGAGACCCTGGGGGTGGCAGATGTGGACTCTGGACCCCCGCTGCCTAGGTTCAAGTCCCAGCTGCTCCACAGGGGACCTCAGTCTTGTCTATGCTCTCTCAGTACCTCAATTTCCCCCTCTGTGAAATGAAGATAATGACTTATAGAGCCTACCTCATAGGGCTGCTGGAAGGATTCAATGGATGTTGATCATGATCATGATTTCCTGATACTCAGAATAATGCCAGGCACAGATTATCTGCTCTGAATAACGGTTTGCTATTATTATTTTTCTGCTAGTGATAGTTAAGAGCAAGGACTCTAGAGCCAGCCCAGTTGGGTTCAACGCTCAGCTCCACCACTTGCAACCAATGTAACCTTAAACCTGGATATAATCTCTCTGTGTCAGAGGCATGTGAACCAGAACAACTCCATCTTGAATGGGGCTGGGTAAAATGAGGCTGCATTCCCAGACGGTTAGGCATTCTAACTCACAGGATGAGATTGGAGGTCAGCACAAGATACAGGTCATAATGACCTTGCTGATAAAACAGTTTGCAGTAAAGAAGCTGGCCAACACCCACCAAAACCAGAGTGACCTCTGTTCGTCCTCAATACTACACTCCCATCAGCGCCATGACAGTTTACAAATACCATGGCAACATCAGAAAGTTACCTTATATGGTCTAAAAAGGGGAGACATGAATAACCCACCCCTTGTTTAGCGTAACATCAAGAAATAACCATAAAAATGGGCAACCAGCTGCCCTCAGGGCTGCTCTGTCTATTGAGTAGCCATTCTTTATTCGTTTACTTTTTTAATAAACTTGCTTTCATTTTACTCTACGGAATTGCCCTGAATTCTTTCTTGTGCGAGATCCAAGAACCCTCTCTTTGGGTCTGGATCCGGACCCCTTTCCTGTAATGTCTGTGCCTCAGTTCCTTCATCTGTAAAATGGGAGTGATGATTATTTGTACCTTATAGGGTGTAATAGGGATAAAATAAGCAAACACCCGCCAAGTACTCAGACGAGAGCCTGGCACACAGTAAATACTCCAATGTTGTTGCTACCATTGATGTTCTTGTTACAAGTGGATGTGCTCACCCCCTATCAAGTTTGCTAAACTGCCATGATGGAATCTTGGAGCTGCTGAAGGACACCTCATCTCTTCGTGGGAAGCATCTGCTTGAGGATTAAGGCAATGCAGAAAAAAAGTGGAGTAGAGAGATGGAGGAAGATGACTTTGGAGGACATTGTGTGAGCACCTGGATCTAACTGTGCCTGAAGCAAAACTCAAATCCTGGACTCTCAATGTATTGCCTCTCAATTCCAAGACCCAATAAATTCCTTCTTAGCTTAGAATGTTTTGCTCAGATGTCTGTTACTTCCAGCCAAATGTGTTTCAATACAGAAAGCTCTTGGGGGCTCAAATAACAGAAAGGGAAGCTATGTGAGAAGTTGAGGGAAGCTAAGGAGAGGAACAGAAGTGATACAGCTGGGTGTGGTGGCTCACGCCTGTAATCCCAGCTCTTTGAGAGGCTGAGGTGGGTGGATCACTTGAGGTCGGGAGTTCGAGACCAGCCTGGCTAACATGGTGAAACCCCGTCTCTACTAAAAAAATACAAAAATTAGCCAGACGTGGTGGCATGCATGTGTAATCCCAGCTACTCAGGAGGCTTAGTCAGGAGAATCACTTAAACCCGGGAGGTGGAAGTTGCATTGAGCCAAGATCATGCCACTGTACTTCAGTCTGGGCGACAGAGCAAGACTGTCATTTCAAAAAAAAAAAAAAGAAGCGATACAGCTTAAGAGAGCAGGCCATGTGGAGGCCACACGCATCGTGGGTTAGAATCCAGGCTGTTACTGAGAGCTTGTGGTAGGATGTTGCAGAATGGACACACTCTTTCATGCCTCCTTGTGTACATTCTTACAAGGTGACTTTGCCGCTCTTCCCATCAAGGGATGGAGTCTATGTCTCCACCCCTTGAATCTGGGCTGACCTTGTAATTTGTTTTGGCCAATCAAACATGGTGAAAGTAATGCTGTGCTAGTTTCAAGCCTAGACTTCAAGAAACCTTGCCGCTTCCATGTACTCTCTTAGTTGACCTTGCCATGACCTTGTGAACACGACCGGGCTAGCCTGCTGGAGGATGAGAGGCTGGAAGCTCCCCAGTGAACCACCCATCCAGCCCCCTGAGGCAGAGCCACCTAGCTACACAGTGCTGGCCACAGATGCATGAGTGAGCCCAGACTACATTACCAACCTGCAGAATGGACAGCTAAATCCATCAATGTTGTTTTAAGCCATTTTAGATGATTTCTTAGGCAACAGTAGAGAACTGCTTTGTCTGGTTTAACTCAACCTTGCCCAAGGGCCTTCCAAAACCCTGATCTCCAGGTCACATGACAAGGTGAGGCCTCTACATCCCAGTCCCTGGTGATACTGTGCTAGTTCAGAGGCTGCGTCTCAAGTGGTCTTGCAACTTCCATTCACTTTCTTGGACTCCTGCCACCACCTTGTGGACACACCTGGGTTGGCCTGCTGGAGAATGAGAGACCAGGTGGAGGAGAACCCAGTTGCTCCAGCTGATGACATCTAGTCCAGCCTACAGAGAGCCAACTCTCGAGTCAGCCAAGATCAGCAGAGCCAACCCCAATTCACTGCTGCTGATCAGAGAAGCAAGAATGATCACAGCTGAAACCAGAACTGCCCAACTAATTTGTAGACTTGTAAGCAATAATGAATGCTTATAATTATTATTAAATAACAATTTAAATCTCTGACTTGGGGGATGTTTTGTTTGGCAGCCATAACTGATACACTAACCGATACACTTTGTAAACATGGGCAAATGAACTCACATCTCTGTGCCGGAGTTCCTCTTGTGAAAAAAAGGAACCATTTAGGATGGTCATGAGGATGTCATGAGCTCATGATCCTAAAACTCTTGGCACAGAGCCTGGCTGTCTTACTCTGTTCAGGCTGCTATAATAAATTACCATAGCCTAGGTGGCTTCAACAACAAACATTTATTTCTCACAGTTCTGGAGGCTGGGAAGTCCAAGATCAAGGTGCCAGGAGAAGTGATGTATGATGAGGGCTGTTCCCTGGTTTGCAGATGGCCATCTTCCTGCTGTGTGCTCACATAGCAGAGAGCCGAGAGAGAAAAGGCAAGCTCTTTGGTGTCTCTTATAAGAACACTAATCCTACCATGAGGGCTCCACCCTCATGACCTAATGACCTCACAAGGGCTCCCCCGCAACACTATGCCATTAGGGGTTAAGATGTCAACATGCAAATTTCTGAGGGGACATGCAGTCCATAACATTGGCAGAGAGTGAACACTCAATTTAAAAAGAGGTAAAATGAAAGGCAGAGAGACAGTTGACTAACACCCTGCCCACCTTGAACCTTTTTGCCTTGTCCAGACAGCTGTGGGTCATTTTTCTTTCTTTTATTTTTATTTTTTTGAGATGGAGTCTCGCTCTGTCACCCAAGCTGGAGTGCAGTGGCGCAATCTCAGCTCACTGCAAGCTCCACCTCCCGGGTTCACACCATTCTCCTGCCTCAGCCTCCCGAGTAGCTGGGACTACAGGTGCCCGCCACCATGCCCGGCTAATTTTTTGTATTTTTAGTAGAGACGGGGTTTCACCATGTTAGCCAGGATGGTCTCGATCTCCTAACCTTGTGATCTGCCCACCTCGGCCTCCCAATGTGCTGGGATTACAGGCATGAGCCACCACACCTGAAGCTGTGGGTCATTTTAGTGTAGCCTCCCAACAGCCCATAGGTCCCCAGCCTCTTAGCCCTTAATATCACCAACACAGACACATTCCTTGGTGGCAGAACAAAAACCTTTGGGAATAAGAACCAAGATCTGGTAACCTGAGACCTACCAATTCAGAATAGGTAGCAGCACATTGTTGTAACAAGCTCTGGATTCAGTTAGACCTGGGTTATGATCCAATCTCTGCCATTTACCTGACATGCGACATTGAGCAATCAATGCAACCATTCCAATCTTCCATTTTATCCCTGTAAAATAAGGATAATTGTACCTACCTCCCAGGATTCTTGCTCAATCATTTCTTCCTTCAGTTTAGTATTTTTTTATTTTTATTTTTTTTTAAACTTAACAGACTTTATTTGAGCAAAGAACAATTCATAAATTGGGCAGCACTCCAAAGCAGAAGAGGTTCAGAGAGCTCCCCTCTGCAACACGGGTAGTGAGTATAGACAGAAAATAGAAGTAAACTACAGAAGTAACCTAAGGGTTTGCCTTATATGGACATGGTCTGATCAGTTGGCTGCCTGTGATTGACTGAAGCTTGGCTGCTTATGATTGGCTGAAACCTGATTATCTGTTACAAAATATATACTCCTAAATTAGGTTTAAATTCCTTTATGGACTAAGTTAGGTCACAGTTCAATATATAGGAATTTGAAGTATGGAGATAGCTGCAGCCCAGTGGCCTCTTGCTTATTTAATTTAATAAGCCAGGCCAGGCGTGGTGGCTCATGCCCCTAATCTCAGCACTTTGGGAGGCCAAGGCAAGTGGATTGCTTGAGTCCAGGAGTTCAAGACCAGCCTGGCCAACATGGTGAAACCCAGTCTCTAATAAAAATACAAAAATTAAGGCAGGGCGCAATGGCTTATGCCTGTAATCCCAGCACTTTGAAAGCCTGAGGCGGGCGGATCACTTGAGGTCAGGAGTTCCAGACCAGCCTAGCAAACATGATAAAACCCCCTCTTTACTTAAAAATACAAAAATTAGCTGGGCACGGTGGTGTGCGCCTATAGTCCCAACCACTTGGGAGGCTGAGGCAGGAGAATCACCTGAACCCAGGAGGCGGAGGTTGCAGTGAGCCGAGATCATGCCAATGCACTCCAGTCTGGGTGACAGAGAGAGAGACTCAGCCTCAAAACAAACAAACAAACAAATAACAACACAAAAATTAGCCAGGCGTGGTGGTACATGCCTGTAAGCCCAGCTACTCAGGAGGTTGAGGCAAGAGAGTCGCCCGAACCCAGGAAGCAGAGGTTACAGTGAGCGGAGATCCTGCCACTGCACTCCAGCCTTGGCAACAGAGCAAAACTCTATCTCAAAAAAAAAAAAAAAATTTAATAAGCCAAAGACTCAAGGGGGTCCCTATCTGGCTTTCTGCAGCTCTTTCATTGTGTAGCTCCCTACTCTCTTGTATTCTGCCCTAGACATTCTAGCTCCCTCAGTTCCCCAGAATCCTTTTTCTGTCCCCTCAAGTCAGCAAGTTTGCTGTGGTCTCATAGACACCATCTTCCTATGCCACAGCCTGGAAAGGCTCTCCAGGCAGAAGGCCTGTTTCTCTTGTCCCCAGGATCCAGGTCCTGTGCTGCTTGTTGCCTCCTGTCTAAAAACAGCTGTTTCAGACATTTATCCAGTTTTCTATTTTCTATTTTTTGTTTGTTTGTTTTTTTGAGACGGAGTCTCGCTCTGTCACCCAGGCTAGAGTGTACTGGTGCAATCTTGGCTCACCGCAACCTCCACCTCCCGGGCTCAAGCAATTCTCCTGTCTGAGTCTCCCAAGTAGCTGGGACTACAGGTGCACACCACCACATCTGGCCAATTTTTTTTTTTTTTTTTGAGATGGAGTCTTGCTCTTTCGCCCAGGCCGGACTGCAGTGGCGCAATCTCGGCTCACTCCAAGTTCCGCCTCCCAGGTCCATGCCATTCTCCTGCCTCAGCCTCCCAAGTAGCTGGGACTACAGGCGCCCGCCACCGTGCCCGGCCAATTTTTTGTATCTTTAGCAGAGACGGGGTTTCACCGTGTTAGCCAGGATGGTCTCGATCTCCTAATCTCATGATCCACCCGCCTCGGCCTCCCAAAGTGCTGGGATTACAGGCATGAGCCACCACGCCTGGCTAATTTTTGTATTTTCTTTCTTTCTTTCTTTATTTTTATTTTTTTATTTTTTATTTTTTTTAGTATTTATTGATCATTCTTGGGTGTTTCTCGGAGAGGGGGATGTGGCAGGTTCATAGGATAATAGTGGAGAGAAAGTCAGCAGATAAACACGTGAACAAAGGTCTCTGGTTTTCCTAGGCAGAGGTCCCTGCGGCCTTCCACAGTGTTTGTGTCCCTGGATACTTGCGATTAGGGAGTGGTGATGACTCTTAACCAGCATACTGCTTTCAAGCATCAGTTTAACAAAGCACATCTTGCACCGCCCTCAATCCATTTAACCCTGAGTTGACACAGAACATGTTTCAGAGAGCACGGGGCTGGGGGTAAGGTTATAGATTAACAGCATCCCAAGGCAGAAGAATTTTTCTTAGTACAGAACAAAATGGAGTCTCCTATGTCTACTTCTTTCTACACAGACACAGTAACAATCTGATCGCTCTTTCTTTTCCCCACATTTCCCCCTTTTCTTTTCAACAAAACCACCATCGTCATCATGGCCCATTCTCGATGGTCGCTGCCTCTTCAGAGCTGTTGGGTACACCTGCAGAAAGGCTGTCACTTCACACTTGGAAGGTTGAGCAGCGGCCAGTATTTTTGTTTTTTTTTAAACAGAGTCTCACTCTGTCACCCAGGCTGGAGTGCAATGGCGCCATCTCAGCTCACTGCAATCTCCGCCTCCCAGGTTCAAGCAATTCTCATGCCCCAGCCTTCCGAGTAGCTGGGATTACAGGCCTGCGCCACCACGCACAGCTAATTTTTGTATTTTTAGTAGAGACAGTGTTTCACCATGTTGGCCAGGCTGGTCTGGAACTCCCGACCTCAGGTGATCTACCCACCTCGGCCTCCCAAAATGCTGGGATTACAGGCATGAGCCACTACGCCCAGCCCTTCAGTTTGCATTTATTGAGCTCTTACGTTGTTCCAGCTCTTTCAGAATCTGGGGATACAATGGGGAACAACAACCACAAATTCCTGACCTCATGGAGCTCTCAATTTGTAGCTTAAAGAAAAATACTAATCTGATAGTGACAGAAACAGTGAAAAATTGCAAAAGAGACAAGTGTTTTGGAAGGAGAATGTATCAGTCAGAATAGGCTGGGTTATGCTGTGGTAACAAACATCCCCCAAGTCTTAGCACCTTATAATTACAAAAGTTTACTTCTTATCTGTCACATCTATTGTAGGTCAGTTTCACTTCTCCTCCTTTTCAATCCAGGCTGGCAGAATGGACTCCACCTCAAGAATTGTGGGCTCTGTGCAGAGGGAAAGAGAATCCTAGAGTATCTTTGCCCAGGCAATTAAGTGCTCTGGCCTAGAAGTGACTGTATTACTTCTGCCCACACTTCATTGGCCAGAGCTAGTTGCAAGGCCCCACCCAACCATAAGGAGGACCAGAAATGGCATTCTGTCCTATGCTTGGAAGGGAGAGAGCCAGGGGGATTCAGGGAGCAGCACTAATGACCATTCTGAAAGCATATGTGTGATGGGAAGACTTCTATGAGGCAATGATGCTTGAAGTATAAAAGCAGTTAACTAAGAGAAGGGGAAAGTAAGAGTTTTCTAGGTTGGAGGGCACAGCATGTAGTGAGGAGAGTAATGAGTAGAAACAGCTTATGCAACCAGTTGGATTGGAGCTGGAAGGAGCATGTGTGGTGCAAGGAAAAGGGAAAAGCAAGCAGTCATCCATCGTGCAGTAAAGAGGTTTTCTTTTTGAGACAGAGTCTCACTCTGTTGACCAGTCTGGAGTGCAATGGTGTGATCTCGGCTCACTGCAACCTCCACCTCCTGGGTTCAAGCAATTCTCCTGCTTCAGCCTCCCAAGTAGCTGGGGTTACAGCCACCCACCACCATGCCTGGCTAATTTTTTGTATTTTTAGGAGAGACAGGGTTTCGCCATGTTGGCCAGGCTGGTCTCCAACTCCTGACCTCAGGTGATCCACCCGCCTCAGTCTCCCAAAGTGCTGAGATTACAGGCGTGAGCCACCACGCCCTGCCTGTAAAGAGGTATTAATAGATGCCAATGAACTTCTTATGTCTGAACAAGGAAATGATAAGTATATACAAGCTTTAGGAATTCAGAGAAGTCCATATTATTCTCAGGTCAACAAATTATTTGTACAAGGAATCAGAATTACAGATTCTTTTTTTTTAGTGATTAGAATTGCTTTCACAGGACATGGCCACAATTTCTGAATCCCCATCTGGGCGTTAATTGGCCAGATGGCCAACAATTTACCTCCTCTTCCTGGGCACACAGGCAGCCATATTTCCCAGCTTGCTTTGCAGTTGAGGAGGGGTCATGTGACTGCGTTCTGGCCAATGAAATGTTCTGGCCAGTGGACAAAACAGATGACACTTCTAGGCCCAGATCTACTCTTCATACTTAGTTCCATGTTCTCTCTGTCCATTGTGTGGTGACCTTGGAAGCCAGTACTTCAGATGGCAGCCTGCATTCCTGAGTTATCTGAATCAAGTGAAAGAAAGCCCCTGAGCTGAGACTACGATGTTGAAACCATGCCCCAAAGAGTTAAAGAAATCAGTAACTAACAGAAATTCTTGAGTTTGCAGGATGGCAGATAAGAAACAACTTGCGGAAATGTGAACCACTCCCTCCCCTTATGAGATAAAAGAACTGGCTGAAATCAATTGGAAACAATATGGCTAAGTGCAGTCTGTGCAGAACCAGTTTGCTGAAGTCACAGCCCAAAGTTTCATACTAACCCCTCAAGTTTGCACATAGGACCCCCTAAGGAGGCATGAGAGAGAACTATGCATGCCTGAGGACTTTCCAGACCTCCCCTTGGCTTCCACCAATCACCAGCTAATCCCAGAATCCACCCCGTGAACCTTTCCTGGTAAAATTACTGCCTTAAAGCCAGCATAGGGAGACAGATTTCAGTGGGACTCCTGTCTCCTTGGAAGTTAACCTGCAATATAAAGCTTTTATTTTCTCAAAAACCTCGTGCCATAGTATTGGCTTGTTGTGCATCTGGCAGCAAGCCCCTTTTTGCTTGATGCCAATGTAAGCAGGAAATAAACCTCTGTGTTTTATTCTGGAGTGTATTTATTGCTGCAGTGGAGCCTATCCTATACTGACTAATACAGAGTAACAAATGAGACTCCTTCAATAGCAGTAGGATTTGCCAAGACAATTTTTTTTTGAAATGGAGACTTGCTCTGTTGCTCAGGCTGGAATGCAGTGGTGCAATCTTGGCTCACTGCAACCACCACCTCCTGGGTTGAAGTGATTCTCCTGCCTCAGCCTCCCCAGTAGCGGAGATTATAGGCACATGCCACCACACCTGGCCAACTCTTGTATTTTTAGTAGAGGCAGGGTTTCACCATGCTGGCCAGGCTGGTCTCAAACTCCTGACCTAGTGATCTGCCTGCCTCAGCCTCTCAAAGTGCTGGAATTACAGATGTGAGCCACTGCACCTGGCCTGCCAAGACAATTTTATGATGCAGAAAGTGTCTGTATTCAGGGTTGTCATGTGGAGTTGCACAAGTTGAGCACTGTCCGACATGTCCAGCCAAGAGATGAGGGGAACCCACCCCATGCTCCACTCACCAGGCCTTTATACAATTTGTTCTAAGGTGACATATAGGCTAGTGGCAGCTTTGTCTACACTTCTGCAGCTTTAGAAAAAAAGGGAATATTTTCTCCTTTTCTTTCTCTGGCAGAGTAGAAGAGCCATATAGCAAGGGTAAGTACTAGAATTGCATTTATAAGCAATTATTTTTTTCCCAAAAAACATAGGCCTAAGAAGTTAAAAAATTACAGTAAGAAAAGGAAGAGGGAAGAATAGGATGGTTAAAAATGGAATCTGGGGCATGTTTTGTCTTACGCTGTACTCTGTTGTGCAGGGGAGGGTGGCAAGGCTGGGCCTGACCATGTCTCCTGCTTGGTCGGGAAAGTTTCTCATTGTACAGCTGGCCACATGCAAAGTGGCTGCTACTCCCTGCTCCAACCTGGGGGGCAACCCACCCTTACCTGTAAGGAACCCCACC